>NC_134688.1:219703471-220903471 GCF_050947455.1 Rhinoderma darwinii
TACATACATATATATATACACACATACATATATACGCACATACATATATACATACACATACATATATATGCACACACACATATACATATATACACATACAAAGACATGCATATATATACACACACACATACACAGACATACAGTACATACATATATATACACATACATACATATATATTTACACATACACAGACATACATATATATATACATATATACACATATATATATATACACATATAAATACACAGACATACATATATATATATATACACACACACACACACACACACACATACACACACATACATATATATATATATACACACACATACATATATATATATACACACATACATATATATATATACACAAGCATACAAATATATATATATATATATATACACATACATATATATATACACATACATATATATACACACACACATATATATATATATACAGACACACACATACATATATATCTATACACATATATATATACACATACACATATATATATATATATATATATATATATATATATATATATATATATACACACTCACACATACATACATACACACAAATATATACGCACATACATATATACATACATGTATACGTACGTACGTACGTACGTACGTACGTACGTACGTACGTACATATATATATATATACATACATACACATATACATACACATATACATACACACATACATATATATGCACCTTTGGCATTCTAGCTGTTAATTTGCTGAGGTAATCAGGAGAAATTTCACCCCATGCTTCCAGAAGCCCCTCCCACAAGTTGGATTGGCTTGATGGGCACTTCTTGTGTACCATACGGTCAAGCTGCTCCCACAACAGCTCTATGGGGATGAGATCTGGTGACTGCGCTGGCCACTCCATTACAGATAGAATACCAGCTGCCTGCTTCTTCCCTAAATAGTTCTTGCATAATTTGGAGGTGTGCTTTGGGTCATTGTCCTGTTGTAGGATGAAATTGGCTCCAATCAAGCGCTGTCCACAGGGTATGGCATGGCGTTGCAAAATGGAGTGATAGCCTTCCTTATTCAAAATCCCTTTTACTTTGTACAAATCTCCCACTTTACCAGCACCAAAGCAACCCCAGACCATCACATTACCTCCACCATGCTTGACAGGTGGCGTCAGGCACTCTTCCAGCATCTTTTCAGTTGTTCTGCATCTCACAAATGTTCTTCTGTGTGATGCAAACACCTCAAACTTCGATTCGTCTTTCAATAACACTTTTTTCCAATCTTCCTGTAAAGGATCTGCCAGGCACAGCTTCTGTGTCTACGCCCATAGGTAATCAGTCTGCACCTGCTTCTATGTCTGTGAGACTGACTCCATCTTCCACCACTCAGGATGGCAGGCTTAGGAGTGGGAGAGCCTATCCCAGCCTGGCCAGACAGAGCTAGCTCCCGCCCTCTGTCTATTTATACCTGCCTTTCCTGTTCCTCCTTGCTTGTGATTCTTCTCGTTTGGTTTCCTGGCCCTGCTGCAGCTTCTGAACTATTTGACCATGCTTCATATTGACCCTGGATTACTGACTACTCTCCTGCTCTGCGTTTGGTACCTCGTACACTCCTGGTTTGACTCGGCTTGTTCACCACTCTCCTGCTCTGCGTTTGGTACCTCGTACACTCCTGGTTTGACTCGGCTCGTTCACCACTCTTGTTGCTCACGGTGTTGCCGTGGGCAACTGCCCCATTTCCCTTAGCTTCTGTGTACCCTTGTCTGTTTGTCTGTCGTGCACTTATTGAGCGTAGGGACCGTCGCCCAGTTGTACCCCATCGCCTAGGGCGGGTCGTTGCAAGTAGGCAGGGACTGAGTGGCGGGTAGATTAGGGCTCACTTGTCTGTTTCCCTACCCCCATCATTACACTTCCTCTGTCCAATGTCTGTGTGCTTTTGCCCATATTAATCTTTTCCTTTTATTAGCCAGTCTCAGATATGGCTTTTTCTTTGCCACTCTGCCCTGAAGGCCAGCATCCCGGAGTCGCCTCTTCGCTGTAGACGTTGACACTGGCGTTTTGCGGGTACTATTTAATGAAGCTGCCAGTTGAGGACCTGTGAGGCGTCTATTTCTCAAACTAGAGACTCTAATGTACTTTATAAAGAAAAACAGATGTGGTTTTTACAAACCATACCTAAAGAACCCAAAATTGCAATATAATATAGCACGGTGCCATTCCTGATATGAATTAAATAGAAAAGAAAAAAGAAAAAAGGGATTTCAGAAATATAAATAGGCACTCTTGGGCTCAATAAAATTGAATAATTATTTTATTTCTTGAATCCAGATAATACCGGAAAGAGTAAATTTATACATACAAAAGACAATTTAAAAAGAGAAATCTCCTGGCCAGGGAAAGAACATACGAGTATTCTTCAAAACACAAGTGATATTACCTAATAATTGTGTGGCATAATGTATGTGTGGTAAACGATTTTACAAAAAAGTTTCCAATAGGAAAACCGCCATAATATGTTCACACCTGCGGTTTCCAAATATATATTCAATGTGTATCAAAATATTACCAAGAAGCCTGTTTAAGACAATGGTTAATCATATAACATGTAATAAGCCTTCAGAGTATAGGTAATATTACAAGAAAGATATAAAGTATGATGTATATGAGTAACACACATTTACAAAAGGATTTCTTGAAAAACCGCTAGACTGTATTCACATTTGCGGTTTCCAACCATATATGTATTTGGTATAATAATATTGCCAAAGGACCTTTTGAAAGTAACTATTGATGATGTAATGTACAATAGACCTTTCAAGACAAGATTGATATTACCAAATGGATATATAACATGATGTATATGTTATACAATTATATAATTGAATTTCAAAATGGAAAAACCGCTGGACTGTATTCACACTTGCGGTTTCCAACCATATATGTAATATATATCAAAATATTGCCCAAGGACCTATTCGAGGTTACTGTTAATGATATAAACAAGGAAGATATTTTTTTCAACGTATGTAATATGTTTTGGCTCTCAACAATAAAAATGGCCTCACTAATTGAATAAATGTGATTATGAGCACGTTTTTTTCACTCTCATCGAGTAGATGGATAGTTCCAATTCAAAGCTGATCGCAATAGGAAGTCTCTTCCCAGACCCACGAGTCTGTATGTAGCTCTCAGGCAATTGAGTGTTCGAAGAAAAAAACTTTTTAATATTATAAGCTTTTCAATGGATTTTTACCTTCACCTCCGACATCCAATAAGTGCCAGAAAGACCATGCAAGGAGATAATTTACTCCGATGTAGAAAGTATAGTAGATCTCCTCAGGAGGAAAATTCGCCTGTATGGTCACACAATTGATTTAAAAAAAACAGCCACGACTTCACAATTACTTCTCTTGGCGCCTTCCTCTATAGATCCATGCTGGTAACAACCGTTGTACTCACTGGGATAAGAGCCCAGAAATGCAGGATCATGCGCTGAAATTTCAGACGAAAAGAAGGCACTCCAAGAGGAACAGACCAAGCCGGGCAGAATCGCACGCCGGCAGCCGAATAGGTAATGATTCCAACGTATGTTCCTTTCCACAGAAGGTCTTCAAAACTGGACAGGTATTCTCTGGGCAGGGTTAGGACGTCACTACCCGCCCCATTGATTCACACAGCTGACGCGTTTCATCCCTGAACGGGATTTCTTCAGAGCAGTTTGACAATTACTGCCAATCACACTATATTTATATAGTGTCCCAACTTCATTCATTGGTTCCATAATCAAAAACATAATGTTTCACATAAAGATCTTGTGGATATTATATATTTAACTCTTGCATGAAATGCCGCCATGATATATATCTCTCAATTTGAATAGCGGACAAAAGTATTTATATATTCAAACAAGCAATTAGAATATCCAAAAAATCAAAATACATAGAAAATATTAAATATTTATCCGGAAGAGGGTAATCAGTGATATGTCTCTACTTGGTCAAAAATGAGATCAATCGTTAAATTTAAATACCATTACTGCCTAGATTTTATTAATAAAATTAAATTGAATCTTCCGCTAATACGGTTAACCATTACTGTACAAACTTTACGATGGATTCATGGAGGAAAATATTTTTTCTTCAATAGGAGATCCCCCATTGTAACGAAAGATGAAACCTGTTCAGTTCTTTCAGCACATGTATGTATATGAACTATATTAAACAATACAAGAAAGTATATGAGATACAGATGATACCTTAGGGGAGGCAGGGACGGAGAACTATCACCAATTGAGGCATCAGTACCCGGGTCCCCACCGCCCCCAAAGCAGAATCAATCCCAATACAATAAATCTAAGTGTGTAAATTTAACTATTGAATTACATCACATTGAATATATGCATATAAAGAACTATGATGACTAACAGGAGCCATCCCACCCATTTGAGATTTTTTTTTTTTTTATATATATGTCCAATAGATTGATCATTTTATATTGGGAATAATGTTACCCACAATCATACCAATAAAGGAAGATTATAATTAAATAAAAGATATATAAGTTATCCAAATAAAGAGGCAATTTAGGATTGTACTTTCAGATTTCAATAACAGGACCAGAGGTTTTTTATATTAAATTCAAAAAATTTTTTCACAAACAATTATCCTAGATCATCCTCCAAAGGTAACATAGAGAAGGTTCCTTTCTTTTGATCCAACGTTTTTTTATCAGAGATAATATATATATAGAACCAACTAACTCTAAAGTACTAAAAATTGAGGAAGATACGGAGCAATCTTTCAGACCCCAACCGTTTAAAGGAACATGTTAAATTTAATTTCATTATTCAATCCCCAAGGATTCAAAGTTTTTAATGTATAAATCCACATAGTTTCCTTCTGAAGGAGTATTCGATTGAGATCACCTCCCCTTCTATCTTGAGATAATTGATAAATCCCCATAAATTTTAAGCCATTCGGAGATTGAGCATGGAACGTTTTAAAATGTGCAGCTAGAGGGTTAGCCATTTCACCCTTGTTGATATCTCTAATATGTTCACTGATGCGAACATGTAGTTCACGTTTCGTTTTCCCAATATATTGTTTCCCACATGGGCAAGTAATTGAGTAAACGACCATGGTTGAGCGACAATTAATAAAGTTATAAACTTTAAATTCCCTTTTATGTTCACTATCCAGAAACTTGTCTGATTTTAAGACATACTTACAGCATTTACAAGAACCACACATGAACATTCCTTTGGGACGTTTCTGTAACCATTTCTCATTATTTGGGGTCCTTCTCTTAAACTCAGAACTCACCAGCAAATTCCTCAAAGTAGGGGCCTTTCTTGGAACCATACTCGGTATATTACCTACTATTGAATTAATTCTTTTATCCAAAGTCAAATGTGGCCAGTTTTTAATCATCAGATTCCGAAGTATGTTCCAATGGGACCCATATCTTGAAATGAATCTAACTCTATCATCACTATTATCCTTTTTGACTCTTTTAAGAATTTCCTCTCTATTATGCATAGATGCCCTATTGTATCCTCTCTTGATCATTTTCTTGGAATAACCCCTATAAATTGCCTCTTTATTTGGATAACTTATATATCTTTTATTTAATTATAATCTTCCTTTATTGGTATGATTGTGGGTAACATTATTCCCAATATAAAATGATCAATCTATTGGACATATATATAAAAAAAAAAAAAATCTCAAATGGGTGGGATGGCTCCTGTTAGTCATCATAGTTCTTTATATGCATATATTCAATGTGATGTAATTCAATAGTTAAATTTACACACTTAGATTTATTGTATTGGGATTGATTCTGCTTTGGGGGCGGTGGGGACCCGGGTACTGATGCCTCAATTGGTGATAGTTCTCCGTCCCTGCCTCCCCTAAGGTATCATCTGTATCTCATATACTTTCTTGTATTGTTTAATATAGTTCATATACATACATGTGCTGAAAGAACTGAACAGGTTTCATCTTTCGTTACAATGGGGGATCTCCTATTGAAGAAAAAATATTTTCCTCCATGAATCCATCGTAAAGTTTGTACAGTAATGGTTAACCGTATTAGCGGAAGATTCAATTTAATTTTATTAATAAAATCTAGGCAGTAATGGTATTTAAATTTAACGATTGATCTCATTTTTGACCAAGTAGAGACATATCACTGATTACCCTCTTCCGGATAAATATTTAATATTTTCTATGTATTTTGATTTTTTGGATATTCTAATTGCTTGTTTGAATATATAAATACTTTTGTCCGCTATTCAAATTGAGAGATATATATCATGGCGGCATTTCATGCAAGAGTTAAATATATAATATCCACAAGATCTTTATGTGAAACATTATGTTTTTGATTATGGAACCAATGAATGAAGTTGGGACACTATATAAATATAGTGTGATTGGCAGTAATTGTCAAACTGCTCTGAAGAAATCCCGTTCAGGGATGAAACGCGTCAGCTGTGTGAATCAATGGGGCGGGTAGTGACGTCCTAACCCTGCCCAGAGAATACCTGTCCAGTTTTGAAGACCTTCTGTGGAAAGGAACATACGTTGGAATCATTACCTATTCGGCTGCCGGCGTGCGATTCTGCCCGGCTTGGTCTGTTCCTCTTGGAGTGCCTTCTTTTCGTCTGAAATTTCAGCGCATGATCCTGCATTTCTGGGCTCTTATCCCAGTGAGTACAACGGTTGTTACCAGCATGGATCTATAGAGGAAGGCGCCAAGAGAAGTAATTGTGAAGTCGTGGCTGTTTTTTTTAAATCAATTGTGTGACCATACAGGCGAATTTTCCTCCTGAGGAGATCTACTATACTTTCTACATCGGAGTAAATTATCTCCTTGCATGGTCTTTCTGGCACTTATTGGATGTCGGAGGTGAAGGTAAAAATCCATTGAAAAGCTTATAATATTAAAAAGTTTTTTTCTTCGAACACTCAATTGCCTGAGAGCTACATACAGACTCGTGGGTCTGGGAAGAGACTTCCTATTGCGATCAGCTTTGAATTGGAACTATCCATCTACTCGATGAGAGTGAAAAAAACGTGCTCATAATCACATTTATTCAATTAGTGAGGCCATTTTTATTGTTGAGAGCCAAAACATATTACATACGTTGAAAAAAATATCTTCCTTGTTTATATCATTAACAGTAACCTCGAATAGGTCCTTGGGCAATATTTTGATATATATTACATATATGGTTGGAAACCGCAAGTGTGAATACAGTCCAGCGGTTTTTCCATTTTGAAATTCAATTATATAATTGTATAACATATACATCATGTTATATATCCATTTGGTAATATCAATCTTGTCTTGAAAGGTCTATTGTACATTACATCATCAATAGTTACTTTCAAAAGGTCCTTTGGCAATATTATTATACCAAATACATATATGGTTGGAAACCGCAAATGTGAATACAGTCTAGCGGTTTTTCAAGAAATCCTTTTGTAAATGTGTGTTACTCATATACATCATACTTTATATCTTTCTTGTAATATTACCTATACTCTGAAGGCTTATTACATGTTATATGATTAACCATTGTCTTAAACAGGCTTCTTGGTAATATTTTGATACACATTGAATATATATTTGGAAACCGCAGGTGTGAACATATTATGGCGGTTTTCCTATTGGAAACTTTTTTGTAAAATCGTTTACCACACATACATTATGCCACACAATTATTAGGTAATATCACTTGTGTTTTGAAGAATACTCGTATGTTCTTTCCCTGGCCAGGAGATTTCTCTTTTTAAATTGTCTTTTGTATGTATAAATTTACTCTTTCCGGTATTATCTGGATTCAAGAAATAAAATAATTATTCAATTTTATTGAGCCCAAGAGTGCCTATTTATATTTCTGAAATCCCTTTTTTCTTTTTTCTTTTCTATTTAATTCATATCAGGAATGGCACCGTGCTATATTATATTGCAATTTTGGGTTCTTTAGGTATGGTTTGTAAAAACCACATCTGTTTTTCTTTATATCATATTTTTGGAGGGTTTTTTCCTTCCTGTTTTTGCTTATATACCTTTTTTAAGAAAAATAGAAAATATTTTCTTTCTTGAATTGTGAGGGTATCAGTGGTGTGTCCTGATCATGGCTTACTGTCTGGATTTGGAGGTTGATGCACAGATTGCGGCACTTCTGAATTGTGAAATGAATAGAGGTGTAGAGGATATTGGAGGAGATATATATGGTTTATTTAAAAATCATCGGAGACTTATCTTGAGCCATTTGAGACGGAAGTGGGATATTCAGAGTTTAGAGGCATATAGGCTGTCCAAAATTGTCCCAAGAG
This sequence comes from Rhinoderma darwinii, assembly GCF_050947455.1. NCBI lineage: Eukaryota > Metazoa > Chordata > Amphibia > Anura > Rhinodermatidae > Rhinoderma > Rhinoderma darwinii. The sequence goes on from NC_134688.1 coordinate 219,711,821, forward strand.
GCTTACGCAGACGTACAACACCTGCATCACATTTTAAGAGCGAAGCATTTTTAGAAAAATGGGATGATGAGTGTCTGAGGCATTCAATGAATTTGATGGAGTTATTAATTGAAGAGGAGAAAAATATGCTTAGTTTGCTCAATGTGGAAATTGAGGAGAGTGTCAAAAAATTGGATATTTTTTGTAAGGATCAGGAATTTGAAAAATTAAATAATAGTCTCAAGAAGGAGGTAGAAGTGGAACTTCGTGAAATATCAGTACGAAAAAGGAGAAAGTTTCAAAGGGATACTTTTGATTTTGAGCAGAAACAAATTTTCTCCTTTACAAAAAATAGAGAAAGACAGAATAGGAATAGAGTAAGGGTGAGAAGAAATACCTTTATGTCAACCGATGGGGAAACTACGAGTGACCTATCCAGTGACAATGAGATGGGTAAACACGTTAGAGTGGAGGAATCACAATCCAAGGTTTCTTTTTTAGGGGACAGAAACAGAGGAAAATTCGGAGAGGAAAGAATAGTAGAGAAAAAAGGAGGACCCAATACAAGACAACGCAGGGGAAGATAGATAATAATCTGAATAATATAATCAATCTAACAGACTTCCCTCTATCAACACACCATATATCTCTATTAAATCGTGGTTTGGGTTTTTCACCAGTTACCCCTGGTAAGGAATTTGAAATATGTAAAGATCTTCACCTTTTTCTTAGAAAGATTCTTTTGAGACTTTGGCATGGGGAAAAAAATGAGAGGAATATTCAAAATGAGAATGTATTGTTAGAATCACTGAGAGAAATAGATTTGGAAATGTCTGATTTAGACACCCTAGCGGATTTAAATGAATTATGGAGGGAAGGTAACCTATTGGAGAATATAGACATTCCTAGAGAGGACCGTGCGGAGATTATCCCAGAGTTTACGAGTTTGCGTAAAAAAAGTAGTACTATGCCCAGTATACACTCTAACAGATATACACATGCATTTTTGGAGGCCATGCTTAGAGATATAAGTGTCATCGACTGGTCCTCCTTTCTGTGTGAGGACAACCTAACTGAAAGAGAACGAAAAGCCCTAAAAGAATTACAAAATATTGAGAACATTGTAATTAAGCCCAGTGACAAGGGTGGGAATGTTGTCCTCCTCAGAGAGGATGACTATGTCGGTGAAATTAGAAGACAATTGGAAACGGATACATATTCCCTTTTGAATGATAATCCACTGGATAACATAATGGGAACTTTGAATAGAAAATTGACTTTTGCATTGGATGAGGGCCTAATTAATAAAAATGAGTTCCAATTTTTAGAGGTAAGAGAACCCCGTATGCCTACAATATATGTACTCCCTAAGGTACACAAAAATAGGAATACACCTCCAGGTAGACCTATTATTTCAGGGTGTGATGGCCCAACAGATCATCTTGGCAAATATATTGATGAAAAATTGAAACCTTTTGTGCGTACACTTCCATCTTTTGTATTGGATACGGGGGATCTTCTAAATAAAATCAATAATCTGAATCTTGAGGAAGACTGTATCCTGGTAGGATTGGATGTGGAGTCCTTGTATACTTCCATCCCACATAATGTTGGCCTTAAGGCGGCTGCGCATTTTCTGGAGAGGAGGGGAGGAGACTGGGCCCATCAAAATGAATTTATTATTGAAATGTTGGAATTCGTTTTGAATTATAACTGTTTCTCTTTTGATGGTAAATTTTACCGTCAAGTTCGTGGAACGGCTATGGGATCCTCCTGTGCACCATCATATGCCTGCTTGCACTTGGGCTGGTGGGAAGAATTCATAGTATATCCTCATCCTCTTTTCAGAAAATGTGCATCCGTCTGGCTGAGATACATGGACGATGTTCTCTTGTGCTGGAAGGGATCCTTGGACTTACTTGAAAGTTTTATTGGTGATTTAAACTCCAATGAACTTAATATTCTTCTGACTTTCTCTCATAGCAAAGATCATATTAGTTTTTTAGATCTTAATATCCATAGGGAAGGAAATAAATTAAAAACGACCACATATCGGAAACCAACATCTGGTAATACCCTTTTGGCAGCAACCAGCCATCATTTTCCATCTCAAATTAAGGGGATTCCGATTAGTGAATTCCTTCGAATTCGCCGTAATTGTACCGATTTCAGGGACTTCAAAAGCGAAGCACAAGATTTATCATCTCGCTTTGAAGATAGGGGTTATTCCAAGAAAATGATCAAGAGAGGATACAATAGGGCATCTATGCATAATAGAGAGGAAATTCTTAAAAGAGTCAAAAAGGATAATAGTGATGATAGAGTTAGATTCATTTCAAGATATGGGTCCCATTGGAACATACTTCGGAATCTGATGATTAAAAACTGGCCACATTTGACTTTGGATAAAAGAATTAATTCAATAGTAGGTAATATACCGAGTATGGTTCCAAGAAAGGCCCCTACTTTGAGGAATTTGCTGGTGAGTTCTGAGTTTAAGAGAAGGACCCCAAATAATGAGAAATGGTTACAGAAACGTCCCAAAGGAATGTTCATGTGTGGTTCTTGTAAATGCTGTAAGTATGTCTTAAAATCAGACAAGTTTCTGGATAGTGAACATAAAAGGGAATTTAAAGTTTATAACTTTATTAATTGTCGCTCAACCATGGTCGTTTACTCAATTACTTGCCCATGTGGGAAACAATATATTGGGAAAACGAAACGTGAACTACATGTTCGCATCAGTGAACATATTAGAGATATCAACAAGGGTGAAATGGCTAACCCTCTAGCTGCACATTTTAAAACGTTCCATGCTCAATCTCCGAATGGCTTAAAATTTATGGGGATTTATCAATTATCTCAAGATAGAAGGGGAGGTGATCTCAATCGAATACTCCTTCAGAAGGAAACTATGTGGATTTATACATTAAAAACTTTGAATCCTTGGGGATTGAATAATGAAATTAAATTTAACATGTTCCTTTAAACGGTTGGGGTCTGAAAGATTGCTCCGTATCTTCCTCAATTTTTAGTACTTTAGAGTTAGTTGGTTCTATATATATATTATCTCTGATAAAAAAACGTTGGATCAAAAGAAAGGAACCTTCTCTATGTTACCTTTGGAGGATGATCTAGGATAATTGTTTGTGAAAAAATTTTTTGAATTTAATATAAAAAACCTCTGGTCCTGTTATTGAAATCTGAAAGTACAATCCTAAATTGCCTCTTTATTTGGATAACTTATATATCTTTTATTTAATTATAATCTTCCTTTATTGGTATGATTGTGGGTAACATTATTCCCAATATAAAATGATCAATCTATTGGACATATATATAAAAAAAAAAAAAAATCTCAAATGGGTGGGATGGCTCCTGTTAGTCATCATAGTTCTTTATATGCATATATTCAATGTGATGTAATTCAATAGTTAAATTTACACACTTAGATTTATTGTATTGGGATTGATTCTGCTTTGGGGGCGGTGGGGACCCGGGTACTGATGCCTCAATTGGTGATAGTTCTCCGTCCCTGCCTCCCCTAAGGTATCATCTGTATCTCATATACTTTCTTGTATTGTTTAATATAGTTCATATACATACATGTGCTGAAAGAACTGAACAGGTTTCATCTTTCGTTACAATGGGGGATCTCCTATTGAAGAAAAAATATTTTCCTCCATGAATCCATCGTAAAGTTTGTACAGTAATGGTTAACCGTATTAGCGGAAGATTCAATTTAATTTTATTAATAAAATCTAGGCAGTAATGGTATTTAAATTTAACGATTGATCTCATTTTTGACCAAGTAGAGACATATCACTGATTACCCTCTTCCGGATAAATATTTAATATTTTCTATGTATTTTGATTTTTTGGATATTCTAATTGCTTGTTTGAATATATAAATACTTTTGTCCGCTATTCAAATTGAGAGATATATATCATGGCGGCATTTCATGCAAGAGTTAAATATATAATATCCACAAGATCTTTATGTGAAACATTATGTTTTTGATTATGGAACCAATGAATGAAGTTGGGACACTATATAAATATAGTGTGATTGGCAGTAATTGTCAAACTGCTCTGAAGAAATCCCGTTCAGGGATGAAACGCGTCAGCTGTGTGAATCAATGGGGCGGGTAGTGACGTCCTAACCCTGCCCAGAGAATACCTGTCCAGTTTTGAAGACCTTCTGTGGAAAGGAACATACGTTGGAATCATTACCTATTCGGCTGCCGGCGTGCGATTCTGCCCGGCTTGGTCTGTTCCTCTTGGAGTGCCTTCTTTTCGTCTGAAATTTCAGCGCATGATCCTGCATTTCTGGGCTCTTATCCCAGTGAGTACAACGGTTGTTACCAGCATGGATCTATAGAGGAAGGCGCCAAGAGAAGTAATTGTGAAGTCGTGGCTGTTTTTTTTAAATCAATTGTGTGACCATACAGGCGAATTTTCCTCCTGAGGAGATCTACTATACTTTCTACATCGGAGTAAATTATCTCCTTGCATGGTCTTTCTGGCACTTATTGGATGTCGGAGGTGAAGGTAAAAATCCATTGAAAAGCTTATAATATTAAAAAGTTTTTTTCTTCGAACACTCAATTGCCTGAGAGCTACATACAGACTCGTGGGTCTGGGAAGAGACTTCCTATTGCGATCAGCTTTGAATTGGAACTATCCATCTACTCGATGAGAGTGAAAAAAACGTGCTCATAATCACATTTATTCAATTAGTGAGGCCATTTTTATTGTTGAGAGCCAAAACATATTACATACGTTGAAAAAAATATCTTCCTTGTTTATATCATTAACAGTAACCTCGAATAGGTCCTTGGGCAATATTTTGATATATATTACATATATGGTTGGAAACCGCAAGTGTGAATACAGTCCAGCGGTTTTTCCATTTTGAAATTCAATTATATAATTGTATAACATATACATCATGTTATATATCCATTTGGTAATATCAATCTTGTCTTGAAAGGTCTATTGTACATTACATCATCAATAGTTACTTTCAAAAGGTCCTTTGGCAATATTATTATACCAAATACATATATGGTTGGAAACCGCAAATGTGAATACAGTCTAGCGGTTTTTCAAGAAATCCTTTTGTAAATGTGTGTTACTCATATACATCATACTTTATATCTTTCTTGTAATATTACCTATACTCTGAAGGCTTATTACATGTTATATGATTAACCATTGTCTTAAACAGGCTTCTTGGTAATATTTTGATACACATTGAATATATATTTGGAAACCGCAGGTGTGAACATATTATGGCGGTTTTCCTATTGGAAACTTTTTTGTAAAATCGTTTACCACACATACATTATGCCACACAATTATTAGGTAATATCACTTGTGTTTTGAAGAATACTCGTATGTTCTTTCCCTGGCCAGGAGATTTCTCTTTTTAAATTGTCTTTTGTATGTATAAATTTACTCTTTCCGGTATTATCTGGATTCAAGAAATAAAATAATTATTCAATTTTATTGAGCCCAAGAGTGCCTATTTATATTTCTGAAATCCCTTTTTTCTTTTTTCTTTTTCACTCTAATGTACTTGTCTTGTTGCTCAGTTATGCAGCGAGGCCTCCCACTTCTCTTTCTACTCTGGTTAGAGCCTGTTTGTGCTGTCCTCTGAAGGGAGTAGTACACACCGTTGTAGGAAATCTTCAGTTTCTTGGCAATTTCCCGCATGGAATAGCCTTCATTTCTAAGAACAAGAATAGACTGTCGAGTTTCACATGAAAGCTCTCTTTTTCTAGCCATTTTGAGAGTTTAATCGAACCCACAAATGTAATGCTCCAGATTCTCAACCAGCTCAAAGGAAGGTCAGTTTTATAGCTCCTCTAAACAGCAAAACTGTTTACAGCGGTGCTAACATAAATGCACAAGGGTTTTCAAGTATTTTCTAATCATCCATTAGCCTTCTAACACAGTTAGCAAACACAATGTACCATTAGAACACTGGAGTGATGGTTTCTGGAAATGGGCCTCTATACATCTATGTAGATATTGCATTAAAAACCAGACGTTTGCAGCTAGAATCAGTCATTTAGCACATTAACAATGTATAGAGTGTATTTCTGATAAATTTAATGTTATCTTCATTGAAAAAAACTGTGCTTTTCTTTCAAAAATAAGGAAATTTCTAAGTGACCCTAAACTTTTGAACGGTAGTGTATATACACATACACAGACATACATATATATATATATATATATATATATATATACACACACAGACATACATATATATATACACATACACACATATATATACATATATACATACACATACACATACACACACATATATATATATACATACACACACACACACATATATATATATATATATATATATATATATATATATACACACACATATATATATATACACATACACACACACACACATATATATATATATATATATACACACACATACATATATATCTATATATATATATATATATATATACACACACACACACAAATACATACACGCACACACATTTTTTTGGTGGGTGAACGTATGTTAGTACTAGGATGCTTACTGCAGAGGCCCTGTACCTAAGTCTATCATGTGTGATAGTGTCTGCTTGGCTATGAATCTAAGCCTATCATGTGTGATACTGTCTGCTTAGACAAGGTGGGTATGTGGGACTACCTACAGGGGACTGCTTGGCGCTGTCTACAAGGGGGATGTATGGCAGGGGGACTGTGTGTGGAACCATACAGGGGGGCTGTGACACAATATACAGGGGGCATTGATTACAACCCCGAGACATAACTTTGCCTGGGGCCCCAGAAATGGCAAATTTGCCCGAGGATTAGTACAAGGATACTTACTGCTGGGACCCTGTATCTAAGGCTAAATTCACACGAGCGTGACAGATTTAAATCTGGTCGTGTAAGTTGCATTTTGTAACTGTGTGCTTTGCGTGTAGCATGTGTCTTTCACGCACTTACAAGCAATTATTATATTTTTCTATGTAAATGATGCGTGAAACACTGACTGCACACGCATGTCGTTCGTGTGCAGTCTGTGGTTTTCACACACCCATTGACTTCAATAGGAGATTAGGTGGGTGAAAAGGCACCAATATAGGACATGCAGTGAGTTTCACGAAACGGACACTCGCTGTGTGAAGACTCATGCATGTGTGAATAGCCCCATTGAAATTAACGGGTCCGTGTGCTGTGCGTTATTTCAATGCACAGCCCACGGACAAAATACACACTCGTCTGAAAGAGCCCTAAGCCTATCATGTATGATACTGTATGCTGAGACAATACATCCAATTCTATCCAGCGGTGTAGCTAAAGGAGCCTTAGTCTTCTCGATATGCTATCTCCGATATATATGTAAAAAAAATGAATATATTTTTCGGGGGGGGGGGGGGATATATGTCTCCCCTGATCTTTTAAGACCCTAGCTAGCAACGCCCCTGAATATAGGACATGCAGTGAGTTTCACGCAACTGACACTCGCTGCGTGAAAACTCACACATGTCAGAATAGCCCTATTGACTTGTATGGGTCCGTGTGCTGTCCGTTATTTTAACGGACAGCACACAAACGCTGAACATGCTTGTCTGAATGAGCACTTAGGATGAGACACATTTGCATTTGAAAATTAATATTGTTCACCCATGCATTGTGGTTTGTAAATGACTGTATTTACCAAACGGTTAATCCCATGTTTTCATAAAGCAGCGTGGCTTGCATTTATAATACCACATTTTACTGTACATATCCGTTACACAGTATACATAATGAATAGCACACAGTGCTTTACAATTCCATACATTTCTACATCCAACCAGGGATGTCTTGAATTGAATTGTGCTTTTTAAGGTTGAATCATAGCAGGAGCGGTCAGATCCATAAGAGGAATGACCTTTTTATTTAATGACACAATGATGGTGGAATTACAGGGAAGGAGGAAAGCATGATCTGGCAGAGGAGAACAATGTAGATAAAATACCTTTTCTAATGGGTTTTGGACCACTTAAAGGACTCACGTTGCTCATTGCTCCACAGATCTTCACTGTGAGGTATAAAATGAAAGGAAGTAATGAAAAGAGCTAAGTACCCCAGGATATTGAGTGTATTTCGGTGCATGACTGCTCAGAAAAGTTTGCACGTTAGCAGCAGGCAATAAGGATTTTATTTTACAAGTCTTAAAAGGTTAACTATACCTTTACATTACAAAGAACTGTAAAATCTCTATGTGCTGGTATTAAAAGTTTAAAGGACAACCCCACAAAATCTCCTTTCACATTTTCCTATCTTTATTTCAGTCAGTCCCTGGTTTGACCAATTAGTGGGTTCTCATTGCTTTATACAAAAGCAGTGGTTTAGGCTAGAGCTACGTGGCGACTTTGGCCACGACAGTGCGCACGTCCAAAGATTGCTGTGTCGCGCTGCATACATCGCAGTGAAGTACATGAATGTTGCTGCGCTGCAACCTGCAAGGTGCCACAACTGTCGCTAGATAGCCCAAGTTTTTGAATTTCTGTCAAGTCGCCACCGCCGTATCTTGCGAGTCACAATGCGGCCACATTCACTTATATTACTGCAATGTTCTAACCTATATATATTCTGAATACCACCAATATATAAACCATAAGGACAAAAATATACAGTACACTAAACTTATATTTTCCAAGCTAGCAAATAATGCATACACAAGATAAGTCTTTTGCATTAAAAAAAAAATGCACTTTATTAATAAATACAATAAGACAAACTAGTTTACCCCCAAAAACAGAATTAAAACATACAAACACCCTGTGATGAACCTCCCCCGTTACAGCATGACAATAGTATGGAAAATATAACAATTGTTAATTGTGGCATACGATAACTAGGTTATATGTCTAGAGCAGTGAACCACAGAAAATATCACATAGGTAATTTACCTGTAGCAGACATGGTGAAATGGAAGAAGTCACCACACGTAGAACCTCGATGCGCGTTTTGCAAGCTTCGTAAGGAGGTGTAGATGCTATTACTTACACGGTTTAAATACTACAATTTATGATGGTATCTAATGGCGCATGGCTCATCCGGGTCCTGTCTGGCGGAGACCAGCCTCATCATGAGCGTCAGACCCCTTGAGAATATCAATGCCTAAATCGGGAACTTCCACCCATACTATGACAACTTCTGGTACAACACCGACTCCGGGTAAAAAATCAAGTTTATAAAATGTATTTAACAAATTGTTTTATACGAGATGAATTCTCCCACCTCACCAATCATCTTATATATAATCGACAAGGATGTGGTGTCCGAGGCACAGTTGAGAGGGCCCCACGTGGTTTCCAAGGCAGTTGCTCAGTTAGCTCCACTCACAGCCCGACCTGCAAGAAGCCTGTAAGGAAGGAGATGTGATCCGAGTGACAGCCGTGCATTGTGCCACTCGCTCTCTTCTCCTCCTCACAGTGCAAAGTGCATGTGAGGAGGAGAGTATTTTGTTGCTCCCTCTAGGAGCTGAATCCCTAATTCCCGGCTACAGCCCTAATCCCCGGCCACAGCTTAAACCAAAGCTGTGGCCGGGGATTCCGCTACAGGAGAAGTCCCTGACTTCACTGTCTATATATGGATAGTGACTTTTCCTGGAGCGGATCCCTACTCCTGAATCGGGATCCCCGGCGCTGTGGCCGGTCATTCCGATCCAGGAGAAGTCCCTGACTTCACTGTCCATATATGGACAGTGAAGTCGGGGACTTCTCCTGGAGCGGTCCCCCACAGGTGCCTTCTATGGGGGGTGGCTATGTACAAGGGGGCTGTGTGGCACTACCTACAGGGGGGCTGTGTGGCACTACCTACAGGGGGGCTGTGTGGCATTACCTACAGGGGGGCTGTCTGTGGCATTAACTATAGGGGGCTGTGTGTGGCACTAGTTACAGGGGCTGTGTGTGGCATTACCTACAGGGGGTCTGTGTGTGGCATTATCTACAGAGGGCAGGACATGGCATTATCTACAGAGGGAAGTGTGTGGCAGAAAATGTACAAATGAAATTTAGCCGTTTTTAAAACGGACAGGGAAAAAAACGCAAAATGGGTTAAAATCGGCCGTTAAAAATGGAAACACGGCCCGGAACGGAATGGATGCAAAACGGCCGAGAAAAACGGCTGACACTTGGATCCTGTCGTGTGAATAGAGCCTTAGGGTATGTTCACACGGCGGGGGTCCGTAACGGCTGAAATTACGGGGATGTTTCAGCCTGAAAACATCCCCGTAATTTCAGCCGTACCGGCATGTGCAGGCGCTTGAACGCCACGTCAATTACGGCCGTAATTAGCGCTGCTATTCATTGGAGTCAATGAATAGCGGCTCCAATTACGGCCAAAGAAGTGACAGGTCACTTCTTCTACGCGGGCGTCTATTTACGCGCCGTCATTTGACAGCGGCTCGTAAATATACGCCTCGTCTGAACAGACAAACGTCTGCCCATTGCTTTCAATGGGCAGATGTTTGTCAGCGCTATTGAGGCGCTATTTTCAGACGTAATTCGGGGCAAAAACGCCCGAATTACGTCCGTAAATAGGCCGTGTGAACATACCCTAACATAGAACTGCAGGTAACATCTACATTATCTGTACTCAGAGAGTTATCACTGTGTTATCTGTGGTGTTACATAGGGCTGCAGGTAACATCTACTACATTATATATTTACCCTGGGTGAATAATCTATTATTCAGCAAACTCTTCCGCATTTTTCTTAGGTTTCAAATTTTGGTAATTAGGTTTTAAAATACACTTATATTTTTTATAAAAAATTTTGCAAATACTTATCATCATTCCCTTTGCTAGCAAACCCATGTAACGGGTTTTCTATACTAGTTCACATATAATCAAGAATGGAAAAAAACATATATAGCCAGTGTTCAACGCGCAAGAGGCCGTCACCATAGTAACCCACATAACGTTAAAACACTGAAGGGCCGCCCAGGCGAAAAGGTTCGCACCACCCTGCATATACAGTCAATATAGGATACAGTCAATATAAAATGTCCATGTCTGGTTTTGGGGGTAAACTAGTTTGTCTTATGGTATTTATTAATAAATACAATTATTTTTTTTTAATGCAAATGTCTTGTCTTGTGTATGCAGAATTTGCTAGCTTGGACATTACTGCGATGTTCGCAGCGCTACACAGCGATCTTTGGATGTTTGACCTGTCAGCAGTGGCGTAGCTATGGGGGTCGCAGTGGTCGCAATTGCGCCCGCGCCCCCCGCATCAATAAAAAGTTACTATAGTAACTGGGGCCGCGGGCCCCTGTTACTATAGTAACTACAGTACTTACCTTCCTGGTTCCGGATCGCAGCGGAGGTCCTGACGTCAAGCGCTGTGCGCAGCGCATGACGTCACAGCGCTATGCGCCGCGCACAGCATCGAGACGACAGAACTACCGCCGCGGCTGAAGAAGGAAGGTAAGATTAGTAGCCCTGACTGGCGGGGTCCGACTCCCGGGACCTGCCAATCAGCTGTTTTGAAGGGGCCGCAGCACTCGTACGAGAGCTGCTCCCCTTCATTCCGGTCACTTCATTCCAGTCACACTGTGAATCGGTGTTGGCGATTCACAGTGTGAGCGAGTAGTGAAATGAAGGGGAAGCAGCTCTCGTACGAGTGCTGCGGCCCCTTCAAAACAGCTGATTGGCGGGTCCCCGGAGACGGACCCCGACACATCAGCTATTGATGGCCTATCCTATGGATAGGCCATCAATGTTTAGGGACTGCACAACCCCTAAGCCTACGATGTAGCAGGCTTAGGGGGCCCATGAGACAGGATCACAGATTGTGTGATCCTGTCTGCTGGGCCCTGTATCTAAGCCAATCACATGGTAGGCTTAGATACATGGCCCATGTGTGATCCTGTCTGATGGGCCCTGTATCTAAGCCAATCACATGGTAGGCTTAGATACATGGCCCATTTGTGATACTGTCTGTGGGACCCTGTATCTAAGCCTACCACACTGTAGGTTTAGATACAGGGTCCAGCTCACAGTAATCTTATACTGTATAAGATTACTGTCTGCTGGACCCTGTATCTAAGCCTACCTTGTGGGCTTAGATACAGGGTCCCACAGACAGTATCACACATGGGCCCTGTATCTAAGCCTAACACATGTGTTACTAATCGTTTTTTTTGTGTGTTTTCTTACAGGTTCGGTCGTTGGACTACGTCGGATTCCAGGACTACTTCGATGACGGCTTTTTTTTAATTATCAATAAAATGGTTAATGAGGGTTGTGTGTTTTTTTTTTTATTTCAATAAAATATTTTTTCTATGTCTTTGTTTTTTTTAAAACTTTATTACTACCGCCTTAGTAATGGCCGCCGGCTGATTGACAGCATCCATTGCTAAGGCGGGGCTTAGTGTTAGCCGATGCAGAGGCGAACACTAACCCCCTTTATTACCCCCATACCCACCGCCACCAGGGGTGCTGGGAAGAGCCGGGTACGATCCAGTACCTGACCATCTGTAGGCGGCCCACCCTGGTAATGCTAGGCTGCTGCTGCTTTATTGTATCTGGCTGGTTATGAAAAATGGGGGGGGGGGAAATAAAAAATAAAAAAATAATTGGAAAGAACGATGTCGGGTCCCCCCCCCAATTTTCATAACCAGCCAGATGCAACACAGCAGCAGGCAGCATGACCAGGGTGGGAAGGGCCACTGTTTTTGGCCTTCCCCAGCCTAATACTACCAGCCTGCGGCCGCCCCGGTGCCTGCCTGTCACTGCAGATGGTCGGGTACTGGTTCTGGAGCGCAGCGGAGGTCCTGACGTTACATCGCTGTGCGCAATGCATGAGGTAACAATGCTATGCGCCGCACACAGCATCCTGATCCCAGATAGAGTCAGGACATCCGCTGCGGCTGACGAGGAGGGTAAGATTAATATCCCTGCCTACTGAAGTTGATTGGCGGGGTCCGTCTCCCGGTCTCCCTATCCGTGTCAGCGATTCAGTGTGAGCGAGTAAGTGAAATGAAGGGGAAGCAACTGTCGTACGAGCCCCTTCAAAACAGCTGATTGGCGGGTCCCGGGAGACGGACACCAACCCATCAGCTATGGATGGCCTATTCTGAGGATAGGCCATCAGTGTTTAGGGACTGGACAACCCCTTTAACCCCTTCCCGCTCCTGGACGTACTATTCGGTCATGGCAGCTGTATCGTTCGCGCTCCATGACCTAATAGTACGTCTCGGGAGTAACGGCCGTTTCGGCCGTCCTCCCGACACATACAGGAGCTGTGACAGCTGCTGTCTTGTTCAGCAGCTGTCACAGCTCCTACAGCGGGGACCGATCGCTGTGTCCCCGCTGATTAACCCCTTAAAAGCCGCGTTCTATAGAGATCGCAGCTTTTTAGGGGTTAAGCTGCCATCGCCGGCCTGCTACGCGATAGCAGCTTAACCCAAACAATGGCGTCCGGCTATGCCATAGACGGAAGCCTAGTGGGTCCTGACAACGTCAGGACCCACTATGCTTGCTGTCAGTGAGTAGCTGACAGTTCTAATACACTGCACTACGCATGTAGTGCAGTGTATTAGAATTGCGATCACGGTCACCTGCCCTCAAGTCCCCTGGTGGGACAAAGTAATACAGTAAAAGAAAACTTAAAAAAAGATGTGTAAAAATAAGAAAATAAAAGTTTTAAAAGTATTAAAAGTAAAAATCCCTCTTTTTACCTTATCAGTCAATTATTATTAATAAAAATATATAAACAAACAAATAAACTATACATAATTGGTATCGCCGCGTCCGTAACGGCCTGAACTACAAAATGATTTCGTTATTTATCCCGCACGGTGAACGCCGTAAAAGAAAATAATAATAAACCGAACCACAATCACAATTGTTTGGTCACTTCACCTCCCAAAAAATGGAATAAAAAGAGATCAAAAAGTCGCATGTACCTAAAAATGGTACTGATCGAAACTACAGTTCGTTATGCAAAAAATAAGTCCTCGCACAGCTTTATTGATTGAAAAAGAAAAACGTTCTGGCTCTTAGAATAAGGTAACACAAAAAGTGAATGATTGTTTACAAAACGTATTTTATTGTGCAAACGCCATAAGACATAAAAAAAAACTATAAACATCTGGTATCGACGTAATCGTATCACCCTGCGGAATAAAGTGAATATGTCATTTATAGCGCACGGTGCACGCAGTAAAAAAAAAAAGAATGAAAAAAACAATAGTAGAATTGCTGTTTTTTTAGTTACCACGCCACCTATAAATAGAATAAAAACTGATCAAAAAGTCACATGCACCCCAAGAAAACTACAATGGATTCCTCAAGGGGTCTAGTTTCCAAATTGGGGTCACTTTTTGGGGGTTCCCAATGTTTTGACACCACAAGACCTCTTCAAACCGGACATGGTGCCTAATAAAAAAGAGGCCTCAAAATCCACTAGGTGCTCCTTTGCTTCGGAGGCCGGTGCTTCAGTCCATTACCGCACTAGGGCCACATGTGGGATATTTCTCTAAACTGCAGAATCTGGGCAATACCCATTAAGTTGCGTTTCTCTGATAAATCCTTTTGTGTTATAAAAAAAATGGTATAAAGAGGATTTTCTGACAAAAAAAAAAAAGTAAATTCCACCTCTACTTTGCTCTAAATTTCTGTGAAACACCTAAAGGGTTCATAAACTTTCTAAATGCTGTTGTGAATACTTTGAGGGGTCTAGTTTCTAAAATGGGGTATTTGATAGGGGTTTCTAATATATGGGCCCCTCAAAGCAACTTCAGAACTGAACTGGAACCTAAAAAAATAAATAAATGAGGCAATACTTTGCTTCTTACATTATACTGATAATGAGCCGTGCCCACCCCGAGATTACCCCAGTTTTGACCATTTGTATAAACGGAGACCCCTATTAGACCGCTCCAGTGCCCGGTTTTCCCAAGCATTCACCCCCGAGAAGTGTATTTCTATTGATGAGTCCCTGGTACATTTTAAAGGGAGGGTTCAATTCCGCGAGTACCTGCCAGGTAAGAGGGCAATGTATGGCGTGAAGATGTATAAGCTGCGAGAGTGCATCCGGGTATACCTACAGGTTTAGGATATATGAAGGAAAGGCCACCCCCAAACCAGACTGCATCCTGGACTACAATAGGTACATGGGAGGGATGGACTTGTAAGATCAAATTCTGAAGCCCTACAGCGCCATGCGGTGTGGTATAAGAAGCTGGCCGAGCACATCATACAGATGGCTTTGTACAATGCGTACGTGCTACGTCGATGTGCAGGCCAGACGGGAACTTTCCTGGAATTTCAAGAGGTGATTATCAAGAACCTAATCTTTAGGGACCAAGAAGGGGGGCCACACGCATCGTACCAAGGCGGCATTACTTTCCAGGAGAAGTTCCCCAAACTGGCAAGAAGGGAAAAAGTCAAAAGAGGTGCAAAGTCTGCTATAAGAGGGCGATAAGGGATGACACAATATATCAATGTGACACGTGTCCCGAATAACCAGAGCTCTGTATGAAAGTCAGTTTTCAAATTTATCATACATCCCTTGGTTTATAATTTACCCCAATTTTACTTACCCTGATGCACTCCGCACAGCTTATCCCCCCTCGTCTTTCCCCTCTGAGCCCTGCTGTGTGTCCAGGCAGCTGATAACAGCCACATGTAGGGTATTGCCATACCCGGGAGAACCCACATTACAGTTTATGGGGTGTAGGTCTCTGGTCAAAATGCTCACTACACCTCTAGATGAATACCTTAAGGGTGTAGTTATTAAAACGGGGTCACTTCTTGCGGGTTTCAACTGTAATGGTACCTCAGGTGCTTCTGCATACATGACTTCGCACTAGAAAATCCCCAGTAGGCCAAATGGTGGTCCTTTCCTTAAACCAAAGAAGAAATCTTGATATAATAATATTTAATCAAAATAATTTTATTTAATCAAAACAAATAATTTATTACACATAAATACAAGAATAATTAAATAAAGATACAAAAATTAAACCCCCCTCCCAAGTATATACTATAGACAATTGAAATAACATAAAATAAATGGCAGGTGTATAATAATGGATAAAGATGGTAAGTATGGTAAATGTAATGGTATCAAGTCCTCCTGCAGAAAAGCATGAACCCTTAAGGAAGGATAGAAAAGCACTTATTGTATATCTATATGCACGAACAGCATCAGAGCACCAGAGAGCTGATATGGATAGTGCTGTAATAACAAGTCGCTCCAGTGCCAATGATGCACTGATGTAAGTAAAGAGACAAGCACTGAAACAAGAAAGGGAAGGAATATAGACTACAATGAGTGGACTATACCTGCAGAGGACATGATGGAAGAAATGATACACCTGGACACCGAGCACCTCGACGCGCGTTTCGCAACCTTCGTCAGGAGGTGTGCTACTACACTGACAGCTGGAGTTTAAATCCTATGGACACGGAGGCAAGTAACCAATGATGTGCGGCAGGGAAAAACCACTCCCACTGAAGTAACCAGCATCGCGCCGTCATTTATTGACGCACACCGATGCGTGTCAACCATGGGAGTGATGCGGTTCACCCATGAGAACGGAGCGGGTCAAGCCCCTCAGCCCATTAGTGACCGTACAGTTTATCATGATAAACGGCGGGTAACTATGACAACGCCATAACACATCAACACGGCATGAATTAACATCTAGATTTAGTCCGTCAGACAAATCCCTGAATCAATCCGGAACCCCCATGTCATACATAGAATCAAAAAAGGAATCACTACACACAGAACATTAGTATATGTTAATCAATGCTATTGAAAAAAATGTTATAAGTTAAATAAATAGCATTATTCATTCCAATAAGAGTACATAGAAGAACAACTATCAAACATGATGTATGAAAAGATGGTACTAAATAACTATCAAAAATCGATTAAATTTATGCCTATACTTATTACACCAACTCATAAAGTGATAATTCCATAACGAAACATAAATATAAATATGTGTAAAAACATAAATTAATTATATTTCTGATATTATATATATATATATATGGCGAAATATACAAATGGACAATTATAATGCAAAAATATATACATATATATATATATATACATACATGTGTGATGAACAATATAAATAATAAGTGAATATATATAAATAATTACAAGAAAAATTATTGGAAAAATTATAAAATAAAAATATAAAAACAAAAATTGTACAAATTAATATATAAAAACGAAAAAAGAATATATCTAGAGAATATAATTCATCTAGACAAAGAAAGTTTATCTGTGTGTTAGGAATGATAAATGTGTGTTAAATGTGTATTAAATGTGTATTGAAATAATAATAAACAAGTGAATGTCAAGGACCAAGCCAGCAAAGACCAAACACGGGGCGGACACCGAATGCACCAAACGAGCGGGGGCCCTCCACTCAGGACAGTACATCGGGTCCAACCCACACGCCAGATCAATCCTGCAATCGCCCAAACAGTAACCCGCAAACACAAAAGTAGTACTAAGTGAAAATAATCGTGAATGGTGTATAATGAAAATAATAGAACCCTATTAGATAGGGATCAGTAAAATAACTTTATACTGTATCAATTGTGTTTTCAAATTATATTCCAATAAAAATAGAATATACAGAAATGAATAAATATCAACAGAACGTAAAAGTAATATAATCTCAAAAAATATATATAAAAAAAAATAAAAATAAAAAATAAAAATATATATATATATATATATATATATTATTCAAATGAATATCCATAAACATCCACATATATGCATGTTTCCAAATTGGGGTCACTTTTTGGGGGTTCCCAATGTTTTGACACCACAAGACCTCTTCAAACCGGACATGGTGCTTTATTGATTGAAAAAGAAAAACGTTCTGGCTCTTAGAATAAGGTAACACAAAAAGTGAATGATTGTTTACAAAACGTATTTTATTGTGCAAACGCCATAAGACATAAAAAAAAACTATAAACATCTGGTATCGATGTAATCGTATCACCCTGCGGAATAAAGTGAATATGTCATTTATAGCGCACGGTGCACGCAGTAAAAAAAAAAAGAATGAAAAAAACAATAGTAGAATTGCTGTTTTTTTAGTCACCACGCCACCTATAAATAGAATAAAAACTGATCAAAAAGTCACATGCACCCCAAGGAAACTACAATGGATTCCTCAAGGGGTCTAGTTTCCAAATTGGGGTCACTTTTTGGGGGTTCCCAATGTTTTGACACCACAAGACCTCTTCAAACCGGACATGGTGCCTAATAAAAAAGAGGCCTCAAAATCCACTAGGTGCTCCTTTGCTTCGGAGGCCGGTGCTTCAGTCCATTACCGCACTAGGGCCACATGTGGGATATTTCTCTAAACTGCAGAATCTGGGCAATACCCATTAAGTTGCGTTTCTCTGATAAATCCTTTTGTGTTATAAAAAAAATGGTATAAAGAGGATTTTCTGACAAAAAAAAAAATGTAAATTCCACCTCTACTTTGCTCTAAATTTCTGTGAAACACCTAAAGGGTTCATAAACTTTCTAAATGCTGTTGTGAATACTTTGAGGGGTCTAGTTTCTAAAATGGGGTATTTGATAGGGGTTTCTAATATATGGGCCCCTCAAAGCAACTTCAGAACTGAACTGGAACCTAAAAAAATAAATAAATGAGGCAATACTTTGCTTCTTACATTATACTGATAATGAGCCGTGCCCACCCCGAGATTACCCCAGTTTTGACCATTTGTATAAACGGAGACCCCTATTAGACCGCTCCAGTGCCCGGTTTTCCCAAGCATTCACCCCCGAGAAGTGTATTTCTATTGATGAGTCCCTGGTACATTTTAAAGGGAGGGTTCAATTCCGCGAGTACCTGCCAGGTAAGAGGGCAATGTATGGCGTGAAGATGTATAAGCTGCGAGAGTGCATCCGGGTATACCTACAGGTTTAGGATATATGAAGGAAAGGCCACCCCCAAACCAGACTGCATCCTGGACTACAATAGGTACATGGGAGGGATGGACTTGTAAGATCAAATTCTGAAGCCCTACAGCGCCATGCGGTGTGGTATAAGAAGCTGGCCGGGCACATCATACAGATGGCTTTGTACAATGCGTACGTGCTACGTCGATGTGCAGGCCAGACGGGAACTTTCCTGGAATTTCAAGAGGTGATTATCAAGAACCTAATCTTTAGGGACCAAGAAGGGGGGCCACACGCATCGTACCAAGGCGGCATTACTTTCCAGGAGAAGTTCCCCAAACTGGCAAGAAGGGAAAAAGTCAAAAGAGGTGCAAAGTCTGCTATAAGAGGGCGATAAGGGATGACACAATATATCAATGTGACACGTGTCCCGAATAACCAGAGCTCTGTATGAAAGTCAGTTTTCAAATTTATCATACATCCCTTGGTTTATAATTTACCCCAATTTTACTTACCCTGATGCACTCCGCACAGCTTATCCCCCCTCGTCTTTCCCCTCTGAGCCCTGCTGTGTGTCCAGGCAGCTGATAACAGCCACATGTAGGGTATTGCCATACCCGGGAGAACCCACATTACAGTTTATGGGGTGTAGGTCTCTGGTCAAAAGGCTCACTACACCTCTAGATGAATACCTTAAGGGTGTAGTTATTAAAACGGGGTCACTTCTTGCGGGTTTCAACTGTAATGGTACCTCAGGTGCTTCTGCATACATGACTTCGCACTAGAAAATCCCCAGTAGGCCAAATGGTGGTCCTTTCCTTCTGAGCCCTCCTATGGGCCCAAACGGCAGTTTATCACCACAAATGGGGTATTGCCGCACTCAGGACAAATTGGGCAACAAAATGGAGTATTTTATTTCTTGTGAAAATAAGAATTTTTGAGCTAAAATGACATATTATTGGAAAAAATATATTTTTTTTTAATTCCCAGCCCAATTCAAATAAGTTCAGTGAAGAAACTATGGGGTCTAAATGGTCACATTACCCATAAATGAATTCCTTGAGGGGTGTAGTTTCCAAAATGGGGTCACTTCTGGTGGGTTTCCATTGCTTTGATACCTCTGGGGCTCTGCAAATGCGACATGGCACCCGAAAACCAAACCAGCAAAATCTGTACTCCAAAGAACACACAGCACTCCTTCCCTTCTGAGGCCTCCCATGGGCCCAAAACGCAGTTTATTGCCACAAATGGGGTACTGCTGCACTCAGGAGAAATTGGGCAACAAAATTTATTATTTTGTTCCTTGTGAAAATAAGAAATTTTGATAAAAAATTACATCTTATTGGAAAAAATGTCATTTTTTTAATGTCACAGCCCAATTGAAATAGGTGCTGTGAAAAAACTGTGGTCAAAATGCTAACAACAACCATAAATGAATTCCTTGAGGGGTGTAGTTTCCAAAATGGGGTCACTTTTGGTGGGTTTCCATTGCTTTGATACATCTGAGGCTCTGCAAATGCGACATGGCACCCGAAAACCAATCCAGCAAAATCTGGACTCCAACAAACATATAGCACTCCTTTCCTTCTGAGCCCTCCCATGGGCCCAAACGGCAGTTTATCACCACAAATGGGGTATTGCCACACTAAGGACAAATTGGGCAACAAAATGGGGTATTTTGTTCCCTGTGAAAATAAGAAATTTTGATCACAAATGACATTTTATTGGAAAAAATGAATTTTTTTTCATTTCACAGCCCAATTCAAATACGTGCTGTGAAAAAACTGTGCGGTCAAAATGGTAACAACAACCATAAATGAATTCTTTGAGGTGTGTAGTTTCCAAAATGGGGTCACTATTGGGGGATTCCTACTGTTTTGGCACCTCAACACCTCTTCAAACCTGGCATGCTGCCTAAAATATATTCTAATAAAAAAAGAGGACTCAAAATGCACTAGGTGCTTTTTTGCTTCTAGGGCTTGTGTTTTAGTCCACGAGCGCAGTAGGGCCACATGTGGGACATTTCTAAAAACTGCAGAATCTGGACAATACATATTTAGTAGTGTTTCTCTGGTAAAACCTTCTGTGTTACAGAAAAAAAAATGAATAAAATTGAAATTCAGCAAGAAAAATGAAATTTGCAAATTTCACCTCCAATTTGCTTTAATTCCTGTGAAATGCCTGAAGGGTTAAAAAACTTTCTAAATGCTGTTTTGAATACTTTGAGGGGTCTAGTTTTTAAAATGGGGTGTTTTATCAGGGTTTCTAATGCATAGGCCCCACAAAGCCACTTCAGAACTCAAGAGGTACCTTAAAAAAAAGGCTTTTGAAATTTTCTTAAAAATATGAGAAATTGCTGTTTATGTTCTAAGCCTTGTAACGTCCAAGAAAAATAAAATAATGTTCAAAAAACGATGCCAATCTAAAGTAGACATATGGGAAATGTGAACTAGTAACTATTTTGGGTGGTATAACCGTCTGTTTTACAAGCAGATGCATTTCAATTCTGAAAAATGCAATTTTTTCAAAATTTTCTCTACATTTTGCAATTTTTCACCAATAAACACTGAATATATCGACCAAATTTTACCACGAACATGAAGCCCAATGTGTCACAAGAAAACAATCTCAGAATCGCTTGGGTAGGTTTAAGCATTCCGACGTTATTACCACATAAAGTGAAATATGTCAGATTTGAAAAATGGGCTCTGAGCCTTAAGGCCAAAACAAGGCTGCATACTTAAGGGGTTAAGCCTACGATGTAGCAGGCTTAGAGGGCCCATGAGACAGGATCACAGATTGTGTGATGCTGTCTGCTGGGCCCTGTATCTAAGCCAATCACATGGTAGGCTTAGATAGATGGCCCATGTGTGATCCTGTCTGATGGGCCTACCTTGACAAACAGTATCACACATGGGCCCTGTATCCAAGCCTACCACATGTGTTAATAATCGTTTTTGTGTTTTTTTTTACAGGTTCGGTCGTTGGACTACGTCGGATTCGAGGACTTCTTCGATGACGGCTTTTTTTTATTATCAATAAAATGGTTAAAATATTTTTTCTATGTCTTTGTGCTTTTTTTTTAAACTATATTACTACCGCCTTAGTAATGGCCGCTGGCTGAGTGACAGCATCCATTACTAAGGCCGGGCTTAGTGTTAGCCGGTGCAGAGGCTAACACTAGCCCCCATTATCCCGGTACCCACCGCCACCAGGGGTGCTGGGAAGAGTCGGGTACGATACAGTACCTGACCATCTGAAGTGATGGTCGGCCACCGGGCTGGCCACAGGCTGGTGTTATCAGGCTGGGACAGGCCAGAAATAGCGGCCCTTCCCACCCAGGTAATGCTAGGCTGCTGCTGCTGCTTTATTGTATCTGGTTGGTTATGAAATATGGGGGGGACCCCACGTCATTTAAAAAAAAAATAATAATTGGAAAGAACGATGTGGGGTCCCCCCCAATTTTCATAACCAGCCAGATACAACACAGCATCAGCCTAGCATTACCAGGGTGGGTAGGGCTGCTGTTTTTGGCCTTCCCCAGCCTTGTAATACCAGCCTGCAACCGGCCCGGTGCCGACCATCACTACAGATGGTCGGGTACTGGATCGTACCCGGCTCTTCCCGGCACCCTTGGTAGCGGTGGGTAGCGGGGTAATAATGGGGGTTAGAGCTAGCCTCTGCAGCGGCATAACATTAAGCCCCGCCTTAGTAATTGAGGTTGTCCATCAGCCAGCGGCTATTACTAAGGCGATAATAATAAAGTTAAAAAAAATACAAGGACATAGAAAAAATAATTTATTGAAATAAAAAAACACACACAACCCTCATTAACCATTTTATTGAGAATAAAAAAACGTCATTGAAGTAGTCCTCGAATCCGACGTAGTCCAACGATCGAACCTGTAAAAAAACACAAGAAAATAATTAGTAACACATAAAAAAGCAAAACAATTATTATTCTTACCTTTCCTGGGTCCAGCGCTGAAGTCGCAATGTCAGCGAGCTGGGCCCTATATCTTATCCTATCATGTGTGACACTGTCTGCGGAGCTGTGTTTCTAATCCAATCATGTGTGATACTGTCTGCTGAGCCACTGTATCTACATGGGCCCCGATGCAAGAATTCTTACTGGCCCCCCCCCCCCCCCGCAAACTTCTCATGGCCGACGGTCCGCAGCTTCCAGCTGCATCGCTGGGTCTCCTAAGTGACCCAACAATGCAGCACTAGCAGCCGGGGCGTCACTAAGGCTGGGTTCACACACCCTATTTACGGACGTAATTCGGGCGTTTTAGCATTGAATTACGTCCGAAAATGCGGCTCAAAAGCGTTGGCAAACATCTGCCCATTCATTTGAATGGGTCTTACGATGTTCTGTGCCGACGGTCATTTTATTTTACGCGCCGCTGTCAAAAGGCGGCGCGTAAAAAAGACGCTCGCGTCAAAGAAGTGCCTGTCACTTCTTCAGACGTAAATGGAGCTGTTTTCCATGGACTCTATAGAAAAACAGCTCCAATTACGTCCGTAATGGACGCAGCGAAAAACGCCTGCACATGCCATTACGGCTGAAATTACAGTGCTGTTTTCTCCTGAAAACAGCACCGTAATTTCAGCCGTAACAGACGCTGCCGTGTGAACATACCCTAAGGGCTTAAAATGTCAGGGAAATAGCCCCAATACATATGTGTCCACCCAAAAAAAAGTGTGTGTATAAGCATAGCATATCTATAGCACTACGACCCTATAAACTATGGATAGGATTAGATACAGTGGCTCAGCAGACAGTATCACACATGATAGGATTAGATATAGGGCCCAGCAGACAGTATCACACATGATAGGATTTGATACAGTGGCTCAGCAGACAGTATCACACATGATAGGATTAGATACAGCGGCTCAGCAGACAGTATCACACAGGATAGGATTAGATATAGGGCCCAGCAGACAGTATCACACATGATAGGATTAGATACAGTGGCTCAGAAGGCAGTATCACACATGATAGGATTAGATACAGTGGCCCAGCAGACAGTATCACACATGATAGGATTAGATACAGTGGCTGAGCAGACAGTATCACAAATGATAGGATTAGATACACAGCTCAGCAGACAGTATCACACATGATAGGATTAGATACAGTGGCTCAGAAGGCAGTATCACACATGATAGGATTAGATACAGTGGCTCAGCAGACAGTATCACACATGATCGGATTAGATATAGGGCCCAGGAGACAGTATCACACAAGATACGATTAGATACAGGGCCCAGCAGACAGTATCACACATGATTGGATTAGATACACAGCTCAGCAGACAGTATCACACACAGGGCTGCCATCAGGAATTTCTGGGCCCCAAACTGCCAATGAGTCTGGGCCCCCGCCCCCCTCGTTATTAGGAGGGGGGTGGAATGTAAAGGGGCGTGAGGTAGGGCACATTAAAAAGAAAACTCTTTGGAGGAGCAGGGCAGAGACAGGAGGTGGGTGTCGGAGGGCAAAGGGGAGAGACTAAGTGCCAGGGCTGGGAGAACTGAAGGTAGCAGTGGTAGCCAGGGGGGAGACGCAACCTCACAGGGGCTCTGTGGAGTGATAGGGAAGAGACAAGAGACAGCGGCTCTGTGGGGGGGCAAAAAGGGAAAGTGTGTGTGTGTGTGTGTGTATATAGAATCTGTCAGGATGTAGGAGGGCAATATAAACAAAAATCATTGCACTGAAGCCCTATACACAGCAGAGTGACTCACCATGTAGTCCCTAAGATCTCCCACCGCCGCGGGCATGCCTGGATGATACTTTTGCATTCTCTTCACACGCTGCACACACGTTATCTGTGTAAATACCACACAACAAAATTAATTCAGACACCAAACCAGAAAAAAATTCAGATCCTAGACCAGACCTGTTAGGTAATTCAGACACCTTTCCAACAGAACCCTACCTGTGGCCAGAGTTTAACATTTAGACTTTTATCTACAGGGGAGTGTGTGTGGAGCTATTTACAGGGGGTTGTGTGTGGCACTATCTACAGGGGGGTGTGTGGCGCTATCTACAGGGTGGGTGTGGCGCTATCTACATGGGATTGTGTGGCGCTATCTACATGGGATTGTGTGGTGCTATCTACAGGGGGCAGTATGTGGCACTATCTACAGGGGAGTGTGTGTGTGGCGCTATCTACAGGGGGTATGTTCGGCGCTAACTACAGGGGAGTGTGTGGCACTCTCTACAGGGGATTCCAGTCCGGGAGGAGACCCTGACCTCACTGTCCATATATGGACAGTGACCTCAGGGGCTACCTCTAGGAGAGGAATCCCCGGCCAGAGTGTCGGCAACTCTCTGACCAGGGATTCCGCTCCTGGATGGGTGAATGGCAGAGCAGGAAGCTGATACTTTCCTGCTCTGCCATAGTATTCAATTGTATCTGCATCCTGTGGACGCAGATACAATTGAATATGGCAGTGGCTGAGACACGTCTGGGACAGTAATTTGCCGGGGCTGCCGCTGTAGATTCAGGACAGTCCCTGCAAATTCAGGACTGTTGCTAACTATGCCTCCGGTATAAGCTTTCTCCCCCTACCCAGGTATACTCTCTCCTTCCTCTACCCCTCCCCATGTATAATTTCTCACCTCCCTTCAGATATCATCACTTTTCACCCAATTATTACCCCCCCCCCCCCATTGTATAATGCCTCCTCCAGTGGAGGGATGTCACGATACCAGAATTTGGACTTCGGTACCGATGCTTTGTGTAGTATTGTGATTTCGATAACAAAGCGATACTTTGCCAACAGTAATAAAAAAACAAAACAGTTCTTCCATTTCTTATGTGAGGCGCGAGGTGTGATGGCAAATTTAACCTCCATGTGCCTCACATTAATAGTAATTAACCCCATCATGTTCCTCAATTATAATGGGTTAATGTGTGAGGTACATGATGGGGTTAATTACTATTAATGTGAGACACATGGAGGTTAAATTCATCACACCTCGTGCCCCACATTATTAAGTGAAAGAAGTTTTTATTTTATTTTTTACAGCATACACATCATAAATGATGCAAAAAAATTGTTGTGCAGGTTGTTACGGTCGCGCCATTACTGAATATGTATATTTTATGTATTGAGACTTATTTGAATGTGTTTTGTAAAAAAGGTGTATGTGTATTTTTTTAAAATGTCACATTACTTTATGTTTTTAGTTTATTTTTTAAACTTTAATGCACTGTCATATATCTATATACGGATAGTACACAAGCAGTTGTTAGGACAGACCTGAGTATGCCCTAACAGGAAATATGGTAAGACAGCCCTGGGGTCCTTCATTGGACCTTGGGCTGTCTGCCCATATATGGTATGTCCCTCAATCGCGTCACAGGGATTCCTGTGACGTGATCCAAGGGGCATCCCCCCTTCTTATTTTCCGCTGAATGCTGCAGTCAGCTTTGATCGCAGCATTCAGGGGAATAGCGGCGGAGATGAGAGGTTTCTTTGATCTCTGCCTTTATAGAGTGGGACTGCGGCTGTGTAATACAACCATTGCCCCGCCCCGCACGCGGTCAGCACGAGGTGATGCGGGCGGCGCTGCACTAATGAGCGGCGGTTCAGGCACTGAAGACAGAACATGTGGGGGTGTTTTGTAGTGCGCCCGCCATATTCTGTTTTCAGTGCCGCCGCTCATTAGTGCAGTGCTGGCCGCATCACATAATCCTGGCGGCGCGCACATGTCAGGACTCCGGAGCGGGGCCGTAACTGTATTACACAGCAGCAGCTACGCTATCATACATTCATGTATTACAATATTGAGCTGTGCGGCCGCACAGCTTAGTATCGAAATACATGAAATAACAGCATCGAACCGTTTGGGGGTGCACGGTATCGAAACCGTATGGAAGTTTTGATGCATCATGCATCCCTACTCAAGTGCCATCCTCCCTCCATTATTATCTCCTTCCCACTCTAGCATCATTTCCCTCCCTACCCAATGCCATCTCCCTGCCCCATTATCATCTCCCTGCCCCCATTATCATCTCCCTGCCCCATTATCATCTCCCTGCCCCATTATCATCTCCCTGCCCCCATTATCATCTCCCTGCCCCCATTATCATCTCCCTGCCCCCATTATCATCTCCCTGCCCCATTATCATCTCCCTGCCCCATTATCATCTCCCTGCCCCATTATCATCTCCCTGCACCCATTATCATCTCCCTGCCCCATTATCATCTCCCTGCCCCCATTATCATCTCCCTGCCCCTGTTATCATCTCCCTGCCCCCGTTATCATCTCCCTGCCCCCGTTATCATCTCCCTGCCCCCGTTATCATCTCCCTGCCTGTTATCATCTCCCTGTCCCCGTTATCATCTCCCTGTCCCCGTTATCATCTCCCTGCCCCATTATCATCTCCCTGCCCCCATTATCATCTCCCTGCCCCCATTATCATCTCCCTGCCCCATTATCATCTCCCTGCCCACATTATCATCTCCCTGCCCCATTATCATCTCCCTGCCCCCATTATCATCTCCCTGCCCCCATTATCATCTCCCTGCCCCCATTATCATCTCCCTGCCCCCATTATCATCTCCCTGCCCCCATTATCATCTAACTCTACCCCATCCCCATAGAAAGCAAAACTCTTCCCCACGTCTGTATTAGTTTACACTGCAGCATAGGATTGTTTCACTATCAGCTCTACGATGACTCTTTTCTCCTGTCCTGTGTAAACAGAGGGAGAAGACAGGTTTATTGTCACATGTTACACAGGACGGGAGATAAGAGCCGTAGAGCTGATACAATCCTATGCTGCGGTGTTAACATAATACAGAGGTGGGGAAGATATTTACTTTCTATGGGGGCAGGAGGAGATTTTTTCAGGAGGCTCCGGGCAGCAGCAGCCGGACACAGACATAACTTAGTACTCACTGTGTCTGAAGAAGAAGACAATGACTGCTGCTGCTGGACGTATCCTCCGAGGCTGAGCTCATAACTCCCGCTGCTGTGATGTCTCCTCCCCACACGCTGTCACGCTGTTGTGGAGGAGGAGGGGCGGGCACATCTCACTCTCCAGCGGGCCCTTACGGTTTTATTCTGATGTAATGAACGGGCCCCTGCTTCGTGATGGGACCTGTTCCTTTCACCGAAATGAAATCGTAAGAGCCACACTGCCGTGAGTATATTGATTCCAGCGGCAGAGTGCGGGCCCCTTTTTTTTAAATTTATGCCCGGGCCCCTCACTGCAGTACCCCCAGTACCCCCCTGATGGCGGCCCTGATCACACATGATTGGATTAGATACACAGCTCAGCAGACAGTATCACACATGATTGGATTAGATACAGGGCCCAGCTCGCTGACATTGCGGCTCCAGCGCTGGACCCAGGACAGGTAAGAATAATAATTTTGCTTCTTTATGTGTTAATGATTATTTTTGTGTGTTTGTGTTTTCTTACAGGTTCGGTTGTTGGAATTCGGATACGAGGACTTCAATGACGGCGTTTGTTTTTTTATTTCAATAAAATATTTTTTCTATGTGCTTGTATCTTTTTAAACTTTATTATCACCGCCTTAGTAATGGCCGCTGGCTGATTGACAACCTCCATTACTAAGGCGAGGCTTAATGTTAGCAGGTGCAGAGGCTACACTAACCCCCATTATTACCCCGGTACCCACCGCCACCAGGGGTACTGGGAAGAGCCGGGTACGAACCAGTTCCCGACCATCTGTAGTGACGGGGTGGCCGCAGGCTGGTAGTATTAGGCTGGGGAAGGCCAAAAACAGTGGCCCCTACCACCCTGGTAATGCTGCCTGCTGCTGCTGTGTTGTATCTTGCTGGTTATGAAAATTGGGGGGGACCCCACATTGTTCTTTCCAATTTTTTTTAAATGACGCGGGGTCCCCCACATTTTTCATAACCAGCCAGATACAATAAAGCAGCAGCAGCAGCCTAGCATCACCAGGGTGGGAAGGGCCACTGTTTTTGGCCTTTCCCCTCCTGATAATACCAGCCTGCGGCCACCCCAGTGGCCGCCCATCACTACAGATGGTCAGGTACTGAACCGTACCCGGCTCTTCCCAGCACCCCTGGTGGTGGTGGGTACCGGGGTAATAAAGGGGGTTAGTGTTCGCCTCTGCATCGGCTAACACTAAGCCCCGCCTTAGCAATGGACGTCGTCAATCAGCCGGCGGCCATTACTAAGGCGGTAGTAATATAGTTTAAAAAAAAACACAAAGACATAGAAAAAATATTTTATTGAAATAAAAAAACAACCCACACAGCCCTCATTAACCATTTTATTGCTAATAAAAAAAAAAGCTGTCATCGAAGTAGTCCTGGAATCCGACGTAGTCCAACGACCGAACCTGTAAGAAAACACACAAAAAATGATTAGTAACACATGTGTTAGGCTTAGATACAGGGCCCATGTGTGATACTGTCTGTGGGACCCTGTATCTAAGCCTACCACAGTATAAAATTACTGTGTGCTGGGGCCCTGTATCTAAACCTACAGTGTGGTAGGCTTATATACAGGGCCCATCAGACAGGATCACACTTGGGCCATGTATCTAAGCCTACCATGTGATTAGCTTAGATACAGGGCCCAGCAGACAGGATCACACATTGGCCATGTATCTAAGCCTACCATGTGATTGGCTTAGATACAGGGCCCAGCAGACAGGATCACACAATCTGTGATCCTGTCTCATGGGCCCCCTAAGCCTGCTACATCGTAGGCTTAGGGGTTGTGCAGTCCCTAAACATTGATGGCCTATCCTCAGGATAGGCCATCAATAGCTGATGTGTCGCCCGGGACCCGCAAATCAGCTGTTTTGAAGGGGCCGCAGCACTCGTACGAGAGCTGCTTCCCCTTCATTTCACTACTCGCTCACACTGTGAATCGCCGACAACGAGTCACAGTGTGACCGGAATGAAGTGACAGGAATGAAGGGGAGCAGCTCTCGTACGAGTGCTGCGGCCCCTTCAAAACAGCTGATTGGCGGGTCCCGGGAGTCGGTCCCCGCCAGTCAGGGCTAACCTTACCTTCCTCTTCGGCCGCGGCGGGAGTTCTGTCGTCTCGATGCTGTGCGCGGCGCATAGCGCTGTGACGTCATGCGCTGCGCACAGCGCCTGACGTCAGGACCTCCGCTGCCATCCGGAACCAGGAAGGTAAGTAAAGTATGTTACTATAGTAACAGGGGCCCGCGGCCCGAGTTACTATAGTAACTTTTTATTGATGTGGTGCGGGGGGCCGTGGGCCCCCCTGGCTTCGGGGCCCGGTCGCAATTGCGACCGCTGCGACCCCTATAGCTACGCCAGTGGTGACGCCCCTGGTTGCTAGTGCTGCATTGTTGGGTCACTTAGGAGACCCAGCGATGCAGCCGAAAGCTGTGGGCTGTCGGCCATGAGAAGTTTGCAGGGGGGGCCCAATAAGAACTTTTGCATCGGGGCCCATGAGCCTTTAGCTATGCCCCTGCCGGTCAGTATGTAGCTCTAGCCTTAAAGGGGTTTTCCCATGAGAGGAATGTATGACATATCCACAGGATATATCATAAACGTCAGAAAGATGTGGGTCCTCTGGGACCCACACCTGTCTCTAGAACGGGGCCCCCTAAACCCTGTTCTACTACTCTTTGTTGCAGCTCAAAAGTGTGATTTCCGACCATAAATTACGGAAACAGCATAGCTCGCTGAGGTACGCTGTTTCCGTAACTCCCATAGTAGTGAATGACAGTTACGGAAGCAGCGTAGCATGCGAGCTACACTATTTCCATAACTACCATAGTAGTGAATGACAGATAAAAGGGCAGCGTAGCATGCGAGCTACGCTTTTTCAGTAACTACCATTCAGTTCTATTCTGTGGATATGTGATAAATGTCTCGGATGGGAAAACTCACAGTAATCATAGTGCATTATGTAGCAACTCTGTTGTAGGAATACAGAGTGTCAGCGGCTGCAGATTAATGTCAGAAGTCAGCAGGAAAAAGTGGTTAAAATTTCAAAGAAAGCCCCCCCCGACAGATGTAGTGTCTTCAGGGGTATCGGGGCGAAACATAGGCTTTCTTTGAAATTTTAACCACTTGTTCCTGCTGACTATAATCTGTGAACTAGAGTGCAGCGTCCTGCAGCCGCTGACACTCTGTATTCTTAGAACAGAGTTGCTACATAGTGCACTATGCTGATCATTGTCAGCTATGGACTTGAATCTTTTAATTTCAGTGTAGTCTGTCTTTTGCTACAATAGCCTAATACAAATTTGTTATTTTATTAATTTATAGTTGGAAAACGGGGCTTTTCTTGCCGGCAGGCATTCTTTTGTATTGATTCCTAGTGCGCCCACCAACTATTGCGGTCCCTATCCTTAGTGTTTGTATATATTTATCCTTGCACAAGTTGGCAAGACGTGTTTGGCAGCAAGCTAAATCTATAATGGGATTTGAGGGGGTGGTAGCGGACGTCCCACTATGGAATAATCCGAGTTTTTCCCACCTTTGTGGCTTACCGGGGAAGAGTTACTGGATTTCTAGGGATGTACATACCTTGTTGCAAATCCTTACGGCAGATAATTCTGTTGTGTCGGTGACTGAAATTCAAGAGGCCTTTAATATACCTCCTGGGGATACATTATATTGTATGCAATTTCATCATGCAGTAGTTACTCAGTTTCCACCGGCGTCCACCACATTTTCTAGTTATACCCTGGTGACACTTTTGGGTACCCAGACAACGAGGGGGTACGTATCTCTGATTTACTGGATGCTATATTGCGAATAGAACCCATGGTGATAGAGGGTAGATGGCGGGAATTAATCCCGTTGCTGTCTGATGAGGATTGGAAGGAGGCCCGGAGATCTCATTTGTTGGTTTCTCCTGCTGCAAAAAATAAATTGGTGCAATTATATATAATACATCAATGTTACTCAATGCCGATAAGATTACGACACATGGGGAGGATGGCATCATCTCATTGCCATAGATGTGGGGAGGATAGAGCTGATTTTATACATTTGGCAATGTGGCAATTTAGGTGGATTTCTAGCTATTGGGAGGATGTAGTGGCCTTATTGACCGCAGTATTGGGGAAAGAGGTTCACCTCAAGCCTGAAGTGCATTTGATTTGGTTGGTCTTGGATGAACAGTCGTTGGTACAGGAGCGCATTTTTCGCAGGGCATCACTCTTTATGGCAAAAAAGGCGGTGGCTATATGATGGATGGCTGATAGGAGGCCGACGATAGCTCAATGGCGCAAACCGATAAATGATATCTTTCCATTTGAGAAAATTGTATACAAACATCGTAGTCGTCCGGCTAAATTTACCTTGATCTGGGGTGGTTGTTGCTCCTCGAATCTCACTCACTGTACGGTGCAAGGTTTAACCGATTCTTTAGCGCATGCTGTGATTGGGCATAGCTCGGGTGCATTGGTGGGATGGCATATATTCACAGTACATGGGGTGTGTGTTTCATATCGGATTTTATTTTTGTTTGAATAATTTAGCTACATTTGCCTTCCTTTTCTTTAATTTGTATTTTTATGTACGGATATGTGGTTTGCGTACCACTACTCTGCATTGCGTGATTTTGTCTGCATAAGTGGTTGTTCCTTGATGTCTTATGGAATGTTTGCTGCATATTTTTTATTATGATGTATATGTACATTTGACTATTTTATTTTCAATAAAACGAGTTTTGAAAAAAAAAAAATTATTTGGTCCCTCAGACCATTTCAGTGCCAGTTTTCCCAGGCTGTAGTTTACAAAAATGGGTACCTCAGGGGCTTTTCGAACATGTCATGGCTCCCAGAAATCTTTCCAGATAAATCTGCGGTTCCAAATGCTAAAATAGCACTCCCTTTCTCCTTTTTAGCTTCCTAATTGGGGTCACTTTTGAAGGGTTTGCACTGTACTGGTACCTCAAGGGCTTTGCAAATGCGACATGGCGTCAGAAAACCATTCCATCAAAATCTGCACTACAAAACCATACTCCTTCCCCTCCAGTTTATGATCGCAGATGGGGTATTTCCTTACTCGGGAGAAATAGCGTAACAAATGTTGGGGTGATTATTCTCCTATAGTCCTTGTGAAAATGAAAAGTTTAAAACTATATTTTTTTTGGGAAACAAAATTATATTTTCCATTTTTACAGCTTAATTCTAATAAATTTGTTGACACACCTGGGCGGTCAAA
The DNA here is from genome assembly GCF_050947455.1 of Rhinoderma darwinii. Classification (NCBI taxonomy): domain Eukaryota; kingdom Metazoa; phylum Chordata; class Amphibia; order Anura; family Rhinodermatidae; genus Rhinoderma; species Rhinoderma darwinii. The sequence goes on from NC_134688.1 coordinate 219,744,920, forward strand.
ATACTCTCTACACCTCTAGATGAATTCCTTGAAGGGTGTAGCTTGCTAAATGGGGTCTTTCCTATGTTTGGGCACCTCAAGGCCTCTACAAACCTATTAGTAGTGACAGAAAAACATCCTAGTTAAAAAAAAAAAAAAAAAAAAAAAGAGGCCCCAAAATGCACAAGGTGGCATTTTGAGGCCTGTGTATGAGTCAAGTAGCACACTAGGGCCACATATAGGATAGTTATGAAAACTGCAGAATCTGGGTATTAAATATGGAGTTGCTTTAGTGTCTTAATACCTGCTGTATTACAGAAATAACTGGATTAAAATTGATTAGAAAAAAAGTGGAAATTCTACTTTATCTAGCTTTATCCCCGAGAAACACCTAAAGGGTTAACAAACTTCCTAAATGCTGTTTTGAATACGTCAAGGGGTGCAGTTTTTAAAATGGGGTGATTTCTTTTGGGTGTTTCTATTATATAGGCCCTCAAAAATATCAGAACTGAAGTGGTAAATAAAAAAAGTAGATAAAAGTTTTGCAGATTTTTTTGAAAAGGAGAGCTCCCAATATCTGCTGGTCCTGTGACCAGCAATACCCTCGTAACCACACTAAATAAGGTAATTTTCACCTCCTTAGCTCTGGCAGCTCATGGACCATTATGTGCTTCACAGCAGCCAGAAAACTCCATCACAGCCAGGCTCCACAGTTCCGCGATATCTTCTTAATATTGCGGTGATGCCATCCTCTTACTCTCCACAAGACTTGTCTCCATCTTCATAAGACGTACTGCCTTCTGATCTAGGAGGCAGGAGAATTCCCTCCCACCCTACAAGAGACTGGCTATAGAAATGGCAAGGAGAATAGCCCCAGACATCCAAAGAACCCAGGAACTGACCATCCAAGCAGACTGTAGTCAGAGGTCTCCCAAACCTCCATTCGGGCAGATGACTGGGAGCAGGGTAGCCCAGGTTGAGGCAGCAAATCATGATCTATGTTCGAATCTGCAATCTGTTCAACAAAAGAAAATCAGGAGACTGTAAGGGTATGTTCACACGGCCTATTTACGGACGTAATTCGGGCGTTTTTGCCCCGAATTACGTCTGAAAATAGCGCCTCAATAGCGCTGACAAACATCTGCCCATTGAAAGCAATGGGCAGACGTTTGTCTGTTCACACGAGGCATATATTTACGCGCCGCTGTCAAATGACGGCGCGCAAATAGACGCCCGCGTCAAAGAAGTGACCTGTCACTTCTTTGGCCGTAATTGGAGCCGCTATTCATTGACTCCAATGAATAGCAGCGCTAATTACGGCCGTAATTGACGCGGCGTTCAAGCGCCTGCACATGCCGGTACGGCTGAAATTACGGGGATGTTTTCAGGCTGAAACATCCCCGTAATTTCAGCCGTTACGGACCCCCGCCGTGTGAACATACCCTAAAACAAGGTAGACGACATTGAAAATCTTTCCTATTGGAACAACTTGTGTATGGTAGGCCTTCCTGAGAACATAAACGCCCACCGAGTGGGTCTGGATCCTCGCCAAATACTTGAGACTTCTGGATTTGAAAATCAAAGTCACCTTCATGAGAAATAAGCCCCTTAAAATAAAGAAAGCACCGCATTCTCCTGTTTGAAGATTATTCTGAAGAGGTGATCCACAGAAGAGCCTTCAGCTCCATTTGCACTTCATAATTTTGCAGGAAGGTGTGCTTCACACTCCAGTATTGAGCGACCCTAACGATAGCGTCATATCCTCCTTTGATTCTCCAATGGCAGCAAAGCAACCACTGGGAACAGATCTACCACATACCACTACAAAAGACAAGACTAACAGCTTGGATAGCTCACACCTCAGGATGGATGTGGCTCGAGGTCCGTGTATATACCAGCCATCATTCCTGCATATAACCTCCATCATTCCTGCATATACCAGCCAGGCTGGTATATACAGGGATGATGGGGTTTACATACACAGATGAAGGCTGGTATAGACAGGGATGATAGGGGGTTGTGTACAGAGATAAGGGTTATATACATGGATGGGGGGGGGGGTGGTGTGTGTATGATGGGGGGTTATATACAGGGATGATGGTTGATATACACAGGAATTATGGGGGTTATATACACAGGGATGATGGGTAGTCCAGCCATCATCCCTGTATTAACCCCCATCATCTCGGTTTAAAGAAGCCATTATCCCTGTATAATTTCAGAACAGGATACAAATCGGGGAGGGGTGCTTGCTCACCCTCTCCTCACACACAGGCAGGCTTCTTCTGTTCCTGGCAGGCAGCGTTAGAAGCGTGCACTAGCAGACGTGCCTTGCGTGCGCGCACGTCTGCTAGCTTGAATGACTGTGTGGCTGCGCAGTCATGGTGAGAGCGATGACAGCACCAAGAGAAGGGCGGCAGGAGAGGAGCGGAGGGACCCAACATCGCAGCGAGTGGGCCCCAACATCTCAGTGGGCCCGGAGCCATCCCCCCTGCTAGCTGAACTACTGGCATATAGACTAACTGATGATTATCCATGCCCTTGCTTGTGCAGTCATGGAAGCCAACATACAAAATCTGGTGATATCTGACCACTTGCCGATACAAGATTCTTACCTAAAAAGGGACTGTTTTTTATGTTGGTTTCAAGCCATTATGGTCAAGGATGACAATTTCATGTAACTTAAAGAGGCTCTGTCACCAGATTTTGCAACCCCTATCTCCTATTGCATCAGATCGGCGCTGCAATGTAGATAAGAGTAACGTTTTTTTTTCTTCAAAAACGAGCATTTTTATATTTATGCAAATGAGGCTTTCTTAAGTACAACTGGGCGTGTTTAAAATTATGTACAAGTGGGCGTGTATTTTGTGTGTAACATCTGGGCGTTTTTACTTCGTTAACACCCAGCTTCTGGCAGTGCACAGACACACAGCGTGTTCTCGAGAGATCACGCTGTGACGTCACTTCCTGCCCCAGGTCCTGCATCGTGTCGGACGAGCGAGGACACATCGGCACCAGAGGCTTCAGTTGATTCTGCAGCAGCATCGGCGTTTGCAGGTAAGTCGATGTAGCTACTTACCTGCAAACGCCGATGCTGCTGCAGAATCAACTGTAGCCTCTGGTGCCGATGTGTCCTCGCTCGTCCGACACGATGCAGGATCTGGGGCAGGAAGTGACGTCACAGCGTGATCTCTCGAGAACACGCTGTGTGTCTGTGCACTGCCAGAAGCTGGGTGTTAACGAAGAGAAGTGGATGATGCTGATTCGTCAGCATCATACACTTCTATTCACAACGCCCAGCTAGTAAAAGAAGTAAAAACGCCCAGATGTACATACACAATACACGCCCACTTGTACATAACTTTAAACACGCCCAGTTGTACTTAAGAAAGCCTAATTTGCATAAATATAAAAATGGTCATAACTTTGCCAAAAATGCTCGTTTTTGAAAAAAAACTAAAACGTTACTCTTATCTACATTGCAGCGCCGATCTGCTGCAATAGGAGATAGGGGTTGCACAATCTGGTGACAGAGCCGCTTTAAGGAACGGTGCCTAGAACTTGAGACAGATAGAGAACACAAGATTAATTCCCCCCTCCTATATTGTGAAACGGCAAAAGTAGTGGCGAGTGGTAAACTATTGCCCTACATGAATACTATTAAAAAAGATTAATCCAATATCAGGAGACATATACTAAATCCTTATCCATCTGTGATGCATGGAAAGCAACTAGAGGCAAATTTTGATCTGTGGGTAGACAGAAAAGATGGCTATATGGAACTCAATATCTGGTAGACCTTTTTTGGCATGGGAATAAATCAAGGCACCTTTTGGCACATCTAGCCAGGGACATTTTAAACCCACTCACTCACATTACAGCATTCCCTTACTCCAATCCCAAGCGCATCAACACAATTATTCAAGGATTTTAGTCCTCATATCAACCCCAACCAGAAAACACGAGGAAAGGGGCCCAGTTCCTAGACATAGTCAATCTACCATCCTTGACTACAGACCAAAAAGATCACTTAAACTCAGACATAACTGAAGATGAAGTCAAGGGAACCATTAAATCTCTTAATAATGGTGAAGCACCAGGCCCAGACGTTTCAAAGCCTAGTATGAACAATTAACTAAAATTTTTGACTAGTTACTATAACCACATTGGAGAGGTTTTTGAACATGCGAACGTGTTATACATAAAGCTTCGTAAACCGCATAAAAGACCCCTTAGTACGGTATGAACTTGCGCATATTCCCTAATCAACCAGGATCCTAAACTCCTCCTTAAAAAAACTCGTTAGACTGGGACTTTTATGTGGGCTCTAATAAATCCCACTTGGGTAGAACTCTCTAAAGGCCGCTCTGCAGCCACTAACATCCGGAAAGTACTAACAGATAGCATCATCCAACGCCAGGAGAATAACCAATTTTGTTCACGCTGGATGTGAAAAAAAGCGTTTTGATGTACGCAGGGACTGGTTTGGGACGGTGCTAGACAGATTGAATATCACTGACCCATTCCATACGTTTCTCAGTGGCATGTACAGGAACTGTAGAATAGATACAACAGGGATTTTATACAAGAGTTTCCCACTCCAAAAGGAAAGCAACAGGGGTGCCCCCTATCCTCTCTGACCTAGCTCTGTAATCCCTTGCTAGATACCTAGCAGAATCAGATCTCTATAAAAAGATCCAGGTCAGTCAGTGAAGTTGGCCCTATTCGCGGATAACATGTCTGTCAGACCCACAACACCATTTTAAGTCATTGCTCTCCCTCATTTTTCACTTTAGGCCATTTTCTGGATATCATATTAACCCATCTAAAAGTAAAATTTTAAAGTTGGGTCCTTCGCTTCCCCTAAGTTTTTGGTGAACTATTGGTTGGGACACAAACCTCATTAAAACACATTTAACATACCTGGGGATTAAGACAGGCAAAAATGCTCGACTGTCTGAACTATCCCCCTCTACTAGACAAAATAAAAGCAGAATTTAAAGTTCACACCTTCCATTGTCCTTTTTAGGCAAATGCTGTTGAATCAAAATGATGAGCTTCTCTAATTTGCTCTATCCTCGCCAAACCATTCGTGTCTCCCAGGTCAACTCTGCTTTTAGCAAATTTATTTGGTCAGGAAAAAGACTGCGCATCTCCCTTTAGAAATTAATGCGGATCAAAGCAGATAGGTGTAAATTTCCCTATTTTGGGAGGCTGTAAGCTGACATGCCTATTCCGCCATGTTTAAGACCTGCTGCGAAACAGATTTTTACTCTACTAACATCCTCGAGTCTAGTCTAGCGGCACCTTGGGGTCAGATATCCTACCTCCATGGCAAATTCACGCATTTGCCTTCCCAAGTCAAATCATCTATACTGCTACAAGACATAGTGGTCACTTGGAGAGAAATGAGATTGGCCTTAAATTTACTTCCCCCTCTAGAAGGCATCTTCCTCTACATAATACAGGGGTGGAAGCGCTGGTGACCTTTCACACTACCAGCACTTTTGTAACAGAATTGACCACACTGGATCAATGCAAGAGCACACAGATGCAGAGTGATCACCTTAGTCTGTTGGAGCACTTCTTAACACAATGAATGCATTAGACAGCAAGCACTACACTAGGGAGCTCCAGCAGTCTCTATTTAATTCCAATTGCCTCTAACAATAATTGAAGAATCTAGATGCTTTCCACTAGATTTTAAAACATGCCTGTGCATATTCACATCCTTTACTGGGGTCGGGCTATACGAGCTGGAAGGCAGGCTGCATAGGCATTTATCCCAAATATGTTTGGGGTCAATATCTTCCACACCAAAATGGTTTTTGTATAAACCTTGCTTTATGCATGAGGCATTATCTTGCAGAAAGCGGTAAGGACCATTGTGAAACTCATCACAAAAATCGAAGGACAGTATGAACAAAGCCTAAAACTTTCCCTTAAACTACCATAAAAACATCCCCAGTCAATTATTCCTCACACCATTCCAGAGTATACTTTTTCTCCACTCACCATAGCGTTGTACAACTTGGACATAGAAACTCAATCTAGGACGGTCCAGACAAACAGTTCTCGTGCTAATGTTAGGGCCAACGGGGGAGAGTTACTGTGACTACTGGGGACTTGGTGGGCCTGCTGGGAAAGTGATGGTGCTGAGCAATGGACAGGTCATTAGGATACAGAGGGAGGGGACTACTAGAACTTTCAAGGGCAGCTCTATTCTGACTACGGGAAGGGCAAAACTTCAAGCGATGTGTAAAGCTGTAAGCAGACAGCACCGGTTACAGCATGGATCCACCCTCATAGAGCACCATTGCTGGCTCCTATCAGCGGTGTGTATCGTGATAAGTTCGCACTAAACCTTTTTTATACATGAGAAAGTTTGAAATGGGATTGAGCACAGTTGTAAATGTACAAAGAAGAGAAAATACAGTTTTCTGTTTTGGCTAAAAAAAACAACAAAAAAAAACCCATCAATTGCATTGTGTAAAAAAAATAAAAATTGAATACGCCAGTCACAGAATGCCAGGGAAAACTGATACAGTAATAGTAAATAATTATAGCGTGCAAGTGTTGCTTTACATGGCTCATACTCCTAATGAAATGTTCCCAGCAGAATAAAAACTTCAAAGAAAAGGTTCTCTTTATTCTCTCTACTGTGACCCATTTCCTTAATAAAAAAAACAAAAACTGTACCTTTCTTATTTTAAAGGTTTCAAATTGCCATTTCTGAAATATTCCTGGAGGCTCCTGACATTGAGAAGCAGAGGATTTTCTAGTTCATCCACTAATCTTAAGATTGGAATGACTAAGAAACCCCCTTTCACACATCTGCACAGATACAGTAAGAAAAAGGATGTGACAGTGAAGAATATAAAATATTGATGAGTCATAAGGATGAGATTTTAACGGACAGTAGGAAAACATTTGTGCTTACGGCGACGGGGAGTCAAATGTAAGAACAGCATTGTCTGCTATGAGATATTAGGAATATGAACAACAAATACAAGGTTACTGAAAACATAACCCAGCAAGATGTAAAAGCAAGGAAATAAAATAGATACTTTTTATTCTTCTCCCATACAATTCTATCACAAGGTCATCTTGAACACGGAAGCACTCGACTTAAAAGAAAAGCAAAGAGGAGAGTAAATCCTCCGGTAGGTCGAGGAGGTGAACCTGCATTTCCATAGTGACAAGAGATGTCGATGTTTTCGAAAGCAGCTCCCATGAAGATTCCATTTACATCCCCAAACTCTTCCTTTGATTCAAGTATGGTGACTCATCCATGGCTGTATGCAATAACCATTTAATTGGCTAGCATCATCTGACTTCTACCGGACACTACAAAAATATATACCCCATAACTTTATACCTACTACCACTCCCAGAATAAGCAATATCTACATTTAGTCATTGTCATAAATGCTTGAATAAATTAAAACATTATTCAGACAATTCAGAGACTGCCACACACACATTTAGCAGCATTTTTTCTTTTACGCAGTGGACAGATTTTAGTTATAATATTAGTTAAAAGTCTACAAAAATAGCGTTTTGATTTGTGGCATGTTTTGGGGTCAGTGGTGTTTTTGTTTTCAAATGGCAGCAAGCTGAAGGTATGGCTTTTTGGGGGCATTTCTCTCCATTCAGAATCGCCGCTAAAAACAGACTGCAGGTGTTTGAAAAAGCAACAAAAACCTAGAATCATTATGATGTTCATATCAGTTGTGGTCAACTAGTTTTCAACAAACCCTCGAATAACAGTAAAAACACGAATGGCTGCCATCAGTAGTGATCACAAGCAAGTTAACTGTAGGAGACCAAGAAAACTAGAACAGCTGGGCAGAATATTCAAAATGTATTCAACTTCAGATATCATTTTATAGCGTACATATGTTATATAATTCATAAACTACAACACATTGCATTACTTAGTGGGAACCGCAAAGCTCCAAAATACAGTGCCAGCCACATGTCCATCTCCCAGAGTCCAGCCACAAGCCGCTCATATACAGTGCCAGCCACGTGTCCATCCCCCAGAGTGCAGCCATATTTGTTTTCTGGCTCCCGAAAAGCACTGAAGGAAAACGTAAAGCATTTTGAGAATTTATAAATTAAAAACCTCATTCTAACGAGTGAAAAGTACCACACTCTGTATTCAGACTGGACTCTCATTGGGCTTTATTCCAGTTTAAAAGAATGCAAGACAACTGCAATGTGCGAAGAAAAAAAAAAAAAAAAGGTTTCTAAAATATATATATTTTTTTTACATTTATGTGACAAATTTCATGAGCTTCAACATCATTGCATGATTAAATAGATTAATCATTAATACTAAAATATATACACACGTATATCAGAGTAAACATTACATCAGGTTTCATTAGAAATACCATTTGACTGACTGGTTTCAGAGACTAGTAAGAAGTAGGGATGTCACGATACCAGAATTTGGACTGCGGTACCGATACTTCGTGTAGTATTGCGACACGATACCAAAACTATAATTTGCCAACAATAATAAAAAAGTTCTTCCATTTTCTGTGAGGCGCATGGTGTGATGAATTTTGAACCTCCATGTGCCTCACATTAATAGTAATTAACCCCATCATGTTCCTTAATGTGTGCGGTACATGATGGGGTTAATTACTATTAATGGGAGGCATATGGAGGTTCAAAATTCATAATACCTCGTGCCTCACATTAAGTGAAAGAAAGTAGTTTATTTTATAACAGCATAAACACGAATGACACTATGAATGTGTTATTACGGTCGCGACGATACCGAATGTGTATATTTTATGTATCGAGGCTTATTTTAATGTTTATTGTAACGTGTTTTTTAAAAAAAATGTAAACATTACTTTATTTTTTTATTTTTAAACTTTAATGTACTCTCATATCTATATCCCAGTACATTAGCCTATGTACTGAAAGGTATGTCCTAACAACTGCCTGTGTACTAAGTATGCCCTAACAGGAAATATGGTCAGACAGCCCTGGGATCCTTCAATGGACCCTGGGCTGTCTGGCCATATATGGTATGTCCCTCAATCGCGTCACAGGAATTCCCTGTGACGCAATCCAAATGCATCTACCAGTCTCATTTACCCCTGAACGCTGCGGTAAGCTTTGATCGCAGCATTCAGGGGAATAGCGGCGGAGATGAGAGGTTTCTCTGATCTCCACCGTGGGGCTGCGGCTGTGTAATACAGCCAATGCCATACTGCTGACAATAAGTGCGCGCACAGAGGTGATGCGAAGGGTGCTGCACTAATGAGCAACAGAACAGGCACAGAAGACCGAACATGGGGGTGTTTTGAAGTTTGCCCGCCACGTTGTCTTCAGCGACGGCAATCATTAGTGCAGCGCTGGTCGCATCACATCATGCTGACGGCGCGAGCACTTGTCAGGAGCGGGGCAATGGCTGTATCACACAGCCACAGCCCCACACTCATACATTCATGTGTTACAATGATAAGCTGTGCGGTCGGCACAGATTAGTATCGAAATACATAAAACGGTATTGAACCGTTTGAGGATGCACGGCCTCGAAACAGTAACGAAGTTTCGATGCATCCCTAGTAAGAAGGAACAGACTGTATCTACCTCCAACCTCAGAAAAACGATTCATTTATCATACATATTTGGAATTCTGATAAGAGATCAGCATACAGGGAGAACATTCTCATTCTATGGAAATGTTGCCCTAGTCATATTCACAACCCTAGTGCTGCAAAGTGACAGCGCTATCTTCTGTGCGAAAGAGCCCTTTTTAATAGATTTTACTTTAAAAACACAACTGGCATTATAAAAGCTGGTTTCTAACTTATCTTCAAAACTGCATTGGAAAAAGGGGAAAAAAATAAATAAAAGCCTAATGGTCAAAAAAGAAAGCATTTTCTCAGAGACCATTTCGAGTCCAACATCATGTCCAAGGTTGTGCAATAAGAATTGTATCCTAACATACATTGCAATAGCAACCTGAAGTTTGAGGGAATACTAATAAAACAAGATTTAAAAAAACAACGCTATTTTACATACAAATGTTTTCCGTTCTGCAAATCATTTCTCCGTTTTCTATTTATTCCACCTAGTATTTAGGCCGCAGTATATATCTTCCATATGAAGTCTGCAGCCATATTTTCTATTGTATGTATAGGGAATCTACTTACAGCTGCACAGATCGAATGACATAACAGAATTAATTCGCTGCCAGTTTGACAAAGTAGCATAAAAGTGTCAATGTAAGCTTTGACAGAAGAACAGGTAAAGCGAAAAGAAACACAAAAACTCCTGTTACATCAAGACTACGTATTTCATACTATAGAACTGGTCAAACAGCTTTCTTGGATGTTACATCAAGTTTTAGTTTCTTATGTTTTATATCTATTTCCTTCACTGTAACCTGCAATTTCTTTGATGTCTGGACCATAAATGCAAAGCTCTCCAACAGGTCAATACTTCCACGTTCGCTGCAGATTTTGTCCATACCATCAAACCAAGTTAGTACCTTTCCCAGCTCTGCTTGTAGGACTTTCTGTTCCTCAAGCTCAGCTAAAAGAGCCTGAGTAGCAACAGATTCTGCTTTGTACTGTGCCTGTAGTGACTTTGTTTCATTTTGCAGAGCGGCAAACTTTTCCTTGCTGTATGAGAAATCTGCATGGGCCTTGTCTTCCTGTAGCAGAACGTTTTTGGGTACATTCAATACCATTTTCAAAAGACATTGCTCCATTTTCGGAAACAACTGGTTGAATTGTTCATTTATAAAAGTCAAATACTTTTCACTGCTCTCGCGAACCTCAAAGCGGCTTATCCTGCAGTCAGGAAATTTCTCTAGTTTCTTCAGGATTACGCTTTCCACAACAAGCAACATGTCAAATAAGTAGTCTTGAAATGAAATGTACAGTCGAAAAATGCAAGTTTGGGGTGTAAACCCAAAATACTGGGTTTCATACATTGGTACAATAGACATGTTTGTCCAGGAAGACCTGTAAATAAAGAGGAAGTCCAGACATTATCAGACTTACACAATTTACTAAAAGTTTCAGCATTATTAATACACAGTTATTTAAGTTAGAAAATAATTAAAAAGGCTCTGTCACCACATTATAAGTGGCCTAACTCCAACATAATGTGATTGGCGCTGCAATATAGCTAACAGCAGTGGTTTTCATTTTGAAAAAATCATTTTTGACCAAGTTATGCACAATTTTAGATTTATGCTAATTAGTTTCTTAATAGACAACTGGGCGTGTTTTTACTTTTTACAAACTGGGCGTTGTGGAGAGAAGTGTATGACGCTGACCAATCAGCATCATACACTCCTCATTGTTCCAGCTCCGCTTATTTCACTGCTGGGCTGGAACAATGAGAAGTGTATGACACTGATTGGTCAGCATCATACACTTCTCTCCACAACACCCAGTTTGTAAAAAGTAAAAACACGCCCAGTTGTCTATTAAGAAACTAGCATAAATCTAAAATTGTGCATAACTTGGTCAAAAATGATCGTTTTTCAAAATAAAAAAGCACTGCTATCTACATTATAGCGCCGATCACATTATGTAGGAGATAGGGCACTTCTAATCTGGCTACAGAGCCTCTTTAATAAAAGTAAACAGAAAAATACAGATATCCTCGATCATGAAATAGTCAAGACTAGAAAGGATGTCTTCTGACATCTAGTGTCAAATTGTAAAAATTACAGCACACCATTTAAGATATTTTTTATGGCTTCCATTTATAACTTTATAAATGACTTTAAAGTGTACCTAACTTTTCAGGACATCACCAGAATAAGCGGTCACATTGGTACATGAGGAATAACACTATTTCTGGCCATTATAGAACTTGTATTCTGCATTATTTAGCAGTTTTCCCCTCTGCAGTCTCTCTAATTCTCAGTTGTCTCTAAGCCAGTGGGCGGAGGCTAAACGTTATCTCTTCTATACAGCCTGCGCTCCTAAAAATAAAACACACATTATTATATATATATATATATATATATATATATATATATATATATAATAAATTAAAAAAAAACAAAAAAAACAAAACAAAAAAAAAGGATGGAGGACTTTATACAGCAGTAATGAGCAGTGTAGCAGGGAATCCAGCACTAGGGCGACATAGAAATCTTCCCATCACATCTGTGGCTCTCTCTCTGCGCCTACTTCCTGCCCCTGCTCACCCCTCCCCTCTCCCTAGATTTACATGTAGGAATCTGTTGCTGTCTCACTCGCTCTCTGCTCCCTCTCCATAGCCTTCTATGGACAGGCAGGATAGAGACACCCCACCAACTAAGGACAAACTTTGCTTGACAACAGCAGATTGTAGAAAGGGAGACACCTAATTTTAACAGTAAGTAAATTACAAAGTTGATCCATATCCGGTATACTATTAGATCAGAATAAGTGGTTTGAAAAGTTAGTGTTCATTTAATGGAGTCCATTGGAGTTTGTTATTTTGTTCTTGCAGGCTCCGAATGGTAGAGTGCATAGAGCCTTATACAGTCGGTTAAGAGTTAGTTTGTGGGGAAAAAATAAAATAAATTTATTTTAACATAAATATCGATACAGGCATAAATTGTGCCCATATTAAAGAGGCTCTGTCACCACATTATATGTGGCCTATCTCCTACATAAGGAGATCGGCGCTATAATGTAGGTGACAGCAGTGCTTTTTATTTAGAAAAACGATCTGTTTTCACCACTTTATTAGCGATTTTAGATTTAGGGCAGATACAGACGAACGTTGCGTTTTTGCGCGCGCAAACAACGCGGCGTTTTTGCGCGCGCAAAAACCATTTGACAGCTGCGTGTGTCATCCGGGTATGATGCGCGGCTGCGTGATTTTCGCGCAGCCCCCATCATAGAGATGAGGCTAGTCGACGCCCGTCACTATCCAAGGTGCTGAAAGAGCTAACTCTTTCAGCACCCTCGACAGTGAATGCCGAACACAATATCGAAAAACCTGTTGAAAAAAAAAAAAGAAAAAGTTCGTACTTACCAAGAACTTCCTGGCCGTTGCCTTGGTGACTCGCCTCTCGACATCGGGCCCCACCTCCCTGGATGACGCGCCAGTCCATGTGACCGCTGCAGCCTGTGCTTGGCCTGTGATTGGCTGGAGCTGTCACTTGGACTGAATTGTCATCCCGGGAGGTCAGACTGGAGGAAGACGCCGGGCGTTATCGGTAAGTCAGAACTTCGTTTTTTTTCTACAGGTACATGTATATTGGAATCGGAAGTCACTGTCCATGGTGCTGAAACAGTTTAACTCTTTCAGCACCATGGACAGTGACTATCTCCTGACGTCGCGTACCCATAATTTTTTTGCCGGGTTCGGCCAAAACGAGTTCAGCCGAACCCGGTGAAGTTCGGTTCGCTTGTCCGGATTCGCTCATCGCAAAGACACTCCGTTTGGATGTTCGGAAACAGAAAAGCACGTGGTGCTTTTCTGTTTACATTCATCCTTTTGACAGCTGGTGCGCTGTTTGTCGGTTCGCACGGAAGCGCTTCCGTGCAACCTGCGTGGTTTTCACGCACCCATTGACTTCAATGGGTGCTTGATGCGCGAAATACGCAGAGTTATTGAACCTGTCGCGCTTTTTGCGCAGCAGACAAACGCTGCGCAAAAAGCACGGACTGTCTGTACTGCCCCATAGACTTGTATTGGTCCATGCGTGCCGCGTGAAAACCACGCGGCCCGCACGGACCGAATACACGCGTGTGAATACCCCCTTATGCTAATGAGTTGCTTAATGCCAAAGTGGGCGTATTTTACGTTAGACCAAGTGGGCGTTGTACAGAGGAGTGTATGACGCTGACCAATCAGCGTCATGCACTCCTCTCCATTCATTTAGACAGCGCATAGGGATCCTTTTAGATACTTATGTGCGGTGTTATATTTACACATTAATGATACTGAAGTGTTTAGACAGTGAATAGACATTCCACGGGATGTCTATTCACAATCTCTGCACTTCGTTACTGTTTCTATGGTAGTTACAGCAGAGGAAGCGTAATCTCGTTGTAACCGGTCATCTACAGCGTAATCTCACGAGATTACGCTTCCTCTGCTGTAACTACCATAGAAACAGTAACGAAGTGCAGGGATTGTGAATAGACATCCCGTGGAATGTCTAAACACTTCAGTATCGTTAATGTGTTAGTAAAATGATCCCTATGCGCTGAGTAAATGAATGGAGAGGAGTGCATGAGGCTGATTAGACCAAGTGGGTGTTGTACAGGGGAGTGTATGACGCTGACCAAAGTAAAAATACGCCCAGTTGGGCATTAAGCCACTCATTAGCATAAATCTAAAATCGCTAATAAAGTGGTGAAAACAGATCGTTTTTTTTAATAAAAAGCATTACTGTCACCTACATTATAGCGCCATCTCCGTATGTAGGGGATAGGGCACTTATAATGTGGTGACAGAGCCTCTTTAACTACAGCAACTCCGCTTCACTTGCTTGTTCCCAGGGCTAGGGCAACATGTGTCGAGCGACAATTGCCATGTCGCTTGCAACCTCGCATCTAATGATTGTCGATGTGGTTGCATTGCGACCTAATGCGACATGACCATCACAAAAAATCCAAGCTTACGGTATTTTGGGTCGCAAGCGACCTTCTTTCCATGTAGAGCAACAAAAGTTGCATGTGATTTGACAGGTCTTTATAAGGTTGTAAAAAATAAATTAATTGTGAGTTGCAGTCGTATGAGGCTAGCACACAAATTGCAACTACAAAACGGTCAAACCATACACTTTTTGTTGCACGATGCTCTTGTAATTTGATGTCGCGTGCAGTGTAGCCCATGCCTTTTGCAAAGGACACGTCTGCTCTCCGAACACATCTGTTTTAGTAAATGCTTGTGTTCTCAATTTAAAAAAAAACAAAAACAATTTTAACCCCTTCAGGACTGAGCCTGTTTTGGCCTTGAGGACGAAGACGATTTTCTCAAATCCGACGTGTTACCTTATGTAGTAATACCTTGGGAATGCTTTTACCTATCCAAGTGATTCTGAGACGGTTTTCTCATGACGTATTGTACTTTGTTACTGAAAAAATTGGTCGATAAATGTAATATTTGTGTGAAAAACACCAACATTTTTCCAAAATTAAATGTATCTGCTTGTAAGACAGACAGTAATATCACACAAAATAGTTACTATTTCATATATCCCATAGGTTTACTTTGTTTTCATCGTTTTTTGAACACTTATTTTTCTAGAACTTTAGCAGCAATTTCTCACATTTTCAAGAAAACTTCAAAAGCCCATTTTTTCAAGGACCAGTTCAGTTCTGAAGTGGCTTTGAGGGCCCTATATATTAGAAAGACTTCATAAATCACCCCATTTTGAAAACTGCACCCTCAAAGTATTCCAAACAGCATTCAGAAAGTGTTTTAACCCCATAGGCATTTCTCCGGAATTAAAGCAAATTAGAGGTGAAATTTACAAATTTCATTTCTTTTTGCCAAAATTCATTTCGAACACAGTTTTTTCTTTAACACAGAAGGTTTTATCCGAGAAACGCAACTCAATATTTATTGCCTAGATTGTGCAGTTTAGAAATATCCCACATGTGGCCCTAGTGTGCTTCTGAGGCTGGTGCTTCAGTCCATAAACAAAAGGAGCACCTAGTGGATTTTGGGGCCTCCTTTTTTTAAATATATTTTAGACACCATGTCAGGTTTGAAGAGGTCTTGTGGTGCCAAAACAGTAAAAAGCAAAACAAAAAAGTGACCCCCATTTTGGAAACTACACCCCTCAATGAATTTATCTAGGGGTATAGTTTTCATTTTGACCCCACAGTTTTTATGCTAAATGTATTTGAATTAGTCTGTGAAGATGAGAATCTACTTTTTTTCTGAAAAAACTTAGAAAGTTTAAATTTTTACAAGGCATAAAAAGGAGAAAAAGATCGATTACTTACCGGTAATCTGTTTTTCAAGAACCTATGACAGCACCCCTGGAGAGACGTCCCATCCGCTGGACAGGAAACCTGAGGATATAAAATGGACACACCTCTCCACACACCCAGTCTTTAGGAAGAACTCAGGATGAGAAGTAGTTTAGTTTGTATGTGTGTTTTTTTTGGGTGAAAGTTTCTCACACCTTAATATGTACAATATTTACAGGGACGCTCAAATTAGGGGTAGCGATCTAGTTTATAAGGGTCATGTACTACAGACATGGGAGGGTAACAGCGGGGTGCTGTCATAGGTTCTTGAAAAGCAGATTACCGGTAAGTAATCAATATTTTACGTATTCACCTATGACAGCACCCCTGGAGATGTAAAATAAAAATTATTTCTAGGGTGGGACCACAGCTTGTAGTACCTTTCTACCGAAGGCCAAGTCAGAGGCTGTATGTAGTTGTAACCTGTAGTGTTTAAAGAAGGTGTGAGGAGAACTCCATGTGGCAGCCTTACATATTTGGTCTAGGGATGCATCTGCTCTTTCTGCCCATGAAGTGGATACGGTCCTAGTGGAGTGTGCCCCGAAGAATTCTGGGGGTTTGAGTTTTTGGTTTATGTAGGCTAGCCGTATGGCCTGCTTGATCCACCTTGTTATGGTAGCTTTGCTGGCTGCTGAACCCTTATTGTGACCCTGAAACTGGATAAACAAATTTTGTGATGATCTCAGATCTTGGGTAACCTTTAGGTACTGGACTAGACATCTTCTTACGTCTAGGCAGTTAAACTGTTGTTCCCTCCGATTCTTTGGGGAGTCACAAAAGGAGGGAAGGACAATGTCTTGGTTTAGGTGAAAGGGTGAAACCACTTTAGGAAGGAATTCTGGCAGGGTTTTTAAGAGGACTATCGTCTAGTAGTAGGGTATGTGGAGGAAAGGCAGAGGGGGCCTGGATCTCGCTCACTCTACGGGCTGATGTAATGGATAATAGAAAGGTCATTTTGAGTGTTAGCATCTTCCAGGAAATAGAGTCTATGGGTTCAAAGGGTGGTTTTATCAAAGCCTGGAGAACAAGGTTTGAGCAAGGGGTGTTCCGCTAATTTAAAATTGAAAAAGGAACTTAAAGCCGAAATCTGAACCTTTAGTAGGCCTAAGGTTCTTTTTTTAGTCCCGCCTGGAGAAAATACAATATTAGGGGAATATCTGGATTGGTTAAAGGATTAACCTCCCTGCCTGAGAAGTTTAAGAATGCGTTCCATGACCTCAGGTATATCTTTGAGGTAATCAGTTTCCTACTAGCTAGTAGGGTGGAGATGACGGATTCTGAAAATCCTCTCTGCCTAAGGATTATCCTTTCAGTTTCCATGCTGTCAAGTGGAGCTTCTGAATATCTGGGTGTAATACTGGGCCCTGATATAGAAGATCTGGCCCGTCTGGAAGAACCCATGGTTGGTGTGACGACATTTTTCTTAGCCACGTGAACCATGGTCTCTTTGGCCAGAAGGGGGCCATCAGTATCACGCTGGCCCTGTCTTCTCTGATCTTTTTTAAGACTATTGGGAGTAGGTTCAGGGGAGGCGTAGCCTCTCTCTAGACTCCAGCACTGGGAGAGTGCGTCTATTGCTGTTGGGTGATCTGAGGGATTTAGGGAGAACCTCTGGGTTTTTCTGTTTCTTTTGGATGCGAACAGATCTATGGATGGGGTTCCCCATCTGAGAATGATCTCCTGAAATACTGTGGTGTTCAGGCACCATTCTGATTGGTGAAGCCTTTCCCGGCTTAGGAAATCTGCCACCAGGTTGTCCTTCCCTCTGAGATTAACAGCTGATAGAGTCAACAGGTGGTGTTCTGCCAGAGAAAATATCTGTGTGGCTAGGCCCATCAGTGAGGCCGATCTCGTACCCCCTTGTCGGTTTATATAGGATACTGTAGTTGTGTTGTCCGAATAGATCTTTAGGTGCTGACCTGAGATGGTCTGTATGGATCCCTTCAGGGCCTGAAGAACTGCTGCTAGTTCCCTGAAGTTGGAGGATCTGAGAGCAGTCTGCTGGTCCCACTGACCCTGAAGAAAAGATGTGTCGTAATGGGCTCCCCACCCCCAGGGACTCGCATCTGTGGTCATATTGAGAGTAGGGGTTAACCTCCATGGAATACCCCTTGTGAGATTTGCCCTGTTTAACCACCATCTGAAGGACAGTCTTGCTGTGGAAGAGATGTGAAAGGGTTGGTCCAAGGAGAAACTGCTCCTGTCCAATTGGTCTAGGATGTCCCACTGCAGTGGTCTGGACCTAAAGTGAGCCCATAGTACGGCTGGGATGCATGATGTCATGAGGCCTAAGACTGACATAGCTTCCCTGAAAGATGTCGTATGGTTCAGGTAGATCTCCGATATCCTGTTCATCAGGGGCCCGATTTTTTTCTTCTGGGAGGAAGGTCATCTGTTTGGAGGAATCCAGCAGGATTCCTAAGAATATACATCTTTTCGATGGATTTAAATTTGATTTCTTTAAATTTATGTTCCATCCTAATCTTGTCAGTATATACCAGACTATCTGTATGTGTAGGGTCAGAGTTGGAACCATTTCTGCTACCACCGGGAAGTCGTCTAGATATGGAATCAGGAGAATGTCGTTCATCCTGATGTATGAGGTCATTTCCGCTATCAGTTTGGAAAATACCCTTGGGGCTTGAGATGCCGAAGGGAAGGGCTCTGTATTGTAGGTGGCATACAGACCCGTTGAGTGTTACTGCTACCCTTAGATACTTTTGATGACGGTGACATATGGGTACGTGATAATAGGCATCCTCTAGGTCTATTGAGGCCATCACGCAGTCTTTGGAGAGGAGGTTTATAGTTGACGTGATACTCTCCATGCAGAATTTTTTGTAGGTCAGATAGCAGTTCAGTTTTTTTAGGTTTATAATGACCCTGTGTTTTCCTCCTGGTTTGTTCACTAGGAAGAGGGGGGAATAAAAGCCCTGACCTATCTCTGTGTCTGGAACCTGTATTAGGACCTCTTTTTTTTTTATAAGTGACAGAACTTCTACTTCTAGGATCTTTTGTTGGACTGGGTTCCTTAGGACCCCTGTGGGAAGGAATCTGTCTGGGGGGAGGGTTGTGAACTCTAGTATGTATCCTGTTTTTAGGATTCCCAGAATCCAAGGATTCGATGAAATCTTCCGCCAATATTTGAGGAACAGGGAAAGGCGACCCCCCACTGCCCCCTTGGCGTCATTGTTGGTCCCTATTTTTAGGGTCCTTCTGGGGCCTGAAAAGAAAGGACTTGTTTTTTCTTGGAAATCTCGAGGGTCTAAATTCCTGTGCTCTAGGGTTAGCGTACCCCCCTCTTTTGTTACTTGGCCCTCTGGGACAAAAGCACTCTTGTTGGCCTGGTTTGTGCCGGGAACCCCTTTTTACTGTCTGATGCCTTTTCTAGCATGTCATCAAGTGGGGGCCCGAAAAGATAATCTCCTGAACAGGGGATAGCGCACAGCTTCCCTTTGGACCCGGTGTCCCCTTTCCAGGTCTTTAGCCAGATAGCTCGTCTAGCTGAATTCGCCAGGGCCGCTGATCTGGCGGAAAGGCGTACTGCGTCTACTGAGGAGTCTGCCAAGAAGTCTGCTGCTTTAGAAAGTGTTGGGAGGGAGGCTAAGATTTGATCCCGAGGGGTCTTGTCTTTCAGATGTACCTCCAGTTGTGCGAGCCACACTTTCAGGGATCTGGCCACGCAGGTGGCTGGTTTGAAACCCCCCGTAGAGGCTTCCCAGGTTCTCTTAAGGTAGAATTCGGCCTTTCTATCCATAGGGTCGGACAAGGAGCCTAGGTCTTCAAAAGGAAGGGAGTGTTTCCTTGAGATCTTGACTACTGGAGCGTCGAGCCTGGGGATGTTATCCCAGTCCCTGCATGCGTCTTCCTCAAAGGGATCCTTTTGAGAAACTTGGGAATGCATGCCTTTTTATCAGGAGTTTCCCATTCCTTTTTAATAAGGTTAGATATGTTCCTATGGATGGGGAAGGTTCTATTCTTTTTAGGTCCTAGCCCTTGAAACATAATGTCCTGGATGGACCGTGGTTCTTTGGGGTCGTCTATATTCATAGGCGCCCTGACCGTTTTTAGGAGTAGGTCGACATCCTCCGTTCGGAATAGATTTCTCTCTCCCTCCTCCTCACCTGAGGAATCGTAGGAGCTGTACTCCCCTTCTTCGCCTAGCTGGGGGTCCCCTTCAGCTGAGGAATCCGAATCCAACCTGCTAGAAGAGGCGACCGGAGGATCTCTGCTCTTTCTAAGGGACTTTAGTGAGCTCCTCACTTCAGCCTTTACAATATCTTTAATGCTTGTGGCTAAATTTGTGGACTCTTCTGATATAATATTATTGAGACATTTCTGAGTCTTTTGTTATAGGAAGATGCGAGTTTCTTTTTGCATATCGCACATTCCTTGTTATGGGCCTTATTCTGCTTTTTCCTAGGACAATCCCTGGCCTAAACATATGTACAAGAGAAAGGGGAACAGCATTAAGTAAGGGAGAGGCCTTCTCTTACCCCACTCTGGCGTCCTCAAGTAGCGGGCTGGAGGACTTGGAATCCGAGCGTTCAGTGCGTCCTGGAGCTTCTCCTGGCGACTCCATGACTGTGGAAGCTGGAGAGCGAGTCCTGCTGTTACTGGCCTAAAATAGGCCAAGGATTGGATGGGAGGCTCTCGCTCCGGACGCTGGAGTACCACCTCCCCACGTGGGCCACCGGAACACCGCCCCCTGGAGTGTTGGACGCGCCCGGAAGTGACGCGTCGCGGCGACCGGACATGCCAGTGAGAGCGCCGGGAAGCCGCCAACGCTGGGTCTGGTCCGGCTCTTCCCCAAGCCGAACGAGCCCCAGGGATCCGCTCCCCGCCAGAGGAAGGCCCACTCTGTGGACCTTAAACCACCACCTGTTTTTCAGCAGGAGGGGGACGATGGACCGGGAGAACCTATCCCAGACTAAGGTTGCTCCCAGGGGGGAGACTTATACCTTTCCAGAGCACCCCTAGTGGAATAAGGTAAACCTTGCTAGGGGGTCTGCAATCCCGGAGAAGTGCTTTTTTCCTCAGGAGAATCTTCCATCCGGAGGACAGGAAACCTGACTGGGTGTGTGGAGAGGTGTGTCCATTTTATATCCTCAGGTTTCCTGTCCAGCGGATGCGATGTCTCTCCAGGGGTGCTGTCATAGGTGAATAGGTAAAACCCCAGCATTTGTAAAGCAATTTCTCCCGATTATGGAAATACCCCATATGTGGTATTAAACTGCTGTTTGAACCCACAGCGGGGTTTAGAAGGGAAGGAGCGCTATTTGGCTTTTGGAGCGAAGGCTTCATGCCCACTTCAGTCTTTTCCTTCAGGGTGCTATCCGTTTTTGTCACTGATAGCACCCTAAACGCATTCATTTCAATGGGCCCATGCACACTTCAGTTGTTTAAACGGATCCGTTTAGCCGTTCCGTCAAAAGTAGAGCATGTCCTACTTCGGTCAGTGATTCAGTAACCGTGTGGCCCATAGAAGTCAATGAGTCAGTAAAAAAACGGATGGCACACAGAAGGCTTCCGTGTGCCGTCCGTTTTTGACGGATATGTTGCGCAGCACCATCTACAGGGGGCGGGGGCGCAGCACCATCTACAGGGGGCGGGGGAGCGGGCTGCGCAGCACCATCTACAGGGGGCGGGGGAGCGGGCTGCGCAGCACCATCTACAGGGGGGGCGGGGGAGCGGGCTGCGCAGCACCATCTACAAGGGGGGGGGGCGGGCTGCGCAGCACCATCTACAGGGGGGGGGGCCGCGCAGCACCATCTACAGGGGGGGGGGCCGCGCAGCACCATCTACAGGGGGGGGGGGGGGCCGCGCAGCACCATCTAGGGGGGGGCCGCACATCACCATCTAGGGGGGGGGGGCTGCACATCACCATCTAGGGGGGGGGGCTGCACATCACCATCTAGGGGGGGGGGGCTGCACATCACCATCTAGGGGGGGGTGCTGCACATCACCATCTAGGGGGGGGGGCTGCACATCACCATCTAGGGGGGGGGCTGCACATCACCATCTAGGGGGGGGGCTGCACATCACCATCTAGGGGGGGGGGCTGCACATCACCATCTAGGGGGGGGGGCTGCACATCACCATCTAGGGGGGGGGGCTGCACATCACCATCTAGGGGGGGGCTGCACATCACCATCTAGGGGGGGGGCTGCACATCACCATCTAGGGGGGGGGGGCTGCACATCACCATCTAGGGGGGGGGGCTGCACATCACCATCTAGGGGGGGGGGCTGCACATCACCATCTAGGGGGGGGCGGCTGCACAGCACCATCTAGGGGGGGGCGGCTGCACAGCACCATCTAGGGGGGGGCGGCTGCACAGCACCATCTAGGGGGGGGCGGCTGCACAGCACCATCTAGGGGGGGGCGGCTGCACAGCACCATCTAGGGGGGGGCGGCTGCACAGCACCATCTAGGGGGGGGCGGCTGCACAGCACCATCTAGGGGGGGGGCGGCTGCACAGCACCATCTAGGGGGGGGGGGCGGCTGCACAGCACCATCTAGGGGGGGGGGGCGGCTGCACAGCACCATCTAGGGGGGGGCGGCTGCACAGCACCATCTAGGGGGGGGGGGCGGCTGCACAGCACCATCTAGGGGGGGGGGCGGCTGCACAGCACCATCTAGGGGGGGCGGCTGCACAGCACCATCTAGGGGGGGCGGCTGCACAGCACCATCTAGGGGGGGGGGCGGCTGCACAGCACCATCTAGGGGGAGGCGGCTGCACAGCACCATCTAGGGGGAGGCGGCTGCACAGCACCATCTAGGGGGAGGCGGCTGCACAGCACCATCTAGGGGGAGGCGGCTGCACAGCACCATCTAGGGGGAGGCGGCTGCACAGCACCATCTAGGGGGAGGCGGCTGCACAGCACCATCTAGGGGGAGGCGGCTGCACAGCACCATCTAGGGGGAGGCGGCTGCACAGCACCATCTAGGGGGAGGCGGCTGCACAGCACCATCTAGGGGGAGGCGGCTGCACAGCACCATCTAGGGGGGGGCGGCTGCACAGCACCATCTAGGGGGAGGCGGCTGCACAGCACCATCTAGGGGGGGGCGGCTGCACAGCACCATCTAGGGGGAGGCGGCTGCACAGCACCATCTAGGGGGGGGCGGCTGCACAGCACCATCTAGGGGGGGGCGGCTGCACAGCACCATCTAGGGGGGGGCGGCTGCACAGCACCATCTAGGGGGGGGCGGCTGCACAGCACCATCTAGGGGGGGGCGGCTGCACAGCACCATCTAGGGGGGGGCGGCTGCACAGCACCATCTAGGGGGGGGCGGCTGCACAGCACCATCTAGGGGGGGGCGGCTGCACAGCACCATCTAGGGGGGGGCGGCTGCACAGCACCATCTAGGGGGGGGCGGCTGCACAGCACCATCTAGGGGGGGGCGGCTGCACAGCACCATCTAGGGGGGGGCGGCTGCACAGCACCATCTAGGGGGGGGCGGCTGCACAGCACCATCTAGGGGGGGGCGGCTGCACAGCACCATCTAGGGGGGGGCGGCTGCACAGCACCATCTAGGGGGGGGCGGCTGCACAGCACCATCTAGGGGGGGGCGGCTGCACAGCACCATCTAGGGGGGGGCGGCTGCACAGCACCATCTAGGGGGGGCGGCTGCACAGCACCATCTAGGGGGGGGCGGCTGCACAGCACCATCTAGGGGGGGGCGGCTGCACAGCACCATCTAGGGGGGGGGCGGCTGCACAGCACCATCTAGGGGGGGGGCGGCTGCACAGCACCATCTAGGGGGGGGCGGCTGCACAGCACCATCTAGGGGGGGGCGGCTGCACAGCACCATCTAGGGGGGGGCGGCTGCACAGCACCATCTAGGGGGGGCGGCTGCACAGCACCATCTAGGGGGGGGCGGCTGCACAGCACCATCTAGGGGGGGGGCGGCTGCACAGCACCATCTAGGGGGGGGGCGGCTGCACAGCACCATCTAGGGGGGGGGCGGCTGCACAGCACCATCTAGGGGGGGGGCGGCTGCACAGCACCATCTAGGGGGGGGGCGGCTGCACAGCACCATCTAGGGGGGGGGCGGCTGCACAGCACCATCTAGGGGGGGGGCGGCTGCACAGCACCATCTAGGGGGGGGGCGGCTGCACAGCACCATCTAGGGGGGGGGCGGCTGCACAGCACCATCTAGGGGGGGGGCGGCTGCACAGCACCATCTAGGGGGGGGGCGGCTGCACAGCACCATCTAGGGGGGGGGCGGCTGCACAGCACCATCTAGGGGGGGGGCGGCTGCACAGCACCATCTAGGGGGGGGCGGCTGCACAGCACCATCTAGGGGGGGGGGGGCGGCTGCACAGCACCATCTAGGGGGGGGGCGGCTGCACAGCACCATCTAGGGGGGGGGCGGCTGCACAGCACCATCTAGGGGGGGGGCGGCTGCACAGCACCATCTAGGGGGGGGGCGGCTGCACAGCACCATCTAGGGGGGGGGCGGCTGCACAGCACCATCTAGGGGGGGGGCGGCTGCACAGCACCATCTAGGGGGGGGGCGGCTGCACAGCACCATCTATGGGGGGGGGCGGCTGCACAGCACCATCTAGGGGGGGGGGCGGCTGCACAGCACCATCTAGGGGGGGGGGCGGCTGCACAGCACCATCTAGGGGGGGGGCGGCTGCACAGCACCATCTAGGGGGGGGGCGGCTGCACAGCACCATCTAGGGGGGGGGCGGCTGCACAGCACCATCTAGGGGGGGGGCGGCTGCACAGCACCATCTAGGGGGGGGGCGGCTGCACAGCACCATCTAGGGGGGGGGCGGCTGCACAGCACCATCTAGGGGGGGGGCGGCTGCACAGCACCATCTAGGGGGGGGGCGGCTGCACAGCACCATCTAGGGGTGGGGCGGCTGCACAGCACCATCTAGGGGGGGGGCGGCTGCACAGCACCATCTAGGGGGGGGGCGGCTGCACAGCACCATCTAGGGGGGGGGCGGCTGCACAGCACCATCTAGGGGTGGGGCGGCTGCACAGCACCATCTAGGGGTGGGGCGGCTGCACAGCACCATCTAGGGGTGGGGGCGGCTGCACAGCACCATCTAGGGGTGGGGGCGGCTGCACAGCACCATCTAGGGGTGGGGGCGGCTGCACAGCACCATCTAGGGGTGGGGGCGGCTGCACAGCACCATCTAGGGGTGGGGGCGGCTGCACAGCACCATCTAGGGGTGGGGGCGGCTGCACAGCACCATCTAGGGGTGGGGGCGGCTGCACAGCACCATCTAGGGGTGGGGGCGGCTGCACAGCACCATCTAGGGGTGGGGGCGGCTGCACAGCACCATCTAGGGGTGGGGGCGGCTGCACAGCACCATCTAGTAATGACCAGGTTGGGCAGTCTCATGTGATATACGTTATAAATAACCCTACATTCCATGTTGTTGATCCACAAACCGGACACTACACAACAGCGCAAAGGTAATTACGCCATCATTAAGTGATACCCAGCACTACAATAAAGTCTGACTAGAACCATAGTATCACTTACCTGTTATCATACTCTACAGGAGACACCGACCGCTTCGGTCTTTCGTCCACTTCCCGCCAGCTGCCAACGCTGTAGCTGACCAATCTGAACCGCCCTGGACTATATAACTATGCGCCAGCGTACGACCTCAGAGACAAGCGCGGCCATATTGAATTCGGGCAGATTTCCTTACTTTACATAAATATTTGTGTCTCCTATAGTCAAAGCAAATTCCCCGTATTTCTTGTTACGTTGTCTAAAGCCTAAGCTTATTGAGAGGGCCGCCTCGCCTTCTCCACCAATCAGGTATTACAAACATTTACTACGCGGACCAATGGCTTGCCGCCGTGACATTACTACACGCTGTGGGCGGGAGCGACAGAAGCGGTAGCCATTCTGGTGGAGCAGACAAACATAGTCGTGAGCCTATTGGTTACCAGATGTGCAGGCATTTGAATGTGTCTGTATGATGTACAAGGTCTGAACGAGGCGGAGATGAGAGCGGAGGAGCGGTGGGAGGCAGCAAGATGGCGTACCAGACTTTCCGGCAGGAGTATATGCAGATACCGCCAGTGACCAGAGCGTACACCACGGCCTGTGTGCTCACCACCGCTGTAGTGGTAAGAACCGGCGCAGTGGAGGACACCGAGTGGACGCCACTCTCATCTAGGTGCCCCGTGTTTACTGGTGCCCACCGCATCCTGTTACCACACTCTGGCAATGAGTAGGATTCCGGTGATATCCCACCTCTGCTGAGACCACCGGCTGGTATTAGTCGCACCATGTACCCTCAGCCAACAGTGACCGGGGGCGACGGTGTCTGGCTGAGTGCAGCTCTGTGTTGTGGGACAGCACATGACACCTCTCACCACAGTGACACGTCAGTGTAGGATGTCCCACTTGTGACATATATATATATATATATATATATATATATATATATATATATATATATATATATATTGTGACTCCCCAGTACAGTTCTCCAGGTACTTACCATAGTGTGACCAATATATTAGGAATGAACCTATTTGAAAAGTGTGTTGTGAGAAAAAAAAACCCAAGCAAAACATTGCAGAATTGTATATAATCCACCCTTGCACGTAACACTCCGGTATTTTGAAGCTATAATATGATCACACTACTTTTACTTCATTTGTCTTTTCTTAAGGGGAATTTTCTAAATAAAGTAAACTTTGTGCTGATCCCTGTCCTGTGAGGTTGTTGTGTTTAGTCACTGCAGTATTGAGATCTTGATGTAACATGGAGCAAACATCACACCGAGAACTTCCGATAAGTATAGAAGTGGTGTGTTCTAATGGAGGTGGACTATAAAGACATAAAAGGATTTCATAACGTGTAGAACTCTATACTATCCCTTCTTTTAGTTGAGTGACAATGTATGCGCGGCCTGTTCTCCACCAGGCTGACCCATTCTTGGAATTGTACTTGTCTTACCAATCAGCTTTTATGACTCGTCCTATTGACATTTCCTAAAACACTTTGGTAAGAACCCCCTTTTACTTGTGGGCTGTATGCCCGTTTGATATCTTTAGATTTGAAGAAGTGAATCTTTCCTGGTAATCTCAAT
The DNA here is from genome assembly GCF_050947455.1 of Rhinoderma darwinii. NCBI lineage: Eukaryota > Metazoa > Chordata > Amphibia > Anura > Rhinodermatidae > Rhinoderma > Rhinoderma darwinii. The sequence continues at coordinate 219,771,950 of NC_134688.1, forward strand.
GATAAATCTTCAGGTCCTCAGCATTTCCTGCCAGTCAGCATTGTCATTAGGGACATTCTGATGCTTAGAATCACAATCCACATCAATGTGCAGATCCTATGTGACTTATAACAGCAGATTGCATATAACATTGATCTTGGTTCAAATCCACACAATGAGAACTGACAGTGGGATTACTTGGGTCCCAATTCAGTCATTTTAAAAAACTTCTTTAGTCAACTTGCCAATGGGGCATTTTTTGGTAGCTTATTCACAGATGCTATTTGAGTGGAGTGCTCCTAAGCCTTTTCTAAAGCGACGCCCAAAGACGTCGCTGTAGACTGAGGACCTGCTGCGCCTGCCGACAAGACAGTGAACAGTTGGGATAGGGTTAAGAAGATGTCAGTCAAACCTTGCTTGTTTACTTTGTGTTGGCTAGCTTCACTAGTAAGGTCATTGACCTGGAGGAATATGCTTCTTCTAACTGAGTAACATCATTGTTTAGTAAAGCTACTAAAAGTAAGAGGACCCCAGAGCAAGCTTGACATGTAAGCTACCATGTTGAGTGCCTTTATTGTGTTTAAAATATTATAATGCACAGCTATATACAAATATAACACAGGACTGGAAATATCTTGGGTATTGGGGAGCTACGGATGGCTTGACCTTTACGATTTTATAAACAATATTTACTAGATTTGTCTGAAACATTTGTCTTATTTTTTTTCTCTCTACCAGCAATTAGAAATCATCACACCATTTCAGCTATATTTCAACCCAGAACTGATATTTAGACATTACCAGGTAAGTCTTTTACATTTATTTGCATATAATTGCTATAAAATGTGTTAGAATGGTGTAGGATTGGTCAATATCTTCTACGTGAAGTAATGTACTACCAGGTTTCTTTGTTTCAGTTCTCTTGAATAATATATTTGCATAGGCAGGACATAAAAAATGTTTGACTGCATCATTTGGCAAAATACACAGCTGTTCGCAGATATGCAGTAAGTTCCGGTTTCTACACTAGGAGCTCTATCCAGAGAGGGACGTGACTATAAAGACTGAGTGTAATCTCTGCTTTCTCTGTTTTCTCCCTCTACTGTGTAGCCACTAGTGTTATGCCTTTTTAAAGGGGTCATCCAGTTTAGAGAACCCATTTTCATATACGCTATTAGGGAATTCTGAGTTAAGAGTGGGTCCCCTGTTCATGATCCTAATCTCAATGCTGGAGAGGGGTCACAAACAGCATATAGCTCTTGAATACATTTGAATGGCCACTGTGTAATACTTAATTTCCCCTGTGGTGGTGCTGCAGGGAAATTGAACACTTACTGCCAGGTTTCCTCACGTTACAGCTGATAGCTGGGGGTCCTAGGAGGGGAACACTTTGTGATCTGCTTATTGTCAAGGGACCCTTCTAAAAAGTAGGGGTTGTCCCACCATTAAATATATTTACTGTATAGATCATAAGAATGTAACAATGTTTACCATTTACATGATTGGGAAAAAAATACAATCCAGTGAAGTTATGACATTAACTTAGTATGTCGCCACCTGGTGTTCAGCTGAGTGCTGGTGGACACGCATGCTCTGTCACTCTCTCTGCAACTGGTTCTCTTCATAGTGATCCTCTATTCACTGTAGAGCAGCCAATAGAAATTGCTGTTACTGTTTCTGTTGGTGGTATTGCCATATATGTGTGACTGGCACCCATCTGAAAAAGTAGAGTTTAAGACAGGTGGGTTGGGAGTTATAATTGGGGTAATAAGGGACAAGGTGAATCTTATGCTTGAGAAATTTGCCACCGAGCAGGCTTGCATGATTGAGGATCCTGTACATTAACTAATCGTTATTGTGGCTCCCAAAAAGAGGCTCGCACTGGCATTATGAGTTCAGCTCTTGCGGGAACCATGACAGATCTGTTTCAGGTCTGATGGATTTCCTTAACCTATAATATATCTGTCAGGTTTTGAATTGCGCAGGCGACTTCGCTATTTTGCCCTTTTAGAGGCATAAACCAAATACAGCAGAACTATAATTCCAGTGTAGACAGAGCCTAGCAGGCTTTACATTAGTTTTGTGACCTGTATCAACATCACTGTATATAATATTTTGTATGTAATGAACATGAAGGGACTTCCCCATGAACGGACATGTGTGCTGCTTCTTCATTCAATTCTATGGGACTGTTGGACATTGCCAAGTACATCGCTCGGAAAGGTCAGTCAGTCGCATAGGGTTTATTTGAGAAGCAGCATGTTTGTTTATTGAACATCGCTAATGCTTTCCGTTCGTCACCATTCCGGCTGGTTTCCGGTTTTCAGACGGAATCAATAGCTTAGTCGGCTACGCTATTGATTCCGCCGGAAACCAGCCGGAATGGTGACTAAGGGAAAGCATTAGATGTTTCCGTCACCATTGAGATCAATGGTGACTGAAACGGAAGCTGTGCTGTCAGTTTCACTTTCCGTTGCAGGGTTCACCCGACGGAACCCCGGAACGGAAATGAACGCTGATGTGAACAGGCCCTTAGCCATATGTGCAACAATTGAAATAACTTTTAATAAAAATAATATTTCTCTATTTTACTTTTTGTTCCTTCAGATATGGCGACTAGTTACAAACTTTTTGTTTTTTGGACCAGTTGGATTCAATTTTCTATTTAATATGATTTTTCTGTATCCTTTTAAGGTGGTTTTGAGAAATATGACAATTTACAGGCATGGAGAAATCTTACTCCCCTCTAGGAGCCAGCTCAATCATAAATGTCACGACCAATATATTTTGTAAAGGCTTTTGGCAGTGTATTAAAATTGCGGAAAAATAGAGGTAACAGCAGAATGGAGGCAAAACATGGCATTTAATACCTGACATGATGAGACTTGATTTTTGCCACCGCTTTATTCAGACAGTGTAGAACACTGCTTTTTTCTCTATATAGGCTGATGTCCGCCGTCCACATAAGCTCCAACCAAATAGCAGTATCAATCTGAGCTCTGTTAAAGTGCACCTTATTTACAAGGAAGTCTGATCTTGCTTACATCTGTATATTTGCCTTATACTTAAAAAACAAAAACAAACGCTGAACGCCTCCAAACATTTGCCAGTTGATTTCAATGGGAAAAACGGCGTTTCATTCTGCCGGGGCGTTTATTTACGCGGCTGTTTGAAAAAAAATGGCCCATAAAAATAAGTGCGTGTCCCTTCTCGAGCTGTTTTTCTTTGTTTCAATAGGAGAACATCTCAAAAATGTTTTTTTGAGGCGTTTTGTGGTTTAAAAATACGTCTGAAAATCAGAGGCTGTTTTCCCTTGAAAACCGCTCTATATTTTATAGCAGTCTTTTGTTTTGCGTGTGAGCATACCCGACAGCAAGAAACGTGATTAAAAAAAAACCTCTTAAAACCCTTGCTACTCCAGTAGTACCTGGGGCTCTTTTTGTTTTATATTGGCTGTTGTGGTCACATTGATGAACGGCATGTTTTTTTTTTTGGGGGGGGGGGGGGGGGGTGCTTTTGTTTTTTTTGTTTGTAAAAAAAAAAAAAAATCCTATTTATTTAAACTCCCAGAAAACCCTTTTTAAATGGGCCTCCTAGGTGAATATAGAAAACTAAAGGTGCAGGGAGGATGGTGTTTGAACATACCATAAAGCTTCACACGGTAAACGGCTGTAAAATACTTGGCTGTTTTCAAGAGAAGAAAGCCTCTGATTTTCAGCTGTTTTTTATGCATCAAGCGTCTTTTGATGCGTATTTTACGTCCGTTTTTTTGCACTGTTTTACTATTGAGACAATGAAAAACAGCTCAAGAAGTGACATGCACTTGTTTTTTTTTATGCACAGTTTTTACAAACGGCTGCATAAAAAGCGCTCTTTGGGAACGGAACGCCATTTTTCCCATTGAAATCCATCGCAGGTATGTGGAGGCATTCAGCCCTGAATTTTCAACCGTTTTTCTGGGCGTTTACTGCCCGAATAATGTCTGAAAATAGGCCTTGTGAACATACCCTTACACGGACTGCTGCTGTGAACGTAGGGGGTCTGTCGGCTCCATTCAAACAAAGGAACAAAAGCTTATAGAAATATAAGTCAAATTTACCGACCCAACTGCATGTAGACAAACTGTTTAAAGTGCAATTCTGGTTTATTCCCTTTAAACCTACTGGAGCATGTCAGTACTTCAGTAGCTGGAAAGTATGACACAGTGCTGGTATAAGCTCCAATCTGTCTGGCCTAGCCGTTCATCTAGTTTGTCCAGGAGCAAGTATTAATTTTAATAAAGAAACCTCATCTGTTTCTAGATTAATGGAATTGTTCCTTAACCAAATGTTTACTCCAGATATAGATACTGTCGGATGCTTGAAGAAGGATCGTTTCGTGGTCGTACAGCAGATTTTGTATTTATGTTCCTTTTTGGTGGCCTTTTAATGACTGTATCCTTTTAAGTATTCAAAGGGGAAGAAAACAATACTGTCAACTTTTTCACTGCCAAGGGTGTCATGCAATACATCATGACTTTAAACGATTGCCGTGGCTAGGATCTAAAGGCTAGAGATTAGATATTGGTATTATTTTAAAGCCTAACTTTGAAATGATGCTAGGAGTAAGGAGCCTCACCCACGAGCCTGTTCGGTCCGTGATATACGGTCCGTACGTCGGCCGCATTTCCCGGACCGAACGCACTGCATGGAGCTGCGCTCCTAGCATCATAGTTATGTACGATGCTAGGAGTCCCTGCCTCTCCGTGGAACTACTGTCCCGTACTGAAAACATGATTACAGTACGGGACAGTTGTCCTGCAGCGAGGCAGGGACTCCTAGCATCGTACATAACTATGATGTTAGGAGCCCGGCTCTCTGCAGTGTGTTCGGTCCGGGACTTCCGGCCGAAATACGTTCCGTCCTTTACGGACGTAACATGCTCGTGTGAACCCAGCCTTACTCCGATCACTCGTCCCCATACATTTCTATCATGTCGGCTGCATGTCTCTCTGTTTACACAGGGCGGTGTAGTGCCAACAACTGAAATATTTTGTGCTGTATAATCAATACCAACAGCCGATGAATGACCACCTGCTCGTTCATCAGATGATTGTTGCCCTGTTTACACAGGGCAATGATCGGGAACTAACGTTAATATGAATGGTCGTTTGCCAGATCATTTGTCCGTGCAAAGGACCTTAAGGCTATGCTTGGGATAGAATTTTAGCTACAAGCATGAATTTTTATGCAAAGTTGCATTAAGGCGCCAATAATTGTAGTAGTGCTAGGCGGCATTTTTACAATGTATCAAGTGTTTACTTTCAGAAAACATATGGGCGTGGAAGTAAAGTAGGATTTTTTTTTTTATTTGATATCTTCGGTTATATTTGTGTTATAAAATTGTCCTGAAACCCCTGGCAGCGTAAGGTGTTCAGAAGAAATATAATACTTTCCTGCAGGTTTAGTTTTACAGGTAATATCTTACAAATCTGTGTATCTTGAACGATAGATTTTAGTTTTTCCTTAATATTCTTTAGATCTTTGGACTTTTTGTCAATTTAGTTTTCCTTGGCCAAGCTTTTACAATAATGCTTGTATATGTATGGAGCAGAAGAAATCCTTATGTTCGAATGAATTTCTTTGGGCTTCTAAATTTCCAGGCTCCATTCCTTCCATGGGTCCTCATGGGCTTTTCATTGTTGCTGGGGAATTCAATTATTGTGGACCTGTTGGGTAAGATATGTGCATCCTGGTTTGAAAGTCGTTCAGAAATGGCTCAATGTGGCTTTTTTTTTTTCAAAGTTATATTGCCCTTGTTTTCTTCCAGAGGAATTACTTAAAGGGAGTCTGTCAGATCGTTTTGGCCTTTTTTGTTAAGATAATCATCTTTATTACAATATGCAAATTAGGTTAGAAGTGCTCGAACAGTTAAATTGCCCGAAAGTGTTCCTATTCTCGATATCTAAGCCTGCCAAACACTTTCCCCTGGCTTATGATTGATTTCGCCACGCTGTGCAAACGTGACGGCTCCCCTTAAGAGTCTTGCGCGTGCACGGCTCCAATTCTTCCCAGTGCTGCGCAGTATGCACCTCGTTCCTTGTAACATTGTCAAAGGCTCGCTGCGCATTTACCGTGACATCAGCAGCCCACCTGGAAGAGCAGACTCTCTCAACTCTGCCAGAGAAGTAAAGTGGGACGGAGCTCCTCCGAGTACACTTGTTACCAGTACCAGTTTGGTAGACCAAAATGATCGATTTTCTTTTTATACTGTTTACAAGATCCAGGTGAATTTTGAAAACACAATGTGCTGGATGTACGAAAAAAAAATCTTTAAAAAAAATACTTAATTTTGAAAAATTATTGCTTTCACTTCTGCAGCCCACTGCTTCCTCCATCTCTATTCTGTTTATTAGCTTCTTTCACTTGCAGGTTGTACACTTCATACATTTCAGTATATGGCAGGGTAGGAGGAGACGTGAATCACTTCAGCCCTTTACTTTCTTGCCAAGATGAGAGCAGTAAAATAACTTACATATCTTACACAAACAGGGAATAAAAAGCTGATGGGTGTCTATTTGTTAGCTAATAAAGTCCCGTTAGTACTGCAGAATCATACCGATTCAGGCAGACCGTCTCACTCTCAGCAATGTTAGAGGGGCGGGGTGTAATGTGGGCTAGCATGCTTGTAGAGACAGTTGCCGGGACCGGTATGCAACTCCACTGTATTTGTAACATGATAAACAAAGGTAACCATTTACTGCTGGTGTATTAGGCCCACCTTCACACAGGGTAGCCATAATCGCGGTTCATGATTGTGGGCACGGGCAACTGCATTTACGGGCCGTGCTCCCATTGTAAAGTATGGGAGCACGGTCTGTAAAATAAAAAAAAATAGGGGGTGTCCTATTTTTTGCGGATGCTTTCTATGGCCCAGACACCTTCCAGTAAATATAAGGGAAGGTGTCCGTGGGCAATAGAAATGAATGGATCCATACTTTGATCCGCAATCATGGATCCGTAATTGCGGATCAAAATAATGGTTGTGTGCATGGGTCCTTAGGAAGGAAAGTTCTGCAGCCTAAACAACTGTGCTTTGAAGGGAAAGGCTTTGCAAAGGTACTAAACAATGCTTTCAGATCTACATGTAAAGTTTTTTTCACTGTTGGTATTTTTATTTTATTTTAGCCAGCATGTTTAAGTTTTTTTTTTTAAATGCGCCCAGATTTTGGAGAACTCCTTTTAAACTTGTTGACCCAGCTAGTGCAGGGTATGTAGATGGTAACAATTACAATATTCCTATCAGTGCTGCCAGTCTTAGAAATGTCCAAATAGAGAAAATGGGCAGTGCTGGGCAGTGGACAGTAGAACAACAACCTGCAGGGTGCAAGCCTCCAGGCATCCGACTTGAAAATCCCCAGATATCAGACTGATATCAAGCTTGACAAAGGCTGCTTTGAGCAGCTGAAACGTTGTATCCTACTGCACTGATGGGTGAATAAAAAAGATCCTTTTTTTTATATGATCTTTGGAGTGCTGCCTCTATTTCTATTTTTTATTTTTTTGCCAGTCTTCGAAAGATATCAGGACACAAAAAAGCTGACTAAATAATATGTAATGTAAAGTTGCCTGAAACTTGTGCTTCACTTCATGTGGGCTTTAGTTAAACCTTTATGACTTGCCAAGCTACTTGTCTTAAGGCCTTTTTACCCCAGCCAATTATCGGGCAAATGAGTTCTACCCTATGTAATCGGCTGATTTTATAATTTTTGCTACAAGAAATATTATCGTTTGAGGCAGCACATCTCCCTGTGTGAAAGAATTGTATGGGGACGAGATATCGCAGTAACGATCGCTCATCCCCAAATGTAGCTCCTTGTGATAGGAGCAAACGAGCGCCGATCAACGGGCTGTCTCATTGATCAGAACTCGTTTACACGGCCCATGTCAGGCCGTGTGAGAGGACCCTTAGCTATTTGCCTGACTTTTTTTTTTTTTTTTTTTTTTTTTTTTTCTCGACTGCATGTTTACTCAAGGCATTAGAAATGTGGTAGGGCTGTTAAGGTTGATATAGATATCACATAGATGCATTCAGCACTCTGACAAGAAACGTGCCTGTAATAGGATTGATAAGTTTATATGCATTTCATATGTTCCAATACAGATAACAATAAATAACCATATGACTAGAAAAAATAACGGTTAAAAATTGTGTGCGTTACTATAAGGGCTGATTCAGACGAACGTGGCGTTTTTGCGCACGTGTGGCAGCAGCATATGATGCGCGGCTGCGTGGTATTCGCGCAGCCGCCATCATTATGACATGCTATTTGGATGTTTGTAAACAGAAAAGCACGTGGTGCTTTTCTGTTTACATTCATCCTTTTGACAGCTGTTGCGCGAAACAGCCAGTTCGCACGGAAGTGCTTCCGTGCGGCATGCGTGGTTTTCACTCACCCATTGACTTCAATGGATGCGCGAAAAACGCTGATATATTGAACACGTTGCGCTTTTTATGCAGCGGACAAACGCGCAAAAAGCACGGACTGTCTGTACTGCCCCATATACTTCTATTGGTCCATGCGAGCCGCGTGAAATCACTGATTCACAGGGCAATGATTGGGAACGAGCGCTCGTATGAATGCTCGGTTGCCCAAAATTGGTCCTTGTAAAAGGGCCTTTAGTTATGGCATATGCTAGCGATAATCTATATCTGTGTAAAATCTGAAGGGAAAAAAACATATTTCCCCTTAATCTTAGGGTATGTTCACACGGCCTATTTACGGACGTATTTCGGGCGTTTTTGCCCCGAATTACGTCCGAAAATAGCGCCTCAATAGTGCTGACAAACATCTGCCCATTGAAAGCAATGGGCAGACGTTTGTCTGTTCACACGAGGCGTAATTTACGCGCCGCTGTCAAGACGGCGCGTAAATAGACGCCCGCGTCAAAGAAGTGACCTGTCACTTCTTTGGCCGTAATTAGAGCCGTTATTCATTGACTCCAATGAATAGCAGCGCTAATTACGCCCGTAATTGACGCGGCGTTCAAGCGCCTGCACATGCCGTTACGGCTGAAATTACGGGGATGTTTTCAGGCTGAAACATCCCCGTAATTTCAGCCGTTACGGACTCCCTCGTGTGAACATACCCTTATTTTTCGTATGTTACAGTGTGTATTAGGGGTCGTTAGAAGACACAGCTCTGATACACTGTAACGAGCTGTGCACCTGTGTGACCATCACATGATCATGGACAGAATTGTATCCACTGGAAGTAAACAATGAATGTTATTACTGAATAACAACAAGCAGAATCATTGAAATTGTGATTAATTAATACAGGAAGTTTATTGGAAACTTTTGTATATACAAAAAATAACCTTCATTTGCTGAAACTGACAACCACTTTAACCCCTTCCCGCTCCTTGACGTACTATTACGTCATGGCAGCTGTATCGTTCGCGCTCCATGCCGTAATAGTACGTCTCGGGAGTAACGGCCGTTTCGGCCGTCCTCCCGACACATACAGGAGCTGTGACGCTGCTGTCTTGTTCAGCAGCTGTCACAGCTCCTACAGCGGGGACCGATCGCTGTGTCCCCGCTGATTAACCCCTTAAAAGCCGCGTTCTATAGAGATCGCGGCTTTTTAGGGGTTAAGCTGCCATCGCCGGCCTGCTACGCGATAGCGGCCGGCGATGGTGACTATGGCAACCGGACACCAAACAATGGCGTCCGGCTATGCCATAGACGGAAGCCTAGTGGGTCCTGACAACGTCAGGACCCACTATGCTTGCTGTCAGTGAGTAGCTGACAGTTCTAATACACTGCACTACGCATGTAGTGCAGTGTATTAGAATTGCGATCAGGGCCTCCTGCCCTCATGTCCCCTAGTGGGACAAAGTAATAAAGTAAAAAAAAAGTTAAAAAAAGATGTGTAAAAATAAGAAAATAAAAGTTTTAAAAGTAATAAAAGTAAAAGTCCCACTTTTTCCCTTATCAGGCCTTTATTATTAATAAAAATATATAAACAAACAAATAAACTATACATAATTGGTATCGCCGCGTCCGTAACGGCCTGAACTACAAAATTATTTTGTTATTTATCTCGCACGGTGAACGCCGTAAAAAAAAATATTAATAAACCGTACCACAATCACAATTGTTTGGTCACTTCACCTCCCAAAAAATGGAATAAAAAGAGATCAAAAAGTCGCATGTACCTAAAAATGGTACTGATGGAAAATACAGTTCGTTACGCAAAAAATAAGTCCTCGCACGGCTTTATTGATTGAAAAATAAAACAGTTATGGCTCTTAGAATAAGGTAACACAAAAAGTGAATGATTGTTTACAAAACTTATTTTATTGTGCAAACGCCATAAGACATAAAAAAAACTTATAAACATCTGGTATCGCCGTAATCGTATCGCCCCGCAGAATAAAGTGAATATGTCATTTATAGCGCACGGTGAACGCTGTAAAAAAAAAAGTATACAAAAACAATAGTAGAATTGCTGTTTATTAGTCACCACGCCACCTAAAAATGGAATAAAAACTGATCAAAAAGCCGCATGCACCCCAAGAAAACTACAATGGATTCCTCAAGGGGTCTAGTTTCCAAATTGGGGTCACTTTTGGGGGGTTTCCAATGTTTTGGCACCACAAGACCTCTTCAAACCGGACATGGTGCCTAATAAAAAAGAGGGCTCAAAATCCGCTAGGTGCTCCTTTGCTTCGGAGGCCGGTGCTTCAGTCCATTACCGCCCGAGGGCAACATGTGGGATATTTCTCTAAACTGCAGAATCTGGGCAATAAGTATTGAGTTGCGTTTCTCTGATAAATCCTTTTGTGTTATAAAAAAAATGGTATAAAAAGAGTAAATTTCACCTCTACTTTGCTCTAAATTTCTGTGAAACACCTAAAGGGTTCATAAACTTTCTAAATGCTGTTGTGAATACTTTGAGGGGTCTAGAATGGGGTGTTTGATAGGGGTTTCTAATATATGGGCCCCTCAAAGCAACTTCAGAAATGAACTGGAACCTAAAAAAATAAATAAATGAGGCAATACTTCGCTTCTTACATTATACTGATAATGAGCCGTGCCCACTCCGAGATGACCCCAGTTTTGACCGTTTGTATAAACGGAGACCCCTATTAGACCGTTCCAGTGCCCGGTTTTCCCAAGCATACACCCCCGAGAAGTGTTTTTCTATTGATGAGTCCCTGGTACATTTTAAAGGGAGGGTTCAATTCCGCCAGTACCTGCCAGGTAAGAGGGCAAGGTATGGCGTGAAGATGTATAAGCTGTGCGAGAGTGCATCAGGGTATACCTACAGGTTTAGGATATATGAAGGAAAGGCCACCCCCAAACTAGACTGCATCCTGGACTACAATAGGTACATGGGAGGGATGGACTTGTCAAATCAAGTCCTGAAGCCCTACAGCGCCATGCGGTGTAGTATAAGAAGCTGGCCGGGCACATCATACAGATGGCTTTGTACAATGCGTATGTGCTACGTCGATGTGCAGGCCAGAGGGGAACTTTCCTGGAATTTCAAGATCTAATCTTTAGGGACCAGGAAGGGGGGGCGCATCGTACCAGGGCAACACTTTCCAGGAGAAGGTCCCCAAACCGGTGGAAAGGGAAAGAGTCAAAAGAGGTGCAGAGTCTGCTATAAGAGGGGGATAAGGAAGAACACAATATACCAATGTGACACGTGTCCCGAAAAACCAGGGCTCTGTATAAAAGATTGTTTTAAAATGTATCATACATCCCTTGATTTTCAATTTACCCTGATGCACTCCGCACAGCTTACCCCCCTCATCTTTCCCTTCTGAGCCCTGCCGTATGCCCAGGCAGCTGATAACAGCCACATGTAGGGTATTGTCGTACCCAGGAGAACCCACATTACAATTTAAGGGGTGTATATCTCCGGTGGCGCATGCTGGGCACACTATATTGGACACTGAAATGGCATATACATATATAAAATTGCAAATCTCACACTGCACCATCTGCTGCGCATTATCTTTTACACAGTACCTGTGGGGTCAAAATGCTCACTACACCTCTAGATGAATGTCTTAAGGGGTGTAGTTTTTAAAATGGGGTCACTTCTCGGGGGTTTCAACTGTACTGGTACCTCAGGGGCTTCTGCACACATGACTTAGCACCAGAAAAGCTCCAGTAGGCCAAATGGTGGTCCTTTCCTTCTGAGCCCTCCCATGGGCCCAAAGGGCAGTTTATCACCACAAATGGGGTATTGCCGCACTAAGGACAAATTGGGCAACAAAATGGGGTATGTTGTTCCTTGTGAAAATAAGAAATTTTGATCAAAAATGACATCTTATTGGAAAAAATATCATTTTTTTCATTTCACAGCCCAATTCAAATAGGTGCTGTGAAAAAACTGTGCGGTCAAAATGATAACAAAAACCATAAATGAATTCCTTGAGGGGTGTAGTTTCCAAAATGGGGTCACTTCTGGTGGGTTTCCATTGCTTTGATACCTCTGGGGCTCTGCAAATGCAACATGGCACCCGAAAACCAATCCAGCAAAATCTGGACTCCAACAAACACATAGCGCTCCTTTCCGTCTGAGCCCTCCCATGGGCCCAAACGGCAGTTTATCACCACAAATGGGGTATTGCCGCACTAAGGACAAATTGGGCAACAAAATGGGGTATGTTGTTCCCTGTGAAAATAAGAAATTTTGATCAAAAATGACATCTTATTGGAAAAAATATAATTTTTTTCATTTCACAGCCCAATTCAAATAGGTGCTGTGAAAAACCTGTGCGGTCAAAATGATAACAAAAATCATAAATGAATTCCTTGAGGGGTGTAGTTTCCAAAATGGGGTCACTTCTGGTGGGTTTCCATTGCTTTGATACCTCTGGGGCTCTGCAAATGCAACATGGCACCCGAAAACCAATCCAGCAAAATCTGGACTCCAACAAACACATAGCGCTCCTTTCCGTCTGAGCCCTCCCATGGGCCCAAACGGCAGTTTATCACCACAAATGGGGTATTGCCGCACTAAGGACAAATTGGGCAACAAAATGGGGTATGTTGTTCCCTGTGAAAATAAGAAATTTTGATCAAAAATGACATCTTATTGGAAAAAATATAATTTTTTTCATTTCACAGCCCAATTCAAATAGGTGCTGTGAAAAACCTGTGCGGTCAAAATGATAACAAAAACCATAAATGAATTCCTTGAGGGGTGTAGTTTCCAAAATGGGGTCACTTCTGGTGGGTTTCCATTGCTTTGATACCTCTGGGGCTCTGCAAATGCGACATGGCACCCGAAAACCAATCCAGCAAAATCTGGACTCCAACAAACACATAGCGCTCCTTTCCTTCTGAGCCCTCCCATGGGCCCAAACGGCAGTTTATCACCACAAATGGGGTATTGCCGCACTAAGGACAAATTGGGCAACAAAATGGGGTATGTTGTTCCCTGTGAAAATAAGAAAATTTGATCAAAAATGACATTTTATTGGAAAAAATATCATTTTTTTCATTTCACAGCCCAATTCAAATAGGTGCTGTGAAAAAACTGTGCGGTCAAAATGATAACAAAAACCATAAATGAATTCCTTGAGGGGTGTAATTTCCAAAATGGGGTCACTTCTGGTGGGTTTCCATTGTTTTGATACCTCAACGCCTCTTCAAACCTGGCATGCTGCCTAAAATATATTCTAATAAAAAAGAGGCCTCAAAATGCACTAGGTGCTTCTTTGCTTCTAGGGCTTGTGTTTTAGTCCACGAGCGCACTAGAGCCACATGTGGGACATTTCTAAAAACTGCAGAATCTGGACAATACATATTTAGTAGTGTTTCTCTGGTAAAACCTTCTCTGTTACTTAAAAAAAATTGAATAAAATTGAAATTCAGCAGAAAAAATGAAATTTGCAAATTTAATTTCCACTTTGCTTTAATTCCTGTGAAATGCCTGAAGGGTTAAAAAACTTTCTATATGCTGTTTTGAATACTTTGAGGGGTCTAGTTTTTAAAATGGGGTGTTTTATGGGGGTTTCTAATACATAGGCCCCTCAAATCCACTTCAGAACTGAACTGGCACCTTCAAAAAAAGGCTTTTGAAATTTTCTTAAGAATATGAGAAATTTCTGTTTATGTTCTAAGCCTTGTAACGTCCAAGAAAAATAAAAGAATGTTCAAAAAACGATGCCAATCTAAAGTAGACATATGGGAAATGTGAACTAGTAACTATTTTGGGTGGTATAACCGTCTGTTTTTCAAGCAGATGCATTTAAATTCTGAAAAATGCTATTTTTTGTAAATTTTCTCTAAATTTTGCAATTTTTCACAAATAAAGACTGAATATATCGACCAAATTTTACCACGAACATGAAGCCCAAAGTGTCACGAGAAAACAATCTCAGAATCGCTTGGATAGGTTTAAGCATTCCGACGTTATTACCACATAAAGTGAAATATGTCAGATTTGAAAAATGGGCTCTGAGCCTTAAGGCCCAAACTAGGCTGCGTCCTTAAGGGGTTAAAGGGGTTGTCCGAGATTTATTTTTTCCGTAAATTTTAAACACACATTGCACATATTTACAGTTGAATAATATACTTACCCGTGCAATCTTGCTTCTGTTCTCCGCTCTGGCTGTTCTTTTCTTCGGATCACATGTCTTCTGATGTCACTTTTTCAGGCTCCTCCACTGTTGTGTTGTATCCCGATCACATGGTCTCGCCCCAGAGAGACCTCGGATGGGATACGACACGTCACTGGTGACGTGTCGTTTCGGCGTGTGCTGGTTGATTAGTGCCCGCCCAGCCTATGTAGCTTTTCACTGTGAGCGCGCCTATGCGTGTTCACAGTGAAAAAGGACGGCACCTGCGTAGGACTAGCGCAGTCTACAAGGTACAGTGGCAGCTTCGGCACTTTTAGATCATACGCTGCCAAAGCCTAGGTGGTAGGGAAGGGGGGGGGGGCGCCGAAGAGCAGCTGATCGCTGCTGACAGGCGCCCCGTAAGTCGGACACCTGCAGCAGTTTTAGGAAGAGCCAGGAAATTACGGCATTCTGACTGGGGTCTGTGACGGCCAGGGAGTGGACTAGTCCGATCACCTGACCTCACGTCAGTGACATGAGGTCAGATGACTCGGGTCAGGGGACAGGTCCACTCCCATGCTGCAGCCTTCCAGCTCTGCCTCTACTCTGTGCTCTGCTGTGCCGAGAAGCAGAGAGGAAGCTCCGCCCACAGCCCGTCCTGACCTGTGATGCTGTCAACAAGGAGACATGGTGAGTGTCTGTGTGTGTGTAGTGTGTATACAGTGTGTGTCTCTGTCTTTGTATGTGTATATGTTACAGTGTGTCTGTCTGTCTGTGTCTCTGCATGTGTTTGTCTCTTACATCTACTACATTATCTGTACTCAGAGAGTTATCACTGTGTTATCTGTGGTGTTACATAGGACTGCAGGTAACACTACTATCTGTACTCCGAGAGATATCACTGTGTTATCTGCGGTGTTACATAGGACGGCAGGCAACATCTACCACATTATCTGTAATCAGAGTTATCACTGTTATCTGTGGTGTTACATAGGACTGCAGGTAACATCTACATTACAGGGGATCATGTGTATGGTGGGCTACAAGACAGGAAACAGACAGCAAAGGATGTAAACAAACAGAGCAGCAGTCACGATGGAAATCAAACCAAGGCTGGGGGACACTTTTTAGAATTATTTTTTTTTTCCTGGACAACCCCTTTAAGGTCTTTTCTGATCAAGTTTACATGCTGCAATAGTAGTGATGGAGATGGTCAGGGCAAAATTTTTGTCATGTAATTTTTATATTTTCAACCATATTAATAGAACATGTTAGGTTTGATATTGGTCTAATTGCTTCGAAAATGGCTAGACATCAGTGTGTGTAAGCTTAGGCTGGATTCAGAAACCGCGTTTACTCACATTTCTGTTGCCATCTCTTTGTGTTTTTGATTGGTTTATAGCTCTTTAAGATCTACATGCGCAGAATTTGTTAATGGCGTTTTTGTTGCCTTTTTGGGATCGGTGGCATTTATTTTTTCCCGGTTAAACGATGGACTCCCTCGCGGAAAACCAACAGAACCCATTAAAGTCAATGGGTTTTGTCTGGTGCCGTTACTATACGTGATGGTTCCGGAACTTACATTTTCCATCTTTTGCTATGTTGAACAGAAGAATGGAAAACCTTAGCGCAGATGTGAACAAAGCCTAAGATAGCTGGCTCTCCCCTGATGCCCTATATACAGGCATGCTCCATTTGGCCAAACATGCATGTTTACAACCACAGGAAGGTGGATAAGTCACTGGCAGACATCTGGCAGTGCTTCTCTCAAGGAAAAGCAGAGTCAAGTGTGGCGATCCTTAATTCGGGGACAGTCAAGCTGCTTCAATACATACTAGATTGTTGCCATTTATCTAATGTTTATAGCCAGCATTTATTGTGAACGTTGTGGCCAGGATTTGCTAGATTGTCTCTTTATAAAAAGGGTTTTCTTGTTTTAAATTTCACTTTTGGGAAAGTTACTGTATTTTAGCAGTGCGGATTCTGTTTACAATTTGTACTGTGTGACTGTTTTTTAGGTATTGCGGTTGGACACATCTATTTCTTTTTAGAGGATATTTTTCCCAACCAACCTGGAGGAGGAAGAATTTTAAAGACGCCATACATTTTGTAAGTAAATGTCTAGTCCAGGGACACCACCGCTTTCTTCCATACACCCTGCTTCCATGTTTATCTGGTTATGATCTAGTAAGACAGTAAGTGTTATTAGTTGGACTAAGATAAAACGTTATGAGAATTTCACGATTTTCATATGCCTATAGACTATCAAGAGGCAGATATTAGGGGTATATGTTCAGCCCACATTTTCAAATGGTCCCGCAGAATGAACTCCGGGTGTCTGCAGCAGATTCTAAGCGGCTGTGGCTTACCCTTTGTAATTTTTTTCCATAACGTCTGTAAACTTGAAAAAGCACAAGAAACCTATTGTGGAGTTTTTATTTTGTATTTATTATTTAAGGTATAGTGCTTTTACACCACTGCTTGTACTTTTTGATTTGCAGGAAGGCAATATTTGATACACAAGATGAAGACCCAAACTACAATCCACTCCCAGAAGATCGTCCTGGGGGATTTGCTTGGGGAGAAGGACAACGACTTGGAGGTTAAGGAAAGAGATGCCAACAAGAGGTAGTGGCACACAGGAGCTGAACTCATGAAATATCATCTTGAATGCACATTGCCCTGTTGCAGAGGTAACTTGCACTTCTCCAGAACAGGAAGCACTTTATAATCCACTGACTGACACAAGGAGACATTTTCATTTTCCCACCAGTGCCTCCCAGTAGAGGATTTATTTGCAATGGTACTTGAAGCTCTTGGACCCTAAACTGGAAACAAAGAAACTGATACTATTCAACCAGACCACACAGACGTCTTTATTGCTTTTTAACAATTGTGTGTGCTATTTCTTTCATTTTGATTCAGAAAAGAGATAACAATCTTCAAGGATACGTGAAATGTCTGGCTTTGGCAGTTTGCAAACAGACTTTGAGTGCAGTGAAGCCCGTGCGATGCCAATGAACTCAATACAAATAATGCACAAGATAGGGTCATACAGCAGCGGTTCCTGTACTGTGTGACATAACGTAAGATGCTTCTCATTTTATATAAATATACTACAACCTTAGGCTATGGTTTCAAGCAGTAACACAAACTTTGCTGTTCAATCTGAATTCTTGGTTTGATTAACAAAACTAATTTTGTTTTATTATTGCATTTCATTGGGATGATGAAAATACAAGGCATCCCAGAAAATAAAAATAAAAAATGTGGCGCACATACAAAAAAAATATTTTATATACACTAAACTTTTTGCTTTGAAAAAAACATTCTAAAATGTATTTGTGAGTTATCCACTCCTGTCGTCTGGTCCTCAGCGGTGTCATGTGACCAGCAATAAGACTCTCCAACTGCCACAGTGTATTATTTGTGGACAGGAAGTCAGTTTGAATAGAGCAACTGACTTCCTGTCCACACATGAGATGCTGTGGCAGTTGGAGAGTCTGACTGTTGGTCACATGAGACCGTTGACCAGAAGGGAGTGGATAAGAAATACAGCCACTGGTAAGAAAATTACCTTCACCACAATTTACATAATGTACCCTTTCCAACGGGCCAGAGAATAAAACGTTTTGTGGGAGTGTTTCTAGAACTGAAACTGTGTGAAGCAAGTGCTGTATCTTTTGGTTTTATACGTAAGGGCTTATTCAGACAAGTGTGGTTAAACTTGTCCAAGTTCAGTTAGTGAAAAACAAATGATTTTGCGTTAGTTTTTTGTTTTTTTTTGCGATTGTCCTTATTTTGTCATATGTTTTTTATGGACAGATGGTCACTGAAAAAAACCTGACGTGGATTGGCCCATTAATTATAATCGGTCAATGTTCAGTTCAGGAGCTGTCCGTTCTACACTCAGACAGCGCCCGGACGTGAAGACCCTTTGAATGAGCTTTAACTTGGGTGGGTGGATTCATGTGTTTTTAGGAAAAATGCCATATTCTAGTTTGCAAAAACGCTGTGGCCAGATTTTAGCTTGAAGTTAACGTGGACATCTACATCATCATTTATATAGATGACGTTTTATTTATTTTAACTTGCTTTATTTTTAAAATAATTATTATTTATTTGTTTACAATATTGCAGAAAGCCTGACTTAGGCATTTTTTTTTGCATTAGTATTCGTTCACATCTGCATCAGTGTTCTGTTCATGGGTTCCGTCATACCTTTTCGTCAGGGGAACCCATGATTTCAATGGTAATGCTTCCGTTGCTAATGGTCTCTGTTCCGTAAAGTTTGCGTTATTTTGGCACAATTAATAGCGTCGTCGACTGCGCTATTGATTGTGCCAAAAGAACTGGAGCCTTACAAATTGGAGACAAACTGAAATCAATGGTAATGCAAATGGAACGCTATGGTTTCCGTTCATGGGTTCCCCTGATGGAAAGGTCTGATGGAACCCATAAACAGAACCCCGATGCAGATGTGAACAAAGCCTTAGTTGGTGGTGTTTTAAAAGGTCCAATAGACCTATATAGGTTTGTTTTTTTTCCTCTAAAAAAAAAAAAAAAAAAGTTAAATGTGTGTTGGGTTTTTGATGGCGCTTTTTCAGAAAAAAAGCATGTGTTGCAAAGAGGAAGCTTTGCCTCACATGACCTTCTGAATCAGATGTTTTGCAATGTAAAAAAACGCAGGTAGTGAAACACTATTTGCAAAAAAAGTCATCGAAATTGCCCAAAAAAACGCATACGCTATTTTACTAAAAAACTTGAGGTTTTTGTTAAGTGTGCGCAAAGTAAGCCTAAGGCCGGGTTTCCATGGGTCAGATACGCTGCGTAAAAACTGTGCAGTGTATCAGAACTGGAACACGCAGCACCTCCCGTCCGAAAAGCCGCATTACATTGTGTTGCGGTTTTTAGAACGGAATTTCCGCTGTGGAAAAAAAAAAAGCCGTACATACTTACCCCCTCCCACTTCTCTGTGCGTATTCCGGCCTCCCTGGATGACGTTTCAGGCACTGTGACTCTGCAGCCAGTGATTGGCTGCAGCGGTCATGTGGGATGGAATGTCATCCCAGGAGGCCGGACTGCAGGAAGGAGTTCTGGGTAAATATGATTTTTTTTTTTTTCATTTTTCCTGATTTTCGATTTGTGCGGTGGTATAGCTGCGATTCTGCTGCAAAAGTCGCAATCCTCGGCTTTCTGTTGCAGGTTTTGCATCTCCATTGAATTAAATAGGACAACCCGCAACAGAAAAGCAACGAAAACGCAGCATAAATTGACATGCTGCGGATTTAAATTCTGCACCACAGGTCAATATATTAAGGTTTACACTGCGGTTGTTTTTTCCTGCAGTGTGGGCATGAGATTTACTAAATCTCACCCACTTTTCTGCTACTGTAAATGCTGTGGAATTTCCGCACAGAATTCTGTTGTGGAAATTTGTCAGTGTTTACGCTACCTGGGAACCGGCCTAAGGCTATGTTCAGACAGGATGGATTTGTTGTTGATTTTTAATAAAGTGCTAGTGAAAGCGGTTTTACAAATCCTCATTCGGGTGCAGTCGCATGTGGCGTAATTTTCGTTGGTTTAAATTTCCATGCGGAAATAGTTTGCGGATTTTGGACACAGAACTTCATTATGGACTGCCATGCTATGTGAAGTACGCAGCAAATTTGCCACAAAAATCTGCAAAAGTAATTTTGCTGCAGAATTACTGTTGCGGATTTTGTGGCGTATTTTTATACTACCTGTGACTGCAACCTTTACAAGATGGAATCACATGAAAAGTAGCGCAGATTTTATTTTCGCTGGTAAAAAAAACCTGCACCAAAAACTGTATGTATGAAGGCAGGCTACGGCCGAGTTTCCACGGGTCGGATACACTGTGTAAAAATCACGCAGCGTGTCCGACCTGGAACCCGCAGTACATTACGTCCGAGAATCGCACCATTTTTTCGAACGGAATATCCGCCGCAAAAGAAAGCCGTTCATACTTACACCCTCCCTTCTCTCACGTCCACTCCGGCCTGCCTGGATGACGTTGCAGGCCATGTGATGCTACAGCCTTTGATTGGTTACATGGAATGCAACGTCATTCCAGGAGGCCGTACTGCAGGAAAGAGGGCGTTCTGGGTAACTATGATTTATTTTAAATTTTTTTCCGGCATTGCGATTTTTTTGAGTTGTAAACGCTGCGATTACAAAAGTCGCAGCACTTGGCTTTCTGTTGTGGGATTTGCATCTGCATGAGATTTATAAAATCTCATTCACTTTGCTGCTACTGTAAATGCTGCGGAATTTCCATAAAACAATTCTGTAGCGGAAATTCCGCAGCGTTTAAGCCACGTTGGACCATGGCCTAGGGCCCCATGCACGCGACCGTAAAAATTCTCCGTAATTGCGGACCATAATATGGTCTGCAATTACGAATCCATTCCCTTCTATTGGCCGCGGGCACCTTTCCGTATCGATACGCATAGCTGTCCGTGCCATAGAAGTGTACCGTAAAACATAGGACATGTCCTATCTTTTGCTTTTTACGGGCCGTGCGTGCTTCCATACTTGCGGGCCGTGATTACGGGCATGTGCATGAGGCCTAAGCTTGAAGTCGCACATGCAGTTTTCATTGCGGTTGTTTTAAACCAAACAGAGGATAAAAAAAATAAAAATTTCTCCCACATAAAACAGTGCCTCATACAGCCACGTCAATGAAAATATAAAAAAGGCTGCTGAAAGGCAAAAACGAAACCATTTAGATGGTCATTAAGGCCTTTTCAGGCCTATCATTAAGGGGCTAAATAGCCTTATGTCACAAAAATCTGTCACAAAAATCTGTCCAGTAATACAAAAAAAATACAATACGCCATCAGTGTGAAGTTGAATTCACATGGCATATTTTGTTACACGCAAATTTAGTGGCTGCTTTGATGTGGCTAAATCTGCGGTGGAAAGATACTTACAAATACTGATGATTAAAAACTGACAAATCTGCAAGTTGAGAGAAAAAAAACATAGAAAAAAATATATATAATGGAAAAATGTATACTACTTCAGTGTTCTGGTCCTACTCCTGGTTTTTGCTTGCAAATACTGACATAAATACGGCCGTATTAAGTCACCTTTAAAGGGGTTGTCCATGACCGGATAATTGATGACCCATTCACAGGATAGGTCATCAGTATATGATTGGTGGAGGTCTGACACCCGGACCCTGCAGTGATCAGCTGCTCCACCTGCCGAATGTTATGAAGGGTATGCATTAGTTTGAGTCGGAAGTAGATGGCTCCGATCACTGCACAGCGGCCATGCTGCAGCTCTGCTCCTATTCCCTTCCGGCTTGGACCTCTGGTGCCCGTAGGAAACCGTAGCAGCTGATCGGAGCGGGGTCCGGGTGTCGGACCCCTACCGATCATGTACCAATGACCTAGCCACGGGATAGGTCGTCATTTGTTGGATCATGGACAACCCCTTTAAACAGGAGAACCCCTATAACTTTGTGTGTGCTGTGGTATGTAGGGAAGGAAGATCCTCCAGCATCATTAGAGCAGGGTGTGAAAACCTTGACAAAACTCCAGCTCCGCCTATGCGGTATCTGTATTCGCCTCTACTTGACTAATGCACTCTCATTGACTGTGTATAAGTTGCCTGTCGAAAGGAGAGCACATATAGTACATACAGATCTTCACCAATTAAAGGGGTTGTACAAAAATTATTTTCCCACCCTAAAGGTTCAGGGTAGTAAAAGGCTTCCTTTACACGGTTTTTTTTTTTTTTGTTTGGGTACACATATGTCTATGGCTGGAGATGCCCAAAAAAGCCACCATTTAAAGCAGGTTGCATTTTGTAGACAAAAAAAGAAGGCCCCTCGGACCAGAAAAGAAGCCAAAATCAAGAATGCATTGGGGCTGATGTACTAATGCTATTTAGCAATTAGACCGCGTAAATTTAGACGAGGCAGTCAGAACATTTTTCAGGAGGTGTACTCTACAATACACAGTCAAGTCACATTATTATGACCACCTCCTACTTTCGACGTCTGTAGCATGTGGCCCATAAAGGAAGTGATGTGTCGTGAGTGCAAAAAGGGATGATTATTGTCTTTCGGGCCAAGAATGGCAGTATTTCTCAAACAGCGCAGTTTGTGAGCGGTTTGCGTGCTGCTGTGGTGAAAGTGCTTGGACAAATGGCACCATTGGGCATAACTGACGTGGAAACTGCGGAGCATCATGTTCCTTTGATGTGAGAGGTGAGTGTCGGCTACGAAGGTACACGAAGGCCGAACGCCACGCCAAAGTAGAGCAGCCCACCGTGAAAATCAACCAGGGGGCTACCAGATGTGTGTCTAAAACAACAGTTCAGCAAACCCTACTGCGCGTGGGGCTCGGAAATAGATGGATGGTCACTGCTCCTATGCTAACGAAGGTGCTTCGGGAAAAAAAGGCTTCAATTTGCATGGCGGAATTGGAACACCGATGATTGACAAAGGGTTGCTTTCTCCGATGAGTCACGTTTTCTGCTTCATCGAACGGATGGAAGTTGGCGTGTCAGATACGAAACATCAGAGAACAAAAACCCTGCCACCATTGCAGGAAGAACACAAGCTGGTGGCGGCAGCGTTATGATCTGGGGAATTTTTCCATGGCATTCTCTGGGCTCACTCATCCATGTGGACGGCACTCAACCGATTTGGGTATGAATCCATCCCTGTAGATCACGTCCACCCATACATGCGGTTTGTCTTCCCTGGGGCAGATGGAATCTTCCAGCAAGACAATGCGACATGTCACACGGCTAGAAATGTCCGACAGTGGTTGGAAGAGTACGATTAAGACTTCCAAGTACTTCCCCTGCCCCCTAATTCACCAGACTTAAACCCAATTGAGCATCTGTGGAACCACCTCGATCATCTTGTTCGCTCTATGGACCCCCCCCCCCCACGCACCCACCAGCAAATGTGGGGTGCACTGCAGCCAGCATTGCTCCAGATACCTGAGACAACCTACCAGCACCTTATTGGGTCACTCCCAGCCCGTCTAGCTGCTGTCTGTGCTGCACACGGTGGTTACTCTGGATATTAGCCGTTGGTTATCATAATGTGACTCGACTGTGTAAGTTTGGCGCATCTTGATATACATGTTATGCACTTTTCTGTTTCTTATACTAACGCTTCCTTGGCTTAGTTTACTCTATTTTGTGCCACCATTTTGGCACACATACTTTAAGCCACACCCCTTCCCTTTAAGCCACACCCCTATTCTAGACACTTTTGAAAATTGTCTAGTCCGACACAAACATGTTGTTTTTAACAAAATCAATAACAAATAGGTCTAGATGGAAAAAAAAAACCTGTGTCTGTCGTTTCATTATTAGCACCAAACAAGCTCATTTAAAATCCAAGAATTCAAAATATGAACAAAAAAATATTACAAAAAATATGACCGGAATCATAATTGTTAAATTATGGGCACCATGGGTAGAATCTGCCTGGACTACATATTTTGAGATTCAGGCATGTAGATGTTTGGGTTTTGTTTTTTCTCCCCTCCTTTTGATTGGGTGGAATTGGCTTCTGAAACGTATTTATTCTAAGGGTATGTTCACACGGCAGCGTCCGTAACGGCCAAAATTACGGGGCTGTTTCCAGGAGAAAACAGCCCCGTCATTTCAGCCGTAACGGCATGTGCAGGCGCTTGAACACCGCGTCCATTACGGACGTAACTGGATCTGGTTTTCCATGGAAAACGGCTCCATTTACGTCTGAAGAAGTGACATGACACTTCTTTGGCGTGGGCGTCTATTTACGCGCCGTCTTTTGACAGCGACGCGTAAAGATACGCCTCGTGTGAACAGACAAACGTCAGCCCATTGCTTTCAATGACCAGATGTTTGCCAACGCTATCGTAAAACGCCCGAATTACGTCCGTAAATAAGCCGTGTGAACATACCCTAAAATGTATGTCTTTTATATACTTCTATTTTGTATGCCTACAAATAAATATAAAGAGAGGCCACTTTTAGATGGGCATAATCTGGGCACATTTAAACGTCTGTATTACAGCTGAAACACCTGTATCTACTGCGGTTCACCTGAACTGATCTTAGATTACCATAGAACATAGTAGTGTGAACATAGTTCAGTGGGATAGCTATAAGGGAAGAAGTTGCAACCAAAACCTGAAGCAAGGGGGAGCCACGGCCCCCACACCACATCTGTCAACAAGTACTGTGGAAACTGGGCCCTATCTAATTTTCAATAGGTGAAACTACAGTATATTGGATGTGGGGGACAGCTATGGGGGACATTATACTGTTTAGGGGCAGCTAATGGGGCATTATACTGTATGTGGGCAGCTATATGGCATGATACTGTATGGAGGCATACACACCCAGTTCAGGCCACACAGCATAATGCCCCCATAGTGGTCTCCACATAATATAAAGCCCCATCGTGCTTCACACGCAGTATAATGCTCCCATAGCTGCCCCCATAGTATAATGCCTTATAGTGCCTCCCACAGTATAATGTCTTCACAGTATAAAGATTCTGTAGCTGCCCCCACACATACAGTATGATGCCCACATAGCTGCCACCATACAGTATAATGCCCAATAGATGCACCATAGAGTAAAACGATTATAGCTGCCCCTACACACATACAGTATAATGCCCCCATAGTGCCTAATAAAATACTCCGTATAGAGAAGGGAGGAAACCTCCAGCTCACCGGTTCTGCGTCAACAGATATCTTGCTCGGATCCCTGCCGTGGCGTGTAGTACAAAGAAGAAGGAGAGATGATCCAGCGCTGAATGTAGTTTAAAAGGGAAAGATTGTTCCCACTTTTATTGGCAAAATGATTAAAATTGGAACAGAGACGCAGTCTCAAGGCAGAGAGTGGTGCGGGTGAATACCCGAGCCTACGCGTTTCGAACACTTGCAGTGTTCTTAATCATGGCAAAAGATCTCTAAAAGGCGTCTCTGTTCCAATTTTAATCATTTTGCCAATAAAAGTGGGAACAATCTTTCCTTTTTAAACTACATTCAGCGCTGCATCATCTCTCCTTCAAAATAAATACTCACCTAACGCCGTTCCTACGACTAGTGGAGGGGATCCCTCTGCTCCTCTGGGCTGTGCTATGAGTGGGTGAGTGCAGCGCTCACGGCTAGTTTTACACATTGAATGCTGGAGCAGGGTGCTAACAATTGCTCCAGCATTGGTTTCAAATGTATCTGCGTCCTGAGGACACAGATCCAGTTGAAACTGGGATAGCATCTGGGACTGTCCCGCTGGATCCGGGATGGCAGGGTGGTATGCTATTCAATTAGCCCGTGGATACATTACATGGGACTGATCTGTGAGCTATACCGTGCTACTGTGACAGGGGCCCCATGCATTAGAAATGTATGTGAGCAGAATTTCTAAAACGTATATGTTAGAAAACTGTTTAATCTCTTATTCTATAAATAAATAAAAAGAGGACTGCCCCTTTACATAGTGATAAACCCCTTATATAGCTGGAATGACTAGTTACTCCTAGACTTTCCCAGAACAGTAACGCTATGAAGCTGCAATGGTAACCACAGGCTATATTGTCTTGATACTATATGATAGATACACACAATGTATCAGATAGTGATGCACGATGCATCGAAACTTCGATATTGTTTAGATACTGTGCATCCCCAAACGGTTTGATACCGTTGTTTCATGTATTTCGATACTAAGCTGCGCCGCCGCACAGCTCAGTATAGTAACACATGAATGTATGAGAGAGGGGCTGAGGCTGTGTAATACAGTCATTGCCGCGCTCCTGAGTCCTGACAAGTGCGTGCCGTCAGGATGATGCGATGCGGCCGGCGCTGCACTAATGACTGCCGGCACTGAAGACAGAACATGGCGGGCGCGCTGCTAAACACCCCCATGTTCTGTCTTCAGTGCCTGAACCGCTGCTCATTAGTGCAGCGCCGGCCGCATCTCCACATGCTGACCGCGTGCGCACTTACTGTCAGGAGCGGGGCAATGGCTGTATTACACAGCCGCAGCCCCGCTCTATAACGGCGGAGATCAGAGAAACCTCTTATCTCCGCCGCTATTCTCCTGAATGCTGCGATAACAGCTGACTGCAACATTCAGGGGAAAATGAGAAGGGGGATGCCCCTGGATCGCGTCACAGGGAATTCCTGTGACGCGATCGAGGGCCATAACATATATGGGCAGACAGCCCAGGGTCTATTGAAGGACCCCAGGCCTGTCTTACCATATTTCCTGTTGTTAGGGCATACTTAGGTATGTCCTAACAACTGCCTGTGTACTATCCGTACACAGGCTAATGTACTGGCATATAAAAATATGGCAGTACATTATGTTTTTACTTTATTTTTAAACTTTAAAGTAATATTACATTTTTAAAAATACACATACGCCTTTTTTTATTCTTTTTTTTTTTTTTTACAATAAACATTAAAATAAGTCTCAATACATAAAACATATATAATCAGTATTGGCGCGGCCGTAATAACCTGCACAACTATTTGTTTGCTTCATTTATGATGTGTACGCTGTAAAAAAATAAAATAAAAACCTTTCACTTATTAATGTAAGGCACGAGGTGTGATGAATTTAACCTCTATGTGCCTCACATTAATAGTAATTAACCCCATCATGTACCTCACACATTAACCCATTATGACTGGGAAACATGATGGGGTTAATTACTATTAATGTGAGGCAAATGGAGGTTAAATTCAGAATCACAGCTCGCGCCTCACATCAGAATTTTTTTTTATTATTGCTGTTGGCAAAGTATCGAATTGGTATCGAAATCGCAATACTAACTGAAGTTTCGGTATCTAAGTACAAATTCTGGTATCGTGGCATCCCTGGTATCAGAGCAGTATTGTGTGTATTTTATATGACCAATATGTCATTTATCACAGCCTCACAGAGGTTGTTACCCAGCTTTCCCAGGCAGCAGAATGCCAGATCTGCCTAGTCATGCACTGATAAATCCCCAACTCTTATATCGTAGCATAACTAGTCAGAGTTGTTATTCAGGAGCCTGGAAAAGCTGGGTAAGAAACCATGTGGAGCTGCAATGAACACATCTGTCTACTAGTGCAGTGATACATTTTGCATACTGTAGCATAGCTAGCCAGATTGGCCTTTCAGGATCCCAGGAAAGCTGGGTAACAAACCATGCAAACCATTCAAGTACCGCAAAGAGGGACAACCAGCAAGTTTGTCCCTTTTAAGCCACACCTCTAATCCTGCCAAAATACCCGCTCATACACATCCGTTTCAGCCCACACAGTATCATGCTCCCACGGTGACTCCCACACAGTATAATTCCAAATAGCTGCACCATACAGGAAAATGCTCCATAGCTGCCCCATACAGTATAATTCCCCCATACCGTATAATGCCCAAACAAATTCCCCCATACAGCATAATGTCCCATAGCTATCCCCGCCCAGTATTCTGCTCCTATAGTGCCTCCCACACCGTACAATTCCAAATAGCTGCCCTATACAGTATAATGCCCCCATACAGTATAATGCCCGCACAGTATAAATAATGCCCACACAGATGCCCCCATACAGTGTAATGCCCCATAGCTGCCCCGTACAGCATAATCCCACACAGATGCCCCCTTGCAGTATAATGCCCAAACAAATTCCCCCATACAGCATAATGCCCTGTAGCTGCCCCCATACAGCATAATGCCCCATACATTATAATGCCCCATAGTTGCCCCATACAATATAATTGCCCCATACAGTATAATTACCCCATAGCTGCACCATACAGTTATGATGCCCCGATACAGTATAAGGCCCTTTAGCTGCCACCATACAGTATAATGCCCCCTCAGCTGCCCATACAGTATAATGCTCCTATAGCTGCCACCATACAGTATAATGCCCCCTTAGCTGCCCCCATACAGTATAATGCCCCCTTAGTTGCCCTAGTGCCAGTGCCCACATGGATAGTTACAATGGTGATAGTGCCACACCCCCTTAAAGATAGTGTCGGGGTTCCAGGAAAGCTTGCTAACAAACCATGTAGGGCTGTTATATAAATCTGCTCAATACTAAATATACCTAGATAAATACCACTCCTCAATCACAAATCATCTATCTACTAATGCAGTGATACATTTTGCATATTGAATCATAGATAGCCAGATTTGCCTTTCAGGATCCCAGGAAAGCTGGGTAACGAACCATGTGAAGCTGTAATAGGGACTGATGAACATTAACCCTACCTAAATAAGTCCCACTCTTTGCTAACAAATTGCGTCATAGTTAGGCAGATCTGCCTTTCAAGGTCTTGGGAAACCTGAGTAACAAACCATGTGAAGCTGCTATATAAATCTGCTGAATACTAAATATATCTAGATAAATCCCCCTCCTCACTCACCATAGCAAGGCAAATTTACCTTTCAGGGTTCAGGGAAAGCTGGGTAACAAACCAATGTGGAGCTGTAATAGAGATCTGCTAAATACTAAATCCCCTAAATAAATCCCACTCCTCACTATTAAATTGCTTTATATCCAGGCAGATTTATCTTTCAGGTAAGAGTATGTTCACACGCAAACGTAAAATACGTCTGAAATTACGGAGCTGTTTTCAGGCGAAAACAGCTCCTGAATTTCAGACGTTTTTGCAAGTGCACACGTTTTTCGCGGCGTCCATTACGGATGTAATTGGAGCTGTTTTTCAATGGAGTCAATGAAAAACGGCTCCAATTACGTCCCGAGAAGGGACATGCACTTCTTTGAGGCGGCTGCACAGAACACCGTAAGACCCATTGAATTGAATGGGCAGATGTTTGCCGACGGTTTTGAGCAGTTTTTTCGGCCGTAATTCCAGGCGAAAAACACCTGAATTACGTTCGTATAGAGGGCGTGTGAACATACCCTAACTTGCACACACGCCGTAAGTGCACGTTCAGACGTGGCAGACAATTTTGAAGCAAATTCTTGCAAAATTCACATACTAGACCTTCTCAATGAATTAGAATATCAAAAAGTTAATTTATTTCAGTAATTCAATTCAAAAAGTGAAACTCGTATATTATATAGATTCATTACACACAGAGTGATCTATTGCCAGCATTTTTTTTCTTTTAGCGTATGTGCACACACAAAATAAAAAACGTCTCAAAATACGGAGCTGTTTTCAAGGGAAAAAAGCTCCTTATTTTCAGCCACTTTCGATTTTCGAGGCATTTTTTACGGCCGTTTTTGGAGCTGTTTTTCTATAGAGTCTATGAAAAACGGCTCCAAAAACGGCTGATGAAGTGACATGGACTTCTTTTTCGCAGCCTTTTTTTACAAGGGAATTTTTCAAAGCGTCCGCGTAAAAAACGCCCCGTCGGAACAGAACGCCGTTCTCCCATTGAAATCGATGGCCAGATGTTTGCAGGCGTTCTGTGTGAACATACCCTAAATGTTGATGATTATGGCTAACAGTTGGGGTATGTTCACACGCAAACTCAAAAACGTCTCAAAATACGGAGCTATTTTCAAGGGAAAACAGCTCCTGATTTTCAGACGTTTTTTAAGCCACTCGCGATTTTCGCTGCATTTTTTTTACGGCCGTTTTTGGAGCTTTTTTCGATAGTCAATGAAAAACTGCTCCAAAAATGTCCCAAGAAGTGACCTGCACTTCTTTTTCGTGGCCGTTTTTTTACGCGTAATAAACGCATGCGAAAAACGCTCCGTCAGAACAGAACGCCGTTTTCCCATTGAAATCAATGGGCAGATGTTTGGAGGCGTTCTGATTCCGATTTTTTTTTGTCCGTTTACGCCCCGAAAAACGTCCGAAGATAGGCCGTGTGAACATACCCTGAGGGTATGTTCACACGGCCTATTTTGGGCCGTTTTTCGGCCCGTAAACGCCTGAAAACACGACCGAAAAATTAGAAGTAGAACGCCTCCAAACATCTGTCCATTGATTTCAATAGAAAAAACGGCATTCTGTTCCAACGGGCCGTTTTTTGCGCGGCCGTTTTGAAAAACGGCCGCATTAAAAAGAAGTGCAGGTTTTTGGAGCCGTTTTTCATTCTCTATAGAATACAGCTCCAAAAACGGACGTAAAAAATGCAGCGAAAAACGCGAGTGGCTTAAAAAACGTCTGAGAATCAGGAGCTGTTTTCCCTTGCAAACAGCTCCATATTTTCAGATGTTTTTGAGTTTGCGTGTGAACATACCCTTAAAGAAGACCCAAAATTTAGTGTCTGAGAAAATTAGAATATTCTATAAGCCCAATTTCAAAAATGATTCTTAAAGAGGCTCTGTCACCAGATTTTGCAGCCCCTATCTGCTATTGCAGAGGCTACACTTGATTCTGCAGCAGCATCAGCATTTGCAGGTAAGTAGCTACATCGACTTACCTGCAAACGCCGATGCTGCTGCAGAATCATCTGTAGCCTCTGGTGCCGACACGATGCAGGACCTGTGAGTGACGTCACAGTGCTGCACTGCCAGAAGCTGGGCGTTGTGAAGAGAAGTGGATGATACTTCTATACACAACGCCCAGCTAGTAAAAGTAGTAAACACGCCCCGATGTACGCACATAATACACGCCCAGTTGTACTTTTACTTTTCAACACGCCCAGTTGTACTTTTGCAAGCCTCATTTGCATAAATACGAAAATGGTCATAACTTGGCCAAAAATGCTCGTTTTTTAAAAATAAAAACGTTACTGTAATCTACATTGCAGCGCCTATCTGCTGCAATAGCAGATAGGGGTTGCAAAATCTGGTGACAGAGCCTCTTTAATACTGAAATGTAGGCCTACTGAAAAGTATGTACAATATAGGAACTCAATACTTGGTCGGGGCTCCTTTTGCATGAATTACTGCATCAATGCGGCATGCCATGGAGGCGATCAGCCTGTGGCACTGCTGAGGTGTTATGGAAGCCAAGGTTGCTTTGATAGCGGCCTTCAGCTCGTTTGCATTGTTGGGTCTGGTGTCTCATCTTCTTCTTGACAATACCCCATAGATTTTCTATGGGGTTTAGGTCAGGCGAGTTTGCTGGCCAATCAAGCACAGTGATACTGAGGTTATTAAAGCAGGCATTGGCACTTTTGGCAGCGTGGGCAGGTGCCAAGTCCTGCTGGAAAATTAAATCAGCATCTCCATAAAGTTTGTCAGCAGGGGGAAGCATGAAGTGCTCTAAAATTTCCTGACAGATGGCTGCGCTGACTCTGGACTTGATATACAGAGGTGTAGCTAGGTTCTCCAGTACCCGGGGCAAAGATTCAGTTTACATTAGGTGACTCACCTGTGACGTCTCAGATTCTAGTTATTTTTCTCCACCCGATCCAGACCTCTATGATGACTTCTCCCGGTCACAGCCCATTTCTGGAGTTTGCCGCTCACATGTCTTCAGCTTCTCACTTTTCCAACATTTCTGCACCTATAAATAAATATAAAGTTATCATTATACCACACACTACGGCATTAAATATAATAGCGCCTGTATATAGTGTCCCACAAATAACTCCCCCTATATTGCTCTACAGATAGCCCACCCCTGTATATAGCCCTCTGTAGATATAGCCCAGCCCTGTATATAGTGCTCCACGTATAGCCCAACCCTGTATATAGCCCTCTGTAGATATAGCCCACCCCTGTATATAGTGGTCTACAGATAGCCCACCCCTGTATATAGCCCCCCTTTAGATATAGCCTACCCCTGTATATAGTGCTCCACAGATAGCCCAACCCTTTATGTAGCCCCCCTGTAGATATAGCCCACCCCTGTGTATAGTGCTCCACATATAGTCCACCCCTGTATATAGTGTTTCACAGATAGCCCACCCCTGTATATAGCCCCCCTGTACATATAGTCCACCCCTGTATATAGTGCTCCACAGATAGCCCACCCCTGTATATACTATATACAGGGGTGGGCTATCTGTGGAGCACTATATACAGGGGTGGACTATATGTACAGGGGGGCTATATACAGGGGTGGGCTTTCTGTGGAGCACTATAGGGGGAGCTATTTGTGGGATACTATATACAGGGGTGGGCTATATCTACAGGGGGACTATATACAGGGGGGGGCTATATCTACAGGGGGACTATATACAGTGGTGGGCTATCTACTGGGGGACTGTATCTACTGGGGGACTGTATCTACTGGGGGACTATATCTACAGGGGGACTATATCTACAGGGGGCTATACCTACAGGGGGCTATACCTACAGGGGGACTATATACAGGGGTGGGCTATCTACTGGGGGACTATATCTACAGGGGACTATATCTACAGGGGGGACTAGATCTACAGGGTTGGGCTAGATCTACAGGGATGGGCTCTATCTACAGGGGGACTATACACAGGGGTGCTATATACAGGGGTGGGCTATATCTACAGGGGGCTATATACTATATAGCCCCCCATGTAGCTATAGCCCTACCCTGTATATGGTGCGCCATAGATAGCCCCCCCCTGTGTAGATAAAGTCCCCCCCGTAGATAAAGCCCCCCCCCCGTGTAGATAAAGTCGTCTCCCCCCCCCCCCCCCGTAGATACAGCCACACACTTTTATTGCAATTAAAAAAAAAATAATAATTTTTTAACTCACCTTAATCCCGCTCCCACGCCGTCCGGCAGCCATGGAGACCTGCTCTCTTCTGCGCAGGTCTCCTGGGGGTTGAACACAGCGTCTATGAAAGGCGCTGATTGGCTGGGCAGGATGACTTTCCCTGTCACTCAGCGTCTTTCAAAAAAGGTACCAGTTGCTTCACTCGTGGAAAGGCGTGCCCGGAACGTGCCCGGTCATTCATTGCTTCTAATTGTACCTGTGTCCTATAGACACAGGTATAATTATAGTGCAGGAGGATATGGCGCTGGCGCCCCCCTCTAAGCTGTGCCCGGGGCACATGCCCCGCCTGCCCCCCCCCCCTAGCTACGCCCCTATGATATAACACAGTGGACCAACACCAGCAGATGACATGGCTCCCCAAACCATCACGGACTGTGGAAACTTCACAATGTATGGCAGGCAACTTGGATTAAGTGCCTCTCCACTCTTCTTCCAGACTCTGGGACCTTGATTTCCAAATTAAATGCAAAATTTACTTCCATCTGAAAACAGGACTTTGGACCACTGAGCAACAGTGTTGTCCACTGTGTTATATTAAGGATACATGTGGATGGAAATTTTGAAATCCCCATCCACTTGTATTGTCATGTAAATTGCTGCGGATTTGCGATTTAGAACCTACACGGCAAAACCGCCACATTTGGATGGACCCTAAGGCCCCATTCACACGACCGTAAATGGTCAGTGGTTTTGCGGACCCATTCAGTACTATTGGCCGCAGACACCTTTCCGTAGTGCTACGGATGGGTGTCCGTGCCATAGAACCATGCCGGGAATTATGGAGCATGTCCTATTTTTCGTATTTTACGGGCCGTGCTCTCATACTTTGTATGGGAACACGGCCCAAAAATGTGGCCGGCTGTGGCTGTGATTACGGGCATGGCCGTGTGCATGGGGCCTAAGGCTGGGTTCCCACGTAGCGTAAACTCTGTGAAATTTCTGCAACGGAATTCTGTGTGGACATTCTGCAGCATTTAGGCCGGGTTACCACGGGCCGGATACGCTGCATAAAAACTGGAACCCACTATGCCTTCCGTCCGTTTTTTTTCCAAACTGAATTTCCGCTGCGGA
Source organism: Rhinoderma darwinii (assembly GCF_050947455.1). Lineage (NCBI taxonomy): Eukaryota > Metazoa > Chordata > Amphibia > Anura > Rhinodermatidae > Rhinoderma > Rhinoderma darwinii. The sequence goes on from NC_134688.1 coordinate 219,806,186, forward strand.
AAAAAGCGCTGGGGAGGAAGAAAAAAATTATTACCCCCCTCCCTCTTCTCTGCGCGTAGTCCAGCCTTGCTGGATGACATTGCAGGCCATGTGATTCTGCAGCCTGTAATTGGATGCAGCGATCACATGGGATGTAACGTCATCCCAGGAGGCCGAACTGCAGGAAGAAGCAGGGAGTTCTGGGTTGAGTTGCGGTGGAATTGCTGCAAAAGTCACAACACATGGCTTTCTGTTGCGGGTTTTGAATCCCCATTGAATTAAATGCGAAAAACATGCAATGAAAAAGCTTTTTTCGAAATCCCATCCACTTTGCTGCTACTGTAAATGCTGCGAAATTTTGACACAGAATTCTATTGTGGAAATTCCGCAGCGTTTATGCTACGTGGGGACCCGGCTTTACCCAGCCAGATTTATGCTGTTGTGGTTTTTACATAGTTTACGCAGCGGTAACACAATAAAAACCGCTAGAAATCCAACGTCTGGCACTAAATCCGCAGGCAAATCCGCTGTGGAAAAAATGCAGCGTTTCCACAGCACTATGAGTTGGAAAAACAGTATTTGGTGCGGATTTCTGCGACCGATTTAGGCTTCGTTCACATCTGCGTCAGGGTTCTGTTCATGGCTTCCGTCAGACCGTTCTGTCAGGGGAACCCATAAACGGAAACCAAATGGAAGCCATTCCATTTGCATTACCATTGATTTCAATTTCAATGTTAACTCTTCCGTTGCTAATGGTTTCCGCTTGTCACCGTTCTGTAGGATTTCTGTTTATTTGGCGGAATCAATAGTGTAGTCGACTACGCTATTGATTCTGCCAAAAAGATGGAAATCTTGTTGGACAGAGACAAACGGAAACCATTAGCAACTGAAGCGTTAACATTGAAATCAATGGTAATGCAAATGTAACCATACAGTTTCCGTTTGGTTTCCGTTCATGGGTTCCCCTGACAGAAGGGTCTGACGGAACCCATGAATAGAACCCCGACGCAGATGTGAACGAAGCCTTGCAGGCGTTTTTCTAGAGATTCTGCTTCAGATTTTTCATACGTTTTAGCCAAAACCAAGAACGGCACTGAAACAGAAGAAATATATGAAGAAAGGCCTTATAGGTCTCCTGTCCTGGATCCAATTCAGATTTTGCCTAAAAAACGCATGCAAAATCTGCACTGTGGGAACCCAACCTTAGGGTGTTCATAAGTGGCTCCCTCTTCCCTGCTTGTTTCTGCAGCTTGCTGTAAGTCTTGCAGGTTTATCTATAGGGGACAATTTTATTTTTTATTTTTATTTTTTATAAGGTTTAGTGTCCCTTTTAACAGGAGACGTGTGGAAGTGATGATTGTTCATGGGAAAACTCCTGAAGGGCGGTATATTATAGCTACAGATCTGCTGAGCTATTATGTTAAAACTGCACAAAAAAATACTATAAACCTAATGCACATGTATTCCCATATATTGTAACTTCTAAGTGCTTATCAAAAGTGAAAGTCTTCTAGCGGGGACATGATGCCTAAAAAAAGCTACACCTTGTCCTGCAAAAAACAAAACAAGGCCTCAAATAGAAAAGTAGACATTAAAATGAAAAAAGTTATGGCTGAGAGGCAAACAATACATTAAAAAAATTGGCAAAAATACTGCAACCTTCATAGGTCCACAATTGTTCCAGTATAAGCCCTTTATAGGTATTGATTTTAACATGCCGGCAACAGTAGTGATTCTGAATCGTATCGCTAACGTGTAAGGCGGTATACAATGTTTTTTTTTTTTTTACTAACCTAACAGAGTTGCATCAAAATGTATTTTGGATTGTAAAACATAATGATCTGGTTTCAGTGCACTATAAATGATGAATTCTTCATGGATATTCATCTATAGCACTCACAGGCTCCTCCCTTCAGCTGATGACAACATTGTCTTCTCCCTTCAATCTATGACATCAGGACTTATGGAATACTAAGGCATAGTGATGTTCAGAGAAGCCCCTTCTGCAGCAGCTCATATGTATAGTCGTCTTCACCCCATCATGTTCCTATAGTTCTCAGACAAGACCATCATTTTCTCCATGATATAAGATCTTCATGTAATAGCCGCAGGCTCGGCAGGAAAGTTCATCGCAGGGAAGCAGGTAAGGACCATTCCAGTTTTGTATGCCTTTCTGTGGCACAGACTGTTACAAGTTACATGTTTCTTGTAGTGTAACTTTCCATTGCTCCAGTACAATGACAACTGTTCTGCAGATTTCTAGAGTTGCAGCAGTTTTCCAAACCATGTCCCTCTTTTTATATCTAATTCTTATATTGCCGCTCAAGCTGCAGGAACGTCCTTCCTCCTGAGCGCTGCAGCAGCTCTCCATATACAATAAGCTAATGTTAATTTCTCTCCATGAATGCTGCTATGTCAGAAACCTCTATTTCCTGGAGGTCATAAGAACTTACTTACCAGCCTGGTGCACCCCTTTGTAGTTCTATGGCTTCATGCATGACAAAAGGAAAAATTTACAATGAAGGAGAAAACCAAATGCAGCATTTTATGGGAAGAGAGCGCATGTATATAGAAAGTTACAATATACCATTGTAAATAACCCAAACAGATGGGAGAAATCATACTCAGAAATATAACCTATAGTTTATAATGTGCAGGAGGAACTATAAGCTTTAGCATAGCTGCCACCATACAGTATAATGCCCAATAGATGCACCATAGAGTAAAACGATTATAGCTGCCCCTACACACATACAGTATAATGCCCCCATAGTGCCTAATAAAATACTCCGTATAGAGAAGGGAGGAAACCTCCAGCTCACCGGTTCTGCGTCAACAGATATCTTGCTCGGATCCCTGCCGTGGCGTGTAGTACAAAGAAGAAGGAGAGATGATCCAGCGCTGAATGTAGTTTAAAAGGGAAAGATTGTTCCCACTTTTATTGGCAAAATGATTAAAATTGGAACAGAGACGCAGTCTCAAGGCAGAGAGTGGTGCGGGTGAATACCCGAGCCTACGCGTTTCGAACACTTGCAGTGTTCTTAATCATGGCAAAAGATCTCTAAAAGGCGTCTCTGTTCCAATTTTAATCATTTTGCCAATAAAAGTGGGAACAATCTTTCCTTTTTAAACTACATTCAGCGCTGCATCATCTCTCCTTCAAAATAAATACTCACCTAACGCCGTTCCTACGACTAGTGGAGGGGATCCCTCTGCTCCTCTGGGCTGTGCTATGAGTGGGTGAGTGCAGCGCTCACGGCTAGTTTTACACATTGAATGCTGGAGCAGGGTGCTAACAATTGCTCCAGCATTGGTTTCAAATGTATCTGCGTCCTGAGGACACAGATCCAGTTGAAACTGGGATAGCATCCGGGACTGTCCCGCTGGATCCGGGATGGCAGGGTGGTATGCTATTCAATTAGCCCGTGGATACATTACATGGGACTGATCTGTGAGCTATACCGTGCTACTGTGACAGGGGCCCCATGCATTAGAAATGTATGTGAGCAGAATTTCTAAAACGTATATGTTAGAAAACTGTTTAATCTCTTATTCTATAAATAAATAAAAAGAGGACTGCCCCTTTACATAGTGATAAACCCCTTATATAGCTGGAATGACTAGTTACTCCTAGACTTTCCCAGAACAGTAACGCTATGAAGCTGCAATGGTAACCACAGGCTATATTGCCTTGATACTATATGATAGATACACACAATGTATCAGATAGTGATGCACGATGCATCGAAACTTCGATATTGTTTAGATACTGTGCATCCCCAAACGGTTTGATACCGTTGTTTCATGTATTTCGATACTAAGCTGCGCCGCCGCACAGCTCAGTATAGTAACACATGAATGTATGAGAGAGGGGCTGAGGCTGTGTAATACAGTCATTGCCGCGCTCCTGAGTCCTGACAAGTGCGTGCCGTCAGGATGATGCGATGCGGCCGGCGCTGCACTAATGACTGCCGGCACTGAAGACAGAACATGGCGGGCGCGCTGCTAAACACCCCCATGTTCTGTCTTCAGTGCCTGAACCGCTGCTCATTAGTGCAGCGCCGGCCGCATCTCCACATGCTGACCGCGTGCGCACTTACTGTCAGGAGCGGGGCAATGGCTGTATTACACAGCCGCAGCCCCGCTCTATAACGGCGGAGATCAGAGAAACCTCTTATCTCCGCCGCTATTCTCCTGAATGCTGCGATAACAGCTGACTGCAACATTCAGGGGAAAATGAGAAGGGGGATGCCCCTGGATCGCGTCACGGGGAATTCCTGTGACGCGATCGAGGGCCATAACATATATGGGCAGACAGCCCAGGGTGGGTCTATTGAAGGACCCCAGGCCTGTCTTACCATATTTCCTGTTGTTAGGGCATACTTAGGTATGTCCTAACAACTGCCTGTGTACTATCCGTACACAGGCTAATGTACTGGCATATAAAAATATGGCAGTACATTAAAGTTTAAAAATAAAGTAAAAACATAAAGTAATATTACATTTTTAAAAATACACATGCCTTTTTTTTTTTTTTACAATAAACATTAAAATAAGTCTCAATACATAAAACATATATAATCAGTATTGGCGCGGCCGTAATAACCTGCACAACTATTTGTTTGCGTCATTTATGATGTGTACGCTGTAAAAAAATAAAATAAAAACCTTTCACTTATTAATGTAAGGCACGAGGTGTGATGAATTTAACCTCTATGTGCCTCACATTAATAGTAATTAACCCCATCATGTACCTCACACATTAACCCATTATGACTGGGAAACATGATGGGGTTAATTACTATTAATGTGAGGCAAATGGAGGTTAAATTCAGAATCACAGCTCGCGCCTCACATCAGAATTTTTTTTTATTATTACTGTTGGCAAAGTATCGAATTGGTATCGAAATCGCAATACTAACTGAAGTTTCGGTATCTAAGTACAAATTCTGGTATCGTGGCATCCCTGGTATCAGAGCAGTATTGTGTGTATTTTATATGACCAATATGTCATTTATCACAGCCTCACAGAGGTTGTTACCCAGCTTTCCCAGGCAGCAGAATGCCAGATCTGCCTAGTCATGCACTGATAAATCCCCAACTCTTATATCGTAGCATAACTAGTCAGAGTTGTTATTCAGGAGCCTGGAAAAGCTGGGTAAGAAACCATGTGGAGCTGCAATGAACACATCTGTCTACTAGTGCAGTGATACATTTTGCATACTGTAGCATAGCTAGCCAGATTGGCCTTTCAGGATCCCAGGAAAGCTGGGTAACAAACCATGCAAACCATTCAAGTACCGCAAAGAGGGACAACCAGCAAGTTTGTCCCTTTTAAGCCACACCTCTAATCCTGCCAAAATACCCGCTCATACACATCCGTTTCAGCCCACACAGTATCATGCTCCCACGGTGACTCCCACACAGTATAATTCCAAATAGCTGCACCATACAGGAAAATGCTCCATAGCTGCCCCATACAGTATAATTCCCCCATACCGTATAATGCCCAAACAAATTCCCCCATACAGCATAATGTCCCATAGCTATCCCCGCCCAGTATTCTGCTCCTATAGTGCCTCCCACACCGTACAATTCCAAATAGCTGCCCTATACAGTATAATGCCCCCATACAGTATAATGCCCGCACAGTATAATGCCCACATAGATGCCCCCATACAGTGTAATGCCCCATAGCTGCCCCGTACAGCATAATCCCACACAGATGCCCCCTTGCAGTATAATGCCCAAACAAATTCCCCCATACAGCATAATGCCCTGTAGCTGCCCCCATACAGCATAATGCCCCATACATTATAATGCCCCATAGTTGCCCCATACAATATAATTGCCCCATACAGTATAATTACCCCATAGCTGCACCATACAGTTATGATGCCCCGATACAGTATAAGGCCCTTTAGCTGCCACCATACAGTATAATGCCCCCTCAGCTGCCCATACAGTATAATGCTCCTATAGCTGCCACCATACAGTATAATGCCCCCTTAGCTGCCCCATACAGTATAATGCCCCCTTAGTTGCCCTAGTGCCAGTGCCCACATGGATAGTTACAATGGTGATAGTGCCACACCCCCTTAAAGATAGTGTCGGGGTTCCAGGAAAGCTTGCTAACAAACCATGTAGGGCTGTTATATAAATCTGCTCAATACTAAATATACCTAGATAAATACCACTCCTCAATCACAAATCATCTATCTACTAATGCAGTGATACATTTTGCATATTGAATCATAGATAGCCAGATTTGCCTTTCAGGATCCCAGGAAAGCTGGGTAACGAACCATGTGAAGCTGTAATAGGGACTGATGAACATTAACCCTACCTAAATAAGTCCCACTCTTTGCTAACAAATTGCGTCATAGTTAGGCAGATCTGCCTTTCAAGGTCTTGGGAAACCTGAGTAACAAACCATGTGAAGCTGCTATATAAATCTGCTGAATACTAAATATATCTAGATAAATCCCCCTCCTCACTCACCATAGCAAGGCAAATTTACCTTTCAGGGTTCAGGGAAAGCTGGGTAACAAACCAATGTGGAGCTGTAATAGAGATCTGCTAAATACTAAATCCCCTAAATAAATCCCACTCCTCACTATTAAATTGCTTTATATCCAGGCAGATTTATCTTTCAGGTAAGAGTATGTTCACACGCAAACGTAAAATACGTCTGAAATTACGGAGCTGTTTTCAGGCGAAAACAGCTCCTGAATTTCAGACGTTTTTGCAAGTGCACACGTTTTTCGCGGCGTCCATTACGGATGTAATTGGAGCTGTTTTTCAATGGAGTCAATGAAAAACGGCTCCAATTACGTCCCGAGAAGGGACATGCACTTCTTTGAGGCGGCTGCACAGAACACCGTAAGACCCATTGAATTGAATGGGCAGATGTTTGCCGACGGTTTTGAGCAGTTTTTTCGGCCGTAATTCCAGGCGAAAAACACCTGAATTACGTTCGTATAGAGGGCGTGTGAACATACCCTAACTTGCACACACGCCGTAAGTGCACGTTCAGACGTGGCAGACAATTTTGAAGCAAATTCTTGCAAAATTCACATACTAGACCTTCTCAATGAATTAGAATATCAAAAAGTTAATTTATTTCAGTAATTCAATTCAAAAAGTGAAACTCGTATATTATATAGATTCATTACACACAGAGTGATCTATTGCCAGCATTTTTTTTCTTTTAGCGTATGTGCACACACAAAATAAAAAACGTCTCAAAAGACGGAGCTGTTTTCAAGGGAAAAAAGCTCCTTATTTTCAGCCACTTTCGATTTTCGAGGCATTTTTTACGGCCGTTTTTGGAGCTGTTTTTCTATAGAGTCTATGAAAAACGGCTCCAAAAACGGCTGATGAAGTGACATGCACTTCTTTTTTGCAGCCTTTTTTTACAAGGGAATTTTTCAAAGCGTCCGCGTAAAAAACGCCCCGTCGGAACAGAACGCCGTTCTCCCATTGAAATCGATGGCCAGATGTTTGGAGGCGTTCTGTGTGAACATACCCTAAATGTTGATGATTATGGCTAACAGTTGGGGTATGTTCACACGCAAACTCAAAAACGTCTCAAAATACGGAGCTATTTTCAAGGGAAAAAAGCTCCTGATTTTCAGACGTTTTTTAAGCCACTCGCGATTTTCGCTGCATTTTTTTTTTACGGCCGTTTTTGGAGCTTTTTTCGATAGTCAATGAAAAACTGCTCCAAAAATGTCCCAAGAAGTGACCTGCACTTCTTTTTCGTGGCCGTTTTTTTACGCATGCGAAAAACGCTCCGTCAGAACAGAACGCCGTTTTCCCATTGAAATCAATGGGCAGATGTTTGGAGGCGTTCTGATTACGATTTTTTTTTTGTCCGTTTACGCCCCGAAAAACGTCCGAAGATAGGCCGTGTGAACATACCCTGAGGGTATGTTCACACGGCCTATTTTGGGCCGTTTTTCGGCCCGTAAACGCCTGAAAACACGGCCGAAAAATTAGAAGTAGAACGCCTCCAAACATCTGTCCATTGATTTCAATAGAAAAAACGGCATTCTGTTCCAACGGGCCGTTTTTTTGCGCGGCCGTTTTTCATTCTCTATAGAATACAGCTCCAAAAACGGACGTAAAAAATGCAGCGAAAAACGCGAGTGGCTTAAAAAACGTCTGAGAATCAGGAGCTGTTTTCCCTTGCAAACAGCTCCATATTTTCAGATGTTTTTGAGTTTGCGTGTGAACATACCCTTAAAGAAAACCCAAAATTTAGTGTCTGAGAAAATTAGAATATTCTATAAGCCCAATTTCAAAAATGATTCTTAATACTGAAATGTAGGCCTACTGAAAAGTATGTACAATATAGGAACTCAATACTTGGTCGGGGCTCCTTTTGCATGAATTACTGCATCAATGCGGCATGCCATGGAGGCGATCAGCCTGTGGCACTGCTGAGGTGTTATGGAAGCCCAGGTTGCTTTGATAGCGGCTTTCTGCTTGTCTGCATTGTTGGGTCTGGTGTCTCATCTTCCTCTTGACAATACCCCATAGATTTTCTATGGGGTTTAGGTCAGGCGAGTTTGCTGGCCAATCAAGCACAGTGATACTGAGGTTATTAAAGCAGGCATTGGCACTTTTGGCAGCGTGGGCAGGTGCCAAGTCCTGCTGGAAAATTAAATCAGCATCTCCATAAAGTTTGTCAGCAGGGGGAAGCATGAAGTGCTCTAAAATTTCCTGACAGATGGCTGCGCTGACTCTGGACTTGATATACAGAGGTGTAGCTAGGTTCTCCAGTACCCGCGGCAAAGATTCAGTTTACATTAGGTGACTCACCTGTGACGTCTCAGATTCTAGTTATTTTTCTTTATCCGATCCAGACCTCTATGATGACTTCTCCCGGTCACAGCCCATTTCTGCAGTTTGCCGCTCACATGTCTTCAGCTTCTCACTTTTCCAACATTTCTGCACCTATAAATAAATATAAAGTTATCATTATACCACACACTACGGCATTAAATATAATAGCGCCATACACTGGACCTCTAATTATAATAGCACCATACACCATGTCGCACGCACGCACGCACGCACGCACGCACGCACGCACGCACGCACGCACGCACGCACGCACGCACGCGCACGCACGCACACACACACACACACACACACACACACACACACACACACTGGCCCCTGTAGATAGTGCCTGCCATAGAGCCCCCTGTAGATAGTGCCCCCATGTAGCCCACCCCTGTATATAGTGTCCCACAAATAACTCCCCCTATATTGCTCTACAGATAGCCCACCCCTGTATATAGCCCTCTGTAGATATATCCCAGCCCTGTATATAGTGCTCCACGTATAGCCCAACCCTGTATATAGCCCTCTGTAGATATAGCCCACCCCTGTATATAGTGGTCTACAGATAGCCCACCCCTGTATATAGCCCCCCTTTAGATATAGCCTACCCCTGTATATAGTGCTCCACAGATAGCCCAACCCTTTATGTAGCCCCCCTGTAGATATAGCCCACACCTGTATATAGTGCTCCACATATAGTCCACCCCTGTATATAGTGTTTCACAGATAGCCCACCCCTGTATATAGCCCCCCTGTACATATAGTCCACCCCTGTATATAGTGCTCCACTAAATAGTCCACCCCTGTATATAGTGCTCCACAGATAGCCCACCCCTGTATATACTATATACAGGGGTGGGCTATCTGTGGAGCACTATATACAGGGGTGGACTATATGTACAGGGGGGCTATATACAGGGGTGGGCTTTCTGTGGAGCACTATAGGGGGAGCTATTTGTGGGATACTATATACAGGGGTGGGCTATATCTACAGGGGGACTATATACAGGGGGGGCTATATCTACAGGGGGACTATATCTACAGGGGGACTATATACAGTGGTGGGCTATCTACTGGGGGACTGTATCTACTGGGGGACTGTATCTACAGGGGGACTATATCTACAGGGGGACTATATCTACAGGGGGACTATATCTACAGGGGGACTATATCTACAGGGGGACTATATCTACAGGGGGGCTATACCTACAGGGGGACTATATACAGGGGTGGGCTATCTACTGGGGGACTATATCTACAGGGGGGACTAGATCTACAGGGGGGACTAGATCTATAGGGTTGGGCTAGATCTACAGGGGTGGGCTCTGTCTACAGGGGGACTATACACAGGGGTGCTATATAAAGGGGTGGGCTATATCTACAGGGGGCTATATACTATATAGCCCCCCCTGTAGCTATAGCCCTACCCTGTATATGGTGCGCCATAGATAGCCCCCCCCCGTGTAGATAAAGTCCCCCCGTAGATAAAGCCCCCCCCCCGTGTAGATAAAGTCCCCCCCCCCGTAGATACAGTCACACACTTTTATTGCAATTAAAAAAAATAAAAAATAATTTTAACTCACCTTAATCCCGCTCCCACGCCGTCCGGCAGCCATGGAGACCTGCTCTCTTCTGCGCAGGTCTCCTGGGGGTTGAACACAGCGTCTATGAAAGGCGCTGATTGGCTGGGCAGGATGACTTTCCCTGTCACTCAGCGTCTTTCATCGACGGAAGCTTCACTGGTACAAAAGGTACCAGTTGCTTCACTCGTGGAAAGGCGCTGAATGACTGGGCACGGAACGTGCCCGGTCATTCATTGCTTCTAATTGTACCTGTGTCCTATAGACACAGGTATAATTATAGTGCAGGAGGATATGGCGCTGGCGCCCCCCTCTAAGCTGTGCCCGGGGCACATGCCCCACCTGCCCCCCCCCCCTCGCTACGCCCCTGTGATATAACACAGTGGACCAACACCAGGAGATGACATGGCTCCCCAAACCATCACGGACTGTGGAAACTTCACAATGTATGGCAGGCAACTTGGATTAAGTGCCTCTCCACTCTTCTTCCAGACTCTGGGACCTTGATTTCCAAATTAAATGCAAAATTTACTTCCATCTGAAAACAGGACTTTGGACCACTGAGCAACAGTGTTGTCCACTGTGTTATATTAAGGATACATGTGGATGGAAATTTTGAAATCCCCATCCACTTGTATTGTCATGTAAATTGCTGCGGATTTGCGATTTAGAACCTACACGGCAAAACCGCCACATTTGGATGGACCCTAAGGCCCCATTCACACGACCGTAAATGGTCAGTGGTTTTGCGGACCCATTCAGTACTATTGGCCGCAGACACCTTTCCGTAGTGCTACGGATGGGTGTCCGTGCCATAGAACCATGCCGGGAATTATGGAGCATGTCCTATTTTTCGTATTTTACGGGCCGTGCTCTCATACTTTGTATGGGAACACGGCCCAAAAATGTGGCCGGCTGTGGCTGTGATTACGGGCATGGCCGTGTGCATGGGGCCTAAGGCTGGGTTCCCACGTAGCGTAAACTCTGAAATTTCTGCAACGGAATTCTGTGTGGACATTCTGCAGCATTTAGGCCGGGTTACCACGGGCCGGATACGCTGCATAAAAACTATGTAGCGTATCCACCCTGGAACCCACTATGCCTTCCGTCCGTTTTTTTTCCAAACTGAATTTCCGCTGCGGAAAAAAGTGCTGGGGAGGAAGAAAAAAATTATTACCCCCCTCCCTCTTCTCTGCGCATAGTCCAGCCTTGCTGGATGACATTGCAGGCCATGTGATTCTGCAGCCTGTAATTGGATGCAGCGATCACATGGGATGTAACGTCATCCCAGGAGGCCGAACTGCAGGAAGAAGCAGGGAGTTCTGGGTTGAGTTGCGGTGGAATTGCTGCAAAAGTCACAACACATGGCTTTCTGTTGCGGGTTTTGAATCCCCATTGAATTAAATGCGAAAAACATGCAATGAAAAAGCTTTTTTCTAAATCCCATCCACTTTGCTGCTACTGTAAATGCTGCGAAATTTTGACACAGAATTCTATTGTGGAAATTCCACAGCGTTTATGCTACGTGGGGACCCGGCTTTACCCAGCCAGATTTATGCTGTTGTGGTTTTTACATAGTTTACGCAGCGGTAACACAATAAAAACCGCTAGAAATCCAACGTCTGGCACTAAATCCGCAGGCAAATCCGCTGTGGAAAAAATGCAGCGTTTCCACAGCACTATGAGTTGGAAAAACAGTATTTGGTGCGGATTTCTGCGACCGATTTAGGCTTCGTTCACATCTGCGTCAGGGTTCTGTTCATGGCTTCCGTCAGACCGTTCTGTCAGGGGAACCCATAAACGGAAACCAAATGGAAGCCATTCCATTTGCATTACCATTGATTTCAATTTCAATGTTAACTCTTCCGTTGCTAATGGTTTCCGCTTGTCACCGTTCTGTAGGATTTCTGTTTATTTGGCGGAATCAATAGTGTAGTCGACTACGCTATTGATTCTGCCAAAAAGATGGAAATCTTGTTGGACAGAGACAAACGGAAACCATTAGCAACTGAAGCGTTAACATTGAAATCAATGGTAATGCAAATGTAACCATACAGTTTCCGTTTGGTTTCCGTTCATGGGTTCCCCTGACAGAAGGGTCTGACGGAACCCATGAATGGAACCCCGACGCAGATGTGAACGAAGCCTTGCAGGCGTTTTTCTAGAGATTCTGCTTCAGATTTTTCATACGTTTTAGCCAAAACCAAGAACGGCACTGAAACAGAAGAAATATATGAAGAAAGGCCTTATAGGTCTCCTGTCCTGGATCCAATTCCGATTTTGCCTAAAAAACGCATGCAAAATCTGCACTGTGGGAACCCAACCTTAGGGTGTTCATAAGTGGCTCCCTCTTCCCTGCTTGTTTCTGCAGCTTGCTGGAAGTCTTGCAGGTTTATCTATAGGGGACAATTTTATTTTTTATTTTTTATAAGGTTTAGTGTCCCTTTTAACAGGAGACGTGTGGAAGTGATGATTGTTCATGGGAAAACTCCTGAAGGGCGGTATATTATAGCTACAGATCTGCTGAGCTATTATGTTAAAACTGCACAAAAAAATACTATAAACCTAATGCACATGTATTCCCATATATTGTAACTTCTAAGTGCTTATCAAAAGTGAAAGTCTTCTAGCGGGGACATGATGCCTAAAAAAAGCTACACCTTGTCCTGCAAAAAACAAAACAAGGCCTCAAATAGAAAAGTAGACATTAAAATGAAAAAAGTTATGGCTGAGAGGCAAACAATACATTAAAAAAATTGGCAAAAATACTGCAACCTTCATAGGTCCACAATTGTTCCAGTATAAGCCCTTTATAGGTATTGATTTTAACATGCCGGCAACAGTAGTGATTCTGAATTGTATCGCTAACGTGTAAGGCGGTATACAATGTTTTTTTTTTTTTTTACTAACCTAACAGAGTTGCATCAAAATGTATTTTGGATTGTAAAACATAATGATCTGGTTTCAGTGCACTATAAATGATGAATTCTTCATGGATATTCATCTATAGCACTCACAGGCTCCTCCCTTCAGCTGATGACAACATTGTCTTCTCCCTTCAATCTATGACATCAGGACTTATGGAATACTAAGGCATAGTGATGTTCAGAGAAGCCCCTTCTGCAGCAGCTCATATGTATAGTCGTCTTCACCCCATCATGTTCCTATAGTTCTCAGACAAGACCATCATTTTCTCCATGATATAAGATCTTCATGTAATAGCCGCAGGCTCGGCAGGAAAGTTCACTGCAGTGAAGCAGGTAAGGACCATTCCAGTTTTGTATGCCTTTCTGTGGCACAGACTGTTACAAGTTACATGTTTCTTGTAGTGTAACTTTCCATTGCTCCAGTACAATGACAACTGTTCTGCAGATTTCTAGAGTTGCAGCAGTTTTCCAAACCATGTCCCTCTTTTTATATCTAATTCTTATATTGCCGCTCAAGCTGCAGGAACGTCCTTCGTCCTGAGCGCTGCAGCAGCTCTCCATATACAATAAGCTAATGTTAATTTCTCTCCATGAATGCTGCTATGTCAGAAACCTCTATTTCCTGGAGGTCATAAGAACTTACTTACCAGCCTGGTGCACCCCTTTGTAGTTCTATGGCTTCATGCATGACAAAAGGAAAAATTTACAATGAAGGAGAAAACCAAATGCAGCATTTTATGGGAAGAGAGCGCATGTATATAGAAAGTTACAATATACCATTGTAAATAACCCAAACAGATGGGAGAAATCATACTCAGAAATATAACCTATAGTTTATAATGTGCAGGAGGAACTATAAGCTTTAGCTTACTGTATATAGAAAGCCACTGCTGCACCCAGGGAAGGATGATATTGTTCCGTTACCACCAGCCAATAGCTGCATAGGCTGCTCAGCTGAGTTTCTGCACCTTAGCTTCAGTAACAGTGGGGGCAGTGGCGTAACTACCGCCGTAGCAGCAGTAGCGGCTGCTACTGGGCCCGCAGCATGAGGGGGCCCGTGTCGCCCGCCGGCACGAGCCCCCACCATGGCCGGAGGCTCCGCTAGCAGCCGCTATGGCTGCTACAGCGGGACGCCACTGAACACTACGGCAGAGCAGGGAGGTATCTCCCCGCTCTGCCATTAACTGGTTCCTGACCACTGGCTGTGTTTTTACGGCCAGCGGTCAGGGTCCTTAAAACCCGAGCCATAGACTTTCTACGGCTCGGGTTTTAACATGCTGCCCGCGCGATCGGGCGGCAGAATGTCGGGTCTCCGGCAGTCAGTGACTGCCGGGGACCCTGAGGAGAGGATAGAAGCAGCTTTCGCTGCTTCTGTCTTCTCTGATCACTTGTACACAGCACTCGATGAACGCTGTGTATAGGAATAGAGACAGCAGCAGCGGCGCTGTCTCTATTCCTCCCGGTGATCATGTGACTGGTCACATGATCGCCAGGTGCCGTTAGTGGCAGGCTGCTGCTGGGTCTTATTAGACCCAGCACAGCCCTATTAGTGACAATAGTCACTATGAGAGGGCTGATTTCCCCTGTAACTGGGGCTGCTGTGCAGCTCCAGTTACAGTGGAAAAACATGGTGTAAAAGAAAGAAAAAATATATATAAAGTTCCCCAAAGGTCTTCTTTGACCTTTGGGGGACAGACCATAGTAATAAAAAAATAATAAAGTAAAGTGCAAAAAAAATTTCAATAATAAATACACATAAAATACCCACCCCAAAAAAAAAAACATCCCCCCCCACCAATCATTGACGTAACGCTAGCGCTGACCCAATTACCCTAATATAGACATGTAATATATAAAAATTTACGGTAGACAATGGCGATCACAAATAAAAGGTCTATTTTAGGGTAAAACTATGTTATTACCAAAAAAAAAATAGCTGAAATGTAAAAAAGCTTATTTTTTTACTATTATTTTCAAACTTTATGAATAAAAATTCTAAAATAGCAAAAAAGGTGTGTATAACAACGATAAAAAATGAAACCTGCATTGTCTACGGAAAAAAGTCGCAAAAATCACGTCGTTAGCCCAACAAATAAAAAAGATAGCCATTTAACTAACGTGTGCTAAAAATGGCTAAACGGTGTCTGGTCCTGAAGGCGCAAAATAGAGCAAAATACATGTATCCCCTCTCCACAGGATCTCCACAGGATAGGGGATACATGTGTGATCGCTGGCAGCGATAGGGGGAACGGGGGACTGAAAGTCCCCTGAAGTTCTCCATCACAAACCTCGGACTTCCGGGGTCTGTGTCGGCAGCTCCGGAGAAATGAATGGAGCGCCGGTCGTGCTTGTGCGCATGCGTGACCAGCGCTCCTTTCATTTTTATTGAGCTGCGCAGACGCCGGAAGTCAGAGGTTTGTCATGGAGAAGTTCAGGGGACTTTCAGTCCCCCGTTCTCCCTATCGCTGCCAGCGATCACTCATGTATCCCTTATCCTGTGGAGATCCTGTGGAGAGGGGATACATGTATTTTGTAGGACACACTGTAGGTCGCATTTTTTTGGGAGGGGGGACGCTGTATGGCGTTCCCTACAGGGGGGGGGGGACGCTGTATGGCGTTCCTTACAGGGGGGGGGGTGGCTGTATGGCGTTCCCTACAGGGGGGGGAGCTGTATGGCGTTCCCTACAGGGGGGGGGGGGGCTGTATGGCGTTCCCTACAGGGGGGGGGGGGCTGTATGGCGTTCTCTACAGGGGGGGGGCTGTATGGCGTTCTCTACAGGGAGGGGGGCTGTATGGGGCGTTCTCTGCAGGGGGGCTGTATGGCGTTATCTACAGGGGGGCTGTATGGCGTTATCTACAGGGGGGCTGTATGGCGTTCTCTACAGGGGGATGTATGGCGCTATCTACAGAGGGGGGGCTGTATGGCGTTATCCACAGGGGGGGGGCTGTAAAAAAGGCACTATCTACAAGGGGGGGTTGTGTGACACCCAGGGGAGGGGGGCCCCAGTCAAAAGTTTGCTATGGGGCCCAGTCTTTCCTAGTTACGCCCCTGAGTGGGGGTCTCTGCACCCGGACCCACACCGATCCAAACTTTTGATATGTCTCTATGACATATAAATAGTTTGCAGAAAGTGCAGTTAGGCTAAGTTCACACTACCGTTATGTTCCGTTTAGCTCTCTTCCATCAGAGGTGGGACCCGCATCTATCTGACATTTATGACATATACTGTGAATATGTCATAAATGTCTCTGATGGAAAACCCCTTTAATCCAGTGAGATTAAAAACATCTTCATTTATTTCAACACATTAACCACTTCCGCACAGCCCATAGACTATAAACGTCTGGGCGGTCCTTAACTCCTTACCGACCTTTGACGTATCCATACGCCAAAGTCGGGTAAGGGTAGTATGGAGCGGGCTGTAACAATGGATCCCGCTCGTTTAACTCGTTAAATGCTACGGTCAATAGCGACCGCAGCATTTAAATTGTTAGAAAGACGGGGGCGACCCCCTCTAACTTATCATCACGGGGGGGGGCGATGGTTGCTATGGCTGCCTGGGGGCCTAATGAAGTCCCCCAGGTCCGCCATCTTTGTGCACCTCCGGCAGGGCTTAATAGATGCCTGTCAGAATCCGGATATACTGCAATACATTAGTATTGCAGTATATCGTGCAAGCGATCGCTGGTTGAAGTCCCCTAGGGGGACTAATAAAAAAAAGTAAAAATGCGTTAAATAAAGTTTTGTTTTGTTTGTATAAAAAAATATTAAAAGTTAAAAAAAAAACATTTTCCCTCTAGAGCATAGTAAAAAAAGAAATAAATAAACATAATTGGTATCGCCACGTCCATAAAAGTCTGAACTATTACAACATATCATTATTTAACCCGCACGGTGAACGCCGTAAAAAAAAAATTGTAAACGCCAGAATCTCTATTTTTTGGTCTCCTAATCTCCCACAAAAAATGAAATAAAAAGTGATCAAACCATCGCATGTACACCAACATGGTATTATTAAAAACTACAGCTTATCCCGCAAAAAATAAGCCCTCATACCACTTAATGGACGGAAAAATAAAAAAGTTATGGCTCTTTGAATTTGGCTACACAAAATAAATTTTCTTTTTTACGCTTAGGTTTTTACTTGTAAAAGTAGTAAAATATAGAAAAAAACAATATATATTTGGTATCGCCATAATCGTATTGACCCACAGAATAAAGTTAACATGTTGTTTTAATTGCACAGTGAATTCCGTAAAAACGGCAAGCAAAAAACCATGGAGGTATCACTGTTTTTTTCATTTTTTACCCCACATATAATTTTTTCCCCTTTAGTACACTATATGGCAAAATAAATGGTGCTACGAAAAACTACAACTCGTCCCGCAAAAATCAAGCCCTCATAGTACTATATCGACGGAAAAATAAAGACGTTATGGCTTTTGGAAGGTGGGGAGGAAAAAACGAAAATGAAAAGCTGAAAAAGGGCTGCGGCGGGAAGGGGTTAATTATCTTTGCAAGGCCGTTCTAGAACGTCCTGCAGAGATAGCCTGTTTGCCGCTCTGTAGCGGCATTTAGCTCCGTGATACAGCTGTCTCTAGACCGCACTTGTCTGTTCGTCCTCCCTCCACAGTCCTTGTTGATGCCAAAATAAAGGATTTTATTGCATCTGGGTGAGTGCCACATGTTTTTCTCTTCTACCTCTGATGTATTTTTCCTTGATGATGTGCTTTGCTGTTGAGCACCACCCGAAGAACAGGAACCACTGTTGTTATAGGTGTTCTGTATATAAGTGGAGATTCTACTAGACTGCTGTCTCTAGACAGCTGACATCACCAAGCTCTGCCTAGAGACCAATCAGTGAGGTCTCTGGCCATCTAATCATTGTGACAACTGTCACAATGATCACTATACTTACTCCAGCCTCACGGCACCCCCCACACCCGTCGCGGTGATCCCCCGCCCCACCTCGCGGCCCAACTCACAGCACCCCCCTCGCGTCACCCCGCCCCTTCTCACACCCCACCTCGCTGCAACCCCCCGCCCCTGTAACTTTTCCCTCTCCTGGCAGGCTGTCAGGAGAGGTAGAATAGTGTAATAATAAAACAATAAATAGATTCCAATATCTATCCATCCATCTATCCATCCATCCCAAATCTAACCATCATATCTATACATCTATCTTGATATATAGTATAGTTTTAGGGTCAATTCACACGATGTGTATTACGTGCGGTTTTGCCGCGCGTATTTGTGTGCGGCAAAACCACAACGTAATACAGTACTAGCATAAACAATGAGATTTGGGAAGTAAATTGACCTACGGTGCGTATTTTCAAAACCGCGGCATGTAAATTTATCTCGTGATTCTGTTTGCGAATTCTATCCCTGTAATTCTTCAAAATTACGCAGCAAAACATAAAAATCGCACCAAAAACTGCACCTTTAAGTGCGTTCTTTTCCTGCGAATTTCTTGCAGTTTTGCAGCATATTTTCCACAGCAAAATACGCAATGTGTGCATGTAGCCTTAGGCTAGGGCTACATGGCGACTTTTGCCGCAACACAAGTTGCACAGCCAAAGATTTCTACGTTTCGTAGCGTACATGGCAGGTAATGACAGTGAATGTCGTCGCAGTCATTTTACTTGCGATGTAGGCTACCGGACAAAACTATTTTTGGCTATGGGACCTGTGTTGTGGCCAAAGTCGTCGTGTAGCCCCGGCCTAGAACTATACTATACATCAATATATATGAGATAGATAGATAGATATATGGCGCCCTGTGCAAAATTATCCTTCAACGGGGCGCCCCCATCATTAAAAATAAAAAAAAATGGCTCATAAAAAAAATTATAATGCCCATTTTGCGACCCCATACAGTATAATAATAGTATTTAATAATATAATATATTACAACCCCTTCAAGGACACAGTATCTTGTCCTCTAATTGTGCCCACAGTATTAAGGCCACCTTAGTACCCCTACACAGTATAATATCTGCTTAGTGGCCCCCACACAGTATGGTGCCCCCTGTAGATTTTGGTATACAGCCTCCCTGTAGACTGTGCCATAAGCCCCCACCTCCTCCTTGTAGATCGTGCTATATAGCACCCCCACCTACCCCTTGTACACAGTGCCATACAGTCCCCTACCTTCCCCTTGTAGACAGTGCCCCCAAACAAAAACAAAAATTGTACTCGCCTTCCCACGATGAACTGAGCTGCTCCATGACGGGATCCTTGCGTAGACCGGCGTGATCCTGTAGCCTAGTAAAGAGTTTCCCAACCTTTTCGGACTCGAGGCAGCACTGGAAAAATAAAATTTCCTCAGGGCACCCCTGCCAAAAATTGTTTGAAGAAAGACAGAAAACTGCTAAAAACAAGCACTACACTCTGTATGTTCACACACGTTTTTTGTAAGGCAAAAAAAATCTGTCTCAAAATTCCTTCAGGAATTTTGAAGCAGATTTTGTATTAACAGCGTTGTCTGACCTTTTTTTTTTTTGCGATTTTTCTTAAGCCATTGAAGCTAATGCAAAAGACGCAGGCAAAAAAGCCCCAGACGGGCGCCGCAGGTATTTTCTGCCTCCTATTAACCCCTTCCCTCTTTAGCCACTTTTGACCTTCCTGACAGAGCCTCATTTTTCAAATCTGACATGTTTCACTTTATGTGGTAATAACTTTGGAATGCTTTAACCTATCCAAGCGATTCTGTGGCTATTTTCTCGTGACACATTGGACTTTAGGTTACTTGAAAAATTTGCTCGATTCATTCAGTATTTAAATTTGAAAAACACAAAAATGTAGCGAAAAATGGCAAAAATTTGCATTTTTCTAAATTTAAATGTATCTGCTTGTAAGACAGGCAGTTATACCACACAAAATAATCGCTAGTTAACATCCCCCATATGTCTTTATTAGATTGACATCATATTTTGAACATGCTTTTATTTTTCTATGACGTTACAAGGCTTAGAACAGGGGTCTCAAACTCGGCCGGGTAAGTGGGCCGCATAAAGAAAAAATGGAAAGTTGACGGGCCGCATTACTTTCAAATTTGATACAATACAAAATTATTATTAATCAATTAGTTATTTGAACTACTATAACACTATACTACATTACTATAATAATACTGCTAGGTTTAAAATTTGAGAGAATTCTCCACGTGCTTATTTCAACAATCCAGCTTTCCTGTTTAAGTGTCGCTAAATGCAGTCCGGCGGCTCAGTTAGCAGCGTTTGGCAGACACACATGTCAAGATTGGGCAGCCCCATTTTAGATAGTGTCACAGTGCCCTCTGTGGATGCTGCCGCAGTGCCCTCGGTGGATGCTGCCGCAGTGCCCTCGGTGGAATGCTGCCGCAGTGCCCTCGGTGGAATGCTGCCGCAGTGCCCTCGGTGGATGCTGCCGCAGTGCCCTCTGTGGATGCTGCCGCAGTGCCCTCTGTGGATGCTGCCGCAGTGCCCTCTGTGGATGCTGCCGCAGTGCCCTCTGTGGATGCTGCCGCAGTGCCCTCTGTGGATGCTGCCGCAGTGCCCTCGGTGGATGCTGCCGCAGTGCCCTCGGTGGATGCTGCCGCTGTGCCCTCGGTGGCTGCTGCCGCTGTGCCCTCGGTGGCTGCTGCCGCTGTGCCCTCGGTGGCTGCTGCCGCTGTGCCCTCGGTGGCTGCTGCCGCTGTGCCCTCGGTGGCTGCTGCCGCTGTGCCCTCGGTGGATGCTGCCGCTGTGCCCTCGGTGGATGCTGCCGCTGTGCCCTCTGTAGATGCTGCCACAGAATCCTCTGTAGATAATGCAACACACCCCTAGATAAGGCCACAGTGCCCTTCACAGATGCTACCACAGTGATGTCAGGGTCTTGCCCAGAGCTGGAGTCCTGGAGCAGAGCCTCTTCTAGCACTCGAACTACAGTAGATTTGTGACTGCAGCTCTGGATTTGTTTGGAGTATGGGACCTGATGTTACAGTACAGTTGTGACTGCAGCACTGGATGTGACTGGAGTATAGGACATGATGTTACAGTAGAGTTATGACTGCAGCTCTGGATGTGGCTGGAGTATAAGACATGATGTTACAGTAGAGTTGTGACTGCAGCTCTGGATGTGACTGGAGTATAGAACATTATATAATAGTAGAGTTGTGACTGGAGCTCTAGATTTGTTTGGAGTATAAGGCATCATTTACACAAGCGTAATATACGCGCGTGCTTTTCATGCGTGTCGTACGCACCTACATTAGGCTATGGGGCAGTGCAGACAGTGCGTGAATTTTGCGGAGTGCGAGTGCGTTGCGTAAAACTCACTACATGTCCTTTCTTTGTGCGCTGTTTGCGCATCACGCACCCATTGAAGTCAATGGGTGCGTGAAAACCATACATGCTGCACGGAAGCACTTCCGTGCGAACTGCGTGATTCGCGCAACAGCTGTCAAACTCTGAATGTAAACAGAAAAGCACTACGTGCTTTTCTGTTTACAAACATCCAAACGGAGTGTCAAAATGATGGCGGCTGCGGGAAAATCACGCAGCCGCACATCATACACTGATGACACACGCAGCTGGGCAGCGATGTCAGGGAATTCCATAGAGTCCCGGAGCAGAGCCTGTACTAGCACTCTGCTCGGGACTCCACTCTGGGGAAGACCCTGACACACTGTCCATATATGGGCAGCGATGTCAGGGAATTCCACAGAGTCCCGGAGCAGAGCCGATACTAGCGCTCTGCCCGGGACTCCGCTCTGGGGAAGACCCTGACACACTGTCCATATATGGGCAGCGATGTCAGGGAATTCCACAGAGTCCCGGAGCAGAGCCTGTACTAGCGCTCTGCCCGGGACTCCGGCTCTGGGGAAGCCCCAGACATCGCTGTTCATATGTGGACAGCGATGTCAGGGAATTCCAGAGTCTCGGAGCAGAGCCGATACTAGCGGCTCTGTGTCCCGCGGGCCGCAGATGACAGCCCCAGGGGCCGCATGCGGCCCGCGGGCCGCGTGTTTGAGACCCCTGGCTTAGAACTTTAGCAGCAATTTCTCACATTTTCAAGAAAATTTCAAAAGGCTATTTTTACAGGGGCCAGTTCAGTTGTGAAGTGGCTTTTAGGGCCTTATATATTAGAAACCTCCAAAAAGTCACCCCATTTTAAAAACTTCACCCCTCAAAGTATTCAAAACAGCATTTAAAAAGTTTCTTAACCCTTTAGACGTTTCACAGGAATTAAACCAAAGTAGAGGTGAAATGTACAAATTCAATTTTTTGTTGTTGCAGAAATTCATTTTTAATCAAATTTTTTTTTTTTGTAACACAAAGCTTTACCAGAGAAACGCAACTCAATATTTATTGCCCAGGTTCTGCACTTTTAGGAAATATCCCACATGTGGCCCTAGTGTGCTAATGGACTGAAGCACCGTCCTCAGAAGCAAAGGAGTACCTAGAGGATTTTGGGCCTCCTATTTAATAGAATAAATTTAGGCACCATGTCAGGTTTGAAGGGCTCTTGCGGTACCAAAACACTGGAAATCCCCCAAAAGTGACCCCATTTGGGAAACTACACACCTTAAGGAAATTATCTAGGGGTATAGTGAGCATTTTGACCCTACAGGTTTATTGCATACATTATTGGAAGTAGGCTGTCAAAATGGAAATCTACATTCTTTCAAAGAAAATGTAGGTTTAGCAAATTTTTTCTCATTTCCACAAGGACTAAAGGAGAAAAAGCACTGCAAAATTTGTAAAGCAATTTCTCCCGAGTAAAACAATACCTCATATGTGGTAATAAACGGCTGTTTGGACACACGGCAGGGCTTAGAAGGGAAAGTGCACCATTTGGCTTTTGGAACTCAAATTTAGCAGGAATGGTTTGTGGAGGCCATGTCACATTTGCAGAGCCCCTGAGGGGACAAAACAATGAATACGCCCAAAAAGTGACTCCATTTAGGAAATTATATTTTCTCAACAAATAAAGGAAAAAAATAACCCCAACATCTGTAAAGCAACTTCGCTGGAGTACGGAAATACCCCATATGTGGTCATAAACTGCTGTTTGGGCACATGGCAAGAAACAGCAGAGAAGGAGTGGCATTTGGCTTTTGGAGCACAGATTTTGCTGGATTGGTTTCACACCATGTTGCTTTTGCAAAGCCCCTAACGTACCAGTACAGTGGAAACTACCCAAAAGGGACTCAATTTGTGATACTACACCCCTTGAGGAATTAATCTAGGGGTGTAGTGAGTATTTTGACCACACAGCTGTTTCATAGAGTTTACTTGAATTGGGCAGTGAAAATAAAAATTCAATTTTTTTCCAATAAGACGTAGCTTTAGTGCAAATTTTTTTTCTCCAAAAATAAAGCAGAAAAAGAACCTCAACATTTGTTAATCAATTTCTCCCGAGTACGGCAATACCCCATATGTGGTTATAAACTCATTTTTAGGCACACGGCATGGCTCAGAAGGGAAGGAGTGCCATTTGGCTATCGGAGTACAGATTTTGCTGGATTGGTTTCTGGTCGCTATGTAGCATTTGAAAAACCCCTGTGAGACCAAAACAGTGGAGACCCCCATTTTGGAAACTACACCCCTCAAGGTATTCACCTAGGGGTGTAGTGAGCATATTAACCCTGCAGGTGTTTTGCATAAATTAGTGTGCACTCGATATTGCAGAGTGAAAATGGGATTTTTCAATAGATATGCCAATATGTGGTGCCCAGCTTATGTCACCATAACAAGACAGCTCTCTAATTATTATGCTGTGTCTCCCGGTTTTAGAATCACCCTACATGGGGCCCTAATCTTTTGCCTGGACATTTGACAGGGCTCAGGAGGGAGAGAATACCATGAGAAATTGAGGCCTAATTTGGCGATTTACACAGAATTAGTTCACAATTGCAGAGGCGCAGATGGGAAATAATAAAAGAAACCCCCCAGAAGTGACCCCATTTTAGAAACTACACCCCTCAAGGCATTTATTAAGTGGTGCAGTGAGCATTTTCACTCCACAGGTCTTTTCCTTAAATAAATGCGCTGCATATAGTGCAAACAGACGAAATGTTCCCCTCTGATCTGCACAACTGCATATTTTTTATTTCCTGACTTATGGAAGCCTTAACTAATTTTATTTTTTCATAGACGTAGTGGTATGAGGGCTGTTTTTTTGCGGGACGAGCTGTAGTTATTATTGGTATCATTTTGGGGTACATGCGACTTTTTGATCATTCTTTATCCTATTTTTTGAGAGGCAAGGTGACCAAAAAACAGCAATTCTGGCATGGTTTTTTTTATACAGAGTTTACCACACATTATAAATTACATGTTAACTTTATTCTGTGGGTCAGTACGATTCCGGCGATACCTAATTTATAGCACTTTTTTATGTTTTACAACTTTTTGCACAATAAAATTACTTTTGTAAAAATAATGTCTTTTTTCTGTCGCCATGTTGTGAGAACCATAACTTTTTAATTGTTTAGTCGACGGAGCTATATGAGTGCTTGTTTTTTGTGAGACAAGCTATAGTGTTTATAGGCACCATTTTTGGATACATGCGACTTTTTGATCTTATTTTATTTCAAATTCTGGCATTATTTTTTATGTGTTTTTTTTACTCCGTTCACCGCGTAGAATAAATAACATAATATTTTTATAGTTTAGGCTGTTACTGTCGCGGTGATACCAAATATGTATGCTTTCGTTTTTTTTTTCAATAATAAAGGACTTGATAAGGGAAAAAGGGTGATTG
Source organism: Rhinoderma darwinii (assembly GCF_050947455.1). Taxonomy (NCBI): domain Eukaryota; kingdom Metazoa; phylum Chordata; class Amphibia; order Anura; family Rhinodermatidae; genus Rhinoderma; species Rhinoderma darwinii. The sequence goes on from NC_134688.1 coordinate 219,831,256, forward strand.
TGTTTTATTTTATCACTTAAAACTTTTATTATATTTTTTACAACTTTTTTTCAAATTTTGTTTTCACTTTTTAACATACAGCTGATATCCACCGCTGAGGATGCCGGCTCATCTCCTGAGCCGGCGCCATCTTGCCGGCGGCTACGGAAGCCTTTCAGGCCTTGTCTCCGGGCGGGGGCTGGAAGTTTTCTGTGCTAGGCACACCGGGAGGCCGGTATTAGGCCTCTGGTTGCCATTGCAGCCACCGACAACCCGGCGATTTCATTGCTGGGGTGTCGATGAGCTGCAAACACCTTAAATGTAGCGATCGCTTTGACGGCTGCATTTAAGGGGTTAATGGCAGGGATCGAAGCTAACTTCGGTCCCTGCCGTTACAGCAGGATGTGAGCTGTCAGATACAGCTGACATTCGGGGATGATGGCACCGACTCAACTTCTGAGCCGGTACCATGCATTTGTCGTAAGTATACAACATTTTGCGGGAAGCACTGGCTTTCCATGTCGTATACTTACCACAAATGTTGGGAAGGGGTTAATTTCAATTGGACGTCTGAGGTGGAAACCACTTGAAGACCATTAGCCCCCCACTCACAGTAAAATGACCATCAGCCCCCCACTCACAGTAAAATGACCATCAGCCCGCCACTCACAGTAAAATGACCATCAGCCCGCCACTCACAGTAAAATGACCATCAGCCCGCCACTCACAGTAAAATGACCATCAGCCCGCCACTCACAGTAAAATGACCATCAGCCCACCACTCACAGATTCCCCCTGTAGGTAGCGCCACCCAGCCCCTTGTAGGTAGCGCCACACAGCCCCTTTGTAGGTAGCGCCACACAGCCCCTTTGTAGGTAGCGCCACACAGCCCCTTTGTAGGTAGCGCCACACAGCCCCTTTGTAGGTAGCGCCACACAGCCCCTTTGTAGGTAGCGCCACACAGCCCCTTTGTAGGTAGCGCCACACAGCCCCCTGGTAGGGAGCGCCACACAGCCCCCTGGTAGGGAGCGCCACACAGCCCCCTGGTAGGGAGCGCCACACAGCCCCTTGGTAGGGAGCGCCACACAGCCCTCTGGTAGGGAGCGCCACACAGCCCCCTGGTAGGGAGCGCCACACAGCCCCCTGGTAGGGAGCGCCATCCCCCTGGTAGGGAGCGCCATCCCCCTGGTAGGGAGCGCCACACAGGCCCCGGGTAGGGAGCGCCACACAGGCCCCGGGTAGGGAGCGCCACACAGGCCCCGGGTAGGGAGCGCCACACAGGCCCCGGGTAAGGAGCGCCACACAGGCCCCGGGTAGGGAGCGCCACACAGCCCCCTGGTAGGGAGCGCCATCCCCCGGGTAGGGAGCGCCACACAGGCCCCGGGAAGGGAGCACCACACAGGCCCCCGGGTAGGGAGTGCCACACAGGCCCCGGGTAGGGAGCGCCACACAGGCCCCGTGTAGGGAGCGCCACACAGGCCCCGTGTAGGGAGCGCCACACAGGCCCCGGGTAGGGAGCGCCACACAGGCCCCTGTTAGGGAGCGCCACACAGGCCCCTGTTAGGGAGCGCCACACAGGCCCCTGTTAGGGAGCGCCACACAGGCCCCTGTTAGGGAGCGCCACACAGGCCCCTGTTAGGGAGCGCCACACAGGCCCCTGTTAGGGAGCGTCACACAGCCCCCTGGTAGGGAGCGCCACACAGCCAACTGGTAGGGAGCACCACACAGCCTGCTGGTATGTAATGCCACACAGCCCACAGCCCCCTTTTAGGTAGTTCCACACAGCCCACTTGTAGGTAGTGCCACACAGCCCACAGCCCCCTTGTAGACTGCATCCCCCCCTTCCTGTAGATAGCGCCACTCTAGCTCCCTGAAGGAGCGGAATCCCCGTGTGGCCACACGGGGATTCCGCTCTTTCAGGGAGCTACAGTGGCGCTAGTAGATAGCAGAGAAGGGAGATACCTCCCTGCTCTGCTATAGTGCCGTCGCCACCACTGTAGCAGCCGCTATGGCTGCTACAGCGTTAGCGGCGGCACTGAGTGAAGAAGCGCCCGAGCGAAAAGGCGACTGCTGAGTCGCCGGGCCCAGGCACTTCTGAAACAAGCAGGGAAAGGAAGCCAGCGCAGCGCCCTCTTCCACCTGCTGGAGTGATGCGCCCTGTGCGAAGGCACAGGTCGCATGCCCCTAAAGCCGGCCCTGGATAGATAGATAGATAGATAGATAGATAGATAGATAGATAGTTAGAGAGATAGAGAGATATGAGATAGATAGATCATAATAGCGATTTATTTATTTTTTGTGTTATACAAATAAAGATTATTATTATTTCTTTCTACCTATCTCTTTATCTATATATTTCATATCATATATATTAATGTATTGTACCGTCTTAGGCTGGGGCTACACGGCGACTTTGGTCGCGACACTGGTCGACTACACAAAGATCTTTTTGGAACCAGCTTTGGAAAATTTGCTCCCCAAAAGCCAATTTGTGCACTATTCATTGTAAGCGCTGCCTTGCGCCAAGCGGGTAAGACATCGTTAAAGTCAGAAGTTGCAAAATATGTATTTAGGTGTGTGTATCCAGTGGCATGCACCAGAAGTAAAAAAAAAAAACATCACCTAAAATTACATAAGCAATTTCTTTTTAATTTATTTCAATTTTTTCCTTTTCCATTTTTTCAAAATAAAATATATCTATTTTTTTTAGACAAACCCATATGGAAGCCCAACATGTTTTGAGAAAAACAAGACCAAATACATATAGATTGGAAGAGTAATAGAAGAACAATTCACTTTTAAATCGGCACATGGATAAAACTTGAAAATGGGCCTGGTCAGGAAGGGGATAAAGCCTCTGGTCAGGAAGTGGTTAAAAATTTAATTTCCTAGAAATAAATTAATCTTACACGTTTAATTAAATGTAGCTTGGCTCTTACTCATAGTGACTAAGGAATGAATGTAAACATGCTTATTATATACACCTGTAGAACAACACCACCTGAACAAAACACCCAGCAGTGGCGTAACTACCACTGTAGCAGCCATAGCAGCTACTATAGAGCCCACTGCATGAGCGGGCTCCGTGCCGCCAGCCAGCACGGCTTCCCCATGCCCGGAGGCTCCGCTAGCAGCTGCTATGGCTGCTACAGCAGTAGCAACGCACCCTGCTCTGCCATAGGCTACTGTACACAGTGGCGTAGCTCTAGGGGTCGCAATTACGACCGGCCCACTATGCCTGCTGACTGCACTGGTTCCGCTTCCTGATTACTGGAGCAAGGAGCTGACGGCTCCTTGAACCCACATTCACTCTGCCGTGAGCAGCTCGGCGCAAGCAGGCGTAATGTAGTGACGTCATCACGCCTGTCTGTGCTGAGACACTCATAATGTTACTCATACTTATACTGTTGGGGCAGCTATGGGGAGCATTATATTGTGGGAACATTATATTGTGGGGGCAGCTATGGGTGGCATTATACTGTGTGGGACAGCTATAGATGGCATTATACTGTGGGGCAGCTTTGGAGGGCATTATACTGTGTGGGGCATTATACTATGGGGCAGCTGTAAGGGCATTATACTGTGTGGGGCAGCTATGGGGAGCATTATACTGTGAGGGGCATTATACTGAGGGGGCTGCTATGGGGGGGCAATATAGTGTGGGGCCAGCTATGGGAGGCATACTGTGTGGGGGCACCTATGGGGGCATTATACTGTGTGGGACAGCTATGGGGAGCATTATACTGTGGGGCAGCTATGGGGGTATTCTGCTGCATGGGGTCAGCTATGGAGCATTATGCTGTATGTGGGAATTTGTTTTGGCATTGTACTGCATGGGGGCATCTGTGTGGGTATTATATTGTATGGGGCATCTGTGCGGGCATTATACTGTATGGGGCATCTGTGTGGGCATTATACTGTATGGGGCATCTGTGTGGGCATTATACTGTGTGGGGGGCACGATGGGTGCATGATACTTTGTGGGCTGAACTGGGTGTGTATTGGCGGGGATAGGGTTGGATTGGAGGCGTGGCTTAATAGAAAAAAAATTGCTGCTATGCGCTGCATCGATTGTCCCTCTTTGTGATACTTGAAAGTGTAGAAATGTCTACAGAGGGGGCTGTATAAAACTGTATGGGGAGGCTGTATAGCCCTGTCTACAGGGGGCGCTGTATAGCACGGTCTACAGGAGGCGGCTGAATAGGGGGGCACTATCTACAAGGGCGGGCTGTGTGTGGCACCCAGGGGAAAGGGGCCCAGTCAAAAGTTTGCTATGGGGCCCAGTGTTTCTTAGTTATGCCCCTGACATCCAATCACAGGCTGCCGCGGCCTCTGCAGCCAATCACAGGCTGCCGCGGCCACTGTAGCCAATCACAGGCTGCCGCGGCCTCTGCAGCCAGTCACAGGCTGCCGCGGCCTCTGCAGCCAGTCACAGGCTGCCGCGGCCGCTGCAGCCAGTCACAGGCTGCCGCGGCCGCTGCAGCCAGTCACAGGCTGCCGTGGCCTCTGCAGCCAATCACAGGCTGCCCCGGCCGCTGCATCCAATCACAGGCTGCCGCGGCCTCTGCAGCCAATCATAGGCTGCCGCGTCAGGAAAGAAGGTCGGACTGGAGGAAGAAGAGGGACTCGTCACCAAGACAATGACCGGGTACGTATGAAATGCTTTTTATTTTATTTTTAATCAGCAGCCTCTTTTCTCTATCAGTGATTGATAGAGACAAGTGGCTGCCGATTAGTATAATATTTTTGTAATGTTTTTTCTGCCCGCCCGGGTTCGGTCAAAACGTGTTCGGCCGAACCCGGTGAAGTTCGGATTCGCTGCGAACCGAACTTTTCGCGATGTTCGGACTGAAACCGGGTTCGGTTGTCCCGGTTCGCTCATCTCTAATTAGGTGATTTGTTCAATAAAATTTGCATTATACTCCAACGGTTGATGGCTTGAAGATTATACTGACTGTCATTTGCATTGACTATTTAGGAAAATCAGCGAAAAATAACATTTGCATAATAATTTGGAACGCGGTGTAATGTGTGTGAACAAGGTCCGATCAGGATTATGTAATAATAGAATTCTAACTGGTTATAAAATATGAATAGTTTATATCAATTAAACATGCTAGGATATTCAATTTATCTCTGTTTATACATGTTTATAGAAGAGGAAATGTGTACTAATATAGGTACCAGAAGAACACGCCTCCATAGGATGAAGAGGAACGTGGCACGCTACAAACCCCTCGAATCGTAGATTATCACATTAAGGTAGATTTGGACACCATTTGCCTTCGGGTGCGTCAGACTTTATGGGTCATCAGACACTCTCCTAACTTTTAACAACATGATAGGAAATATTGGTGTGGCAGCAATTCTGAAAAATGCACCAATTCTGGAGATGGAAAGGCCGGCTGAAGGGGTAGGAGGAGGCCAGAATTATTTTTTTTAACACCATGTGTGCATGCACTGGAGGCCTACATACATCTTGTTAAATTCAGGTTTTTTTCAGCCTGATAGTCCAGAATATGCACTTTCAGACGACGAATGTCCTCCAGTTAGAATTGGCATTGTGTCCCTAATTCTTTCTCACATTGTGGGCAAAGAATGGGTAATTTGTTTTAGGTAGAAGAGGAATTGTGTACTAATATTGGTACCAGAAGAATGCGCCTCCATAGGATGAAGAGGAACGCGGCGTGCTACAAACCTGTTGGATCGTGAAACATCACATTAAGGTAGATATAGACACCATTTGCGTTCGGGAGATCGGACTTTCTGGGCCATCAAGCACACTCCTATCTTTTACCTACATAATAGGAAATATTGATGTGGCAGCAATTCTGAAAAATGCACCAATTCTGTAGATGGAAAGGCCGGCTGAAGGGATAGGAAGAGGCCGGATGTTTTTTTACTAACACCATGTGTGCATGCACTGGAGGCCTAAATACATGTTGTTAAATTCAGGTTTTTTTCAGCCTGATAGTCCAGAATATTTACAAGCTTGTCGCACATTGAGACGGCGAATGTCCTCCAGTTCGAATTGGCGTTGTGTCCCTAATTCTTTCTCACATTGTGGGTAAAGAATGGATAATTTGTTTTAGGTAGAAGAGGAATTGTGTACTGATATTAGTACCAGAAGAACGCGCCTCCATAGGATGAAGAAGAACGCGGCGCGCTAGAAACCCGTCGGATCGTGAAACATCACATTAAGGTAGATATAGACACCATTTGCGTTCGGGACGATGGTTTTTCTGGGCCATCAGGCATTCTCCTATGTTTTACCAACATGATAGGAAATATTGGTGTGGCAGCAATTCTGAAAAATGCACCAATTCTGGAGATGGAAAGGCCGGCTGAAGTGGTAGGAGGCGAATGTCCTCCAGTTCGTATTGGCGTTGTGTACCTAATTCTTTCTCACATTGTGGGCAAAGAATGGGTAATTTGTTTAAGGTAGAAGAGGAATTGTGTACTAATATTGGTACCAGAAGAATGCGCCTTTATAGGATGAAAAGGAACGCGGCGCGCTACAAACCCATCGGATCGTGAAACATCAAATTAAGGTAGATATAGACACACTTTGCGTTCGGGACGTCAGACTTTCTGGGCCATCAGGCACTCTCTTATCTTTTAACTACATGATAGGAAATATTGGTGTGGCAGCAATTCTGAAAAATGCACCAATTCTGGAGATGGAAAGGCCGGCTGAAGGGGTAGGAGGAGGCCGGATTTTTTTTTTAACACCATGTGTGCATGCACTGGAGGCCTACATACATGTTGTTAAATTCAGTTTTTTTTCAGCCTGATAGTCCAGAATGTTTACAAGCTTGTTGCACTTTGAGACGGCGAATGTCCTCCAGTTCGTGTTGGCGTTGTGTACCTAATTATTTCTCACATTGTGGGCAAAGAATGGGTAATTTGTTTTAGGTAGAAGAGGAATTGTGTACTAATATTGGAACCAGAAGAATGCGCCTTTATAGGATGAAGAGGAACGCGGCGCGCTACAAACCCATTGGATCGTGAAACATCACATTAAGGTAGATATAGACACAATTTGCGTTCGGGACGTCAGACTTTCTGGGCCATCAGGCACTCTCCTATCTTTTAACTACATGATAGGAAATATTGGTGTGGCAGCAATTCTGAAAAAGGCACCAAATCTGGAGATGGAGAGGCCGGCTGAAGGGGTAGGAGGAGGGCGGATTTTTTTTTTAACGCCATGTGTGCATTTACTAGAGGCCTACATACATGTTGTTAAATTCAGGTTTTTTTCAGCCTGATAGTCCAGAACGTTTACAAGCTTGTTGCACATTGAGACGGCGAATGTCCTCCAGTTCGTATTGGCGTTGTGTACATAATTCTTTCTCACATTGAGGGCAAAGAATGGGTAATTTGTTTTAGGTAGAAGAGGAATTGTGTACTAATATTGGTACCAGAAGAATGCGCCTTTATAGGATGAACAGGAACGCGGCGCGCTACAAACCCATCGGATCATGAAACATCACATTAAGGTAGATATAGACACCATTTGCGTTCGGGACGTCAGACTTTCTGGGCCATCAGGCACTCTCCTATCTTTTAACTTCATGATAGGAAATATTGGTGTGGCAGCAATTCTGAAAAATGCACCAATTCTGGAGATGGAAAGGCTGGCTGAAGGGGTAGGAGGAGGCCGGATTTTTTTTTTAACACCATGTGTGCATGCACTGGAGGCCTACATACATGTTGTTAAATTCAGTTTTTTTTCAGCCTGATAGTCCAGAATGTTTACAAGCTTGTTGCACTTTGAGACGGCGAATGTCCTCCAGTTCGTATTGGCGTTGTGTACCTAATTCTTTCTCACATTGAGGGCAAAGAATGGGTAATTTGTTTTAGGTAGAAGAGGAATTGTGTACTAATATTGGTACCTGAAGAATGCGCCTTTATAGAATGAAGAGGAAGGCGGCGCGCTACAAACCCTTCAGATCGTGAAACATCACATTAAGGTAGATATAGACAAAATTTGCGCTCGGGACGTCAGACTTTCTGGGCCATCAGGCACTCTCCTATCTTTTAACTACATGATAGGAAATATTGGTGTGGCAGCAATTCTGAAAAATGCACCAATTCTGGAGATGGAAAGGCTGGCTGAAGGGGTAGGAAGAGGCCGGATTTTTTTTTTTAACACCATGTGTGCATGCACTTGAGGCCTACATACATGTTGTTAAATTCAGTTTTTTTTCAGCCTGATAGTCCAGAATGTTTACAAGCTCGTTGCACTTTGAGACGGCGAATGTCCTCCAGTTCGTATTGGCGTTGTGTCCCTAATTCTTTCTCACATTGTGGGCAAAGAATGGGTTATTTGTTTTAGGTAGAAGAGGAATTGTGTACTAATATTGGTACCAGAAGAATGCGCCTTTATAGGATGAAGAGGAACGTGGCGCGCTACAAACCCATCGGATCGTGAAACATCACATTAAGGTAGATATAGACACTATTTGCGTTCGGGACGTCAGACTTTCTGGGCCATCAGGCACTCCTATCTTTTAACTACATGATAGGAAATATTGGTGTGGCAGCAATTCTGAAAAATGCACCAATTCTGGAGATGGAAAGGCCGGCTGAAGGGGTAGGAGGAGGCCGGATTTTTTTTTTAACACCATGTGTGCATGCACTGGAGGCCTACATACATGTTGTTAAATTCAGTTTTTTTTCAGCCTGATAGTCCAGAATGTTTACAAGCTTGTTGCACTTTGAGACGGCGAATGTCCTCCAGTTCGTGTTGGCGTTGTGTACCTAATTCTTTCTCACATTGTGGGCAAAGAATGGGTAATTTGTTTTAGGTAGAAGAGGAATTGTGTACTAATATTGGTACCAGAAGAATGTGCCTTTATAGAATGAAGAGGAAGGCGGCGCGCTACAAACCCTTCAGATCGTGAAACATCACATTAAGGTAGATATAGACAAAATTTGCGCTCGGGACGTCAGACTTTCTGGGCCATAAGGCACTCTACTATCTTTTAACTACATGATAGGAAATATTGGTGTGGCAGCAATTCTGAAAAATGCACCAATTCTGGAGATGGAAAGGCTGGCTGAAGGGGTAGGAAGAGGCCGGATTTTTTTTTTTAACACCATGTGTGCATGCACTGGAGGCCTACATACATGTTGTTAAATTCAGTTTTTTTTCAGCCTGATAGTCCAGAATGTTTACAAGCGTGTTGCACTTTGAGACGGCGAATGTCCTCCAGTTCGTGTTGGCGTTGTGTACCTAATTCTTTCTCACATTGTGGGAAAAGAATGGGTAATTTGTTTCAGGTAGAAGAGGAATTGTGTACTAATATTGGTACCAGAAGAATGCGCCTTTATAGAATGAAGAGGAAGGCGGCGCGCTACAAACCCTTCAGATCGTGAAACATCACATTAAGGTAGATATAGACACTATTTGCGTTCGGGACGTCAGACTTTCTGGGCCATTAGGCACTCTCCTATCTTTTAACTACATGATAGGAAATATTGGTGTGGCAGCAATTCTGAAAAATGCACCAATTCTGGAGATGGAAAGGCTGGCTGAAGGGGTAGGAGGAGGCCGGATTTTTTTTTTAACACCATGTGTGCATGCACTGGAGGCCTACATACATGTTGTTAAATTCAGTTTTTTTCAGCCTGATAGTCCAGAATGTTTACAAGCTTGTTGCACTTTGAGACGGCGAATGTCCTCCAGTTCGTATTGGCGTTGTGTCCCTAATTCTTTCTCACATTGTGGGCAAAGAATGGGTTATTTGTTTTAGGTAGAAGAGGAATTGTTTACTAATATTGGTACCAGAAGAATGCGCCTTTATAGGATGAAGAGGAACGTGGCGCACTACAAACCCATCGGATCGTGAAACATCACATTAAGGTAGATATAGACACTATTTGCGTTCGGGACGTCAGACTTTCTGGGCCATCAGGCACTCTCCTATCTTTTAACTACATGATAGGAAATATTGGTGTGGCACCAATTCTGGAGATGGAGAGGCCGGCTGAAGGTGTAGGAGGAGGCCGGATTTTTTTTTAACGCCATGTGTGCATTTACTAGAGGCCTACATACATGTTGTTAAATTCAGTTTTTTTTCAGCCTGATAGTCCAGAATATTTACAAGCTTGTCGCACTTTGAGACGGCGAATGTTCTCCAATTCGTATTGGCGTTGTGTCCCTAATTCTTTCTCACATTGTGGGCAAAGAATGGGTAATTTGTTTTAGGTAGAAGAGGAATTGTGTACTGATATTGGAACCAGAAGAACGCGCCTCCACAAGATGAAGAAGAACGCGGCGCCCTACAAACCCATCGGATCGTGAAACATCACATTAAGGTAGATATAGACACTATTTGCGTTCGGTACGTCAGACTTTCTGGGCAATCAGGCACTCTCCTATCTTTTAACTACATGATAGGAAATATTGGTGTGGCAGCAATTCTGAAAAAGGCACCAAATCTGGAGATGGAGAGGCCGGCTGAAGGGGTAGGAGGAGGGCGCATTTTTTTTTAACGCCATGTGTGCATTTACTAGAGGCCTACATACATGTTGTTAAATTCAGGTTTTTTTCAGCCTGATAGTCCAGAATGTTTACAAGCTTGTTGCACATTGAGACGGCGAATGTCCTCCAGTTCGTATTGGCGTTGTGTACATAATTCTTTCTCACATTGAGGGCAAAGAATGGGTAATTTGTTTTAGGTAGAAGAGGAATTGTGTACTAATATTGGTACCAGAAGAATGCGCCTTTATAGGATGAAAAGGAACGCGGCGCGCTACAAACCCATCGGATCGTGAAACATCACATTAAGGTAGATATAGACACTATTTGCGTTCGGGACGTCAGACTTTCTGGGCCATCAGGCACTCTCCTATCTTTTAACTACATGATAGGAAATATTGGTGTGGCAGCAATTCTGAAAAATGCACCAATTCTGGAGATGGAAAGGCTGGCTGAAGGGGTAGGAGGAGGCCGGATTTTTTTTTTTTAACGCCATGTGTGCATGCACTGGAGGCCTACATGCATGTTGTTAAATTCAGTTTTTTTCAGCCTGATAGTCCAGAATATTTACAAGCTTGTCGCACTTTGAGACGGCAAATGTCCTCCAGTTCGTATTGGCGTTGTGTCCCTAATTCTTTCTCACATTGTGGGCAAAGAATGGGTAATTTGTTTTAGGTAGAAGAGGAATTGTGTACTAATATTGGTACCAGAAGAATTCGCCTTTTTAGGATGAAGAGGAACGCGGCGCGCTACAAACCCATCGGATCGTGAAACATCACATTAAGGTAGATATAGACACCATTTGCGTTCGGAACGTCAGACTTTCTGGGCCATCAGGCACTCTCCTATCTTTTAACTACATGATAGGAAATATTGGTGTGGCAGCAATTCTGAAAAATGCACCAATTCTGGAGATGGAAAGGCCGGCTGAAGGGGTAGGAGGATGCCGGATTTTTTTTTTAACACCATGTGTGCATGCACTGGAGGCCTACATACATGTTGTTAAATTCAGGTTTTTTTTCAGCCTGATAGTCCAGAATGTTTACAAGCTTGTTGCACTTTGAGACGGCGAATGTCCTCCAGTTCGTATTGGCGTTGTGTACCTAATTCTTTCTCACATTGTGGGCAAAGAATGGGTAATTTGTTTTAGGTAGAAGAGGAATTGTGTACTAATATTGGTACCAGAAGAATGCGCCTTTATAGGATGAACAGGAACGCGGCGCGCTACAAACCCATCGGATCATGAAACATCACATTAAGGTAGATATAGACACTATTTGCGTTCGGGACGTCAGACTTTCTGGGCAATCAGGCACTCTCCTATCTTTTAACTACATGATAGGAAATATTGGTGTGGCAGCAATTCTGAAAAAGGCACCAATTCTGGAGATGGAGAGGCCGGCTGAAGGGGTAGGAGGAGTACGGATTTTTTTTTTAACGCCATGTGTGCATGCACTGGAGGCCTACATACATGTTGTTAAATTCAGGTTTTTTTCAGCCTGATAGTCCAGAATGTTTACAAGCGTGTCGCACTTTGAGACGGCGAATGTCCTTCAGTTCGTATTGGCGTTGTGTCCCTAATTCTTTCTCACATTGTGGGCAAAGAATGGGTAATTTGTTTTAGGTAGAAGAGGAATTGTGTACTAATATTGGTACCAGAAGAATTCGCCTTTTTAGGATGAAGAGGAACGCGGCGCGCTACAAACCCATCGGATCGTGAAACATCACATTAAGGTAGATATAGACACCATTTGCGTTCGGAACGTCAGACTTTCTGGGCCATCAGGCACTCTACTATCTTTTAACTACATGATAGGAAATATTGGTGTGGCAGCAATTCTGAAAAATGCACCAATTCTGGAGATGGAAAGGCTGGCTGAAGGGGTAGGAAGAGGCCGGATTTTTTTTTTTAACACCATGTGTGCATGTACTTGAGGCCTACATATATGTTGTTAAATTCAGTTTTTTTTCAGCCTGATAGTCCAGAATGTTTACAAGCTCGTTGCACTTTGAGACGGCGAATGTCCTCCAGTTCGTATTGGCGTTGTGTCCCTAATTCTTTCTCACATTGTGGGCAAAGAATGGGTTATTTGTTTTAGGTAGAAGAGGAATTGTGTACTAATATTGGTACCAGAAGAATGCGCCTTTATAGGATGAAGAGGAACGTGGCGCGCTACAAACCCATCGGATCGTGAAACATCACATTAAGGTAGATATAGACACTATTTGCGTTCGGGACGTCAGACTTTCTGGGCCATCAGGCACTCCTATCTTTTAACTACATGATAGGAAATATTGGTGTGGCAGCAATTCTGAAAAATGCACCAATTCTGGAGATGGAAAGGCCGGCTGAAGGGGTAGGAGGAGGCCGGATTTTTTTTTTAACACCATGTGTGCATGCACTGGAGGCCTACATACATGTTGTTAAATTCAGTTTTTTTTCAGCCTGATAGTCCAGAATGTTTACAAGCTTGTTGCACTTTGAGACGGCGAATGTCCTCCAGTTCGTGTTGGCGTTGTGTACCTAATTCTTTCTCACATTGTGGGCAAAGAATGGGTAATTTGTTTTAGGTAGAAGAGGAATTGTGTACTAATATTGGTACCAGAAGAATGCGCCTTTATAGAATGAAGAGGAAGGCGGCGCGCTACAAACCCTTCAGATCGTGAAACATCACATTAAGGTAGATATAGACACTATTTGCGTTCGGGACGTCAGACTTTCTGGGCCATTAGGCACTCTCCTATCTTTTAACTACATGATAGGAAATATTGGTGTGGCAGCAATTCTGAAAAATGCACCAATTCTGGAGATGGAAAGGCTGGCTGAAGGGGTAGGAGGAGGCCGGATTTTTTTTTTTTAACGCCATGTGTGCATGCACTGGAGGCCTACATGCATGTTGTTAAATTCAGTTTTTTTTCAGCCTGATAGTCCAGAATGTTTACAAGCTTGTTGCACTTTGAGACGGCGAATGTCCTCCAGTTCGTGTTGGCGTTGTGTACCTAATTCTTTCTCACATTGTGGGCAAAGAATGGGTAATTTGTTTTAGGTAGAAGAGGAATTGTGTACTAATATTGGTACCAGAAGAATGTGCCTTTATAGAATGAAGAGGAAGGCGGCGCGCTACAAACCCTTCAGATCGTGAAACATCACATTAAGGTAGATATAGACAAAATTTGCGCTCGGGACGTCAGACTTTCTGGGCCATAAGGCACTCTACTATCTTTTAACTACATGATAGGAAATATTGGTGTGGCAGCAATTCTGAAAAATGCACCAATTCTGGAGATGGAAAGGCTGGCTGAAGGGGTAGGAAGAGGCCGGATTTTTTTTTTTAACACCATGTGTGCATGCACTGGAGGCCTACATACATGTTGTTAAATTCAGTTTTTTTTCAGCCTGATAGTCCAGAATGTTTACAAGCGTGTTGCACTTTGAGACGGCGAATGTCCTCCAGTTCGTGTTGGCGTTGTGTACCTAATTCTTTCTCACATTGTGGGAAAAGAATGGGTAATTTGTTTCAGGTAGAAGAGGAATTGTGTACTAATATTGGTACCAGAAGAATGCGCCTTTATAGAATGAAGAGGAAGGCGGCGCGCTACAAACCCTTCAGATCGTGAAACATCACATTAAGGTAGATATAGACACTATTTGCGTTCGGGACGTCAGACTTTCTGGGCCATTAGGCACTCTCCTATCTTTTAACTACATGATAGGAAATATTGGTGTGGCAGCAATTCTGAAAAATGCACCAATTCTGGAGATGGAAAGGCTGGCTGAAGGGGTAGGAGGAGGCCGGATTTTTTTTTTAACACCATGTGTGCATGCACTGGAGGCCTACATACATGTTGTTAAATTCAGTTTTTTTCAGCCTGATAGTCCAGAATGTTTACAAGCTTGTTGCACTTTGAGACGGCGAATGTCCTCCAGTTCGTATTGGCGTTGTGTCCCTAATTCTTTCTCACATTGTGGGCAAAGAATGGGTTATTTGTTTTAGGTAGAAGAGGAATTGTTTACTAATATTGGTACCAGAAGAATGCGCCTTTATAGGATGAAGAGGAACGTGGCGCACTACAAACCCATCGGATCGTGAAACATCACATTAAGGTAGATATAGACACTATTTGCGTTCGGGACGTCAGACTTTCTGGGCCATCAGGCACTCTCCTATCTTTTAACTACATGATAGGAAATATTGGTGTGGCACCAATTCTGGAGATGGAGAGGCCGGCTGAAGGTGTAGGAGGAGGCCGGATTTTTTTTTAACGCCATGTGTGCATTTACTAGAGGCCTACATACATGTTGTTAAATTCAGTTTTTTTTCAGCCTGATAGTCCAGAATATTTACAAGCTTGTCGCACTTTGAGACGGCGAATGTTCTCCAATTCGTATTGGCGTTGTGTCCCTAATTCTTTCTCACATTGTGGGCAAAGAATGGGTAATTTGTTTTAGGTAGAAGAGGAATTGTGTACTGATATTGGAACCAGAAGAACGCGCCTCCACAAGATGAAGAAGAACGCGGCGCCCTACAAACCCATCGGATCGTGAAACATCACATTAAGGTAGATATAGACACTATTTGCGTTCGGTACGTCAGACTTTCTGGGCAATCAGGCACTCTCCTATCTTTTAACTACATGATAGGAAATATTGGTGTGGCAGCAATTCTGAAAAAGGCACCAAATCTGGAGATGGAGAGGCCGGCTGAAGGGGTAGGAGGAGGGCGCATTTTTTTTTAACGCCATGTGTGCATTTACTAGAGGCCTACATACATGTTGTTAAATTCAGGTTTTTTTCAGCCTGATAGTCCAGAATGTTTACAAGCTTGTTGCACATTGAGACGGCGAATGTCCTCCAGTTCGTATTGGCGTTGTGTACATAATTCTTTCTCACATTGAGGGCAAAGAATGGGTAATTTGTTTTAGGTAGAAGAGGAATTGTGTACTAATATTGGTACCAGAAGAATGCGCCTTTATAGGATGAAAAGGAACGCGGCGCGCTACAAACCCATCGGATCGTGAAACATCACATTAAGGTAGATATAGACACTATTTGCGTTCGGGACGTCAGACTTTCTGGGCCATCAGGCACTCTCCTATCTTTTAACTACATGATAGGAAATATTGGTGTGGCAGCAATTCTGAAAAATGCACCAATTCTGGAGATGGAAAGGCTGGCTGAAGGGGTAGGAGGAGGCCGGATTTTTTTTTTTTAACGCCATGTGTGCATGCACTGGAGGCCTACATGCATGTTGTTAAATTCAGTTTTTTTCAGCCTGATAGTCCAGAATATTTACAAGCTTGTCGCACTTTGAGACGGCAAATGTCCTCCAGTTCGTATTGGCGTTGTGTCCCTAATTCTTTCTCACATTGTGGGCAAAGAATGGGTAATTTGTTTTAGGTAGAAGAGGAATTGTGTACTAATATTGGTACCAGAAGAATTCGCCTTTTTAGGATGAAGAGGAACGCGGCGCGCTACAAACCCATCGGATCGTGAAACATCACATTAAGGTAGATATAGACACCATTTGCGTTCGGAACGTCAGACTTTCTGGGCCATCAGGCACTCTCCTATCTTTTAACTACATGATAGGAAATATTGGTGTGGCAGCAATTCTGAAAAATGCACCAATTCTGGAGATGGAAAGGCCGGCTGAAGGGGTAGGAGGATGCCGGATTTTTTTTTTAACACCATGTGTG
This sequence comes from Rhinoderma darwinii, assembly GCF_050947455.1. NCBI lineage: Eukaryota > Metazoa > Chordata > Amphibia > Anura > Rhinodermatidae > Rhinoderma > Rhinoderma darwinii. Next base: position 219,847,418 of record NC_134688.1, read on the forward strand.
CATGCACTGGAGGCCTACATACATGTTGTTAAATTCAGGTTTTTTTTCAGCCTGATAGTCCAGAATGTTTACAAGCTTGTTGCACTTTGAGACGGCGAATGTCCTCCAGTTCGTATTGGCGTTGTGTACCTAATTCTTTCTCACATTGTGGGCAAAGAATGGGTAATTTGTTTTAGGTAGAAGAGGAATTGTGTACTAATATTGGTACCAGAAGAATGCGCCTTTATAGGATGAACAGGAACGCGGCGCGCTACAAACCCATCGGATCATGAAACATCACATTAAGGTAGATATAGACACTATTTGCGTTCGGGACGTCAGACTTTCTGGGCAATCAGGCACTCTCCTATCTTTTAACTACATGATAGGAAATATTGGTGTGGCAGCAATTCTGAAAAAGGCACCAATTCTGGAGATGGAGAGGCCGGCTGAAGGGGTAGGAGGAGTACGGATTTTTTTTTTAACGCCATGTGTGCATGCACTGGAGGCCTACATACATGTTGTTAAATTCAGGTTTTTTTCAGCCTGATAGTCCAGAATGTTTACAAGCGTGTCGCACTTTGAGACGGCGAATGTCCTTCAGTTCGTATTGGCGTTGTGTCCCTAATTCTTTCTCACATTGTGGGCAAAGAATGGGTAATTTGTTTTAGGTAGAAGAGGAATTGTGTACTAATATTGGTACCAGAAGAATTCGCCTTTTTAGGATGAAGAGGAACGCGGCGCGCTACAAACCCATCGGATCGTGAAACATCACATTAAGGTAGATATAGACACCATTTGCGTTCGGAACGTCAGACTTTCTGGGCCATCAGGCACTCTACTATCTTTTAACTACATGATAGGAAATATTGGTGTGGCAGCAATTCTGAAAAATGCACCAATTCTGGAGATGGAAAGGCTGGCTGAAGGGGTAGGAAGAGGCCGGATTTTTTTTTTTAACACCATGTGTGCATGTACTTGAGGCCTACATATATGTTGTTAAATTCAGTTTTTTTTCAGCCTGATAGTCCAGAATGTTTACAAGCTCGTTGCACTTTGAGACGGCGAATGTCCTCCAGTTCGTATTGGCGTTGTGTCCCTAATTCTTTCTCACATTGTGGGCAAAGAATGGGTTATTTGTTTTAGGTAGAAGAGGAATTGTGTACTAATATTGGTACCAGAAGAATGCGCCTTTATAGGATGAAGAGGAACGTGGCGCGCTACAAACCCATCGGATCGTGAAACATCACATTAAGGTAGATATAGACACTATTTGCGTTCGGGACGTCAGACTTTCTGGGCCATCAGGCACTCCTATCTTTTAACTACATGATAGGAAATATTGGTGTGGCAGCAATTCTGAAAAATGCACCAATTCTGGAGATGGAAAGGCCGGCTGAAGGGGTAGGAGGAGGCCGGATTTTTTTTTTAACACCATGTGTGCATGCACTGGAGGCCTACATACATGTTGTTAAATTCAGTTTTTTTTCAGCCTGATAGTCCAGAATGTTTACAAGCTTGTTGCACTTTGAGACGGCGAATGTCCTCCAGTTCGTGTTGGCGTTGTGTACCTAATTCTTTCTCACATTGTGGGCAAAGAATGGGTAATTTGTTTTAGGTAGAAGAGGAATTGTGTACTAATATTGGTACCAGAAGAATGCGCCTTTATAGAATGAAGAGGAAGGCGGCGCGCTACAAACCCTTCAGATCGTGAAACATCACATTAAGGTAGATATAGACACTATTTGCGTTCGGGACGTCAGACTTTCTGGGCCATTAGGCACTCTCCTATCTTTTAACTACATGATAGGAAATATTGGTGTGGCAGCAATTCTGAAAAATGCACCAATTCTGGAGATGGAAAGGCTGGCTGAAGGGGTAGGAGGAGGCCGGATTTTTTTTTTAACACCATGTGTGCATGCACTGGTGGCCTACATACATGTTGTTAAATTCAGTTTTTTTCAGCCTGATAGTCCAGAATGTTTACAAGCTTGTTGCACTTTGAGACGGCGAATGTCCTCCAGTTCGTATTGGCGTTGTGTCCCTAATTCTTTCTCACATTGTGGGCAAAGAATGGGTTATTTGTTTTAGGTAGAAGAGGAATTGTTTACTAATATTGGTACCAGAAGAATGCGCCTTTATAGGATGAAGAGGAACGTGGCGCACTACAAACCCATCGGATCGTGAAACATCACATTAAGGTAGATATAGACACTATTTGCGTTCGGGACGTCAGACTTTCTGGGCCATCAGGCACTCTCCTATCTTTTAACTACATGATAGGAAATATTGGTGTGGCAGCAATTCTGAAAAATGCACCAATTCTGGAGATGGAGAGGCCGGCTGAAGGTGTAGGAGGAGGCCGGATTTTTTTTTAACGCCATGTGTGCATGCACTGGAGGCCTACATACATGTTGTTAAATTCAGTTTTTTTTCAGCCTGATAGTCCAGAATATTTACAAGCTTGTCGCACTTTGAGACGGCGAATGTCCTCCAGTTCGTATTGGCGTTGTGTCCCTAATTCTTTCTCACATTGTGGGCAAAGAATGGGTAATTTGTTTTAGGTAGAAGAGGAATTGTGTACTGATATTGGAACCAGAAGAACGCGCCTCCACAAGATGAAGAAGAACGCGGCGCCCTACAAACCCATCGGATCGTGAAACATCACATTAAGGTAGATATAGACACTATTTGCGTTTGGGACATCAGACTTTCTGGGCAATCAGGCACTCTCCTATCTTTTAACTACATGATAGGAAATATTGGTGTGGCAGCAATTCTGAAAAATGCACCAATTCTGGAGATGGAGAGGCCGGCTGAAGGTGTAGGAGGAGGCCGGATTTTTTTTTAACGCCATGTGTGCATGCACTGGAGGCCTACATACATGTTGTTAAATTCAGTTTTTTTTCAGCCTGATAGTCCAGAATATTTACAAGCTTGTCGCACTTTGAGACGGCGAATGTCCTCCAATTCGTATTGGCGTTGTGTCCCTAATTCTTTCTCACATTGTGGGCAAAGAATGGGTAATTTGTTTTAGGTAGAAGAGGAATTGTGTACTGATATTGGAACCAGAAGAACGCGCCTCCACAAGATGAAGAAGAACGCGGCGCCCTACAAACCCATCGGATCGTGAAACATCACATTAAGGTAGATATAGACACTATTTGCGTTCGGTACGTCAGACTTTCTGGGCAATCAGGCACTCTCCTATCTTTTAACTACATGATAGGAAATATTGGTGTGGCAGCAATTCTGAAAAAGGCACCAAATCTGGAGATGGAGAGGCCGGCTGAAGGGGTAGGAGGAGGGCGCATTTTTTTTTTAACGCCATGTGTGCATTTACTAGAGGCCTACATACATGTTGTTAAATTCAGGTTTTTTTCAGCCTGATAGTCCAGAATGTTTACAAGCTTGTTGCACATTGAGACGGCGAATGTCCTCCAGTTCGTATTGGCGTTGTGTACTTAATTCTTTCTCACATTGAGGGCAAAGAATGGGTAATTTGTTTTAGGTAGAAGAGGAATTGTGTACTAATATTGGTACCAGAAGAATGCGCCTTTATAGGATGAAAAGGAACGCGGCGCGCTACAAACCCATCGGATCGTGAAACATCACATTAAGGTAGATATAGACACTATTTGCGTTCGGGACGTCAGACTTTCTGGGCCATCAGGCACTCTCCTATCTTTTAACTACATGATAGGAAATATTGGTGTGGCAGCAATTCTGAAAAATGCACCAATTCTGGAGATGGAAAGGCTGGCTGAAGGGGTAGGAGGAGGCCGGATTTTTTTTTTAACGCCATGTGTGCGTGCACTGCAGGCTTACATACATGTTGTTAAATTCAGTGTTTTTTCAGCCTGATAGTCCAGAATGTTTACAGGCTTGTCGCAATTTGAGACGGCGAATGTCCTCCAGTTCGAATTGGCGTTGTGTCCCTAATTCTTTCTCACATTGTGGGCAAAGAATGGGTAATTTGTTTTAGGTAGAAGAGGAATTGTGTACTAATATTGGTACCAGAAGAATGCGCCTTTATAGGATTAAGAGGAAGGCGGCGCGCTACAAACTCATCAGATCGTAAAACATCACATTAAGGTAGATATAGACACAATTTGCGCTCGGGACGTCAGACTTTCTGGGCCATAAGGCACTCTCCTATCTTTTAACTACATGATAGGAAATATTGGTGTGGCAGCAATTCTGAAAAATGCACCAATTCTGGAGATGGAAAGGCCGGCTGAAGGGGTAGGAGGAGGCCGGATTTTTTTTTTAACGCCATGTGTGCATGCACTGCAGGCCTACATACATGTTGTTAAATTCAGTGTTTTTTCAGCCTGATAGTCCAGAATGTTTACAAGCTTGTCGCACTTTGAGACGGCGAATGTCCTCCAGTTCGTATTGGCGTTGTGTCCCTAATTCTTTCTCACATTGTGGGCAAAGAATGGGTAATTTGTTTTAGGTAGAAGAGGAATTGTGTACTAATATTGGTACCAGAAGAATGCGCCTTTATAGGATGTAGAGGAAGGCGGCGCGCTACAGACCCATCAGATCGTAAAACATCACATTAAGGTAGATATAGACACAATTTGCGCTCGGGACGTCAGACTTTCTGGGCCATAAGGCACTCTCCTATCTTTTAACTACATGATAGGAAATATTGGTGTGGCAGCAATTCTGAAAAATGCACCAATTCTGGAGATGGAAAGGCTGGCTGAAGGGGTAGGAGGAGGCCGGATATTTTTTTTAAAACCATGTGTGCATGCACTGGAGGCCTACATACATGTTGTTAAATTCAGTTTTTTTTCAGCCTGATAGTCCAGAATGTTTACAAGCTTGTTGCACTTTGAGACGGCGAATGTCCTCCAGTTCGTATTGGCGTTGTGTACCTAATTCTTTCTCACATTGTGGGCAAAGAATGGGTAATTTGTTTTAGGTAGAAGAGGAATTGTGTACTAATATTGGTACCAGAAGAATGCGCCTTTATAGGATGAACAGGAACGCGGCGCGCTACAAACCCATCGGATCATGAAACATCACATTAAGATAGATATAGACACTATTTGCGTTCGGGACGTCAGACTTTCTGGGCAATCAGGCACTCTCCTATCTTTTAACTACATGACAGGAAATATTGGTGTGGCAGCAATTCTGAAAAAGGCACCAATTCTGGAGATGGAGAGGCCGGCTGAAGGGGTAGGAGGAGGCCGGATTTTTTTTTAACGCCATGTGTGCATGCACTGGAGGCCTACATACATGTTGTTAAATTCAGGTTTGTTTTTTTAGCCTGAAAGTCCAGAATGTTTACAAGCTTGTCGCACTTTGAGACGGCGAATGTCCTCCAGTTCGTATTGCCGTTGTGTCCCTAATTCTTTCTCACATTGTGGGCAAAGAATGGGTAATTTGTTTTAGGTAGAAGAGGAATTGTGTACTAATATTGGTACCAGAAGAATTCACCTTTTTAGGATGAAGAGGAACGCGGCGTGCTACAAACCCATCGGATCGTGAAACATCACATTAAGGTAGATATAGACACAATTTGCGTTCGGGACGTCAGACTTTCTGGGCCATAAGGCACTCTCCTATCTTTTAACTACATGATAGGAAATATTGGTGTGGGAGCAATTCTGAAAAATGCACCAATTCTGGAGATGGAAAGGCCGGCTGAAGGGGTAGGAGGAGGCCGGATTTTTTTTTTAACGCCATGTGTGCATGCACTGCAGGCCTACATACATGTTGTTAAATTCAGTGTTTTTTCAGCCTGATAGTCCAGAATGTTTACAAGCTTGTCGCACTTTGAGACGGCGAATGTCCTCCAGTTCGTATTGGCGTTGTGTCCCTAATTCTTTCTCACATTGTGGGCAAAGAATGGGTAATTTGTTTTAGGTAGAAGAGGAATTGTGTACTAATATTGGTACCAGAAGAATGCGCCTTTATAGGATGAAGAAGAAGGCGGCGCGCTACAAACCCATCAGATCGTAAAACATCACATTAAGGTAGATATAGACACAATTTGCGCTCGGGACGTCAGACTTTCTGGGCCATAAGGCACTCTCCTATCTTTTAACTACATGATAGGAAATATTGGTGTGGCAGCAATTCTGAAAAATGCACCAATTCTGGAGATGGAAAGGCCGGCTGAAGGGGTAGGAGGAGGCCGGATTTTTTTTTTAACGCCATGTGTGCATGCACTGCAGGCCTACATACATGTTGTTAAATTCAGTGTTTTTTCAGCCTGATAGTCCAGAATGTTTACAAGCTTGTCGCACTTTGAGACGGCGAATGTCCTCCAGTTCGTATTGGCGTTGTGTCCCTAATTCTTTCTCACATTGTGGGCAAAGAATGGGTAATTTGTTTTAGGTAGAAGAGGAATTGTGTACTAATATTGGTACCAGAAGAATGCGCCTTTATAGAATGAAGAGGAAGGCGGCGCGCTACAAACCCTTCAGATCGTGAAACATCACATTAAGGTAGATATAGACAAAATTTGCGCTCGGGACGTCAGACTTTCTGGGCCATAAGGCACTCTACTATCTTTTAACTACATGATAGGAAATATTGGTGTGGCAGCAATTCTGAAAAATGCACCAATTCTGGAGATGGAAAGGCTGGCTGAAGGGGTAGGAAGAGGCCGGATTTTTTTTTTTAACACCATGTGTGCATGCACTGGAGGCCTACATACATGTTGTTAAATTCAGTTTTTTTTCAGCCTGATAGTCCAGAATGTTTACAAGCGTGTTGCACTTTGAGACGGCGAATGTCCTCCAGTTCGTGTTGGCGTTGTGTACCTAATTCTTTCTCACATTGTGGGAAAAGAATGGGTAATTTGTTTCAGGTAGAAGAGGAATTGTGTACTAATATTGGTACCAGAAGAATGCGCCTTTATAGAATGAAGAGGAAGGCGGCGCGCTACAAACCCTTCAGATCGTGAAACATCACATTAAGGTAGATATAGACACTATTTGCGTTCGGGACGTCAGACTTTCTGGGCCATTAGGCACTCTCCTATCTTTTAACTACATGATAGGAAATATTGGTGTGGCAGCAATTCTGAAAAATGCACCAATTCTGGAGATGGAAAGGCTAGCTGAAGGGGTAGGAGGAGGCCGGATTTTTTTTTTAACACCATGTGTGCATGCACTGGAGGCCTACATACATGTTGTTAAATTCAGTTTTTTTCAGCCTGATAGTCCAGAATGTTTACAAGCTTGTTGCACTTTGAGACGGCGAATGTCCTCCAGTTCGTATTGGCGTTGTGTCCCTAATTCTTTCTCACATTGTGGGCAAAGAATGGGTTATTTGTTTTAGGTAGAAGAGGAATTGTTTACTAATATTGGTACCAGAAGAATGCGCCTTTATAGGATGAAGAGGAACGTGGCGCACTACAAACCCATCGGATCGTGAAACATCACATTAAGGTAGATATAGACACTATTTGCGTTCGGGACGTCAGACTTTCTGGGCCATCAGGCACTCTCCTATCTTTTAACTACATGATAGGAAATATTGGTGTGGCAGCAATTCTGAAAAATGCACCAATTCTGGAGATGGAGAGGCCGGCTGAAGGTGTAGGAGGAGGCCGGATTTTTTTTTAACGCCATGTGTGCATTTACTAGAGGCCTACATACATGTTGTTAAATTCAGTTTTTTTTCAGCCTGATAGTCCAGAATATTTACAAGCTTGTCGCACTTTGAGACGGCGAATGTTCTCCAATTCGTATTGGCGTTGTGTCCCTAATTCTTTCTCACATTGTGGGCAAAGAATGGGTAATTTGTTTTAGGTAGAAGAGGAATTGTGTACTGATATTGGAACCAGAAGAACGCGCCTCCACAAGATGAAGAAGAACGCGGCGCCCTACAAACCCATCGGATCGTGAAACATCACATTAAGGTAGATATAGACACTATTTGCGTTCGGTACGTCAGACTTTCTGGGCAATCAGGCACTCTCCTATCTTTTAACTACATGATAGGAAATATTGGTGTGGCAGCAATTCTGAAAAAGGCACCAAATCTGGAGATGGAGAGGCCGGCTGAAGGGGTAGGAGGAGGGCGCATTTCTTTTTTAACGCCATGTGTGCATTTACTAGAGGCCTACATACATGTTGTTAAATTCAGGTTTTTTTCAGCCTGATAGTCCAGAATGTTTACAGGCTTGTCGCACTTTGAGACGGCGAATGTCCTCCAGTTCGAATTGGCGTTGTGTCCCTAATTCTTTCTCACATTGTGGGCAAAGAATGAGTAATTTGTTTTAGGTAGAAGAGGAATTGTGTACTAATATTGGTACCAGAAGAATGCGCCTTTATAGGATGAAAAGGAACGCGGCGCGCTACAAACCCATCGGATCGTGAAACATCACATTAAGGTAGATATAGACACTATTTGCGTTCGGGACGTCAGACTTTCTGGGCCATCAGGCACTCTCCTATCTTTTAACTACATGATAGGAAATATTGGTGTGGCAGCAATTCTGAAAAATGCACCAATTCTGGAGATGGAAAGGCTGGCTGAAGGGGTAGGAGGAGGCCGGATTTTTTTTTTTTAACGCCATGTGTGCATGCACTGGAGGCCTACATGCATGTTGTTAAATTCAGTTTTTTTCAGCCTGATAGTCCAGAATATTTACAAGCTTGTCGCACTTTGAGACGGCAAATGTCCTCCAGTTCGTATTGGCGTTGTGTCCCTAATTCTTTCTCACATTGTGGGCAAAGAATGGGTAATTTGTTTTAGGTAGAAGAGGAATTGTGTACTAATATTGGTACCAGAAGAATTCGCCTTTTTAGGATGAAGAGGAACGCGGCGCGCTACAAACCCATCGGATCGTGAAACATCACATTAAGGTAGATATAGACACCATTTGCGTTCGGAACGTCAGACTTTCTGGGCCATCAGGCACTCTCCTATCTTTTAACTACATGATAGGAAATATTGGTGTGGCAGCAATTCTGAAAAATGCACCAATTCTGGAGATGGAAAGGCCGGCTGAAGGGGTAGGAGGATGCCGGATTTTTTTTTTAACACCATGTGTGCATGCACTGGAGGCCTACATACATGTTGTTAAATTCAGGTTTTTTTTCAGCCTGATAGTCCAGAATGTTTACAAGCTTGTTGCACTTTGAGACGGCGAATGTCCTCCAGTTCGTATTGGCGTTGTGTACCTAATTCTTTCTCACATTGTGGGCAAAGAATGGGTAATTTGTTTTAGGTAGAAGAGGAATTGTGTACTAATATTGGTACCAGAAGAATGCGCCTTTATAGGATGAACAGGAACGCGGCGCGCTACAAACCCATCGGATCATGAAACATCACATTAAGGTAGATATAGACACTATTTGCGTTCGGGACGTCAGACTTTCTGGGCAATCAGGCACTCTCCTATCTTTTAACTACATGATAGGAAATATTGGTGTGGCAGCAATTCTGAAAAAGGCACCAATTCTGGAGATGGAGAGGCCGGCTGAAGGGGTAGGAGGAGTCCGGATTTTTTTTTTAACGCCATGTGTGCATGCACTGGAGGCCTACATACATGTTGTTAAATTCAGGTTTTTTTCAGCCTGATAGTCCAGAATGTTTACAAGCGTGTCGCACTTTGAGACGGCGAATGTCCTTCAGTTCGTATTGGCGTTGTGTCCCTAATTCTTTCTCACATTGTGGGCAAAGAATGGGTAATTTGTTTTAGGTAGAAGAGGAATTGTGTACTAATATTGGTACCAGAAGAATTCGCCTTTTTAGGATGAAGAGGAACGCGGCGCGCTACAAACCCATCGGATCGTGAAACATCACATTAAGGTAGATATAGACACCATTTGCGTTCGGAACGTCAGACTTTCTGGGCCATCAGGCACTCTCCTATCTTTTAACTACATGATAGGAAATATTGGTGTGGCAGCAATTCTGAAAAATGCACCAATTCTGGAGATGGAAAGGCCGGCTGAAGGGGTAGGAGGAGGAGGCCGGATTTTTTTTTTAACACCATGTGTGCATGCACTGGAGGCCTACATACATGTTGTTAAATTCAGGTTTTTTTTCAGCCTGATAGTCCAGAATGTTTACAAGCTTGTTGCACTTTGAGACGGCGAATGTCCTCCAGTTCGTGTTGGCGTTGTGTACCTAATTCTTTCTCACATTGTGGGCAAAGAATGGGTAATTTGTTTTAGGTAGAAGAGAAATTGTGTACTAATATTGGTACCAGAAGAATTCGCCTTTATAGAATGAAGAGGAAGGCGGCGCGCTACAAACCCTTCAGATTGTGAAACATCACATTAAGGTAGATATAGACACAATTTGCGCTCGGGACGTCAGACGTTCTGGGCCATAAGGCACTCTACTATCTTTTAACTTCATGATAGGAAATATTGGTGTGGCAGCAATTCTGAAAAATGCACCAATTCTGGAGATGGAAAGGCTGGCTGAAGGGGTAGGAGGAGGCCGGATTTTTTTTTTAACACCATGTGTGCATGCACTGGAGGCCTACATACATGTTGTTAAATTCAGTTTTTTTTCAGCCTGATAGTCCAGAATGTTTACAAGCTTGTTGCACTTTGAGACGGCGAATGTCCTCCAGTTCGTATTGGCGTTGTGTACCTAATTCTTTCTCACATTGAGGGCAAAGAATGGGTAATTTGTTTTAGGTAGAAGAGGAATTGTGTACTAATATTGGTACCAGAAGAATGCGCCTTTATAGAATGAAGAGGAAGGCGGCGCGCTACAAACCCTTCAGATCGTGAAACATCACATTAAGGTAGATATAGACAAAATTTGCGCTCGGGACGTCAGACTTTCTGGGCCATCAGGCACTCTCCTATCTTTTAACTACATGATAGGAAATATTGGTGTGGCAGCAATTCTGAAAAATGCACCAATTCTGGAGATGGAAAGGCTGGCTGAAGGGGTAGGAAGAGGCCGGATTTTTTTTTTTAACACCATGTGTGCATGCACTTGAGGCCTACATACATGTTGTTAAATTCAGTTTTTTTTCAGCCTGATAGTCCAGAATGTTTACAAGCTCGTTGCACTTTGAGACGGCGAATGTCCTCCAGTTCGTATTGGCGTTGTGTCCCTAATTCTTTCTCACATTGTGGGCAAAGAATGGGTTATTTGTTTTAGGTAGAAGAGGAATTGTGTACTAATATTGGTACCAGAAGAATGCGCCTTTATAGGATGAAGAGGAACGTGGCGCGCTACAAACCCATCGGATCGTGAAACATCACATTAAGGTAGATATAGACACTATTTGCGTTCGGGACGTCAGACTTTCTGGGCCATCAGGCACTCCTATCTTTTAACTACATGATAGGAAATATTGGTGTGGCAGCAATTCTGAAAAATGCACCAATTCTGGAGATGGAAAGGCCGGCTGAAGGGGTAGGAGGAGGCCGGATTTTTTTTTTAACACCATGTGTGCATGCACTGGAGGCCTACATACATGTTGTTAAATTCAGTTTTTTTTCAGCCTGATAGTCCAGAATGTTTTCAAGCTTGTTGCACTTTGAGACGGCGAATGTCCTCCAGTTCGTGTTGGCGTTGTGTACCTAATTCTTTCTCACATTGTGGGCAAAGAATGGGTAATTTGTTTTAGGTAGAAGAGGAATTGTGTACTAATATTGGTACCAGAAGAATGCGCCTTTATAGAATGAAGAGGAAGGCGGCGCGCTACAAACCCTTCAGATCGTGAAACATCACATTAAGGTAGATATAGACACTATTTGCGTTCGGGACGTCAGACTTTCTGGGCCATTAGGCACTCTCCTATCTTTTAACTACATGATAGGAAATATTGGTGTGGCAGCAATTCTGAAAAATGCACCAATTCTGGAGATGGAAAGGCTGGCTGAAGGGGTAGGAGGAGGCCGGATTTTTTTTTTAACACCATGTGTGCATGCACTGGAGGCCTACATACATGTTGTTAAATTCAGTTTTTTTCAGCCTGATAGTCCAGAATGTTTACAAGCTTGTTGCACTTTGAGACGGCGAATGTCCTCCAGTTCGTATTGGCGTTGTGTCCCTAATTCTTTCTCACATTGTGGGCAAAGAATGGGTAATTTGTTTTAGGTAGAAGAGGAATTGTGTACTGATATTGGAACCAGAAGAACGCGCCTCCACAAGATGAAGAAGAACGCGGCGCCCTACAAACCCATCGGATCGTGAAACATCACATTAAGGTAGATATAGACACTATTTGCGTTTGGGACGTCAGACTTTCTGGGCAATCAGGCACTCTCCTATCTTTTAACTACATGATAGGAAATATTGGTGTGGCAGCAATTCTGAAAAATGCACCAATTCTGGAGATGGAGAGGCCGGCTGAAGGTGTAGGAGGAGGCCGGATTTTTTTTTAACGCCATGTGTGCATGCACTGGAGGCCTACATACATGTTGTTAAATTCAGTTTTTTTTCAGCCTGATAGTCCAGAATATTTACAAGCTTGTCGCACTTTGAGACGGCGAATGTCCTCCAGTTCGTATTGGCGTTGTGTCCCTAATTCTTTCTCACATTGTGGGCAAAGAATGGGTAATTTGTTTTAGGTAGAAGAGGAATTGTGTACTGATATTGGAACCAGAAGAACGCGCCTCCACAAGATGAAGAAGAACGCGGCGCCCTACATACCCATCGGATCGTGAAACATCACATTAAGGTAGATATAGACACTATTTGCGTTTGGGACGTCAGACTTTCTGGGCAATCAGGCACTCTCCTATCTTTTAACTACATGATAGGAAATATTGGTGTGGCAGCAATTCTGAAAAAGGCACCAAATCTGGAGATGGAGAGGCCGGCTGAAGGGGTAGAAGGAGGCCAGATTTTTTTTTTAACGCCATGTGTGCATTTACTAGAGGCCTACATACATGTTGTTAAATTCAGGTTTTTTTCAGCCTGATAGTCCAGAATATTTACAAGCTTGTCGCACTTTGAGACGGCGAATGTCCTCCAATTCGTATTGGCGTTGTGTCCCTAATTCTTTCTCACATTGTGGGCAAAGAATGGGTAATTTGTTTTAGGTAGAAGAGGAATTGTGTACTGATATTGGAACCAGAAGAACGCGCCTCCACAAGATGAAGAAGAACGCGGCGCCCTACAAACCCATCGGATCGTGAAACATCACATTAAGGTAGATATAGACACTATTTGCGTTCGGTACGTCAGACTTTCTGGGCAATCAGGCACTCTCCTATCTTTTAACTACATGATAGGAAATATTGGTGTGGCAGCAATTCTGAAAAAGGCACCAAATCTGGAGATGGAGAGGCCGGCTGAAGAAGTAGGAGGAGGGCGCATTTTTTTTTTAACGCCATGTGTGCATTTACTAGAGGCCTACATACATGTTGTTAAATTCAGGTTTTTTTCAGCCTGATAGTCCAGAATGTTTACAAGCTTGTTGCACATTGAGACGGCGAATGTCCTCCAGTTCGTATTGGCGTTGTGTACATAATTCTTTCTCACATTGAGGGCAAAGAATGGGTAATTTGTTTTAGGTAGAAGAGGAATTGTGTACTAATATTGGTACCAGAAGAATGCGCCTTTATAGGATGAAAAGGAACGCGGCGCGCTACAAACCCATCGGATCGTGAAACATCACATTAAGGTAGATATAGACACTATTTGCGTTCGGGACGTCAGACTTTCTGGGCCATCAGGCACTCTCCTATCTTTTAACTACATGATAGGAAATATTGGTGTGGCAGCAATTCTGAAAAATGCACCAATTCTGGAGATGGAAAGGCTGGCTGAAGGGGTAGGAGGAGGCCGGATTTTTTTTTTTAACGCCATGTGTGCATGCACTGGAGGCCTACATGCATGTTGTTAAATTCAGTTTTTTTCAGCCTGATAGTCCAGAATATTTACAAGCTTGTCGCACTTTGAGACGGCAAATGTCCTCCAGTTCGTATTGGCGTTGTGTCCCTAATTCTTTCTCACATTGTGGGCAAAGAATGGGTAATTTGTTTTAGGTAGAAGAGGAATTGTGTACTAATATTGGTACCAGAAGAATTCGCCTTTTTAGGATGAAGAGGAACGCGGCGCGCTACAAACCCATCGGATCGTGAAACATCACATTAAGGTAGATATAGACACCATTTGCGTTCGGAACGTCAGACTTTCTGGGCCATCAGGCACTCTCCTATCTTTTAACTACATGATAGGAAATATTGGTGTGGCAGCAATTCTGAAAAATGCACCAATTCTGGAGATGGAAAGGCCGGCTGAAGGGGTAGGAGGATGCCGGATTTTTTTTTTAACACCATGTGTGCATGCACTGGAGGCCTACATACATGTTGTTAAATTCAGGTTTTTTTTCAGCCTGATAGTCCAGAATGTTTACAAGCTTGTTGCACTTTGAGACGGCGAATGTCCTCCAGTTCGTATTGGCGTTGTGTACCAAATTCTTTCTCACATTGTGGGCAAAGAATGGGTAATTTGTTTTAGGTAGAAGAGGAATTGTGTACTAATATTGGTACCAGAAGAATGCGCCTTTATAGGATGAACAGGAACGCGGCGCGCTACAAACCCATCGGATCATGAAACATCACATTAAGGTAGATATAGACACTATTTGCGTTCGGGACGTCAGACTTTCTGGGCAATCAGGCACTCTCCTATCTTTTAACTACATGATAGGAAATATTGGTGTGGCAGCAATTCTGAAAAAGGCACCAATTCTGGAGATGGAGAGGCCGGCTGAAGGGGTAGGAGGAGGCCGGATTTTTTTTTTAACGCCATGTGTGCATGCACTGGAGGCCTACATACATGTTGTTAAATTCAGGTTTTTTTCAGCCTGATAGTCCAGAATGTTTACAAGCGTGTCGCACTTTGAGACGGCGAATGTCCTTCAGTTCGTATTGGCGTTGTGTCCCTAATTCTTTCTCACATTGTGGGCAAAGAATGGGTAATTTGTTTTAGGTAGAAGAGGAATTGTGTACTAATATTGGTACCAGAAGAATTCGCCTTTTTAGGATGAAGAGGAACGCGGCGCGCTACAAACCCATCGGATCGTGAAACATCACATTAAGGTAGATATAGACACCATTTGCGTTCGGAACGTCAGACTTTCTGGGCCATCAGGCACTCTCCTATCTTTTAACTACATGATAGGAAATATTGGTGTGGCAGCAATTCTGAAAAATGCACCAATTCTGGAGATGGAAAGGCCGGCTGAAGGGGTAGGAGGAGGAGGCCGGATTTTTTTTTTAACACCATGTGTGCATGCACTGGAGGCCTACATACATGTTGTTAAATTCAGGTTTTTTTTCAGCCTGATAGTCCAGAATGTTTACAAGCTTGTTGCACTTTGAGACGGCGAATGTCCTCCAGTTCGTGTTGGCGTTGTGTACCTAATTCTTTCTCACATTGTGGGCAAAGAATGGGTAATTTGTTTTAGGTAGAAGAGAAATTGTGTACTAATATTGGTACCAGAAGAATTCGCCTTTATAGAATGAAGAGGAAGGCGGCGCGCTACAAACCCTTCAGATTGTGAAACATCACATTAAGGTAGATATAGACACAATTTGCGCTCGGGACGTCAGACGTTCTGGGCCATAAGGCACTCTACTATCTTTTAACTTCATGATAGGAAATATTGGTGTGGCAGCAATTCTGAAAAATGCACCAATTCTGGAGATGGAAAGGCTGGCTGAAGGGGTAGGAGGAGGCCGGATTTTTTTTTTAACACCATGTGTGCATGCACTGGAGGCCTACATACATGTTGTTAAATTCAGTTTTTTTTCAGCCTGATAGTCCAGAATGTTTACAAGCTTGTTGCACTTTGAGACGGCGAATGTCCTCCAGTTCGTATTGGCGTTGTGTACCTAATTCTTTCTCACATTGAGGGCAAAGAATGGGTAATTTGTTTTAGGTAGAAGAGGAATTGTGTACTAATATTGGTACCAGAAGAATGCGCCTTTATAGAATGAAGAGGAAGGCGGCGCGCTACAAACCCTTCAGATCGTGAAACATCACATTAAGGTAGATATAGACAAAATTTGCGCTCGGGACGTCAGACTTTCTGGGCCATCAGGCACTCTCCTATCTTTTAACTACATGATAGGAAATATTGGTGTGGCAGCAATTCTGAAAAATGCACCAATTCTGGAGATGGAAAGGCTGGCTGAAGGGGTAGGAAGAGGCCGGATTTTTTTTTTTAACACCATGTGTGCATGCACTTGAGGCCTACATACATGTTGTTAAATTCAGTTTTTTTTCAGCCTGATAGTCCAGAATGTTTACAAGCTCGTTGCACTTTGAGACGGCGAATGTCCTCCAGTTCGTATTGGCGTTGTGTCCCTAATTCTTTCTCACATTGTGGGCAAAGAATGGGTTATTTGTT
This sequence comes from Rhinoderma darwinii, assembly GCF_050947455.1. NCBI lineage: Eukaryota > Metazoa > Chordata > Amphibia > Anura > Rhinodermatidae > Rhinoderma > Rhinoderma darwinii. The sequence goes on from NC_134688.1 coordinate 219,863,712, forward strand.
TTAGGTAGAAGAGGAATTGTGTACTAATATTGGTACCAGAAGAATGCGCCTTTATAGGATGAAGAGGAACGTGGCGCGCTACAAACCCATCGGATCGTGAAACATCACATTAAGGTAGATATAGACACTATTTGCGTTCGGGACGTCAGACTTTCTGGGCCATCAGGCACTCCTATCTTTTAACTACATGATAGGAAATATTGGTGTGGCAGCAATTCTGAAAAATGCACCAATTCTGGAGATGGAAAGGCCGGCTGAAGGGGTAGGAGGAGGCCGGATTTTTTTTTTAACACCATGTGTGCATGCACTGGAGGCCTACATACATGTTGTTAAATTCAGTTTTTTTTCAGCCTGATAGTCCAGAATGTTTTCAAGCTTGTTGCACTTTGAGACGGCGAATGTCCTCCAGTTCGTGTTGGCGTTGTGTACCTAATTCTTTCTCACATTGTGGGCAAAGAATGGGTAATTTGTTTTAGGTAGAAGAGGAATTGTGTACTAATATTGGTACCAGAAGAATGCGCCTTTATAGAATGAAGAGGAAGGCGGCGCGCTACAAACCCTTCAGATCGTGAAACATCACATTAAGGTAGATATAGACACTATTTGCGTTCGGGACGTCAGACTTTCTGGGCCATTAGGCACTCTCCTATCTTTTAACTACATGATAGGAAATATTGGTGTGGCAGCAATTCTGAAAAATGCACCAATTCTGGAGATGGAAAGGCTGGCTGAAGGGGTAGGAGGAGGCCGGATTTTTTTTTTAACACCATGTGTGCATGCACTGGAGGCCTACATACATGTTGTTAAATTCAGTTTTTTTCAGCCTGATAGTCCAGAATGTTTACAAGCTTGTTGCACTTTGAGACGGCGAATGTCCTCCAGTTCGTATTGGCGTTGTGTCCCTAATTCTTTCTCACATTGTGGGCAAAGAATGGGTAATTTGTTTTAGGTAGAAGAGGAATTGTGTACTGATATTGGAACCAGAAGAACGCGCCTCCACAAGATGAAGAAGAACGCGGCGCCCTACAAACCCATCGGATCGTGAAACATCACATTAAGGTAGATATAGACACTATTTGCGTTTGGGACGTCAGACTTTCTGGGCAATCAGGCACTCTCCTATCTTTTAACTACATGATAGGAAATATTGGTGTGGCAGCAATTCTGAAAAATGCACCAATTCTGGAGATGGAGAGGCCGGCTGAAGGTGTAGGAGGAGGCCGGATTTTTTTTTAACGCCATGTGTGCATGCACTGGAGGCCTACATACATGTTGTTAAATTCAGTTTTTTTTCAGCCTGATAGTCCAGAATATTTACAAGCTTGTCGCACTTTGAGACGGCGAATGTCCTCCAGTTCGTATTGGCGTTGTGTCCCTAATTCTTTCTCACATTGTGGGCAAAGAATGGGTAATTTGTTTTAGGTAGAAGAGGAATTGTGTACTGATATTGGAACCAGAAGAACGCGCCTCCACAAGATGAAGAAGAACGCGGCGCCCTACATACCCATCGGATCGTGAAACATCACATTAAGGTAGATATAGACACTATTTGCGTTTGGGACGTCAGACTTTCTGGGCAATCAGGCACTCTCCTATCTTTTAACTACATGATAGGAAATATTGGTGTGGCAGCAATTCTGAAAAAGGCACCAAATCTGGAGATGGAGAGGCCGGCTGAAGGGGTAGAAGGAGGCCGGATTTTTTTTTTAACGCCATGTGTGCATTTACTAGAGGCCTACATACATGTTGTTAAATTCAGGTTTTTTTCAGCCTGATAGTCCAGAATATTTACAAGCTTGTCGCACTTTGAGACGGCGAATGTCCTCCAATTCGTATTGGCTTTGTGTCCCTAATTCTTTCTCACATTGTGGGCAAAGAATGGGTAATTTGTTTTAGGTAGAAGAGGAATTGTGTACTGATATTGGAACCAGAAGAACGCGCCTCCACAAGATGAAGAAGAACGCGGCGCCCTACAAACCCATCGGATCGTGAAACATCACATTAAGGTAGATATAGACACTATTTGCGTTCGGGACGTCAGACTTTCTGGGCAATCAGGCACTCTCCTATCTTTTAACTACATGATAGGAAATATTGGTGTGGCAGCAATTCTGAAAAAGGCACCAAATCTGGAGATGGAGAGGCCGGCTGAAGGGGTAGGAGGAGGCCGGATTTTTTTTTTAACGCCATGTGTGCATTTACTAGAGGCCTACATACATGTTGTTAAATTCAGGTTTTTTTCAGCCTGATAGTCCAGAATGTTTACAAGCTTGTTGCACATTGAGACGGCGAATGTCCTCCAGTTCGTATTGGCGTTGTGTACATAATTCTTTCTCACATTGAGGGCAAAGAATGGGTAATTTGTTTTAGGTAGAAGAGGAATTGTGTACTAATATTGGTACCAGAAGAATGCGCCTTTATAGGATGAAAAGGAACGCGGCGCGCTACAAACCCATCGGATCGTGAAACATCACATTAAGGTAGATATAGACACTATTTGCGTTCGGGACGTCAGACTTTCTGGGCCATCAGGCACTCTCCTATCTTTTAACTACATGATAGGAAATATTGGTGTGGCAGCAATTCTGAAAAATGCACCAATTCTGGAGATGGAAAGGCTGGCTGAAGGGGTAGGAGGAGGCCGGATTTTTTTTTTTTAATGCCATGTGTGCATGCACTGGAGGCCTACATGCATGTTGTTAAATTCAGTTTTTTTCAGCCTGATAGTCCAGAATATTTACAAGCTTGTCGCACTTTGAGACGGCAAATGTCCTCCAGTTCGTATTGGCGTTGTGTCCCTAATTCTTTCTCACATTGTGGGCAAAGAATGGGTAATTTGTTTTAGGTAGAAGAGGAATTGTGTACTAATATTGGTACCAGAAGAATGCGCCTTTATAGAATGAAGAGGAAGGCGGCGCGCTACAAACCCTTCAAATCGTGAAACATCACATTAAGGTAGATATAGACACAATTTGCGCTCGGGACGTCAGACTTTCTGGGCCATAAGGCACTCTCCTATCTTTTAACTACATGATAGGAAATATTGGTGTGGCAGCAATTCTGAAAAATGCAACAATTCTGGAGATGGAAAGGCTGGCTGAAGGGGTAGGAGGAGGCCGGATTTTTTTTTTTTAATACCATGTGTGCATGCACTGGAGGCCTACATACATGTTGTTAAATTCAGTTTTTTTTCAGCCTGATAGTCCAGAATGTTTACAAGCTTGTTGCACTTTGAGACCGCGAATGTCCTCCAGTTCGTATTGGCGTTGTGTACCTAATTCTTTCTCACATTGTGGGCAAAGAATGGGTAATTTGTTTTAGGTAGAAGAGGAATTGTGTACTAATATTGGTACCAGAAGAATGCGCCTTTATAGGATGAACAGGAACGCGGCGCGCTACAAACCCATCGGATCATGAAACATCACATTAAGGTAGATATAGACACTATTTGCGTTCGGGACGTCAGACTTTCTGGGCAATCAGGCACTCTCCTATCTTTTAACTACATGATAGGAAATATTGGTGTGGCAGCAATTCTGAAAAAGGCACCAATTCTGGAGATGGAGAGGCCGGCTGAAGGGGTAGGAGGAGGCCGGATTTTTTTTGTAACGCCATGTGTGCATGCACTGGAGGCCTACATACATGTTGTTAAATTCAGTTTTTTTTCAGCCTGATAGTCCAGAATGTTTACAAGCTTGTCGCTCTTTGAGACGGCAAATGTCCTCCAGTTCGTATTGGCGTTGTGTCCCTAATTCTTTCTCACATTGTGGGCAAAGAATGGGTAATTTGTTTTAGGTAGAAGAGGAATTGTGTACTAATATTGGTACCAGAAGAATGCGCCTTTATAGAATGAAGAGGAAGGCGGCGCGCTACAAACCCTTCAAATCGTGAAACATCACATTAAGGTAGATATAGACACAATTTGCGCTCGGGACGTCAGACTTTCTGGGCCATAAGGCACTCTCCTATCTTTTAACTACATGATAGGAAATATTGGTGTGGCAGCAATTCTGAAAAATGCAACAATTCTGGAGATGGAAAGGCTGGCTGAAGGGGTAGGAGGAGGCCGGATTTTTTTTTTTTAATACCATGTGTGCATGCACTGGAGGCCTACATACATGTTGTTAAATTCAGTTGTTTTTCAGCCTGATAGTCCAGAATGTTTACAAGCTTGTTGCACTTTGAGACGGCGAATGTCCTCCAGTTCGTATTGGCGTTGTGTACCTAATTCTTTCTCACATTGTGGGCAAAGAATGGGTAATTTGTTTTAGGTAGAAGAGGAATTGTGTACTAATATTGGTACCAGAAGAATGCGCCTTTATAGAATGAAGAGGAAGGCGGCGCGCTACAAACCCTTCAAATCGTGAAACATCACATTAAGGTAGATATAGACACAATTTGCGCTCGGGACGTCAGACTTTCTGGGCCATAAGGCACTCTCCTATCTTTTAACTACATGATAGGAAATATTGGTGTGGCAGCAATTCTGAAAAATGCAACAATTCTGGAGATGGAAAGGCTGGCTGAAGGGGTAGGAGGAGGCCGGATTTTTTTTTTTTAATACCATGTGTGCATGCACTGGAGGCCTACATACATGTTGTTAAATTCAGTTGTTTTTCAGCCTGATAGTCCAGAATGTTTACAAGCTTGTTGCACTTTGAGACGGCGAATGTCCTCCAGTTCGTATTGGCGTTGTGTACCTAATTCTTTCTCACATTGTGGGCAAAGAATGGGTAATTTGTTTTAGGTAGAAGAGGAATTGTGTACTAATATTGGTACCAGAAGAATGCGCCTTTATAGGATGAACAGGAACGCTGCGCGCTACAAACCCATCGGATCATGAAACATCACATTAAGGTAGATATAGACACTATTTGCGTTCGGGACGTCAGACTTTCTGGGCAATCAGGCACTCTCCTATCTTTTAACTACATGATAGGAAATATTGGTGTGGCAGCAATTCTGAAAAAGGCACCAATTCTGGAGATGGAGAGGCCGGCTGAAGGGGTAGGAGGAGGCCGGATTTTTTTTGTAACGCCATGTGTGCATGCACTGGAGGCCTACATACATGTTGTTAAATTCAGTTTTTTTTCAGCCTGATAGTCCAGAATGTTTACAAGCTTGTTGCACTTTGAGACGGCGAATGTCCTCCAGTTCGTATTGGCGTTGTGTACCTAATTCTTTCTCACATTGTGGGCAAAGAATGGGTAATTTGTTTTAGGTAGAAGAGGAATTGTGTACTAATATTGGTACCAGAAGAATGCGCCTTTATAGGATGAAGAGGAACGCGGCGCGCTACAAACCCATCGGATCGTGAAACATCACATTAAGGTAGATATAGACACTATTTGCGTTCGGGACGTCAGACTTTCTGGGCAATCAGGCACTCTCCTATCTTTTAACTACATGATAGGAAATATTGGTGTGGCAGCAATTCTGAAAAAGGCACCAAATCTGGAGATGGAGAGGCCGGCTGAAGGGGTAGGAGGAGGCCGGATTTTTTTTTTAACGCCATGTGTGCATGCACTGGAGGCCTACATACATGTTGTTAAATTCAGGGTTTTTTCAGCCTGATAGTCCAGAATATTTACAAGCTTGTCGCACTTTGAGACGGCGAATGTCCTCCAGTTCGTATTGGCGTTGTGTCCCTAATTCTTTCTCACATTGTGGGCAAAGAATGGGTAATTTGTTTTAGGTAGAAGAGGAATTGTGTACTGATATTGGAACCAGAAGAACGCGCCTCCACAAGATGAAGAAGAACGCGGCGCCCTACAAACCCATCGGATCGTGAAACATCACATTAAGGTAGGTATAGACACTATTTGCGTTCGGGACGTCAGACTTTCTGGGCCATCAGGCACTCTCCTATCTTTTAACTACATGATAGGAAATATTGGTGTGGCAGCAATTCTGAAAAATGCACCAATTCTGGAGATGGAAAGGCTGGCTGAAGGGGTAGGAGGAGGCCGGATTTTTTTTTTTTAAAGCCATGTGTGCATGCACTGGAGGCCTACATACATGTTGTTAAATTCAGTTTTTTTTCAGCCTGATAGTCCAGAATGTTTACAAGCTTGTTGCACTTTGAGACGGCGAATGTCCTCCAGTTCGTATTGGCGTTGTGTACCTAATTCTTTCTCACATTGTGGGCAAAGAATGGGTAATTTGTTTTAGGTAGAAGAGGAATTGTGTACTAATATTGGTAAAAGAAGAATGCGCCTTTATAGGATGAACAGGAACGCGGCGCGCTACAAACCCATCGGATCATGAAACATCACATTAAGGTAGATATAGACACTATTTGCGTTCGGGACGTCAGACTTTCTGGGCAATCAGGCACTCTCCTATCTTTTAACTGCATGATAGGAAATATTGGTGTGGCAGCAATTCTGAAAAAGGCACCAATTCTGGAGATGGAGAGACCGGCTGAAGGGGTAGGAGGAGGCCGGATTTTTTTTTTAACGCCATGTGTGCATGCACTGGAGGCCTACATACATGTTGTTAAATTCAGGTTTTTTTTTTTAGCCTGATAGTCCAGAATGTTTACAAGCTTGTCACACTTTGAGACGGCGAATGTCCTCCAGTTCGTATTGCCGTTGTGTCCCTAATTCTTTCTCACATTGTGGGCAAAGAATGGGTAATTTGTTTTAGGTAGAAGAGGAATTGTGTACTGATATTGGAACCAGAAGAACGCGCCTCCACAAGATGAAGAAGAACGCGGCGCCCTACAAACCCATCGGATCGTGAAACATCACATTAAGGTAGATATAGACACTATTTGCGTTCGGGACGTCAGACTTTCTGGGAAATCAGGCACTCTCCTATCTTTTAACTACATGATAGGAAATATTGGTGTGGCAGCAATTCTGAAAAAGGCACCAAATCTGGAGATGGAGAGGCCGGCTGAAGGGGTAGAAGGAGGCCGGATTTTTTTTTTAACGCCATGTGTGCATTTACTAGAGGCCTACATACATGTTGTTAAATTCAGGTTTTTTTCAGCCTGATAGTCCAGAATATTTACAAGCTTGTCGCACTTTGAGACGGCGAATGTCCTCCAATTCGTATTGGCTTTGTGTCCCTAATTCTTTCTCACATTGAGGGCAAAGAATGGGTAATTTGTTTTAGGTAGAAGAGGAATTGTGTACTAATATTGGTACCAGAAGAATGCGCCTTTATAGGATGAAAAGGAACGCGGCGCGCTACAAACCCATCGGATCGTGAAACATCACATTAAGGTAGATATAGACACTATTTGCGTTCGGGACGTCAGACTTTCTGGGCCATCAGGCACTCGCCTATCTTTTAACTACATGATAGGAAATATTGGTGTGGCAGCAATTCTGAAAAATGCACCAATTCTGGAGAAGGAAAGGCTGGCTGAAGGGGTAGGAGGAGGCCGGATTTTTTTTTTTTAATACCATGTGTGCATGCACTGGAGGCCTACATACATGTTGTTAAATTCAGTTTTTTTTCAGCCTGATAGTCCAGAATGTTTACAAGCTTGTTGCACTTTGAGACGGCGAATGTCCTCCAGTTCGTATTGGCGTTGTGTACCTAATTCTTTCTCACATTGTGGGCAAAGAATGGGTAATTTGTTTTAGGTAGAAGAGGAATTGTGTACTAATATTGGTACCAGAAGAATGCGCCTTTATAGGATGAACAGGAACGCGGCGCGCTACAAACCCATCGGATCATGAAACATCACATTAAGGTAGATATAGACACTATTTGCGTTCGGGACGTCAGACTTTCTGGGCAATCAGGCACTCTCCTATCTTTTAACTACATGATAGGAAATATTGGTGTGGCAGCAATTCTGAAAAAGGCACCAATTCTGGAGATGGAGAGGCCGGCTGAAGGGGTAGGAGGAGGCCGGATTTTTTTTTTAACGCCATGTGTGCATGCACTGGAGGCCTACATACATGTTGTTAAATTCAGTTTTTTTTCAGCCTGATAGTCCAGAATGTTTACAAGCTTGTTGCACTTTGAGACGGCGAATGTCCTCCAGTTCGTATTGGCGTTGTGTACCTAATTCTTTCTCACATTGTGGGCAAAGAATGGGTAATTTGTTTTAGGTAGAAGAGGAATTGTGTACTAATATTGGTACCAGAAGAATGCGCCTTTATAGGATGAACAGGAACGCGGCGCGCTACAAACCCATCGGATCATGAAACATCACATTAAGGTAGATATAGACACTATTTGCGTTCGGGACGTCAGACTTTCTGGGCAATCAGGCACTCTCCTATCTTTTAACTACATGATAGGAAATATTGGTGTGGCAGCAATTCTGAAAAAGGCACCAATTCTGGAGATGGAGAGGCCGGCTGAAGGGGTAGGAGGAGGCCGGATTTTTTTTTTAACACCATGTGTGCATGCACTGGAGGCCTACATACATGTTGTTAAATTCAGTTTTTTTTCAGCCTGATAGTCCAGAATGTTTACAAGCTTGTTGCACTTTGAGACGGCGAATGTCCTCCAGTTCGTATTGGCGTTGTGTACCTAATTCTTTCTCACATTGTGGGCAAATAATGGGTAATTTGTTTTAGGTAGAAGAGGAATTGTGTACTAATATTGGTACCAGAAGAATGCGCCTTTATAGGATGGAAGAGGAACGCGGCGCGCTACAAACCCATCAGATCGTGAAACATCACATTAAGGTGGATATAGACACTATTTGCGTTCGGGACGTCAGACTTTCTGGGCAATCAGGCACTCTCCTATCTTTTAACTACATGATAGGAAATATTGGTGTGGCAGCAATTCTGAAAAAGGCACCAATTCTGGAGATGGAGAGGCCGGCTGAAGGGGTAGGAGGAGGCCGGATTTTTTTTTTAACGCCATGTGTGCATGCACTGGAGGCCTACATACATGTTGTTAAATTCAGTTTTTTTCAGCCTGATAGTCCAGAATGTTTACAAGCGTGTCGCACTTTGAGACGGCGAATGTCCTCCAGTTCGTATTGGCGTTGTGTCCCTAATTCTTTCTCACATTGTGGGCAAAGAATGGGTAATTTGTTTTAGGTAGAAGAGGAATTGTGTACTAATATTGGTACCAGAAGAATGCGCCATTATAGGATGAAGAGGAACGCGGCGCGCTACAAACCCATCGGATCGTGAAACATCACATTAAGGTAGATATAGACACAATTTGCGTTCGGGACGTCAGACTTTCTGGGCCATCAGGCACTCTCCTATCTTTTAACTACATGATAGGAAATATTGGGGTGGCAGCAATTCTGAAAAAGGCACCAATTCTGGAGATGGAGAGGCCGGCTGAAGGGGTAGGAGGAGGCCGGATTTTTTTTTAACGCCATGTGTGCATGCACTGGAGGCCTACATACATGTTGTTAAATTCAGGGTTTTTTCAGCCTGATAGTCCAGAATATTTACAAGCTTGTCGCACTTTGAGACGGCGAATGTCCTCCAGTTCGTATTGGCGTTGTGTCCCTAATTCTTTCTCACATTGTGGGCAAAGAATGGGTAATTTGTTTTAGGTAGAAGAGGAATTGTGTACTGATATTGGAACCAGAAGAACGCGCCTCCACAAGATGAAGAAGAACGCGGCGCCCTACAAACCCATCGGATCGTGAAACATCACATTAAGGTAGATATAGACACTATTTGCGTTCGGGACGTCAGACTTTCTGGGCCATCAGGCACTCTCCTATCTTTTAACTACATGATAGGAAATATTGGTGTGGCAGCAATTCTGAAAAATGCACCAATTCTGGAGATGGAAAGGCTGGCTGAAGGGGTAGGAGGAGGCCGGATTTTTTTTTTTTAACGCCATGTGTGCATGCACTGGAGGCCTACATACATGTTGTTAAATTCAGTTTTTTTTCAGCCTGATAGTCCAGAATGTTTACAAGCTTGTTGCACTTTGAGACGGCGAATGTCCTCCAGTTCGTATTGGCGTTGTGTACCTAATTCTTTCTCACATTGTGGGCAAAGAATGGGTAATTTGTTTTAGGTAGAAGAGGAATTGTGTACTAATATTGGTACCAGAAGAATGCGCCTTTATAGGATGAACAGGAACGCGGCGCACTACAAACCCATCGGATCATGAAACATCACATTAAGGTAGATATAGACACTATTTGCGTTCGGGACGTCAGACTTTCTGGGCAATCAGGCACTCTCCTATCTTTTAACTACATGATAGGAAATATTGGTGTGGCAGCAATTCTGAAAAAGGCACCAATTTTGGAGATGGAGAGACCGGCTGAAGGGGTAGGAGGAGGCCGGATTTTTTTTTAACGCCATGTGTGCATGCACTGGAGGCCTACATACATGTTGTTAAATTCAGGTTTTTTTTTTTAGCCTGATAGTCCAGAATGTTTACAAGCTTGTCACACTTTGAGACGGCGAATGTCCTCCAGTTCGTCTTGCCGTTGTGTCCCTAATTCTTTCTCACATTGTGGGCAAAGAATGGGTAATTTGTTTTAGGTAGAAGAGGAATTGTGTACTGATATTGGAACCAGAAGAACGCGCCTCCACAAGATGAAGAAGAACGCGGCGCGCTACAAACCCATCAGATCGTAAAACATCACATTAAGGTAGATATAGACACAATTTGCGCTCGGGATGTCAGACTTTCTGGGCCATAAGGCACTCTCCTATTTTTTAACTACATGATAAGAAATATTGGTGTGGCAGCAATTCTGAAAAATGCACCAATTCTGGAGATGGAAAGGCTGGCTGAAGGGGTAGGAGGAGGCCGGATTTTTTTTTTTAACACCATGTGTGCATGCACTGGAGGCCTACAAACATGTTGTTAAATTCAGTTTTTTTTCAGCCTGATAGTCCAGAATGTTTACAAGCTTGTTGCACTTTGAGACGGCGAATGTCCTCCAGTTCGTATTGGCGTTGTGTCCCTAATTCTTTCTCACATTGTGGGCAAAGAATGGGTAATTTGTTTTAGGTAGAAGAGGAATTGTGTACTGATATTGGAACCAGAAGAACGCGCCTCCACAAGATGAAGAAGAACGCGGCGCCCTACAAACCCATCGGATCGTGAAACATCACATTAAGGTAGATATAGACACTATTTGCGTTCGGGACGTCAGACTTTCTGGGCAATCAGGCACTCTCCTATCTTTTAAGTACATGATAGGAAATATTGGTGTGGCAGCAATTCTGAAAAAGGCACCAAATCTGGAGATGGAGAGGCCGGCTGAAGGGGTAGGAGGAGGCCGGATTTTTTTTTTAACGCCATGTGTGCATTTACTAGAGGCCTACATACATGTTGCTAAATTCAGTTTTTTTTCAGCCTGATAGTCCAGAATATTTACAAGCTTGTCGCACTTTGAGACGGCGAATGTCCTCCAGTTCGTATTGGCGTTGTGTCCCTAATGCTTTCTCACATTGTGGGCAAAGAATGGGTAATTTGTTTTAGGTAGAAGAGGAATTGTGTACTAATATTGGTACCAGAAGAATGCGCCTTTATAGGATGAAGAGGAACGCGGCGCGCTACAAACCCATCGGATCGTGAAACATCACATTAAGGTAGATATAGACACGATTTGCGTTCGGGACGTCAGACTTTCTGGGCCATCAGGCACTCTCCTATCTATTAACTACATGATAGGAAATATTGGTGTGGCAGCACATCTGAAAAATGCACCAATTCTGGAGATGGAGAGGCCGGCTAAAGGGGTAGGAGGAGGCCGGATTTTTTTTTTAACGCCATGTGTGCATGCACTGGAGGCCCACATACATGTTGTTAAATTCAGGTTTTTTTCAGCCTGATAGTCCAGAATATTTACAAGCTTGTCGCACTTTGAGACGGCGAATGTCCTCCAGTTCGTATTGGCATTGTGTCCCTAATTCTTTCTCACATTGTGGGCAAAGAATGGGTAATTTGTTTTAGGTAGAAGAGGAATTGTGTACTAATATTGGTACCAGAAGAATTCGCCTTTTTAGGATGAAGAGGAACGCGGCGCGCTACAAACCCATCGGATCGTGAAACATCACATTAAGGTAGATATAGACACAATTTGCGTTTGGGACGTCAGACTTTCTGGGCCATAAGGCACTCTCCTATCTTTTAACTACATGATAGGAAATATTGGTGTGGGAGCAATTCTGAAAAATGCACCAATTCTGGAGATGGAAAGGCCGGCTGAAGGGGTAGGAGAAGGCCGGATTTTTTTTTTAACGCCATGTGTGCATGCACTGCAGGCCTACATACATGTTGTTCAATTCAGTGTTTTTTCAGCCTGATAGTCCAGAATGTTTACAAGCTTGTCTCACTTTGAGACGGCGAATGTCCTCCAGTTCGTATTGGCGTTGTGTCCCTAATTCTTTCTCACATTGTGGGCAAAGAATGGGTAATTTGTTTTAGGTAGAAGACGAATTGTGTACTAATATTGGTACCAGAAGAATGCGCCTTTATAGGATGAAGAGGAACGCGGCGCGCTACAAACCCATCGGATCGTGAAACATCACATTAAGGTAGATATAGACACAATTTGCGTTCGGGACGTCAGACTTTCTGGGCCATCAGGCACTCTCCTATCTTTTAACTACATGATAGGAAATATTGGTGTGGCAGCAATTCTGAAAAAGGCACCAATTCTGGAGATGGAGAGGCCGGCTGAAGGGGTAGGAGGAGGCCGGATTTTTTTTTTAACGCCATGTGTGCATGCACTGGAGGCCTACATACATGTTGTTAAATTCAGGGTTTTTTCAGCCTGATAGTCCAGAATATTTACAAGCTTGTCGCACTTTGAGACGGCGAATGTCCTCCAGTTCGTATTGGCGTTATGTCCCTAATTCTTTCTCACATTGTAGGCAAAGAATGGGTAATTTTGTTTTAGGTAGAAGAGGAATTGTGTACTAAAATTGGAACCAGAAGAACGCGCCTCCACAAGATGAAGAAGAACGCGGCGCGCTACAAACCCATCAGATCGTAAAACATCACATTAAGGTAGATATAGACACAATTTGCGCTCGGGACGTCAGACTTTCTGGGCCATAAGGCACTCTCCTATTTTTTAACTACATGATAGGAAATATTGGTGTGGCAGCAATTCTGAAAAATGCACCAATTCTGGAGATGGAAAGGCTGGCTGAAGGGGTAGGAGGAGGCCGGATTTTTTTTTTAACACCATGTGTGCATGCACTGGAGGCCTACATACATGTTGTTAAATTCAGTTTTTTTTCAGCCTGATAGTCCAGAATGTTTACAAGCTTGTTGCACTTTGAGACGGCGAATGTCCTCCAGTTCGTATTGGCGTTGTGTACCTAATTCTTTCTCACATTGTGGGCAAAGAATGGGTAATTTGTTTTAGGTAGAAGAGGAATTGTGTACTAATATTGGTACCAGAAGAATGCGCCTTTATAGGATGAAGAGGAACGCGGCGCGCTACAAACCCATCGGATCGTGAAACATCACATTATGGTAGATATAGACACAATTTGCGTTCGGGACGTCAGACTTTCTGGGCCATAAGGCACTCTCCTGTCTTTTAACTACATGATAGGAAATAGTGGTGTGGTAGCAATTCTGAAAAAGGCACCAATTCTGGAGATGGAGAGGCCGGCTGAAGGGATAGGAGGAGGCCGGATTTTTTTTTTAACGCCATGTGTGCATGCACTGGAGGCCTACATACATGTTGTTAAATTCAGGTTTTTTTCAGCCTGATAGTCCAGAATATTTACAAGCTTGTCGCACTTTGAGACGGCGAATGTTCTCCAGTTCGTATTGGCGTTGTGTCCCTAATTCTTTCTCACATTGTGGGCAAAGAATGGGTAATTTGTTTTAGGTAGAAGAGGAATTATGTACTGATATTGGAACCAGAAGAACGCGCCTCCACAAGATGAAGAAGAACGCGGCGCCCTACAAACCTGTCGGATCGTGAAACATCACATTAAGGTAGATATAGACACAATTTGCGTTCGGGACGTCAGACTTTCTGGGCCATCAGGCACTCTCCTATCTTTTAACTACATGATAGGAAATATTGGTGTGGCAGCAATTCTGAAAAATGCACCAATTCTGGAGATGGAGAGGCCGGCTGAAGGGGTAGGAGGAGGCCGGATTTTTTTTAACGCCATGTGTGCATGCACTGGAGGCCTATATACATGTTGTTAAATTCAGTGTTTTTTCAGCCTGATAGTCCAGAATGTTTACAAGCTTGACGCACTTTGAGACGGCGAATGTCCTCCAGTTCGTATTGGCGTTGTGTCCCTAATTCTTTCTCACATTGTGGGCAAAGAATGGGTTATTTGTTTTAGGTAGAAGAGGAATTGTGTACTAATATTGGTACCAGAAGAATGCGCCTTTATAGGATGAAGAGGAACGCGGCGCGCTACAAACCCATCGGATCGTGAAACATCACATTAAGGTAGATATAGACACTATTTGCGTTCGGGACGTCAGACTTTCTGGGCCATCAGGCACTCTCCTATCTTTTAACTACATGATAGGAAATATTGGTGTGGCAGCAATTCTGAAAAATGCACCAATTCTGGAGATGGAGAGGCCGGCTGAAGGGGTAGGAGGAGGCCGGATTTTTTTTTTAACGCCATGTGTGCATGCACTGGAGGCCTACATACATGTTGTTAAATTCAGTGTTTTTTCAGCCTGACAGTCCAGAATGTTTACAAGCTTGTCGCACTTTGAGACGGCGAATGTCCTCCAGTTCGTATTGGCGTTGTGTCCCTAATTCTTTCTCACATTGTGGGCAAAGAATGGGTAATTTGTTTTAGGTAGAAGAGGAATTGTGTACTGATATTGGAACCAGAGGAATGCGCCTTTATAGGATGAAGAGGAACGCGGCGCGCTACAAACCCATCGGATCGTGAAACATCACATTAAGGTAGATATAGCCACTATTTGCGTTCGGGACGTCAGACTTTCTGGGCCATCAGGCACTCTCATATCTTTTAACTACATGATAGGAAATATTGGTGTGGCAGCAATTCTGAAAAATGCACCAACTCTGAAGATGGAAAGGCCGGCTGAAGGGGTAGGAGGAGGCCGGATTTTTTTTTTAACGCCATGTGTGCATGCACTAGAGGCCTACATACATGTTGTTAAATTCAGTGTTCTTTCAGCCTGATAGTCCAGAATGTTTACAAGCTTGTCGCACTTTGAGACGGCGAATGTCCTCCAGTTCGTATTGGCGTTGTGTCCCTAATTCTTTCTCACATTGTGGGCAAAGAATGGGTAATTTGTTTTAGGTAGAAGAGGAATTGTGTACTGATATTGGAACCAGAAGAACGCGCCTCCACAAGATGAAGAAGAACGCGGCGCGCTACAAACCTTTCGGATCGTGAAACATCACATTAAGGTAGATATAGACACCATTTGCGTTCGGGACGTCAGACTTTCTGCGCCATCAGGCACTCTCCTATCTTTTAACTACATGATAGGAAATATTGGTGTGGCAGCAATTCTGAAAAATGCACCAACTCTGGAGATGGATAGGCCGGCTGAAGGGGTAGGAGGAGGCCGGATTTTTTTTTTAACGCCATGTGTGCATGCACTGGAGGCCTACATACATGTTGTTAAATTCAGTGTTTTTTCAGCCTGATAGTCCAGAATGTTTACAAGCTTGTTGCACTTTGAGACGGCGAATGTCCTCCGGTTCGTATTGGCGTTGTGTCCCTAATTCTTTCTCACATTGTGGGCAAAGAATGTGTAATTTGTTTTAGGTAGAAGAGGAATTGTGTACTGATATTGGAACCAGAAGAACGCGCCTCCACAAGATGAAGAAGAACGCGGCGCCCTACAAACCCATCGGATCGTGAAACATCACATTAAGGTAGATATAGACACTATATGCGTTCGGGACGTCAGACTTTCTGGGCAATCAGGCACTCTCCTATCTTTTAACTACTCGATAGGAAATATTGGTATGGCAGCAATTCTGAAAAAGGCACCAATTCTGGAGATGGAGAGGCCGGCTGAAGGGGTAGGAGGAGGCCGGATTTTTTTTTTAACGCCATGTGTGCATGCACTAGAGGCCTACATACATGTTGTTAAATTCAGGTTTTTTTCAGCCTGATAGTCCAGAATATTTACAAGCTTGTCGCACTTTGAGACGGCGAATGTCCTCCAGTTCGTATTGGCGTTGTGTCCCTAATTCTTTCTCACATTGTGGGCAAAGAATGGGTAATTTGTTTTAGGTAGAAGAGGAATTGTGTACTGATATTGGTACCAGAAGAACGCGCCTCCATAGGATGAAGAAGAACGCGGCGCACTACAAACCTTTCGGATCGTGAAACATCACATTAAGGTAGATATAGACACCATTTGCGTTCGGGACGTCAGACTTTCTGGGCCATCAGGCTTTCTCCTATCTTTTAACTACATGATAGGAAATATTGGTGTGGCAGCAATTCTGAAAAATGCACCAACTCTGGAGATGGAAAGGCCGGCTGAAGGGGTAGGAGGAGGGCGGATTTTGTTTTTTAACACCATGTGTGCATGCACTGGAGGCCTACATACATGTTGTTAAATTCAGTTTTTTTTCAGCCTGATAGTCCAGAATGTTTACAAGCTTGTTGCACTTTGAGACGGCGAATGTCCTCCAGTTCGTATTGGCGTTGTGTACCTAATTCTTTCTCACGTTGTGGGCAAAGAATGGGTAATTTGTTTTAGGTAGAAGAGAAATTGTGTACTAATATTGGTACCAGAAGAATGCGCCTTTATAGGATGAAGAGGAACGCGGCGCGCTACAAACCCATCGGATCGTGAAACATCACATTAAGGTAGATATAGACACTATTTGCGTTCTGGACGTCAGACTTTCTGGGCAATCAGGCACTCTCCTATCTTTTAACTACTTGATAGGAAATATTGGTATAACAGCAGCAATTCTGAAAAAGGCACCAATTCTGGAGATGGAGAGGCCGGCTGAAGGGGTAGGAGGAGGCCGGATTTTTTTTTAACGCCATGTGTGCATGCACTAGAGGCCTACATACATGTTGTTAAATTCAGGTTTTTTTCAGCCTGATAGTCCAGAATATTTACAAGCTTGTCGCACTTTGAGACGGCGAATGTCCTCCAGTTCGTATTGGCGTTGTGTCCCTAATTCTTTCTCACATTGTGGGCAAAGAATGGGTAATTTGTTTTAGGTAGAAGAGGAATTGTGTACTGATATTGGTACCAGAAGAACGCGCCTCCATAGGATGAAGAAGAACGCGGCGCGCTACAAACCTTTCGGATCGTGAAACATCACATTAAGGTAGATATAGACACCATTTGCGTTCGGGACGTCAGACTTTCTGGGCCATCAGGCACTCTCCTATCTTTTAACTACATGATAGGAAATATTGGTGTGGCAGCAATTCTGAAAAATGCACCAACTCTGGAGATGGAAAGGCCGGCTGAAGGGGTAGGAGGAGGCCGGATTTTTTTTTTAACGCCATGTGTGCATGCACTGGAGGCCTACATACATGTTGTTAAATTCAGTGTTTTTTCAGCCTGATAGTCCAGAATGTTTACAAGCTTGTTGCACTTTGAGTCGGCGAATGTCCTCCAGTTCGTATTGGCGTTGTGCACCTAATTCTTTCTCACATTGTGGGCAAAGAATGGGTAATTTGTTTTAGGTAGAAGAGGAATTGTGTACTAATATTGGTACCAGAAGAAAGCGCCTTTATAGGATGAAGAGGAACGCGGCGCGCTACAAACCCATCGGATCGTGAAACATCACATTAAGGTAGATATAGACACTATATGCGTTCGGGACGTCAGACTTTCTGGGCAATCAGGCACTCTCCTATCTTTTAACTACTCGATAGGAAATATTGGTATGGCAGAAATTCTGAAAAAGGCACCAATTCTGGAGATGGAGAGGCCGGCTGAAGGGGTAGGAGGAGGCCGGATTTTTTTTTTAACGCCATGTGTGCATGCACTAGAGGCCTACATACATGTTGTTAAATTCAGGTTTTTTTCAGCCTGATAGTCCAGAATATTTACAAGCTTGTCGCACTTTGAGACGGCGAATGTCCTCCAGTTCGTATTGGCGTTGTGTCCCTAATTCTTTCTCACATTGTGGGCAAAGAATGGGTAATTTGTTTTAGGTAGAAGAGGAATTGTGTACTGATATTGGTACCAGAAGAACGCGCCTCCATAGGATGAAGAAGAACGCGGCGCGCTACAAACCTTTCGGATCGTGAAACATCACATTAAGGTAGATATAGACACCATTTGCGTTCGGGACGTCAGACTTTCTGGGCCATCAGGCATTCTCCTATCTTTTAACTACATGATAGGAAATATTGGTGTGGCAGCAATTCTGAAAAATGCACCAACTCTGGAAATGGAAAGGCCGGCTGAAGGGATAGGAGGAGGCCGGATTTTGTTTTTTAACACCATGTGTGCATGCACTGGAGGCCTACATACATGTTGTTAAATTCAGTTTTTTTTCAGCCTGATAGTCCAGAATGTTTACAAGCTTGTCGCACTTTGAGACGGCGAATGTCCTCCGGTTCGTATTGGCGTTGTGTCCCTAATTCTTTCTCACATTGTGGGCAAAGAATGGGTAATTTGTTTTAGGTAGAAGAGGAATTGTGTACTGATATTGGAACCAGAAGAACGCGCCTCCACAAGATGAAGAAGAACGCGGCGCCCTACAAACCCATCGGATCGTGAAACATCACATTAAGGTAGATATAGACACTATTTGCGTTCGGGACGTCAGACTTTCTGGGCAATCAGGCACTCTCCTATCTTTTAACTACTCGATAGGAAATATTGGTATGGCAGCAATTCTGAAAAAGGCACCAATTCTGGAGATGGAGAGGCCGGCTGAAGGGGTAGGAGGAGGCCGGATTTTTTTTTTAACGCCATGTGTGCATGCACTGGAGGCCTACATACATGTTGTTAAATTCAGTGTTTTTTCAGCCTGATAGTCCAGAATGTTTACAAGCTTGTCGCACTTTGAGACGGCGAATGTCCTCCGGTTCGTATTGGCGTTGTGTCCCTAATTCTTTCTCACATTGTGGGCAAAGAATGGGTAATTTGTTTTAGGTAGAAGAGGAATTGTGTACTGATATTGGAACCAGAAGAACGCGCCTCCACAAGATGAAGAAGAACGCGGCGCCCTACAAACCCATCGGATCGTGAAACATCACATTAAGGTAGATATAGACACTATTTGCGTTCGGGACGTCAGACTTTCTGGGCAATAAGGCACTCTCCTATCTTTTAACTACTCGATAGGAAATATTGGTATGGCAGCAATTCTGAAAAAGGCACCAATTCTGGAGATGGAGAGGCCGGCTGAAGGGGTAGGAGGAGGCCGGATTTTTTTTTTAACGCCATGTGTGCATGCACTGGAGGCCTACATACATGTTGTTAAATTCAGGTTTTTTTCAGCCTGATAGTCCAGAATATTTACAAGCTTGTCGCACTTTTAGACGGCGAATGTCGTCCAGTTCGTATTGGCGTTGTGTCCCTAATTCTTTCTCACATTGTGGGCAAAGAATGGGTAATTTGTTTTAGGTAGAAGAGGAATTGTGTACTGATATTGGAACCAGAAGAACGCGCCTCCACAAGATGAAGAAGAACGCGGCGCCCTACAAACCCATCGGATCGTGAAACATCACATTAAGGTAGATATATACACTATTTGCGTTCGGGACGTCAGACTTTCTGGGCAATCAGGCACTCTCCTATCTTTTAACTACTCGATAGGAAATATTGGTATGGTAGCAATTCTGAAAAAGGCACCAATTCTGGAGATGGAGAGGCCGGCTGAAGGGGTAGGAGGAGGCCGGATTTTTTTTTTAACGCCATGTGTGCATGCACTGGAGGCCTACATACATGTTGTTAAATTCAGTGTTTTTTCAGCCTGATAGTCCAGAATGTTTACAAGCTTGTCGCACTTTGAGACGGCGAATGTCCTCCGGTTCGTATTGGCGTTGTGTCCCTAATTCTTTCTCACATTGTGGGCAAAGAATGGGTAATTTGTTTTAGGTAGAAGAGGAATTGTGTACTGATATTGGAACCAGAAGAACGCGCCTCCACAAGATGAAGAAGAACGCGGCGCCCTACAAACCCATCGGATCGTGAAACATCACATTAAGGTAGATATAGACACTATTTGCGTTCGGGACGTCAGACTTTCTGGGCAATCAGGCACTCTCCTATCTTTTAACTACTCGATAGGAAATATTGGTATGGCAGAAATTCTGAAAAAGGCACCAATTCTGGAGATGGAGAGGCCGGCTGAAGGGGTAGGAGGAGGCCGGATTTTTTTTTTAACGCCATGTGTGCATGCACTAGAGGCCTACATACATGTTGTTAAATTCAGGTTTTTTTCAGCCTGATAGTCCAGAATATTTACAAGCTTGTCGCACTTTGAGACGGCGAATGTCCTCCAGTTCGTATTGGCGTTGTGTCCCTAATTCTTTCTCACATTGTGGGCAAAGAATGGGTAATTTGTTTTAGGTAGAAGAGGAATTGTGTACTGATATTGGTACCAGAAGAACGCGCCTCCATAGGATGAAGAAGAACGCGGCGCCCTACAAACCCATCGGATCGTGAAACATCACATTAAGGTAGATATAGACACTATTTGCGTTCGGGACGTCAGACTTTCTGGGCAATCAGGCACTCTCCTATCTTTTAACTACTCGATAGGAAATATTGGTATGGCAGCAATTCTGAAAAAGGCACCAATTCTGGAGATGGAGAGGCCGGCTGAAGGGGTAGGAGGAGGCCGGATTTTTTTTTTAACGCCATGTGTGCATGCACTGGAGGCCTACATACATGTTGTTAAATTCAGTGTTTTTTCAGCCTGATAGTCCAGAATGTTTACAAGCTTGTCGCACTTTGAGACGGCGAATGTCCTCCGGTTCGTATTGGCGTTGTGTCCCTAATTCTTTCTCACATTGTGGGCAAAGAATGGGTAATTTGTTTTAGGTAGAAGAGGAATTGTGTACTGATATTGGAACCAGAAGAACGCGCCTCCACAAGATGAAGAAGAACGCGGCGCCCTACAAACCCATCGGATCGTGAAACATCACATTAAGGTAGATATAGACACTATTTGCGTTCGGGACGTCAGACTTTCTGGGCAATCAGGCACTCTCCTATCTTTTAACTACTCGATAGGAAATATTGGTATGGCAGCAATTCTGAAAAAGGCACCAATTCTGGAGATGGAGAGGCCGGCTGAAGGGGTAGGAGGAGGCCGGATTTTTTTTTTAACGCCATGTGTGCATGCACTGGAGGCCTACATACATGTTGTTAAATTCAGGTTTTTTTCAGCCTGATAGTCCAGAATATTTACAAGCTTGTCGCACTTTGAGACGGCGAATGTCCTCCAGTTCGTATTGGCGTTGTGTCCCTAATTCTTTCTCACATTGTGGGCAAAGAATGGGTAATTTGTTTTAGGTAGAAGAGGAATTGTGTACTAATATTGGTACCAGAAGAATGCGCCTTTATAGGATGAAGAGGAACGCGGCGCGCTACAAACCCATCGGATCGTGAAACATCACATTAAGGTAGATATAGACACTATTTGCGTTCGGGACGTCAGACTTTCTGGGCCATCAGGCACTCTCCTATCTTTTAAATACATGATAGGAAATATTGGTGTGGCAGCAATTCTGAAAAATGCACCAACTCTGGAGATGGAAAGGCCGGCTGAAGGGGTAGGAGGAGGCCGGATTTTGTTTTTTAACACCATGTGTGCATGCACTGGAGGCCTACATACATGTTGTTAAATTCAGGTTTTTTTCAGCCTGATAGTCCAGAATGTTTACAAGCTTGTTGCACTTTGAGACGGCGAATGTCCTCCAGTTCGTATTGGCGTTGTGCACCTAATTCTTTCTCACATTGTGGGCAAAGAATGGGTAATTTGTTTTAGGTAGAAGAGGAATTGTGTACTAATATTGGTACCAGAAGAAAGCGCCTTTATAGGATGAAGAGGAACGCGGCGCGCTACAAACCCATCGGATCGTGAAACATCACATTAAGTTTTATATAGACACTATATGCGTTCGGGACGTCAGACTTTCTGGGCAATCAGGCACTCTCCTATCTTTTAACTACTCGATAGGAAATATTGGTATGGCAGAAATTCTGAAAAAGGCACCAATTCTGGAGATGGAGAGGCCGGCTGAAGGGGTAGGAGGAGGCCGGATTTTTTTTTTAACGCCATGTGTGCATGCACTAGAGGCCTACATACATGTTGTTAAATTCAGGTTTTTTTCAGCCTGATAGTCCAGAATATTTACAAGCTTGTCGCACTTTGAGACGGCGAATGTCCTCCAGTTCGTATTGGCGTTGTGTCCCTAATTCTTTCTCACATTGTGGGCAAAGAATGGGTAATTTGTTTTAGGTAGAAGAGGAATTGTGTACTGATATTGGTACCAGAAGAACGCGCCTCCATAGGATGAAGAAGAACGCGGCGCGCTACAAACCTTTCGGATCGTGAAACATCACATTAAGGTAGATATAGACACCATTTGCGTTCGGGACGTCAGACTTTCTGGGCCATCAGGCATTCTCCTATCTTTTAACTACATGATAGGAAATATTGGTGTGGCAGCAATTCTGAAAAATTCACCAACTCTGGAAATGGAAAGGCCGGCTGAAGGGATAGGAGGAGGCCGGATTTTGTTTTTTAACACCATGTGTGCATGCACTGGAGGCCTACATACATGTTGTTAAATTCAGTGTTTTTTCAGCCTGATAGTCCAGAATGTTTACAAGCTTGTCGCACTTTGAGACGGCGAATGTCCTCCGGTTCGTATTGGCGTTGTGTCCCTAATTCTTTCTCACATTGTGGGCAAAGAATGGGTAATTTGTTTTAGGTAGAAGAGGAATTGTGTACTGATATTGGAACCAGAAGAACGCGCCTCCACAAGATGAAGAAGAACGCGGCGCCCTACAAACCCATCGGATCGTGAAACATCACATTAAGGTAGATATAGACACTATTTGCGTTCGGGACGTCAGACTTTCTGGGCAATCAGGCACTCTCCTATCTTTTAACTACTCGATAGGAAATATTGGTATGGCAGCAATTCTGAAAAAGGCACCAATTCTGGAGATGGAGAGGCCGGCTGAAGGGGTAGGAGGAGGCCGGATTTTTTTTTTAACGCCATGTGTGCATGCACTGGAGGCCTACATACATGTTGTTAAATTCAGTGTTTTTTCAGCCTGATAGTCCAGAATGTTTACAAGCTTGTCGCACTTTGAGACGGCGAATGTCCTCCGGTTCGTATTGGCGTTGTGTCCCTAATTCTTTCTCACATTGTGGGCAAAGAATGGGTAATTTGTTTTAGGTAGAAGAGGAATTGTGTACTGATATTGGAACCAGAAGAACGCGCCTCCACAAGATGAAGAAGAACGCGGCGCCCTACAAACCCATCGGATCGTGAAACATCACATTAAGGTAGATATAGACACTATTTGCGTTCGGGACGTCAGACTTTCTGGGCAATCAGGCACTCTCCTATCTTTTAACTACTCGATAGGAAATATTGGTATGGCAGCAATTCTGAAAAAGGCACCAATTCTGGAGATGGAGAGGCCGGCTGAAGGGGTAGGAGGAGGCCGGATTTTTTTTTTAACGCCATGTGTGCATGCACTGGAGGCCTACATACATGTTGTTAAATTCAGTGTTTTTTCAGCCTGATAGTCCAGAATGTTTACAAGCTTGTCGCACTTTGAGACGGCGAATGTCCTCCGGTTCGTATTGGCGTTGTGTCCCTAATTCTTTCTCACATTGTGGGCAAAGAATGGGTAATTTGTTTTAGGTAGAAGAGGAATTGTGTACTGATATTGGAACCAGAAGAACGCGCCTCCACAAGATGAAGAAGAACGCGGCGCCCTACAAACCCATCGGATCGTGAAACATCACATTAAGGTAGATATAGACACTATTTGCGTTCGGGACGTCAGACTTTCTGGGCAATCAGGCACTCTCCTATCTTTTAACTACTCGATAGGAAATATTGGTATGGCAGCAATTCTGAAAAAGGCACCAATTCTGGAGATGGAGAGGCCGGCTGAAGGGGTAGGAGGAGGCCGGATTTTTTTTTTAACGCCATGTGTGCATGCACTGGAGGCCTACATACATGTTGTTAAATTCAGGTTTTTTTCAGCCTGATAGTCCAGAATATTTACAAGCTTGTCGCACTTTGAGACGGCGAATGTCCTCCAGTTCGTATTGGCGTTGTGTCCCTAATTCTTTCTCACATTGTGGGCAAAGAATGGGTAATTTGTTTTAGGTAGAAGAGGAATTGTGTACTAATATTGGTACCAGAAGAATGCGCCTTTATAGGATGAAGAGGAACGCGGCGCGCTACAAACCCATCGGATCGTGAAACATCACATTAAGGTAGATATAGACACTATTTGCGTTCGGGACGTCAGACTTTCTGGGCCATCAGGCACTCTCCTATCTTTTAACTACATGATAGGAAATATTGGTGTGGCAGCAATTCTGAAAAATGCACCAACTCTGGAGATGGAAAGGCCGGCTGAAGGGGTAGGAGGAGGCCGGATTTTGTTTTTTAACACCATGTGTGCATGCACTGGAGGCCTACATACATGTTGTTAAATTCAGGTTTTTTTCAGCCTGATAGTCCAGAATGTTTACAAGCTTGTTGCACTTTGAGACGGCGAATGTCCTCCAGTTCGTATTGGCGTTGTGCACCTAATTCTTTCTCACATTGTGGGCAAAGAATGGGTAATTTGTTTTAGGTAGAAGAGGAATTGTGTACTAATATTGGTACCAGAAGAAAGCGCCTTTATAGGATGAAGAGGAACGCGGCGCGCTACAAACCCATCGGATCGTGAAACATCACATTAAGGTAGATATAGACACTATATGCGTTCGGGACGTCAGACTTTCTGGGCAATCAGGCACTCTCCTATCTTTTAACTACTCGATAGGAAATATTGGTATGGCAGAAATTCTGAAAAAGGCACCAATTCTGGAGATGGAGAGGCCGGCTGAAGGCGTAGGAGGAGGCCGGATTTTTTTTTTAACGCCATGTGTGCATGCACTAGAGGCCTACATACATGTTGTTAAATTCAGGTTTTTTTCAGCCTGATAGTCCAGAATATTTACAAGCTTGTCGCACTTTGAGACGGCGAATGTCCTCCAGTTCGTATTGGCGTTGTGTCCCTAATTCTTTCTCACATTGTGGGCAAAGAATGGGTAATTTGTTTTAGGTAGAAGAGGAATTGTGTACTGATATTGGTACCAGAAGAACGCGCCTCCATAGGATGAAGAAGAACGCGGCGCGCTACAAACCTTTCGGATCGTGAAACATCACATTAAGGTAGATATAGACACCATTTGCGTTCGGGACGTCAGACTTTCTGGGCCATCAGGCATTCTCCTATCTTTTAACTACATGATAGGAAATATTGGTGTGGCAGCAATTCTGAAAAATGCACCAACTCTGGAAATGGAAAGGCCGGCTGAAGGGATAGGAGGAGGCCGGATTTTGTTTTTTAACACCATGTGTGCATGCACTGGAGGCCTACATACATGTTGTTAAATTCAGTTTTTTTTCAGCCTGATAGTCCAGAATGTTTACAAGCTTGTTGCACTTTGAGACGGCGAATGTCCTCCGGTTCGTATTGGCGTTGTGTACCTAATTCTTTCTCACATTGTGGGCAAAGAATGCGTAATTTGTTTTAGGTAGAAGAGGAATTGTGTACTAATATTGGTACCAGAAGAATGCGCCTTTATAGGATGAAGAGGAACGCGGCGCGCTACAAACCCATCGGATCGTGAAACATCACATTAAGGTAGATATAGACACTATTTGCGTTCGGGACGTCAGACTTTCTGGGCAATCAGGCACTCTCCTATCTTTTAACTACTCGATAGGAAATATTGGTATGGCAGCAATTCTGAAAAAGGCACCAATTCTGGAGATGGAGAGACCGGCTGAAGGGGTAGGAGGAGGCCGGATTTTTTTTTTAACGCCATGTGTGCATGCACTGGAGGCCTACATACATGTTGTTAAATTCAGTGTTTTTTCAGCCTGATAGTCCAGAATGTTTACAAGCTTGTCGCACTTTGAGACGGCGAATGTCCTCCGGTTCGTATTGCCGTTGTGTCCCTAATTCTTTCTCACATTGTGGGCAAAGAATGGGTAATTTGTTTTAGGTAGAAGAGGAATTGTGTACTGATATTGGAACCAGAAGAACGCGCCTCCACAAGATGAAGAAGAACGCGGCGCCCTACAAACCCATCGGATCGTGAAACATCACATTAAGGTAGATATAGACACTATTTGCGTTCGGGACGTCAGACTTTCTGGGCAATCAGGCACTCTCCTATCTTTTAACTACTCGATAGGAAATATTGGTATGGAAGCAATTCTGAAAAAGGCACCAATTCTGGAGATGGAGAGGCCGGCTGAAGGGGTAGGAGGAGGCCGGATTTTTTTTTTAACGCCATGTGTGCATGCACTGGAGGCCTACATACATGTTGTTAAATTCAGGTTTTTTTCAGCCTGATAGTCCAGAATATTTACAAGCTTGTCGCACTTTGAGACGGCGAATGTCCTCCAGTTCGTATTGGCGTTGTGTCCCTAATTCTTTCTCACATTGTGGGCAAAGAATGGGTAATTTGTTTTAGGTAGAAGAGGAATTGTGTACTAATATTGGTACCAGAAGAATGCGCCTTTATAGGATGAAGAGGAACGCGGCGCGCTACAAACCCATCGGATCGTGAAACATCACATTAAGGTAGATATAGACACTATTTGCGTTCGGGACGTCAGACTTTCTGGGCCATCAGGCACTCTCCTATCTTTTAACTACATGATAGGAAATATTGGTGTGGCAGCAATTCTGAAAAATGCACCAACTCTGGAGATGGAAAGGCCGGCTGAAGGGGTAGGAGGAGGCCGGATTCTGTTTTTTAACACCATGTGTGCATGCACTAGAGGCCTACATACATGTTGTTAAATTCAGGTTTTTTTCAGCCTGATAGTCCAGAATATTTACAAGCTTGTCGCACTTTGAGACGGCGAATGTCCTCCAGTTCGTATTGGCGTTGTGTCCCTAATTCTTTCTCACATTGTGGGCAAAGAATGGGTAATTTGTTTTAGGTAGAAGAGGAATTGTGTACTGATATTGGTACCAGAAGAACGCGCCTCCATAGGATGAAGAAGAACGCGGCGCGCTACAAACCTTTCGGATCGTGAAACATGACATTAAGGTAGATATAGACACTATTTGCGTTCGGGACGTCAGACTTTCTGGGCAATCAGGCACTCTCCTATCTTTTAACTACTCGATAGGAAATATTGGTATGGCAGCAATTCTGAAAAAGGCACCAATTCTGGAGATGGAGAGTCCGGCTGAAGGGGTAGGAGGAGGCCGGATTTTTTTTTTAACGCCATGTGTGCATGCACTGGAGGCCTACATACATGTTGTTAAATTCAGGTTTTTTTCAGCCTGATAGTCCAGAATATTTACAAGCTTGTCGCACTTTGAGACGGCGAATGTCCTCCAGTTCGTATTGGCGTTGTGTCCCTAATTCTTTCTCACATTGTGGGCAAAGAATGGGTAATTTGTTTTAGGTAGAAGAGGAATTGTGTACTAATATTGGTACCAGAAGAATGCGCCTTTATAGGATGAAGAGGAACGCGGCGCGCTACAAACCCATCGGATCGTGAAACATCACATTAAGGTAGATATAGACACTATTTGCGTTCGGGACGTCAGACTTTCTGGGCCATCAGGCACTCTCCTATCTTTTAACTACATGATAGGAAATATTGGTGTGGCAGCAATTCTGAAAAATGCACCAACTCTGGAGATGGAAAGGCCGGCTGAAGGGGTAGGAGGAGGCCGGTTTTTGTTTTTTAACACCATGTGTGCATGCACTGGAGGCCTACATACATGTTGTTAAATTCAGGTTTTTTTCAGCCTGATAGTCCAGAATGTTTACAAGCTTGTTGCACTTTGAGACGGCGAATGTCCTCCAGTTCGTATTGGCGTTGTGCACCTAATTCTTTCTCACATTGTGGGCAAAGAATGGGTAATTTGTTTTAGGTAGAAGAGGAATTGTGTACTAATATTGGTACCAGAAGAAAGCGCCTTTATAGGATGAAGAGGAACGCGGCGCGCTACAAACCCATCGGATCGTGAAACATCACATTAAGGTAGATATAGACACTATATGCGTTCGGGACGTCAGACTTTCTGGGCAATCAGGCACTCTCCTATCTTTTAACTACTCGATAGGAAATATTGGTATGGCAGAAATTCTGAAAAAGGCACCAATTCTGGAGATGGAGAGGCCGGCTGAAGGGGTAGGAGGAGGCCGGATTTTTTTTTTAACGCCATGTGTGCATGCACTAGAGGCCTACATACATGTTGTTAAATTCAGGTTTTTTTCATCCTGATAGTCCAGAATATTTACAAGCTTGTCGCACTTTGAGACGGCGAATGTCCTCCAGTTCGTATTGGCGTTGTGTCCCTAATTCTTTCTCACATTGTGGGCAAAGAATGGGTAATTTGTTTTAGGTAGAAGAGGAATTGTGTACTGATATTGGTACCAGAAGAACGCGCCTCCATAGGATGAAGAAGAACGCGGCGCGCTACAAACCTTTCGGATCGTGAAACATCACATTAAGGTAGATATAGACACCATTTGCGTTCGGGACGTCAGACTTTCTGGGCCATCAGGCATTCTCCTATCTTTTAACTACATGATAGGAAATATTGGTGTGGCAGCAATTCTGAAAAATGCACCAACTCTGGAAATGGAAAGGCCGGCTGAAGGGATAGGAGGAGGCCGGATTTTGTTTTTTAACACCATGTGTGCATGCACTGGAGGCCTACATACATGTTGTTAAATTCAGTTTTTTTTCAGCCTGATAGTCCAGAATGTTTACAAGCTTGTTGCACTTTGAGACGGCGAATGTCCTCCAGTTCGTATTGGCGTTGTGTACTTAATTCTTTCTCACATTGTGGGCAAAGAATGGGTAATTTGTTTTAGGTAGAAGAGGAATTGTGTACTAATATTGGTACCAGAAGAACGCGCCTCCACAAGATGAAGAAGAACGCGGCGCCCTACAAACCCATCGGATCGTGAAACATCACATTAAGGTAGATATAGACACTATTTGCGTTCGGGACGTCAGACTTTCTGGGCAATCAGGCACTCTCCTATCTTTTAACTACTCGATAGGAAATATTGGTATGGTAGCAATTCTGAAAAAGGCACCAATTCTGGAGATGGAGAGGCCGGCTGAAGGGGTAGGAGGAGGCCGGATTTTTTTTTTAACGCCATGTGTGCATGCACTGGAGGCCTACATACATGTTGTTAAATTCAGTGTTTTTTCAGCCTGATAGTCCAGAATGTTTACAAGCTTGTCGCACTTTGAGACGGCGAATGTCCTCCGGTTCGTATTGGCGTTGTGTCCCTAATTCTTTCTCACATTGTGGGCAAAGAATGGGTAATTTGTTTTAGGTAGAAGAGGAATTGTGTACTGATATTGGAACCAGAAGAACGCGCCTCCACAAGATGAAGAAGAACGCGGCGCCCTACAAACCCATCGGATCGTGAAACATCACATTAAGGTAGATATAGACACTATTTGCGTTCGGGACGTCAGACTTTCTGGGCAATCAGGCACTCTCCTATCTTTTAACTACTCGATAGGAAATATTGGTATGGCAGCAATTCTGAAAAAGGCACCAATTCTGGAGATGGAGAGGCCGGCTGAAGGGGTAGGAGGAGGCCGGATTTTTTTTTTAACGCCATGTGTGCATGCACTGGAGGCCTACATACATGTTGTTAAATTCAGTGTTTTTTCAGCCTGATAGTCCAGAATGTTTACAAGCTTGTCGCACTTTGAGACGGCGAATGTCCTCCGGTTCGTATTGGCGTTGTGTCCCTAATTCTTTCTCACATTGTGGGCAAAGAATGGGTAATTTGTTTTAGGTAGAAGAGGAATTGTGTACTGATATTGGAACCAGAAGAACGCGCCTCCACAAGATGAAGAAGAACGCGGCGCCCTACAAACCCATCGGATCGTGAAACATCACATTAAGGTAGATATAGACACTATTTGCGTTCGGGACGTCAGACTTTCTGGGCAATCAGGCACTCTCCTATCTTTTAACTACTCGATAGGAAATATTGGTATGGCAGCAATTCTGAAAAAGGCACCAATTCTGGAGATGGAGAGGCCGGCTGAAGGGGTAGGAGGAGGCCGGATTTTTTTTTTAACGCCATGTGTGCATGCACTGGAGGCCTACATACATGTTGTTAAATTCAGTGTTTTTTCAGCCTGATAGTCCAGAATGTTTACAAGCTTGTCGCACTTTGAGACGGCGAATGTCCTCCGGTTCGTATTGGCGTTGTGTCCCTAATTCTTTCTCACATTGTGGGCAAAGAATGGGTAATTTGTTTTAGGTAGAAGAGGAATTGTGTACTGATATTGGAACCAGAAGAACGCGCCTCCACAAGATGAAGAAGAACGCGGCGCCCTACAAACCCATCGGATCGTGAAACATCACATTAAGGTAGATATAGACACTATTTGCGTTCGGGACGTCAGACTTTCTGGGCAATCAGGCACTCTCCTATCTTTTAACTACTCGATAGGAAATATTGGTATGGCAGCAATTCTGAAAAAGGCACCAATTCTGGAGATGGAGAGGCCGGCTGAAGGGGTAGGAGGAGGCCGGATTTTTTTTTTAACGCCATGTGTGCATGCACTGGAGGCCTACATACATGTTGTTAAATTCAGGTTTTTTTCAGCCTGATAGTCCAGAATATTTACAAGCTTGTCGCACTTTGAGACGGCGAATGTCCTCCAGTTCGTATTGGCGTTGTGTCCCTAATTCTTTCTCACATTGTGGGCAAAGAATGGGTAATTTGTTTTAGGTAGAAGAGGAATTGTGTACTAATATTGGTACCAGAAGAATGCGCCTTTATAGGATGAAGAGGAACGCGGCGCGCTACAAACCCATCGGATCGTGAAACATCACATTAAGGTAGATATAGACACTATTTGCGTTCGGGACGTCAGACTTTCTGGGCCATCAGGCACTCTCCTATCTTTTAACTACATGATAGGAAATATTGGTGTGGCAGCAATTCTGAAAAATGCACCAACTCTGGAGATGGAAAGGCCGGCTGAAGGGGTAGGAGGAGGCCGGATTTTGTTTTTTAACACCATGTGTGCATGCACTGGAAGCCTACATACATGTTGTTAAATTCAGGTTTTTTTCAGCCTGATAGTCCAGAATGTTTACAAGCTTGTTGCACTTTGAGACGGCGAATGTCCTCCAGTTCGTATTGGCGTTGTGCACCTAATTCTTTCTCACATTGTGGGCAAAGAATGGGTAATTTGTTTTAGGTAGAAGAGGAATTGTGTACTAATATTGGTACCAGAAGAAAGCGCCTTTATAGGATGAAGAGGAACGCGGCGCGCTACAAACCCATCGGATCGTGAAACATCACATTAAGGTAGATATAGACACTATATGCGTTCGGGACGTCAGACTTTCTGGGCAATCAGGCACTCTCCTATCTTTTAACTACTCGATAGGAAATATTGGTATGGCAGAAATTCTGAAAAAGGCACCAATTCTGGAGATGGAGAGGCCGGCTGAAGGGGTAGGAGGAGGCCGGATTTTTTTTTTAACGCCATGTGTGCATGCACTAGAGGCCTACATACATGTTGTTAAATTCAGGTTTTTTTCAGCCTGATAGTCCAGAATATTTACAAGCTTGTCGCACTTTGAGACGGCGAATGTCCTCCAGTTCGTATTGGCGTTGTGTCCCTAATTCTTTCTCACATTGTGGGCAAAGAATGGGTAATTTGTTTTAGGTAGAAGAGGAATTGTGTACTGATATTGGTACCAGAAGA
Source organism: Rhinoderma darwinii (assembly GCF_050947455.1). Taxonomy (NCBI): domain Eukaryota; kingdom Metazoa; phylum Chordata; class Amphibia; order Anura; family Rhinodermatidae; genus Rhinoderma; species Rhinoderma darwinii. The sequence goes on from NC_134688.1 coordinate 219,895,538, forward strand.
ACGCGCCTCCATAGGATGAAGAAGAACGCGGCGCGCTACAAACCTTTCGGATCGTGAAACATCACATTAAGGTAGATATAGACACCATTTGCGTTCGGGACGTCAGACTTTCTGGGCCATCAGGCATTCTCCTATCTTTTAACTACATGATAGGAAATATTGGTGTGGCAGCAATTCTGAAAAATGCACCAACTCTGGAAATGGAAAGGCCGGCTGAAGGGATAGGAGGAGGCCGGATTTTGTTTTTTAACACCATGTGTGCATGCACTGGAGGCCTACATACATGTTGTTAAATTCAGTTTTTTTTCAGCCTGATAGTCCAGAATGTTTACAAGCTTGTTGCACTTTGAGACGGCGAATGTCCTCCGGTTCGTATTGGCGTTGTGTACCTAATTCTTTCTCACATTGTGGGCAAAGAATGCGTAATTTGTTTTAGGTAGAAGAGGAATTGTGTACTAATATTGGTACCAGAAGAATGCGCCTTTATAGGATGAAGAGGAACGCGGCGCGCTACAAACCCATCGGATCGTGAAACATCACATTAAGGTAGATATAGACACTATTTGCGTTCGGGACGTCAGACTTTCTGGGCAATCAGGCACTCTCCTATCTTTTAACTACTCGATAGGAAATATTGGTATGGCAGCAATTCTGAAAAAGGCACCAATTCTGGAGATGGAGAGACCGGCTGAAGGGGTAGGAGGAGGCCGGATTTTTTTTTTAACGCCATGTGTGCATGCACTGGAGGCATACATACATGTTGTTAAATTCTGTGTTTTTTCAGCCTGATAGTCCAGAATGTTTACAAGCTTGTCGCACTTTGAGACGGCGAATGTCCTCCGGTTCGTATTGCCGTTGTGTCCCTAATTCTTTCTCACATTGTGGGCAAAGAATGGGTAATTTGTTTTAGGTAGAAGAGGAATTGTGTACTGATATTGGAACCAGAAGAACGCGCCTCCACAAGATGAAGAAGAACGCGGCGCCCTACAAACCCATCGGATCGTGAAACATCACATTAAGGTAGATATAGACACTATTTGCGTTCGGGACGTCAGACTTTCTGGGCAATCAGGCACTCTCCTATCTTTTAACTACTCGATAGGAAATATTGGTATGGAAGCAATTCTGAAAAAGGCACCAATTCTGGAGATGGAGAGGCCGGCTGAAGGGGTAGGAGGAGGCCGGATTTTTTTTTTAACGCCATGTGTGCATGCACTGGAGGCCTACATACATGTTGTTAAATTCAGGTTTTTTTCAGCCTGATAGTCCAGAATATTTACAAGCTTGTCGCACTTTGAGACGGCGAATGTCCTCCAGTTCGTATTGGCGTTGTGTCCCTAATTCTTTCTCACATTGTGGGCAAAGAATGGGTAATTTGTTTTAGGTAGAAGAGGAATTGTGTACTAATATTGGTACCAGAAGAATGCGCCTTTATAGGATGAAGAGGAACGCGGCGCGCTACAAACCCATCGGATCGTGAAACATCACATTAAGGTAGATATAGACACTATTTGCGTTCGGGACGTCAGACTTTCTGGGCCATCAGGCACTCTCCTATCTTTTAACTACATGATAGGAAATATTGGTGTGGCAGCAATTCTGAAAAATGCACCAACTCTGGAGATGGAAAGGCCGGCTGAAGGGGTAGGAGGAGGCCGGATTTAGTTTTTTAACACCATGTGTGCATGCACTAGAGGCCTACATACATGTTGTTAAATTCAGGTTTTTTTCAGCCTGATAGTCCAGAATATTTACAAGCTTGTCGCACTTTGAGACGGCGAATGTCCTCCAGTTCGTATTGGCGTTGTGTCCCTAATTCTTTCTCACATTGTGGGCAAAGAATGGGTAATTTGTTTTAGGTAGAAGAGGAATTGTGTACTGATATTGGTACCAGAAGAACGCGCCTCCATAGGATGAAGAAGAACGCGGCGCGCTACAAACCTTTCGGATCGTGAAACATGACATTAAGGTAGATATAGACACCATTTGCGTTCGGGACGTCAGACTTTCTGGGCCATCAGGCATTCTCCTATCTTTTAACTAAATGATAGGAAATATTGGTGTGGCAGCAATTCTGAAAAATGCACCAACTCTGGAAATGGAAAGGCCGGCTGAAGGGATAGGAGGAGACCGGATTTTGTTTTTTAACACCATGTGTGCATGCACTGGAGGCCTACATACATGTTGTTAAATTCAGTTTTTTTTCAGCCTGATAGTCCAGAATGTTTACAAGCTTGTTGCACTTTGAGACGGCGAATGTCCTCCAGTTCGTATTGGCGTTGTGTACCTAATTCTTTCTCACATTGTGGGCAAAGAATGGGTAATTTGTTTTAGGTAGAAGAGGAATTGTGTACTAATATTGGTACCAGAAGAATGCGCCTTTATAGGATGAAGAGGAACGCGGCGCGCTACAAACCCATCGGATCGTGAAACATCACATTAAGGTAGATATAGACACTATTTGCGTTCGGGACGTCAGACTTTCTGGGCAATCAGGCACTCTCCTATCTTTTAACTACTCGATAGGAAATATTGGTATGGCAGCAATTCTGAAAAAGGCACCAATTCTGGAGATGGAGAGGCCGGCTGAAGGGGTAGGAGGAGGCCGGATTTTTTTTTTAACGTCATGTGTGCATGCACTGGAGGCCTACATACATGTTGTTAAATTCAGGTTTTTTTCAGCCTGATAGTCCAGAATATTTACAAGCTTGTCGCACTTTGAGACGGCGAATGTCCTCCAGTTCGTATTGGCGTTGTGTCCCTAATTCTTTCTCACATTGTGGGCAAAGAATGGGTAATTTGTTTTAGGTAGAAGAGGAATTATCTACTGATATTGGAACCAGATGAACGCGCCTCCACAAGATGAAGAAGAACGCGGCGCCCTACAAACCTGTCGGATCGTGAAACATCACATTAAGGTAGATATAGACACAATTTGCGTTCGGGACGTCAGACTTTCTGGGCCATCAGGCACTCTCCTATCTTTTAACTACATGATAGGAAATATTGGTGTGGCAGCAATTCTGAAAAATGCACCAATTCTGGAGATGGAGAGGCCGGCTGAAGGGGTAGGAGGAGGCCGGATTTTTTTTAACACTATGTGTGCATGCACTGGAGGCCTACATACATGTTGTTAAATTCAGTGTTTTTTCAGCCTGATAGTCCAGAATGTTTACAAGCTTGTCGCACTTTGAGACGGCGAATGTCCTCCAGTTCGTATTGGCGTTGTGTACCTAATTCTTTCTCACATTGTGGGCAAAGAATGGGTAATTTGTTTTAGGTAGAAGAGGAATTGTGTACTAATATTGGTACCAGAAGAATGCGCCTTTATAGGATGAAGAGGAACGCGGCGCGCTACAAACCCATCGGATCGTGAAACATCACATTAAGGTAGATATAGACACAATTTGCGTTCGGGACATCAGACTTTCTGGGCCATCAGGCACTCTCCTATCTTTTAACTACATGATAGGAAATATTGGTGTGGCAGCAATTCTGAAAAATGCACCAATTCTGGAGATGGAGAGGCCGGCTGAAGGGGTAGGAGGAGGCCGGATTTTTTTTAACGCTATGTGTGCATGCACTGGAGGCCTACATACATGTTGTTAAATTCAGTTTTTTTTCAGCCTGATAGTCCAGAATGTTTACATGCTTGTTGCGCTTTGAGACGGCGAATGTCCTCCAGTTCGTATTGGCGTTGCGTACCTAATTCTTTCTCACATTGTGGGCAAAGAATGGGTAATTTGTTTTAGGTAGAAGAGGAATTGTGTACTAATATTGGTACCAGAAGAATGCGCCTTTATAGGATGAAGAGGAACGCGGCGCGCTACAAACCCATCGGATCGTGAAACATCACATTAAGGTAGATATAGACACAATTTGCGTTCGGGACGTCAGACTTTCTGGGCCATAAGGCACTCTCCTGTCTTTTAACTACATGATAGGAAATAGTGGTGTGGTAGCAATTCTGAAAAAGGCACCAATTCTGGAGATGGAGAGGCCGGCTGAAGGGATAGGAGGAGGCCGGATTTTTTTTTTAACGCCATGTGTGCATGCACTGGAGGCCTACATACATGTTGTTAAATTCAGGTTTTTTTCAGCCTGATAGTCCAGAATATTTACAAGCTTGTCGCACTTTGAGACGGCGAATGTCCTCCAGTTCGTATTGGCGTTGTGTCCCTAATTCTTTCTCACATTGTGGGCAAAGAATGGGTTATTTGTTTTAGGTAGAAGAGGAATTGTGTACTAATATTGGTACCAGAAGAATGCGCCTTTATAGGATGAAGAGGAACGCGGCGCGCTACAAACCCATCGGATCGTGAAACATCACATTAAGGTAGATATAGACACTATTTGCGTTCGGGACGTCAGACTTTGTGGGCCATCAGGCACTCTCCTATCTTTTAACTACATGATAGGAAATATTGGTGTGGCAGCAATTCTGAAAAATGCACCAACTCTGGAGATGGAAAGGCCGGCTGAAGGGGTAGGAGGAGGCCAGATTTTGTTTTTTAACACCATGTGTGCATGCACTGGAGGCCTACATACATGTTGTTAAATTCAGTTTTTTTTTAGCCTGATAGTCCAGAATGTTTACAAGCTTGTTGCACTTTGAGACGGCGAATGTCCTCCAGTTCGTATTGGCGTTGTATACCTAATTCTTTCTCACATTGTGGGCAAAGAATGGGTAATTTGTTTTAGGTAGAAGAGGAATTGTGTACTAATATTGGTACCAGAAGAATGCGCCTTTATAGGATGAAGAAGAACGCAGTGCTACAAACCTTTTGGATCGTGAAACATCACATTAAGGTAGATATAGACACCATTTGCGTTCGGGACGTCAGACTTTCTGGGCCATCAGGCACTCTCCTATCTTTTAACTAAATGATAGGAAATATTGGTGTGGCAGCAATTCTGAAAAATGCACCAACTCTGGAGATGGATAGGCCGGCTGAAGGGGTAGGAGGAGGCCGGATTTTTTTTTTAACGCCATGTGTGCATGCACTGGAGGCCTACATACATGTTGTTAAATTCAGTGTTTTTTCAGCCTGATAGTCCAGAATGTTTACAAGCTTGTCGCACTTTGAGACGGCGAATGTCCTCCGGTTCGTATTGGCGTTGTGTCCCTAATTCTTTCTCACATTGTGGGCAAAGAATGGGTAATTTGTTTTAGGTAGAAGAGGAATTGTGTACTGATATTGGAACCAGAAGAACGCGCCTCCACAAGATGAAGAAGAACGCGGCGCCCTACAAACCCATCGGATCGTGAAACATCACATTAAGGTAGATATAGACACTATATGCGTTCGGGACGTCAGACTTTCTGGGCCATCAGGCACTCTCCTATCTTTTAAATACATAATAGGAAATATTGGTGTGGCAGCAATTCTGAAAAATGCACCAATTCTGGAGATGTAGAGGCCGGCTGAAGGGGTAGGAGGAGGCCGGATTTTGTTTTTTAACACCATGTGTGCATGCACTGGAGGCCTACATACATGTTGTTAAATTCAGGTTTTTTTCAGCCTGATAGTCCAGAATGTTTACAAGCTTGTCGCACTTTGAGACGGCGAATGTCCTCCGGTTCGTATTGGCGTTGTGTCCCTAATTCTTTCTCACATTGTGGGCAAAGAATGGGTAATTTGTTTTAGGTAGAAGAGGAATTGTGTACTGATATTGGAACCAGAAGAACGCGCCTCCACAAGATGAAGAAGAACGCGGCGCCCTACAAACCCATCGGATCGTGAAACATCACATTAAGGTAGATATAGACACTATATGCGTTCGGGACGTCAGACTTTCTGGGCAATCAGGCACTCTCCTATCTTTTAACTACTCGATAGGAAATATTGGTATGGCAGCAATTCTGAAAAAGGCACCAATTCTGGAGATGGAGAGGCCGGCTGAAGGGGTAGGAGGAGGCCGGATTTTTTTTTTAACGCCATGTGTGCATGCACTAGAGGCCTACATACATGTTGTTAAATTCAGGTTTTTTTCAGCCTGATAGTCCAGAATATTTACAAGCTTGTCGCACTTTGAGACGGCGAATGTCCTCCAGTTCGTATTGGCGTTGTGTCCCTAATTCTTTCTCACATTGTGGGCAAAGAATGGGTAATTTGTTTTAGGTAGAAGAGGAATTGTGTACTAATATTGGTACCAGAAGAATGCGCCTTTATAGGATAAAGAGGAACGCGGCGCGCTACAAACCCATCGGATCGTGAAATATCACATTAAGGTAGATATAGACACAATTTGCGTTCGGGACGTCAGACTTTCTGGGCCATCAGGCACTTTCCTATCTTTTAACTACATGATAGGAAATATTGGTGTGGCAGCAATTCTGAAAAATGCACCAATTCTGGAGATGGAGAGGCCGGCTGAAGGGGTAGGAGGAGGCCGAATTTTTTTTTAACGCCATGTGTTCATGCACTGGAGGCCTACATACATGTTGTTAAATTCAGGTTTTTTTCAGCCTGATAGTCCAGAATATTTACAAGCTTGTCGCACTTTGAGACGGCGAATGTCCTCCTGTTCGTATTGGCGTTGAGTCCCTAATTCTTTCTCACATTGTGGGCAAAGAATGGGTAATTTGTTTTAGGTAGAAGAGGAATTGTGTACTGATATTGGAACCAGAAGAACGCGCCTCCACAAGATGAAGAAGAACGCGGCGCCCTACAAACCCATCGGATCGTGAAACATCACATTAAGGTAGATATAGACACTATTTGCGTTCGGGACGTCAGACTTTCTGGGCAATCAGGCACTCTCCTATCTTTTAACTACTCGATAGGAAATATTGGTATGGCAGCAATTCTGAAAAAGGCACCAATTCTGGAGATGGAGAGGCCGGCTGAAGGGGTAGGAGGAGGCTGGATTTTTTTTTTTAACGCCATGTGTGCATGCACTGGAGGCCTACATACATGTTGTTAAATTCAGGTTTTTTTCAGCCTGATAGTCCAGAATGTTTACAAGCTTGTTGCACTTTGAGACGGCGAATGTCCTCCAGTTCGTATTGGCGTTGTGTACCTAATTCTTTCTCACATTGTGGGCAAAGAATGGGTAATTTGTTTTAGGTAGAAGAGGAATTGTGTACCGTATTTTCCGGACTATAAGGCGCACCGGATTATAAGGCGCACTTTCTATGAGCGCCTTGTAAGCAATCATGTTTCATATATAAGGCGCACTGGATTATAAGGCGCAGCACATTACCGTTAAATAAACCATTGCTCAGACTGCAAGTCAAAATTTATTACACTTTTTAACAATAACTTGCAACTGGTTCAGCTGTAATTGCAAATCAAAACGTTAAGGGTATGTGCACACACACTAATTACGTCCGTAATTGACGGACGTATTTCGGCCGCAAGTCCCGGACCGAACAGTGCAAGGAGCCGGGCTCCTAGCATCATACTTATGTACGACGCTAGGAGTCCCTGCCTCGCTGCAGGACAACTGTCCCGTACTGTAAACATGATTATACTACGGGACAGTTGTCCTGCAGCAAGGCAGGGACTCCTAGCGTCGTACATAAGTATGATGCTAGGAGCCCGGCTCCTTGCACTGTGTTCGGTCCGGGACTTGCGGCCGAAATACGTCCGTCAATTACGGACGTAATTAGTGTGTGTGCACATACCCTTACCGTACTTTTTCAGTTCATTCCTCCACCAGAAATCCATCAAATCCGTCATCTTCAGTGTCGGAGTTGAACAGTTGGGCGATTTCGGCATCAAGCATGGGGTCCTCCTCTTCATTATCCGAGTCGGTTTCGTTGCTGCTGCTAGGCTCTTCAGTGGTGATTCCAGCCTTCCTGAAAGCTCGGATGACACTGGAGACTGATACATTCTTCCAGGCATCCACGATCCACTGGCACATAGTGGCATAACTCGCACGGCGTTGCCTCCCTGTTTTGGTGAATGTGTGGTCACCTTCTGTCATCCAATGCTCCCATGCAGCTCGCAATTTAACTTTAAATGACCTGTTGATGCTGATATCTAGCGGCTGGAGCTCTTTGGTTAATCCACCAGGGATGACAGCAAGCTCCGAATTAGTTTTCTTCACTTGGGCTTTGACAGTATCGGTCAAGTGGGCGCGCATCGAGTCACAGACCAATAGGGATGGGGATTTGTGAAAAAAGCCACCCGGTCTCTTGACGTAGACCTCCCTCAGCCACTCACTCATCTTCTCCTCATCCATCCAGCCCTTTGGGTTAGCCTTAATGATGACACCAGCAGGAAAATTTTCTTTAGGCAAAGTCTTCCTCTTGAAAATTACCATGGGTGGTAGTTTCTGGCCATTAGCCTGACAAGCGAGAACTACAGTGAAAGATGACTTCTCATTTCCTGTGGTACGTATAGATATCGTACTGGTCCCTGTTTTCTCAACAGTACGGTTTACGGGGATATCGAAAGTGAGGGGAACCTCATCCATGTTAATAATGTGTTCTGGCTGGATATTCTTTTCATTTATCTTGGTTATGCAGTAGGTGCGGAAAATGGCCAGCTTCTCTTCATAATCCTTTGGTAATTGCTGGCACACAGTAGTTCTGGTGCGAATGGAGAGATGACGCCTTTGCATGAAACGAAAGCACCATGAAGGACCTCCTCGAAAGTCCTTGATCTCCATGTCACGTGCTAAAGCAGTGGCTTTGAGTCTAATAGAGACAGTGGAGACGCTTCTACATGCGTTTCTCTGTTCCATAACCCACTGTTCTATTTTGTCCTCCAACTGTGGCCACCTTGCTTTGTTTCCTCGGAAACTCAGTTTGGTCTTCTTTACTTGGCGGAGGTCATCTTCTTGTTTTCTCCACTTACGCACCATGGATTCATTAATGTTGAATTCTCTTGCAGCTGCCCTATTTCCATGCTCTACTGCATAACTTATAGCTTTAAGCTTGAAACCTGCATCATAAGCATGTCTCTTAACAGGAGGCATTTTTTGGGGTAGTGGGTATAGTTAACGCTAAAGCAAAGATATATTGCAAGGATCCTACAGAGCTGTAAGTATCACTCAGTGTGGCTCCTGATTACGGTGGCCGTAATGCTCAATCCATTTATGGATACTGTAAAAACCCAAGTGAAGAATAAATTCATAGGCGCACGGGGGGGAGGAGCATGGTGTGTGCTGTGGTATGCCGCCGCCGACCCCTGCCGCCCACGATAGAGGTAAAGGATCCTGTATGAACCCCTCTCTTTACTGTCGGGTTCATATATAAGGCGCACCGGATTATAAGGCGCACTTTCTATTTCTGAGAAATTCTCAACATTTTATGTGCGCCTTATAGTCCGGAAAATACGGTACTAATATTGGTACCAGAAGAAAGCGCCTTTATAGTATAAAGAGGAACGCGGCGCGCTACAAACCCATCGGATCGTGAAACATCACATTAAGGTAGATATAGACACAATTTGCGTTCGGGACGTCAGACTTTCTGGGCCATAAGGCACTCTCCTGTCTTTTAACTACATGATAGGAAATAGTGGTGTGGTAGCAATTCTGAAAAAGGCACCAATTCTGGAGATGGAGAGGCCGGCTGAAGGGATAGGAGGAGGCCGGATTTTTTTTTTAACGCCATGTGTGCATGCACTGGAGGCCTACATACATGTTGTTAAATTCAGGTTTTTTTCAGCCTGATAGTCCAGAATATTTACAAGCTTGTCGCACTTTGAGACGGCGAATGTCCTCCAGTTCGTATTGGCGTTGTGTCCCTAATTCTTTCTCACATTGTGGGCAAAGAATGGGTAATTTGTTTTAAGTAGAAGAGGAATTATGTACTGATATTGGAACCAGAAGAACGCGCCTCCACAAGATGAAGAAGAACGCGGCGCCCTACAAACCTGTCGGATCGTGAAACATCACATTAAGGTAGATATAGACACAATTTGCGTTCGGGACGTCAGACTTTCTGGGCCATCAGGCACTCTCCTATCTTTTAACTACATGATAGGAAATATTGGTGTGGCAGCAATTCTGAAAAATGCACCAATTCTGGAGATGGAGAGGCCGGCTGAAGGGGTAGGAGGAGGCCGGATTTTTTTTAACGCTATGTGTGCATGCACTGGAGGCCTACATACATGTTGTTAAATTCAGTGTTTTTTCAGCATGATAGTCCAGAATGTTTACAAGCTTGTCGCACTTTGAGACGGCGAATGTCCTCCAGTTCGTATTGGCGTTGTGTACCTAATTCTTTCTCACATTGTGGGCAAAGAATGGGTAATTTGTTTTAGGTAGAAGAGGAATTGTGTACTGATATTGGAACCAGAAGAACGCGCCTCCACAAGATGAAGAAGAACGCGGCGCCCTACAAACCCATCGGATCGTGAAACATCACATTAAGGTAGATATAGACACTATTTGCGTTCGGGACGTCAGACTTTCTGGGCAATCAGGCACTCTCCTATCTTTTAACTACTCGATAGGAAATATTGGTATGGCAGCAATTCTGAAAAAGGCACCAATTCTGGAGATAGAGAGGCCGGCTGAAGGGGTAGGAGGAGGCCGGATTTTTTTTTTAACGCCATGTGTGCATGCACTGGAGGCCTACATACATGTTGTTAAATTCAGGTTTTTTTCAGCCTGATAGTCCAGAATATTTACAAGCTTGTCGCACTTTGAGACGGCGAATGTCCTCCAGTTCGTATTGGTGTTGTGTCCCTAATTCTTTCTCACATTGTGGGCAAAGAATGGGTAATTTGTTTTAGGTAGAAGAGGAATTGTGTACTGATATTGGAACCAGAAGAACGCGCCTCCACAAGATGAAGAAGAACGCGGCGCCCTACAAACCCATCGGATCGTGAAACATCACATTAAGGTAGATATAGACACTATATGCGTTCGGGACGTCAGACTTTCTGGGCAATCAGGCACTCTCCTATCTTTTAACTACTCGATAGGAAATATTGGTATGGCAGCAATTCTGAAAAAGGCACCAATTCTGGAGATGGAGAGGCCGGCTGAAGGGGTAGGAGGAGGCCGGATTTTTTTTTTAACACCATGTGTGCATGCAATGGAGGCCTACATACATGTTGTTAAATTTTGTGTTTTTTCAGCCTGATAGTCCAGAATGTTTACAAGCTTGTCGCACTTTGAGACGGCGAATGTCCTCCAGTTCGTATTGGCGTTGTGTCCCTAATTCTTTCTCACATTGTGGGCAAAGAATGGGTAATTTGTTTTAGGTAGAAGAGGAATTATGTACTGATATTGGAACCAGAAGAACGCGCCTCCACAAGATGAAGAAGAACGCGGCGCCCTACAAACCTGTCGGATCGTGAAACATCACATTAAGGTAGATATAGACACAATTTGCGTTCGGGACGTCAGACTTTCTGGGCCATCAGGCACTCTCCTATCTTTTAACTACATGATAGGAAATATTGGTGTGGCAGCAATTCTGAAAAATGCACCAACTCTGGAGATGGAAAGGCCGGCTGAAGGGGTAGGAGGAGGCCGGATTTTGTTTTTTAACACCATGTGTGCATGCACTGGAGGCCTACATACATGTTGTTAAATTCAGTTTTTTTTTCAGCCTGATAGTCCAGAATGTTTACAAGCTTGTTGCACTTTGAGACGGCGAATGTCCTCCAGTTCGTATTGGCGTTGTGTACCTAATTCTTTCTCACATTGTGGGCAAAGAATGGGTAATTTGTTTTAGGTAGAAGAGGAATTATGTAGTAATATTGGTACCAGAAGAATGCGCCTTTATAGGATGAAGAAGAACGCGGCGCGCTACAAACCCATCGGATCGTGAAACATCACATTAAGGTAGATATAGACACTATTTGCGTTCGGGACGTCAGACTTTCTGGGCCATCAGGCACTCTCCTATCTTTTAACTACATGATAGGAAATATTGGTGTGGCAGCAATTCTGAAAAATGCACCAACTCTGGAGATGGAAAGGCCGGCTGAAGGGGTAGGAGGAGGCTGGATTTTGTTTTTTAACACCATGTGTGCATGCACTAGAGGCCTACATACATGTTGTTAAATTCAGTTTTTTTTCAGCCTGATAGTCCAGAATGTTTACAAGCTTGTTGCACTTTGAGATGGCGAATGTCCTCCAGTTCGTATTGGCGTTGTGTACCTAATTCTTTCTCACATTGTGGGCAAAGAATGGGTAATTTGTTTTAGGTAGAAGAGGAATTGTGTACTAATATTGGTACCAGAAGAATGCGCCTTTATAGGATGAAGAGGAACACGGCGCGCTACAAACCCATCGGATCGTGAAACATCACATTAAGGTAGATATAGACACTATTTGCGTTCGGGACGACAGACTTTCTGGGCCATCAGGCACTCTCCTATCTTTTAACTACATGATAGGAAATATTGGTGTGGCAGCAATTCTGAAAAATGCACCAACTCTGGAGTTGGAAAGGCCGGCTGAAGGGGTAGGAGGAGGCCAGATTTTGTTTTTTAACACCATGTGTGCATGCACTGGAGGCCTACATACATGTTGTTAAATTCAGTTTTTTTTCAGCCTGATAGTCCAGAATGTTTACAAGCTTGTTGCACTTTGAGACGGCGAATGTCCTCCAGTTCGTATTGGCGTTGTGTACCTAATTCTTTCTCACATTGTGGGCAAAGAATGGGTAATTTGTTTTAGGTAGAAGAGGAATTGTGTACTAATATTGGTACCAGAAGAATGCGCCTTTATAGGATGAAGAGGAACGCGGCGCGCTACAAACCCATCGGATCGTGAAACATCACATTAAGGTAGATATAGACACTATTTGCGTTCGGGACGTCAGACTTTCTGGGCCATCAGGCACTCTCCTATCTTTTAACTACATGATAGGAAATATTGGTGTGGCAGCAATTCTGAAAAATGCACCAACTCTGGAGATGGAAAGGCCGGCTGAAGGGGTAGGAGGAGGCCGGATTTTGTTTTTTAACTCCATGTGTGCATGCACTAGAGGCCTACATACATGTTGTTAAATTCAGTTTTTTTTCAGCCTGATAGTCCAGAATGTTTACAAGCTTGTTGCACTTTGAGATGGCGAATGTCCTCCAGTTCGTATTGGCGTTGTGTACCTAATTCTTTCTCACATTGTGGGCAAAGAATGGGTAATTTGTTTTAGGTAGAAGAGGAATTGTGTACTAATATTGGTACCAGAAGAATGCGCCTTTATAGGATGAAGAGGAACACGGCGCGCTACAAACCCATCGGATCGTGAAACATCACATTAAGGTAGATATAGACACTATTTGCGTCCGGGACGACAGACTTTCTGGGCCATCAGGCACTCTCCTATCTTTTAACTACATGATAGGAAATATTGGTGTGGCAGCAATTCTGAAAAATGCACCAACTCTGGAGTTGGAAAGGCCGGCTGAAGGGGTAGGAGGAGGCCAGATTTTGTTTTTTAACACCATGTGTGCATGCACTGGAGGCCTACATACATGTTGTTAAATTCAGTTTTTTTTCAGCCTGATAGTCCAGAATGTTTACAAGCTTGTTGCACTTTGAGACGGCGAATGTCCTCCAGTTCGTATTGGCGTTGTGTACCTAATTCTTTCTCACATTGTGGGCAAAGAATGGGTAATTTGTTTTAGGTAGAAGAGGAATTGTGTACTAATATTGGTACCAGAAGAATGCGCCTTTATAGGATGAAGAGGAACGCGGCGCGCTACAAACCCATCGGATCGTGAAACATCACATTAAGGTAGATATAGACACTATTTGCGTTCGGGACGACAGACTTTCTGGGCCATCAGGCACTCTCCTATCTTTTAACTACATGATAGGAAATATTGGTGTGGCAGCAATTCTGAAAAATGCACCAACTCTGGAGTTGGAAAGGCCGGCTGAAGGGGTAGGAGGAGGCCAGATTTTGTTTTTTAACACCATGTGTGCATGCACTGGAGGCCTACATACATGTTGTTAAATTCAGTTTTTTTTCAGCCTGATAGTCCAGAATGTTTACAAGCTTGTTGCACTTTGAGACGGCGAATGTCCTCCAGTTCGTATTGGCGTTGTGTACCTAATTCTTTCTCACATTGTGGGCAAAGAATGGGTAATTTGTTTTAGGTAGAAGAGGAATTGTGTACTAATATTGGTACCAGAAGAATGCGCCTTTATAGGATGAAGAGGAACGCGGCGCGCTACAAACCCATCGGATCGTGAAACATCACATTAAGGTAGATATAGACACTATTTGCGTTCGGGACGTCAGACTTTCTGGGCCATCAGGCACTCTCCTATCTTTTAACTACATGATAGGAAATATTGGTGTGGCAGCAATTCTGAAAAATGCACCAACTCTGGAGATGGAAAGGCCGGCTGAAGGGGTAGGAGGAGGCCGGATTTTGTTTTTTAACTCCATGTGTGCATGCACTAGAGGCCTACATACATGTTGTTAAATTCAGTTTTTTTTCAGCCTGATAGTCCAGAATGTTTACAAGCTTGTTGCACTTTGAGATGGCGAATGTCCTCCAGTTCGTATTGGCGTTGTGTACCTAATTCTTTCTCACATTGTGGGCAAAGAATGGGTAATTTGTTTTAGGTAGAAGAGGAATTGTGTACTAATATTGGTACCAGAAGAATGCGCCTTTATAGGATGAAGAGGAACACGGCGCGCTACAAACCCATCGGATCGTGAAACATCACATTAAGGTAGATATAGACACTATTTGCGTTCGGGACGACAGACTTTCTGGGCCATCAGGCACTCTCCTATCTTTTAACTACATGATAGGAAATATTGGTGTGGCAGCAATTCTGAAAAATGCACCAACTCTGGAGTTGGAAAGGCCGGCTGAAGGGGTAGGAGGAGGCCAGATTTAGTTTTTTAACACCATGTGTGCATGCACTGGAGGCCTACATACATGTTGTTAAATTCAGTTTTTTTTCAGCCTGATAGTCCAGAATGTTTACAAGCTTGTTGCACTTTGAGACGGCGAATGTCCTCAAGTTCGTATTGGCGTTGTGTACCTAATTCTTTCTCACATTGTGGGCAAAGAATGGGTAATTTGTTTTAGGTAGAAGAGGAATTGTGTACTAATATTGGTACCAGAAGAATGCGCCTTTATAGGATGAAGAGGAACGCGGCGCGCTACAAACCCATCGGATCGTGAAACATCACATTAAGGTAGATATAGACACAATTTGCGTTCGGGACGTCAGACTTTCTGGGCCATAAGGCACTCTCCTGTCTTTTAACTACATGATAGGAAATAGTGGTGTGGTAGCAATTCTGAAAAAGGCACCAATTCTGGAGATGGAGAGGCCGGCTGAAGGGATAGGAGGAGGCCGGATTTTTTTTTTAACGCCATGTGTGCATGCACTGGAGGCCTACATACATGTTGTTAAATTCAGGTTTTTTTCAGCCTGATAGTCCAGAATATTTACAAGCTTGTCGCACTTTGAGACGGCGAATGTCCTCCAGTTCGTATTGGCGTTGTGTCCCTAATTCTTTCTCACATTGTGGGCAAAGAATGGGTAAT
Organism: Rhinoderma darwinii; assembly: GCF_050947455.1. Taxonomy (NCBI): domain Eukaryota; kingdom Metazoa; phylum Chordata; class Amphibia; order Anura; family Rhinodermatidae; genus Rhinoderma; species Rhinoderma darwinii. The sequence continues at coordinate 219,910,972 of NC_134688.1, forward strand.
TTGTTTTAAGTAGAAGAGGAATTATGTACTGATATTGGAACCAGAAGAACGCGCCTCCACAAGATGAAGAAGAACGCGGCGCCCTACAAACCTGTCGGATCGTGAAACATCACATTAAGGTAGATATAGACACAATTTGCGTTCGGGACGTCAGACTTTCTGGGCCATCAGGCACTCTCCTATCTTTTAACTACATGATAGGAAATATTGGTGTGGCAGCAATTCTGAAAAATGCACCAATTCTGGAGATGGAGAGGCCGGCTGAAGGGGTAGGAGGAGGCCGGATTTTTTTTAACGCTATGTGTGCATGCACTGGAGGCCTACATACATGTTGTTAAATTCAGTGTTTTTTCAGCATGATAGTCCAGAATGTTTACAAGCTTGTCGCACTTTGAGACGGCGAATGTCCTCCAGTTCGTATTGGCGTTGTGTACCTAATTCTTTCTCACATTGTGGGCAAAGAATGGGTAATTTGTTTTAGGTAGAAGAGGAATTGTGTACTGATATTGGAACCAGAAGAACGCGCCTCCACAAGATGAAGAAGAACGCGGCGCCCTACAAACCCATCGGATCGTGAAACATCACATTAAGGTAGATATAGACACTATTTGCGTTCGGGACGTCAGACTTTCTGGGCAATCAGGCACTCTCCTATCTTTTAACTACTCGATAGGAAATATTGGTATGGCAGCAATTCTGAAAAAGGCACCAATTCTGGAGATAGAGAGGCCGGCTGAAGGGGTAGGAGGAGGCCGGATTTTTTTTTTAACGCCATGTGTGCATGCACTGGAGGCCTACATACATGTTGTTAAATTCAGGTTTTTTTCAGCCTGATAGTCCAGAATATTTACAAGCTTGTCGCACTTTGAGACGGCGAATGTCCTCCAGTTCGTATTGGTGTTGTGTCCCTAATTCTTTCTCACATTGTGGGCAAAGAATGGGTAATTTGTTTTAGGTAGAAGAGGAATTGTGTACTGATATTGGAACCAGAAGAACGCGCCTCCACAAGATGAAGAAGAACGCGGCGCCCTACAAACCCATCGGATCGTGAAACATCACATTAAGGTAGATATAGACACTATATGCGTTCGGGACGTCAGACTTTCTGGGCAATCAGGCACTCTCCTATCTTTTAACTACTCGATAGGAAATATTGGTATGGCAGCAATTCTGAAAAAGGCACCAATTCTGGAGATGGAGAGGCCGGCTGAAGGGGTAGGAGGAGGCCGGATTTTTTTTTTAACACCATGTGTGCATGCAATGGAGGCCTACATACATGTTGTTAAATTTTGTGTTTTTTCAGCCTGATAGTCCAGAATGTTTACAAGCTTGTCGCACTTTGAGACGGCGAATGTCCTCCAGTTCGTATTGGCGTTGTGTCCCTAATTCTTTCTCACATTGTGGGCAAAGAATGGGTAATTTGTTTTAGGTAGAAGAGGAATTATGTACTGATATTGGAACCAGAAGAACGCGCCTCCACAAGATGAAGAAGAACGCGGCGCCCTACAAACCTGTCGGATCGTGAAACATCACATTAAGGTAGATATAGACACAATTTGCGTTCGGGACGTCAGACTTTCTGGGCCATCAGGCACTCTCCTATCTTTTAACTACATGATAGGAAATATTGGTGTGGCAGCAATTCTGAAAAATGCACCAACTCTGGAGATGGAAAGGCCGGCTGAAGGGGTAGGAGGAGGCCGGATTTTGTTTTTTAACACCATGTGTGCATGCACTGGAGGCCTACATACATGTTGTTAAATTCAGTTTTTTTTTCAGCCTGATAGTCCAGAATGTTTACAAGCTTGTTGCACTTTGAGACGGCGAATGTCCTCCAGTTCGTATTGGCGTTGTGTACCTAATTCTTTCTCACATTGTGGGCAAAGAATGGGTAATTTGTTTTAGGTAGAAGAGGAATTATGTAGTAATATTGGTACCAGAAGAATGCGCCTTTATAGGATGAAGAAGAACGCGGCGCGCTACAAACCCATCGGATCGTGAAACATCACATTAAGGTAGATATAGACACTATTTGCGTTCGGGACGTCAGACTTTCTGGGCCATCAGGCACTCTCCTATCTTTTAACTACATGATAGGAAATATTGGTGTGGCAGCAATTCTGAAAAATGCACCAACTCTGGAGATGGAAAGGCCGGCTGAAGGGGTAGGAGGAGGCTGGATTTTGTTTTTTAACACCATGTGTGCATGCACTAGAGGCCTACATACATGTTGTTAAATTCAGTTTTTTTTCAGCCTGATAGTCCAGAATGTTTACAAGCTTGTTGCACTTTGAGATGGCGAATGTCCTCCAGTTCGTATTGGCGTTGTGTACCTAATTCTTTCTCACATTGTGGGCAAAGAATGGGTAATTTGTTTTAGGTAGAAGAGGAATTGTGTACTAATATTGGTACCAGAAGAATGCGCCTTTATAGGATGAAGAGGAACACGGCGCGCTACAAACCCATCGGATCGTGAAACATCACATTAAGGTAGATATAGACACTATTTGCGTTCGGGACGACAGACTTTCTGGGCCATCAGGCACTCTCCTATCTTTTAACTACATGATAGGAAATATTGGTGTGGCAGCAATTCTGAAAAATGCACCAACTCTGGAGTTGGAAAGGCCGGCTGAAGGGGTAGGAGGAGGCCAGATTTTGTTTTTTAACACCATGTGTGCATGCACTGGAGGCCTACATACATGTTGTTAAATTCAGTTTTTTTTCAGCCTGATAGTCCAGAATGTTTACAAGCTTGTTGCACTTTGAGACGGCGAATGTCCTCCAGTTCGTATTGGCGTTGTGTACCTAATTCTTTCTCACATTGTGGGCAAAGAATGGGTAATTTGTTTTAGGTAGAAGAGGAATTGTGTACTAATATTGGTACCAGAAGAATGCGCCTTTATAGGATGAAGAGGAACGCGGCGCGCTACAAACCCATCGGATCGTGAAACATCACATTAAGGTAGATATAGACACTATTTGCGTTCGGGACGTCAGACTTTCTGGGCCATCAGGCACTCTCCTATCTTTTAACTACATGATAGGAAATATTGGTGTGGCAGCAATTCTGAAAAATGCACCAACTCTGGAGATGGAAAGGCCGGCTGAAGGGGTAGGAGGAGGCCGGATTTTGTTTTTTAACTCCATGTGTGCATGCACTAGAGGCCTACATACATGTTGTTAAATTCAGTTTTTTTTCAGCCTGATAGTCCAGAATGTTTACAAGCTTGTTGCACTTTGAGATGGCGAATGTCCTCCAGTTCGTATTGGCGTTGTGTACCTAATTCTTTCTCACATTGTGGGCAAAGAATGGGTAATTTGTTTTAGGTAGAAGAGGAATTGTGTACTAATATTGGTACCAGAAGAATGCGCCTTTATAGGATGAAGAGGAACACGGCGCGCTACAAACCCATCGGATCGTGAAACATCACATTAAGGTAGATATAGACACTATTTGCGTCCGGGACGACAGACTTTCTGGGCCATCAGGCACTCTCCTATCTTTTAACTACATGATAGGAAATATTGGTGTGGCAGCAATTCTGAAAAATGCACCAACTCTGGAGTTGGAAAGGCCGGCTGAAGGGGTAGGAGGAGGCCAGATTTTGTTTTTTAACACCATGTGTGCATGCACTGGAGGCCTACATACATGTTGTTAAATTCAGTTTTTTTTCAGCCTGATAGTCCAGAATGTTTACAAGCTTGTTGCACTTTGAGACGGCGAATGTCCTCCAGTTCGTATTGGCGTTGTGTACCTAATTCTTTCTCACATTGTGGGCAAAGAATGGGTAATTTGTTTTAGGTAGAAGAGGAATTGTGTACTAATATTGGTACCAGAAGAATGCGCCTTTATAGGATGAAGAGGAACGCGGCGCGCTACAAACCCATCGGATCGTGAAACATCACATTAAGGTAGATATAGACACTATTTGCGTTCGGGACGACAGACTTTCTGGGCCATCAGGCACTCTCCTATCTTTTAACTACATGATAGGAAATATTGGTGTGGCAGCAATTCTGAAAAATGCACCAACTCTGGAGTTGGAAAGGCCGGCTGAAGGGGTAGGAGGAGGCCAGATTTTGTTTTTTAACACCATGTGTGCATGCACTGGAGGCCTACATACATGTTGTTAAATTCAGTTTTTTTTCAGCCTGATAGTCCAGAATGTTTACAAGCTTGTTGCACTTTGAGACGGCGAATGTCCTCCAGTTCGTATTGGCGTTGTGTACCTAATTCTTTCTCACATTGTGGGCAAAGAATGGGTAATTTGTTTTAGGTAGAAGAGGAATTGTGTACTAATATTGGTACCAGAAGAATGCGCCTTTATAGGATGAAGAGGAACGCGGCGCGCTACAAACCCATCGGATCGTGAAACATCACATTAAGGTAGATATAGACACTATTTGCGTTCGGGACGTCAGACTTTCTGGGCCATCAGGCACTCTCCTATCTTTTAACTACATGATAGGAAATATTGGTGTGGCAGCAATTCTGAAAAATGCACCAACTCTGGAGATGGAAAGGCCGGCTGAAGGGGTAGGAGGAGGCCGGATTTTGTTTTTTAACTCCATGTGTGCATGCACTAGAGGCCTACATACATGTTGTTAAATTCAGTTTTTTTTCAGCCTGATAGTCCAGAATGTTTACAAGCTTGTTGCACTTTGAGATGGCGAATGTCCTCCAGTTCGTATTGGCGTTGTGTACCTAATTCTTTCTCACATTGTGGGCAAAGAATGGGTAATTTGTTTTAGGTAGAAGAGGAATTGTGTACTAATATTGGTACCAGAAGAATGCGCCTTTATAGGATGAAGAGGAACACGGCGCGCTACAAACCCATCGGATCGTGAAACATCACATTAAGGTAGATATAGACACTATTTGCGTTCGGGACGACAGACTTTCTGGGCCATCAGGCACTCTCCTATCTTTTAACTACATGATAGGAAATATTGGTGTGGCAGCAATTCTGAAAAATGCACCAACTCTGGAGTTGGAAAGGCCGGCTGAAGGGGTAGGAGGAGGCCAGATTTAGTTTTTTAACACCATGTGTGCATGCACTGGAGGCCTACATACATGTTGTTAAATTCAGTTTTTTTTCAGCCTGATAGTCCAGAATGTTTACAAGCTTGTTGCACTTTGAGACGGCGAATGTCCTCAAGTTCGTATTGGCGTTGTGTACCTAATTCTTTCTCACATTGTGGGCAAAGAATGGGTAATTTGTTTTAGGTAGAAGAGGAATTGTGTACTAATATTGGTACCAGAAGAATGCGCCTTTATAGGATGAAGAGGAACGCGGCGCGCTACAAACCCATCGGATCGTGAAACATCACATTAAGGTAGATATAGACACTATTTACGTTCGGGACGTCAGACTTTCTGGGCCATCAGGCACTCTCCTATCTTTTAAATACATGATAGGAAATATTGGTGTGGCAGCAATTCTGAAAAATGCACCAATTCTGGAGATGTAGAGGCCGGCTGAAGGGGTAGGAGGAGGCCGGATTTTGTTTTTTAACACCATGTGTGCATGCACTGGAGGCCTACATACATGTTGTTAAATTCAGTTTTTTTTCAGCCTGATAGTCCAGAATGTTTACAAGCTTGTCGCACTTTGAGACGGCGAATGTCCTCCAGTTCGTATTGGCGTTGTGTCCCTAATTCTTTCTCACATTGTGGGCAAAGAATGGGTAATTTGTTTTAGGTAGAAGAGGAATTGTGTACTGATATTGGAACCAGAAGAACGCGCCTCCACAAGATGAAGAAGAACGCGGCGCCCTACAAACCTGTCGGCTCGTGAAACATCACATTAAGGTAGATATAGACACCATTTGCGTTCGGGACGTCAGACTTTCTGGGCCATCAGGCACTCTCCTATCTTTTAACTACATGATAGGAAATATTGGTGTGGCAGCAATTCTGAAAAATGCACCAACTCTGGAGATGGATAGGCCGGCTGAAGGGGTAGGAGGAGGCCGGATTTTTTTTTTAACGCCATGTGTGCATGCACTGGAGGCCTACATACATGTTGTTAAATTCAGTGTTTTTTCAGCCTGATAGTCCAGAATGTTTACAAGCTTGTCGCACTTTGAGACGGCGAATGTCCTCCGGTTCGTATTGGCGTTGTGTCCCTAATTCTTTCTCACATTGTGGGCAATGAATGGGTAATTTGTTTTAGGTAGAAGAGGAATTGTGTACTGATATTGGAACCAGAAGAACGCGCCTCCACAAGATGAAGAAGAACGCGGCGCCCTACAAACCCATCGGATCGTGAAACATCACATTAAGGTAGATATAGACACTATATGCGTTCGGGACGTCAGACTTTCTGGGCAATCAGGCACTCTCCTATCTTTTAACTACTCGATAGGAAATATTGGTATGGCAGCAATTCTGAAAAAGGCACCAATTCTGGAGATGGAGAGGCCGGCTGAAGGGGTAGGAGGAGGCCGGATTTTTTTTTTAACGCCATGTGTGCATGCACTAGAGGCCTACATACATGTTGTTAAATTCAGGTTTTTTTCAGCCTGATAGTCCAGAATATTTACAAGCTTGTCGCACTTTGAGACGGCGAATGTCCTCCAGTTCGTATTGGCGTTGTGTCCCTAATTCTTTCTCACATTGTGGGCAAAGAATGGGTAATTTGTTTTAGGTAGAAGAGGAATTGTGTACTAATATTGGTACCAGAAGAATGCGCCTTTATAGGATAAAGAGGAACGCGGCGCGCTACAAACCCATCGGATCGTGAAATATCACATTAAGGTAGATATAGACACAATTTGCGTTCGGGACGTCAGACTTTCTGGGCCATCAGGCACTTTCCTATCTTTTAACTACATGATAGGAAATATTGGTGTGGCAGCAATTCTGAAAAATGCACCAATTCTGGAGATGGAGAGGCCGGCTGAAGGGGTAGGAGGAGGCCGAATTTTTTTTTAACGCCATGTGTTCATGCACTGGAGGCCTACATACATGTTGTTAAATTCAGGTTTTTTTCAGCCTGATAGTCCAGAATATTTACAAGCTTGTCGCACTTTGAGACTGCGAATGTCCTCCTGTTCGTATTGGCGTTGTGTCCCTAATTCTTTCTCACATTGTGGGCAAAGAATGGGTAATTTGTTTTAGGTAGAAGAGGAATTGTGTACTGATATTGGAACCAGAAGAACGCGCCTCCACAAGATGAAGAAGAACGCGGCGCCCTACAAACCCATCGGATCGTGAAACATCACATTAAGGTAGATATAGACACTATTTGCGTTCGGGACGTCAGACTTTCTGGGCAATCAGGCACTCTCCTATCTTTTAACTACTCGATAGGAAATATTGGTATGGCAGCAATTCTGAAAAAGGCACCAATTCTGGAGATGGAGAGGCCGGCTGAAGGGGTAGGAGGAGGCCGGATTTTTTTTTTTAACGCCATGTGTGCATGCACTGGAGGCCTACATACATGTTGTTAAATTCAGGTTTTTTTCAGCCTGATAGTCCAGAATGTTTACAAGCTTGTTGCACTTTGAGACGGCGAATGTCCTCCAGTTCGTATTGGCGTTGTGTACCTAATTCTTTCTCACATTGTGGGCAAAGAATGGGTAATTTGTTTTAGGTAGAAGAGGAATTGTGTACTAATATTGGTACCAGAAGAAAGCGCCTTTATAGTATAAAGAGGAACGCGGCGCGCTACAAACCCATCGGATCGTGAAACATCACATTAAGGTAGATATAGACACAATTTTCGTTCGGGACGTCAGACTTTCTGGGCCATAAGGCACTCTCCTGTCTTTTAACTACATGATAGGAAATAGTGGTGTGGTAGCAATTCTGAAAAAGGCACCAATTCTGGAGATGGAGAGGCCGGCTGAAGGGATAGGAGGAGGCCGGATTTTTTTTTTAACGCCATGTGTGCATGCACTGGAGGCCTACATACATGTTGTTAAATTCAGGTTTTTTTCAGCCTGATAGTCCAGAATATTTACAAGCTTGTCGCACTTTGAGACGGCGAATGTCCTCCAGTTCGTATTGGCGTTGTGTCCCTAATTCTTTCTCACATTGTGGGCAAAGAATGGGTAATTTGTTTTAGGTAGAAGAGGAATTTTGTACTGATATTGGAACCAGAAGAACGCGCCTCCACAAGATGAAGAAGAACGCGGCGCCCTACAAACCTGTCGGATCGTGAAACATCACATTAAGGTAGATATAGACACAATTTGCGTTCGGGACGTCAGACTTTCTGGGCCATCAGGCACTCTCCTATCTTTTAACTACATGATAGGAAATATTGGTGTGGCAGCAATTCTGAAAAATGCACCAATTCTGGAGATGGAGAGGCCGGCTGAAGGGGTAGGAGGAGGCCGGATTTTTTTTAACGCTATGTGTGCATGCACTGGAGGCCTACATACATGTTGTTAAATTCAGTGTTTTTTCAGCATGATAGTCCAGAATGTTTACAAGCTTGTCGCACTTTGAGACGGCGAATGTCCTCCAGTTCGTATTGGCGTTGTGTACCTAATTCTTTCTCACATTGTGGGCAAAGAATGGGTAATTTGTTTTAGGTAGAAGAGGAATTGTGTACTGATATTGGAACCAGAAGAACGCGCCTCCACAAGATGAAGAAGAACGCGGCGCCCTACAAACCCATCGGATCGTGAAACATCACATTAAGGTAGATATAGACACTATTTGCGTTCGGGACGTCAGACTTTCTGGGCAATCAGGCACTCTCCTATCTTTTAACTACTCGATAGGAAATATTGGTATGGCAGCAATTCTGAAAAAGGCACCAATTCTGGAGATAGAGAGGCCGGCTGAAGGGGTAGGAGGAGGCCGGATTTTTTTTTTAACGCCATGTGTGCATGCACTGGAGGCCTACATACATGTTGTTAAATTCAGGTTTTTTTCAGCCTGATAGTCCAGAATATTTACAAGCTTGTCGCACTTTGAGACGGCGAATGTCCTCCAGTTCGTATTGGTGTTGTGTCCCTAATTCTTTCTCACATTGTGGGCAAAGAATGGGTAATTTGTTTTAGGTAGAAGAGGAATTATGTACTGATATTGGAACCAGAAGAACGCGCCTCCACAAGATGAAGAAGAACGCGGCGCCCTACAAACCTGTCGGCTCGTGAAACATCACATTAAGGTAGATATAGACACAATTTGCGTTCGGGACGTCAGACTTTCTGGGCCATCAGGCACTCTCCTATCTTTTAACTACATGATAGGAAATATTGGTGTGGCAGCAATTCTGAAAAATGCACCAATTCTGGAGATGGAGAGGCCGGCTGAAGGGGTAGGAGGAGGCCGGATTTTTTTTAACGCCATGTGTGCATGCACTGGAGGCCTACATACATGTTGTTAAATTCAGTGTTTTTTCAGCCTGATAGTCCAGAATGTTTACAAGCTTGTCGCACTTTGAGACGGCGAATGTCCTCCAGTTCGTATTGGCGTTGTGTCCCTAATTCTTTCTCACATTGTGGGCAAAGAATGGGTTATTTGTTTTAGGTAGAAGAGGAATTGTGTACTAATATTGGTACCAGAAGAATGCGCCTTTATAGGATGAAGAGGAACGCGGCGCGCTACAAACCCATCGGATCGTGAAACATCACATTAAGGTAGATATAGACACTATTTGCGTTCGGGACGTCAGACTTTCTGGGCCATCAGGCACTCTCCTATCTTTTGACTACATGATAGGAAATATTGGTGTGGCAGCAATTCTGAAAAATGCACCAATTCTGGAGATGGAGAGGCCGGCTGAAGGGGTAGGAGGAGGCCGGATTTTTTTTAACGCTATGTGTGCATGCACTGGAGGCCTACATACATGTTGTTAAATTCAGTGTTTTTTCAGCAAGATAGTCCAGAATGTTTACAAGCTTGTCGCACTTTGAGACGGCGAATGTCCTCCAGTTCGTATTGGAGTTGTGTACCTAATTCTTTCTCACATTGTGGGCAAAGAATGGGTAATTTGTTTTAGGTAGAAGAGGAATTGTGTACTAATATTGGTACCAGAAGAATGCGCCTTTATAGGATGAAGAGGAACGCGGCGCGCTACAAACCCATCGGATCGTGAAACATCACATTAAGGTAGATATAGACACTATTTGCGTTCGGGACGTCAGACTTTCTGGGCCATCAGGCACTTTCCTATCTTTTAACTACATGATAGGAAATATTGGTGTGGCAGCAATTCTGAAAAATGCACCAATTCTGGAGATGGAGAGGCCGGCTGAAGGGGTAGGAGGAGGCCGAATTTTTTTTTAACGCCATGTGTTCATGCACTGGAGGCCTACATACATGTTGTTAAATTCAGGTTTTTTTCAGCCTGATAGTCCAGAATATTTACAAGCTTGTCGCACTTTGAGACTGCGAATGTCCTCCTGTTCGTATTGGCGTTGTGTCCCTAATTCTTTCTCACATTGTGGGCAAAGAATGGGTAATTTGTTTTAGGTAGAAGAGGAATTGTGTACTGATATTGGAACCAGAAGAACGCGCCTCCACAAGATGAAGAAGAACGCGGCGCCCTACAAACCCATCGGATCGTGAAACATCACATTAAGGTAGATATAGACACTATTTGCGTTCGGGACGTCAGACTTTCTGGGCAATCAGGCACTCTCCTATCTTTTAACTACTCGATAGGAAATATTGGTATGGCAGCAATTCTGAAAAAGGCACCAATTCTGGAGATGGAGAGGCCGGCTGAAGGGGTAGGAGGAGGCCGGATTTTTTTTTTTAACGCCATGTGTGCATGCACTGGAGGCCTACATACATGTTGTTAAATTCAGGTTTTTTTCAGCCTGATAGTCCAGAATGTTTACAAGCTTGTTGCACTTTGAGACGGCGAATGTCCTCCAGTTCGTATTGGCGTTGTGTACCTAATTCTTTCTCACATTGTGGGCAAAGAATGGGTAATTTGTTTTAGGTAGAAGAGGAATTGTGTACTAATATTGGTACCAGAAGAAAGCGCCTTTATAGTATAAAGAGGAACGCGGCGCGCTACAAACCCATCGGATCGTGAAACATCACATTAAGGTAGATATAGACACAATTTTCGTTCGGGACGTCAGACTTTCTGGGCCATAAGGCACTCTCCTGTCTTTTAACTACATGATAGGAAATAGTGGTGTGGTAGCAATTCTGAAAAAGGCACCAATTCTGGAGATGGAGAGGCCGGCTGAAGGGATAGGAGGAGGCCGGATTTTTTTTTAACGCCATGTGTGCATGCACTGGAGGCCTACATACATGTTGTTAAATTCAGGTTTTTTTCAGCCTGATAGTCCAGAATATTTACAAGCTTGTCGCACTTTGAGATGGCGAATGTCCTCCAGTTCGTATTGGCGTTGTGTCCCTAATTCTTTCTCACATTGTGGGCAAAGAATGGGTAATTTGTTTTAGGTAGAAGAGGAATTATGTACTGATATTGGAACCAGAAGAACGCGCCTCCACAAGATGAAGAAGAACGCGGCGCCCTACAAACCTGTCGGATCGTGAAACATCACATTAAGGTAGATATAGACACAATTTGCGTTCGGGACGTCAGACTTTCTGGGCCATCAGGCACTCTCCTATCTTTTAACTACATGATAGGAAATATTGGTGTGGCAGCAATTCTGAAAAATGCACCAATTCTGGAGATGGAGAGGCCGGCTGAAGGGGTAGGAGGAGGCTGGATTTTTTTTAACGCTATGTGTGCATGCACTGGAGGCCTACATACATGTTGTTAAATTCAGTGTTTTTTCAGCATGATAGTCCAGAATGTTTACAAGCTTGTCGCACTTTGAGACGGCGAATGTCCTCCAGTTCGTATTGGCGTTGTGTACCTAATTCTTTCTCACATTGTGGGCAAAGAATGGGTAATTTGTTTTAGGTAGAAGAGGAATTGTGTACTGATATTGGAACCAGAAGAACGCGCCTCCACAAGATGAAGAAGAACGCGGCGCCCTACAAACCCATCGGATCGTGAAACATCACATTAAGGTAGATATAGACACTATTTACGTTCGGGACGTCAGACTTTCTGGGCAATCAGGCACTCTCCTATCTTTTAACTACTCGATAGGAAATATTGGTATGGCAGCAATTCTGAAAAAGGCACCAATTCTGGAGATAGAGAGGCCGGCTGAAGGGGTAGGAGGAGGCCGGATTTTTTTTTTAACGCCATGTGTGCATGCACTGGAGGCCTACATACATGTTGTTAAATTCAGGTTTTTTTCAGCCTGATAGTCCAGAATATTTACAAGCTTGTCGCACTTTGAGACGGCGAATGTCCTCCAGTTCGTATTGGTGTTGTGTCCCTAATTCTTTCTCACATTGTGGGCAAAGAATGGGTAATTTGTTTTAGGTAGAAGAGGAATTATGTACTGATATTGGAACCAGAAGAACGCGCCTCCACAAGATGAAGAAGAACGCGGCGCCCTACAAACCTGTCGGCTCGTGAAACATCACATTAAGGTAGATATAGACACAATTTGCGTTCGGGACGTCAGACTTTCTGGGCCATCAGGCACTCTCCTATCTTTTAACTACATGATAGGAAATATTGGTGTGGCAGCAATTCTGAAAAATGCACCAATTCTGGAGATGGAGAGGCCGGCTGAAGGGGTAGGAGGAGGCCGGATTTTTTTTAACGCCATGTGTGCATGCACTGGAGGCCTACATACATGTTGTTAAATTCAGTGTTTTTTCAGCCTGATAGTCCAGAATGTTTACAAGCTTGTCGCACTTTGAGACGGCGAATGTCCTCCAGTTCGTATTGGCGTTGTGTCCCTAATTCTTTCTCACATTGTGGGCAAAGAATGGGTAATTTGTTTTAGGTAGAAGAGGAATTGTGTACTAATATTGGTACCAGAAGAATGCGCCTTTATAGGATAAAGAGGAACGCGGCGCGCTACAAACCCATCGGATCGTGAAACATCACATTAAGGTAGATATAGACACTATTTACGTTCGGGACGTCAGACTTTCTGGGCAATCAGGCACTCTCCTATCTTTTAACTACTCGATAGGAAATATTGGTATGGCAGCAATTCTGAAAAAGGCACCAATTCTGGAGATAGAGAGGCCGGCTGAAGGGGTAGGAGGAGGCCGGATTTTTTTTTTAACGCCATGTGTGCATGCACTGGAGGCCTACATACATGTTGTTAAATTCAGGTTTTTTTCAGCCTGATAGTCCAGAATGTTTACAAGCTTGTTGCAATTTGAGACGGCGAATGTCCTCCAGTTCGTATTGGCGTTGTGTACCTAATTCTTTCTCACATTGTGGGCAAAGAATGGGTAATTTGTTTTAGGTAGAAGAGGAATTGTGTACTAATATTGGTACCAGAAGAAAGCGCCTTTATAGTATAAAGAGGAACGCGGCGCGCTACAAACCCATCGGATCGTGAAACATCACATTAAGGTAGATATAGACACAATTTTCGTTCGGGACGTCAGACTTTCTGGGCCATAAGGCACTCTCCTGTCTTTTAACTACATGATAGGAAATAGTGGTGTGGTAGCAATTCTGAAAAAGGCACCAATTCTGGAGATGGAGAGGCCGGCTGAAGGGATAGGAGGAGGCCGGATTTTTTTTTAACGCCATGTGTGCATGCACTGGAGGCCTACATACATGTTGTTAAATTCAGGTTTTTTTCAGCCTGATAGTCCAGAATATTTACAAGCTTGTCGCACTTTGAGATGGCGAATGTCCTCCAGTTCGTATTGGCGTTGTGTCCCTAATTCTTTCTCACATTGTGGGCAAAGAATGGGTAATTTGTTTTAGGTAGAAGAGGAATTATGTACTGATATTGGAACCAGAAGAACGCGCCTCCACAAGATGAAGAAGAACGCGGCGCCCTACAAACCTGTCGGATCGTGAAACATCACATTAAGGTAGATATAGACACAATTTGCGTTCGGGACGTCAGACTTTCTGGGCCATCAGGCACTCTCCTATCTTTTAACTACATGATAGGAAATATTGGTGTGGCAGCAATTCTGAAAAATGCACCAATTCTGGAGATGGAGAGGCCGGCTGAAGGGGTAGGAGGAGGCTGGATTTTTTTTAACGCTATGTGTGCATGCACTGGAGGCCTACATACATGTTGTTAAATTCAGTGTTTTTTCAGCATGATAGTCCAGAATGTTTACAAGCTTGTCGCACTTTGAGACGGCGAATGTCCTCCAGTTCGTATTGGCGTTGTGTACCTAATTCTTTCTCACATTGTGGGCAAAGAATGGGTAATTTGTTTTAGGTAGAAGAGGAATTGTGTACTGATATTGGAACCAGAAGAACGCGCCTCCACAAGATGAAGAAGAACGCGGCGCCCTACAAACCCATCGGATCGTGAAACATCACATTAAGGTAGATATAGACACTATTTACGTTCGGGACGTCAGACTTTCTGGGCAATCAGGCACTCTCCTATCTTTTAACTACTCGATAGGAAATATTGGTATGGCAGCAATTCTGAAAAAGGCACCAATTCTGGAGATAGAGAGGCCGGCTGAAGGGGTAGGAGGAGGCCGGATTTTTTTTTTAACGCCATGTGTGCATGCACTGGAGGCCTACATACATGTTGTTAAATTCAGGTTTTTTTCAGCCTGATAGTCCAGAATATTTACAAGCTTGTCGCACTTTGAGACGGCGAATGTCCTCCAGTTCGTATTGGTGTTGTGTCCCTAATTCTTTCTCACATTGTGGGCAAAGAATGGGTAATTTGTTTTAGGTAGAAGAGGAATTATGTACTGATATTGGAACCAGAAGAACGCGCCTCCACAAGATGAAGAAGAACGCGGCGCCCTACAAACCTGTCGGCTCGTGAAACATCACATTAAGGTAGATATAGACACAATTTGCGTTCGGGACGTCAGACTTTCTGGGCCATCAGGCACTCTCCTATCTTTTAACTACATGATAGGAAATATTGGTGTGGCAGCAATTCTGAAAAATGCACCAATTCTGGAGATGGAGAGGCCGGCTGAAGGGGTAGGAGGAGGCCGGATTTTTTTTAACGCCATGTGTGCATGCACTGGAGGCCTACATACATGTTGTTAAATTCAGTGTTTTTTCAGCCTGATAGTCCAGAATGTTTACAAGCTTGTCGCACTTTGAGACGGCGAATGTCCTCCAGTTCGTATTGGCGTTGTGTCCCTAATTCTTTCTCACATTGTGGGCAAAGAATGGGTAATTTGTTTTAGGTAGAAGAGGAATTGTGTACTAATATTGGTACCAGAAGAATGCGCCTTTATAGGATAAAGAGGAACGCGGCGCGCTACAAACCCATCGGATCGTGAAACATCACATTAAGGTAGATATAGACACTATTTGCGTTCGGGACGTCAGACTTTCTGGGCCATCAGGCACTCTCCTATCTTTTAACTACATGATAGGAAATATTGGTGTGGCAGCAATTCTGAAAAATGCACCAATTCTGGAGATGGAGAGGCCGGCTGAAGGGGTAGGAGGAGGCCGGATTTTTTTAACGCTATGTGTGCATGCACTGGAGGCCTACATACATGTTGTTAAATTCAGTGTTTTTTCAGCCAGATAGTCCAGAATGTTTACAAGCTTGTCGCACTTTGAGACGGCGAATGTCCTCCAGTTCGTATTGGAGTTGTGTACCTAATTCTTTCTCACATTGTGGGCAAAGAATGGGTAATTTGTTTTAGGTAGAAGAGGAATTGTGTACTAATATTGGTACCAGAAGAATGCGCCTTTATAGGATGAAGAGGAACGCGGCGCGCTACAAACCCATCGGATCGTGAAACATCACATTAAGGTAGATATAGACACAATTTGCATTCGGGACGTCAGACTTTCTGGGCCATCAGGCACTCTCCTATCTTTTAACTACATGATAGGAAATATTGGTGTGGCAGCAATTCTGAAAAATGCACCAATTCTGGAGATGGAGAGGCCGGCTGAAGGGGTAGGAGGAGGCCGGATTTTTTTTAACGCTATGTGTGCATGCACTGGAGGCCTACATACATGTTGTTAAATTCAGTTTTTTTTCAGCCTGATAGTCCAGAATATTTACAAGCTTGTCGCACTTTGAGACGGCGAATGTCCTCCAGTTCGTATTGGCGTTGTGTACCTAATTCTTTCTCACATTGTGGGCAAAGAATGGGTAATTTGTTTTAGGTAGAAGAGGAATTGTGTACTAATATTGGTACCAGAAGAATGCGCCTTTATAGGATGAAGAGGAACGCGGCGCGCTACAAACCCATCGGATCGTGAAACATCACATTAAGGTAGATATAGACACTATTTGCGTTCGGGACGTCAGACTTTCTGGGCAATCAGGCACTCTCCTATCTTTTAACTACTCGATAGGAAATATTGGTGTGGCAGCAATTCTGAAAAAGGCACCAATTCTGGAGATGGAGAGGCCGGCTGAAGGGATAGGAGGAGGCCGGATTTTTTTTTTTAACGCCATGTGTGCATGCACTGGAGGCCTACATACATGTTGTTAAATTCAGGTTTTTTTCAGCCTGATAGTCCAGAATATTTACAAGCTTGTCGCACTTTGAGACGGCGAATGTCCTCCAGTTCGTATTGGCGTTGTGTCCCTAATTCTTTCTCACATTGTGGGCAAAGAATGGGTAATTTGTTTTAGGTAGAAGAGGAATTATGTACTGATATTGGAACCAGAAGAACGCGCCTCCACAAGATGAAGAAGAACGCGGCGCCCTACAAACCTGTCGGATCGTGAAACATCACATTAAGGTAGATATAGACACAATTTGCGTTCGGGACGTCAGACTTTCTGGGCCATCAGGCACTCTCCTATCTTTTAACTACATGATAGGAAATATTGGTGTGGCAGCAATTCTGAAAAATGCACCAATTCTGGAGATGGAGAGGCCGGCTGAAGGGGTAGGAGGAGGCCGGATTTTTTTTAACGCTATGTGTGCATGCACTGGAGGCCTACATACATGTTGTTAAATTCAGTTTTTTTTCAGCCTGATAGTCCAGAATGTTTACAAGCTTGTTGCACTTTGAGACGGCGAATGTCCTCCAGTTCGTATTGGCGTTGTGTACCTAATTCTTTCTCACATTGTGGGCAAAGAATGGGTAATTTGTTTTAGGTAGAAGAGGAATTGTGTACTAATATTGGTACCAGAAGAATGCGCCTTTATAGGATGAAGAGGAACGCGGCGCGCTACAAACCCATCGGATCGTGAAACATCACATTAAGGTAGATATAGACACAATTTGCGTTCGGGACGTCAGACTTTCTGGGCCATAAGGCACTCTCCTGTCTTTTAACTACATGATAGGAAATAGTGGTGTGGTAGCAATTCTGAAAAAGGCACCAATTCTGGAGATGGAGAGGCCGGCTGAAGGGATAGGAGGAGGCCGGATTTTTTTTTTAACGCCATGTGTGCATTCACTGGAGGCCTACATACATGTTGTTAAATTCAGGGTTTTTTCAGCCTGATAGTCCAGAATATTTACAAGCTTGTCGCACTTTGAGACGGCGAATGTCCTCCAGTTCGTATTGGCGTTGTGTCCCTAATTCTTTCTCACATTGTGGGCAAAGAATGGGTAATTTGTTTTAGGTAGAAGAGGAATTGTGTACTAATATTGGTACCAGAAGAATGCGCCTTTATAGGATAAAGAGGAACGCGGCGCGCTACAAACCCATCGGATCGTGAAACATCACATTAAGGTAGATATAGACACCATTTGCGTTCGGGACGTCAGACTTTCTGGGCTATCAGGCACTTTCCTATCTTTTAACTACTCGATAGGAAATATTGGTGTGGCAGCAATTCTGAAAAAGGCACCAATTCTGGAGATGGAGAGGCCGGCTGAAGGGATAGGAGGAGGCCGGATTTTTTTTTTTAACGCCATGTGTGCATGCACTGGAGGCCTACATACATGTTGTTAAATTCAGGTTTTTTTCAGCCTGATAGTCCAGAATATTTACAAGCTTGTCGCACTTTGAGACGGCGAATGTCCTCCAGTTCGTATTGGCGTTGTGTCCCTAATTCTTTCTCACATTGTGGGCAAAGAATGGGTAATTTGTTTTAGGTAGAAGAGGAATTATGTACTGATATTGGAACCAGAAGAACGCGCCCTACAAACCTGTCGGATCGTGAAACATCACATTAAGGTAGATATAGACACAATTTGCGTTCGGGACGTCAGACTTTCTGGGCCATCAGGCACTCTCCTATCTTTTAACTACATGATAGGAAATATTGGTGTGGCAGCAATTCTGAAAAATGCACCAATTCTGGAGATGGAGAGGCCGGCTGAAGGGGTAGGAGGAGGCCGGATTTTTTTTAACGCTATGTGTGCATGCACTGGAGGCCTACATACATGTTGTTAAATTCAGTTTTTTTTCAGCCTGATAGTCCAGAATGTTTACAAGCTTGTTGCACTTTGAGACGGCGAATGTCCTCCAGTTCGTATTGGCGTTGTGTACCTAATTCTTTCTCACATTGTGGGCAAAGAATGGGTAATTTGTTTTAGGTAGAAGAGGAATTGTGTACTAATATTGGTACCAGAAGAATGCGCCTTTATAGGATGAAGAGGAACGCGGCGCGCTACAAACCCATCGGATCGTGAAACATCACATTAAGGTAGATATAGACACAATTTGCGTTCGGGACGTCAGACTTTCTGGGCCATAAGGCACTCTCCTGTCTTTTAACTACATGATAGGAAATAGTGGTGTGGTAGCAATTCTGAAAAAGGCACCAATTCTGGAGATGGAGAGGCCGGCTGAAGGGATAGGAGGAGGCCGGATTTTTTTTTTAACGCCATGTGTGCATTCACTGGAGGCCTACATACATGTTGTTAAATTCAGGGTTTTTTCAGCCTGATAGTCCAGAATATTTACAAGCTTGTCGCACTTTGAGACGGCGAATGTCCTCCAGTTCGTATTGGCGTTGTGTCCCTAATTCTTTCTCACATTGTGGGCAAAGAATGGGTAATTTGTTTTAGGTAGAAGAGGAATTGTGTACTAATATTGGTACCAGAAGAATGCGCCTTTATAGGATAAAGAGGAACGCGGCGCGCTACAAACCCATCGGATCGTGAAACATCACATTAAGGTAGATATAGACACCATTTGCGTTCGGGACGTCAGACTTTCTGGGCTATCAGGCACTTTCCTATCTTTTAACTACATGATAGGAAATATTGGTGTGGCAGCAATTCTGAAAAATGCACCAATTCTGGAGATGGAGAGGCCGGCTGAAGGGATAGGAGGAGGCCGGATTTTTTTTTTAACGCCATGTGTGCATTCACTGGAGGCCTACATACATGTTGTTAAATTCTGTGTTTTTTCAGCCTGATAGTCCAGAATGTTTACAAGCTTGTCGCACTTTGAGACGGCGAATGTCCTCCAGTTCGTATTGGCGTTGTGTCCCTAATTCTTTCTCACATTGTGGGCAAAGAATGGGTAATTTGTTTTAGGCAGAAGAGGAATTGTGTACTAATATTGGTACCAGAAGAATGCGCCTTTATAGGATGAAGAGGAACGCGGCGCGCTACAAACCCATCGGATCGTGAAACATCACATTAAGGTAGATATAGACACTATTTGCGTTCGGGACGTCAGACTTTCTGGGCCATCAGGCACTCTCCTATCTTTTAACTACATGATAGGAAATATTGGTGTGGCAGCAATTCTGAAAAATGCACCAACTCTGGAGATGGAAAGGCCGGCTGAAGGGGTAGGAGGAGGCCGGATTTTGTTTTTTAACACCATGTGTGCATGCACTGGAGGCCTACATACATGTTGTTAAATTCAGTTTTTTTTCAGCCTGATAGTCCAGAATGTTTACAAGCTTGTTGGACTTTGAGACGGCGAATGTCCTCCAGTTCGTATTGGCGTTGTGTACCTAATTCTTTCTCACATTGTGGGCAAAGAATGGGTAATTTGTTTTAGGTAGAAGAGGAATTGTGTACTAATATTGGTACCAGAAGAAAGCGCCTTTATATTATGAAGAGGAACGCGGCGCGCTACAAACCCATCGGATCGTGAAACATCACATTAAGGTAGATATAGACACAATTTGCGTTCGGGACGTCAGACTTTCTGGGCCATAAGGCACTCTCCTGTCTTTTAACTACATGATAGGAAATAGTGGTGTGGTAGCAATTCTGAAAAAGGCACCAATTCTGGAGATGGAGAGGCCGGCTGAAGGGATAGGAGGAGGCCGGATTTTTTTTTTAACGCCATGTGTGCATGCACTGGAGGCCTACATACATGTTGTTAAATTCAGTGTTTTTTCAGCCTGATAGTCCAGAATGTTTACAAGCTTGTCGCACTTTGAGACGGCGAATGTCCTCCTGTTCGTATTGGCGTTGTGTCCCTAATTCTTTCTCACATTGTGGGCAAAGAATGGGTAATTTGTTTTAGGTAGAAGAGGAATTGTGTACTGATATTGGAACCAGAAGAACGCGCCTCCACAAGATGAAGAAGAACGAGGCGCCCTACAAACCCATCGGATCGTGAAACATCACATTAAGGTAGATATAGACACTATTTGCGTTCGGGACGTCAGACTTTCTGGGCAATCAGGCACTCTCCTATCTTTTAACTACTCGATAGGAAATATTGGTATGGCAGCAATTCTGAAAAAGGCACCAATTCTGGAGATGGAGAGGCCGGCTGAAGGGGTAGGAGGAGGCCGGATTTTTTTTTTAACGCCATGTGTGCATGCACTGGAGGCCTACATACATGTTGTTAAATTCAGGTTTTTTTCAGCCTGATAGTCCAGAATGTTTACAAGCTTGTCGCACTTTGAGACGGCGAATGTCCTCCAGTTCGTATTGGCGTTGTGTCCCTAATTCTTTCTCACATTGTGGGCAAAGAATGGGTAATTTGTTTTAGGTAGAAGAGGAATTGTGTACTAATATTGGTACCAGAAGAATGCGCCTTTATAGGATGAAGAGGAACGCGGCGCGCTACAAACCCATCGGATCGTGAAACATCACATTAAGGTAGATATAGACACAATTTGCGTTCGGGACGTCAGACTTTCTGGGCCATCAGGCACTCTCCTATCTTTTAACTACATGATAGGAAATATTGGTGTGGCAGCAATTCTGAAAAAGGCACCAATTCTGGAGATGGAGAGGCCGGCTGAAGGGGTAGGAGGAGGCCGGATTTTTTTTAACGCTATGTGTGCATGCACTGGAGGCCTACATACATGTTGTTAAATTCAGTTTTTTTTCTGCCTGATAGTCCAGAATGTTTACAAGCTTGTTGCACTTTGAGATGGCGAATGTCCTCCAGTTCGTATTGGCGTTGTGTACCTAATTCTTTCTCACATTGTGGGCAAAGAATGGGTAATTTGTTTTAGGTAGAAGAGGAATTGTGTACTAATATTGGTACCAGAAGAATGCGCCTTTATAGGATGAAGAGGAACGCGGCGCGCTACAAACCCATCGGATCGTGAAACATCACATTAAGGTAGATATAGACACTATTTGCGTTCGGGACGTCAGACTTTCTGGGCCATCAGGCACTCTCCTATCTTTTAACTACATGATAGGAAATATTGGTGTGGCAGCAATTCTGAAAAATGCACCAATTCTGGAGATGGAGAGGCCGGCTGAAGGGGTAGGAGGAGGCCGGATTTTTTTTAACGCTATGTGTGCATGCACTGGAGGCCTACATACATGTTGTTAAATTCAGTTTTTCTTCAGCCTGATAGTCCAGAATGTTTACAAGCTTGTTGGACTTTGAGACGGCGAATGTCCTCCAGTTCGTATTGGCGTTGTGTACCTAATTCTTTCTCACATTGTGGGCAAAGAATGGGTAATTTGTTTTAGGTAGAAGAGGAATTGTGTACTAATATTGGTACCAGAAGAATGCGCCTTTATAGGATTAAGAGGAACGCGGCGCGCTACAAACCCATCGGATCGTGAAACATCACATTAAGGTAGATATAGACACTATTTGCGTTCGGGACGTCAGACTTTCTGGGCCATCAGGCACTCTCCTATCTTTTAACTACATGATAGGAAATATTGGTGTGGCAGCAATTCTGAAAAATGCACCAACACTGGAGATGGAAAGGCCGGCTGAAGGGGTAGGAGGAGGCCGGATTTTGTTTTTTAACACCATGTGTGCATGCACTAGAGGCCTACATACATGTTGTTAAATTCAGTTTTTTTTCAGACTGATAGTCCAGAATGATTACAAGCTTGTTGCACTTTGAGATGGCGAATGTCCTCCAGTTCGTATTGGCGTTGTGTACCTAATTCTTTTCTCACATTGTGGGCAAAGAATGGGTAATTTGTTTTAGGTAGAAGAGGAATTGTGTACTAATATTGGTACCAGAAGAATGCGCCTTTATAGGATGAAGAGGAACGCGGCGCGCTACAAACCCATCGGATCGTGAAACATCACATTAAGGTAGATATAGACACTATTTGCGTTCGGGACGTCAGACTTTCTGGGCCATCAGGCACTCTCCTATCTTTTAAATACATGATAGGAAATATTGGTGTGGCAGCAATTCTGAAAAATGCACCAATTCTGGAGATGGAGAGGCCGGCTGAAGGGGTAGGAGGAGGCTGGATTTTTTTTTTTTAACGCCATGTGTGCATGCACTAGAGGCCTACATACATGTTGTTAAATTCAGGTTTTTTTCAGCCTGATAGTCCAGAATATTTACAAGTTTGTCGCACTTTGAGACGGCGAATGTCCTCCAGTTCGTATTAGCGTTGTGTCCCTAATTCTTTCTCACATTGTGGGCAAAGAATGGGTAATTTGTTTTAGGTAGAAGAGGAATTGTGTACTAATATTGGTACCAGAAGAATGCGCCTTTATAGGATGAAGAGGAACGCGGCGCGCTACAAACCCATCGGATCGTGAAACATCACATTAAGGTAGATATAGACACTATTTGCGTTCGGGACGTCAGACTTTCTGGGCAATCAGGCACTCTCCTATCTTTTAACTACTCGATAGGAAATATTGGTGTGGCAGCAATTCTGAAAAAGGCACCAATTCTGGAGATGGAGAGGCCGGCTGAAGGGGTAGGAGGAGGCCGGATTTTTTTTTTAACGCCATGTGTGCATGCACTGGAGGCCTACATACATGTTGTTAAATTCAGTGTTTTTTCAGCCTGATAGTCCAGAATATTTACAAGCTTGTCGCACTTTGAGACGGCGAATGTCCTCCAGTTCGTATTGGCGTTGTGTCCCTAATTCTTTCTCACATTGTGGGCAAAGAATGGGTAATTTGTTTTAGCTAGAAGAGGAATTATGTACTGATATTGGAACCAGAAGAACGCGCCTCCACATGATGAAGAAGAACGTGGCGCCCTACAAACCTGTCGGATCGTGAAACATCACATTAAGGTAGATATAGACACCATTTGCGTTCGGGACGTCAGACTTTCTGGGCCATCAGGCACTCTCCTATCTTTTAACTACATGATAGGAAATATTGGTGTGGCAGCAATTCTGAAAAATGCACCAACTCTGGAGATAGAAAGGCCGGCTGAAGGGGTAGGAGGAGGCCGGATTTTGTTTTTTAACACCATGTGTGCATGCACTGGAGGCCTACATACATGTTGTTAAATTCAGTTTTTTTTCAGCCTGATAGTCCAGAATGTTTACAAGCTTGTTGCACTTTGAGACGGCGAATGTCCTCCAGTTCGTATTGGCGTTGTGTACCTAATTCTTTCTCACATTGTGGGCAAAGAATGGGTAATTTGTTTTAGGTAGAAGAGGAATTGTGTACTAATATTGGTACCAGAAGAATGCGCCTTTATAGGATGAAGAGGAACGCGGCGCGCTACAAACCCATCGGATCGTGAAACATCACATTAAGGTAGATATAGACACATTTTGCGTTCGGGACGTCAGACTTTCTGGGCCATAAGGCACTCTCCTGTCTATTAACTACATGATAGGAAATAGTGGTGTGGTAGCAATTCTGAAAAAGGCACCAATTCTGGAGATGGAGAGGCCGGCTGAAGGGATAGGAGGAGGCCGGATTTTTTTTTTAACGCCATGTGTGCATGCACTGGAGGCCTACATACATGTTGTTAAATTCAGGTTTTTTTCAGCCTGATAGTCCAGAATATTTACAAGCTTGTCGCACTTTGAGACGGCGAATGTCCTCCAGTTCGTATTGGCGTTGTGTCCCTAATTCTTTCTCACATTGTGGGCAAAGAATGGGTAATTTGTTTTAGGTAGAAGAGGAATTATGTACTGATATTGGAACCAGAAGAACGCGCCTCCACAAGATGAAGAAGAACGCGGCGCTCTACAAACCTGTCGGATCGTGAAACATCACATTAAGGTAGATATAGACACAATTTGCGTTCGGGACGTCAGACTTTCTGGGCCATCAGGCACTCTCCTATCTTTTAACTACATGATAGGAAATATTGGTGTGGCAGCAATTCTGAAAAATGCACCAATTCTGGAGATGGAGAGGCCGGCTGAAGGGGTAGGAGGAGGCCGGATTTTTTTAACGCTATGTGTGCATGCACTGGAGGCCTACATACATGTTGTTAAATTCAGTGTTTTTTCAGCCTGATAGTCAAGAATGTTTACAAGCTTGTCGCACTTTGAGACGGCGAATGTCCTCCAGTTCGTATTGGCGTTGTGTACCTAATTCTTTCTCACATTGTGGGCAAAGAATGGGTAATTTGTTTTAGGTAGAAGAGGAATTGTGTACTAATATTGGTACCAGAAGAATGCGCCTTTATAGGATGAAGAGGAACGCGGCGCGCTACAAACCCATCGGATCGTGAAACATCACATTAAGGTAGATATAGACACAATTTGCGTTCGGGACGTCAGACTTTCTGGGCCATCAGGCACTCTCCTATCTTTTAACTACATGATAGGAAATATTGGTGTGGCAGCAATTCTGAAAAATGCACCAATTCTGGAGATGGAGAGGCCGGCTGAAGGGGTAGGAGGAGGCCGGATTTTTTTTAACGCTATGTGTGCATGCACTGGAGGCCTACATACATGTTGTTAAATTCAGTTTTTTTTCAGCCTGATAGTCCAGAATGTTTACGAGCTTGTTGCACTTTGAGACGGCGAATGTCCTCCAGTTCGTATTGGCGCTGTGTACCTAATTCTTTCTCACATTGTGGGCAAAGAATGGGTAATTTGTTTTAGGTAGAAGTGGAATTGTGTACTAATATTGGTACCAGAAGAATGCGCCTTTATAGGATGAAGAGGAACGCGGCGCGCTACAAACCCATCGGATCGTGAAACATCACATTAAGGTAGATATAGACACAATTTGCGTTCGGGACGTCAGACTTTCTGGGCCATAAGGCACTCTCCTGTCTTTTAACTACATGATAGGAAATAGTGGTGTGGTAGCAATTCTGAAAAAGGCACCAATTCTGGAGATGGAGAGGCCGGCTGAAGGGATAGGAGGAGGCCGGATTTTTTTTTTAACGCCATGTGTGCATTCACTGGAGGCCTACATACATGTTGTTAAATTCAGGGTTTTTTCAGCCTGATAGTCCAGAATATTTACAAGCTTGTCGCACTTTGAGACGGCGAATGTCCTCCAGTTCGTATTGGCGTTGTGTCCCTAATTCTTTCTCACATTGTGGGCAAAGAATGGGTTATTTGTTTTAGGTAGAAGAGGAATTGTGTACTAATATTGGTACCAGAAGAATGCGCCTTTATAGGATGAAGAGGAACGCGGCGCGCTACAAACCCATCGGATCGTGAAACATCACATTAAGGTCGATATAGACACTATTTGCGTTCGGGACGTCAGACTTTCTGGGCCATCAGGCACTCTCCTATCTTTTAACTACATGATAGGAAATATTGGTGTGGCAGCAATTCTGAAAAATGCACCAACTCTGGAGATGGAAAGGGAGATGGAAAGGCCGGCTGAAGGGGTAGGAGGAGGCCGGATTTTGTTTTTTAACACCATGTGTGCATGCACTAGAGGCCTACATACATGTTGTTAAATTCAGTTTTTTTTCAGCCTGATAGTCCAGAATGTTTACAAGCTTGTTGCACTTTGAGATGGCGAATGTCCTCCAGTTCGTATTGGCGTTGTGTCCCTAATTCTTTCTCACATTGTGGGCAAAGAATGGGTAATTTGTTTTAGGTAGAAGAGGAATTGTGTACTAATATTGGTACCAGAAGAATGCGCCTTTATAGGATGAAGAGGAACGCGGCGCGCTACAAACCCATCGGATCGTGAAACATCACATTAAGGTAGATATAGACACAATTTGCGTTCGGGACGTCAGACTTTCTGGGCCATCAGGCACTCTCCTATCTTTTAACTACATGATAGGAAATATTGGTGTGGCAGCAATTCTGAAAAATGCACCAATTCTGGAGATGGAGAGGCCGGCTGAAGGGGTAGGAGGAGGCCGGATTTTTTTTTTAACGCCATGTGTGCATGCACTGGAGGCCTACATACATGTTGTTAAATTCAGTGTTTTTTCAGCCTGATAGTCCAGAATATTTACAAGCTTGTCGCACATTGAGACGGCGAATGTCCTCCAGTTCGTATTGGCGTTGTGTCCCTAATTCTTTCTCACATTGTGGGCAAAGAATGGGTAATTTGTTTTAGCTAGAAGAGGAATTATGTACTGATATTGGAACCAGAAGAACGCGCCTCCACATGATGAAGAAGAACGTGGCGCCCTACAAACCTGTCGGATCGTGAAACATCACATTAAGGTAGATATAGACACCATTTGCGTTCGGGACGTCAGACTTTCTGGGCCATCAGGCACTCTCCTATCTTTTAACTACATGATAGGAAATATTGGTGTGGCAGCAATTCTGAAAAATGCACCAACTCTGGAGATGGAAAGGCCGGCTGAAGGGATAGGAGGAGGCCGGATTTTTTTTTTAACGCCATGTGTGCATGCACTGGAGGCCTACATACATGTTGTTAAATTCAGGTTTTTTTCAGCCTGATAGTCCAGAATATTTACAAGCTTGTCGCACTTTGAGACGGCGAATGTCCTCCAGTTCGTATTGGCGTTGTGTCCCTAATTCTTTCTCACATTGTGGGCAAAGAATGGGTAATTTGTTTTAGGTAGAAGAGGAATTGTGTACTAATATTGGTACCAGAAGAATGCGCCTTTATAGGATGAAGAGGAACGCGGCGCGCTACAAACCCATCGGATCGTGAAACATCACATTAAGGTAGATATAGACACAATTTGCGTTCGGGACGTCAGACTTTCTGGGCCATCAGGCACTCTCCTATCTTTTAACTACATGATAGGAAATATTGGTGTGGCAGCAATTCTGAAAAATGCACCAATTCTGGAGATGGAGAGGCCGGCTGAAGGGGTAGGAGGAGGCCGGATTTTTTTTTAACGCTATGTGTGCATGCACTGGAGGCCTACATACATGTTGTTAAATTCAGGTTTTTTTCAGCCTGATAGTCCAGAATGTTTACAAGCTTGTTGCACTTTGAGACGGCGAATGTCCTCCAGTTCGTATTGGCGTTGTGTACCTAATTCTTTCTCACATTGTGGGCAAAGAATGGGTAATTTGTTTTAGGTAGAAGAGGAATTGTGTACTAATATTGGTACCAGAAGAATGCGCCTTTATAGGATGAAGAGGAACGCGGCGCGCTACAAACCCATCGGATCGTGAAACATCACATTAAGGTAGATATAGACACAATTTGCGTTCGGGACGTCAGACTTTCTGGGCCATAAGGCACTCTCCTGTCTTTTAACTACATGATAGGAAATAGTGGTGTGGTAGCAATTCTGAAAAAGGCACCAATTCTGGAGATGGAGAGGCCGGCTGAAGGGATAGGAGGAGGCCGGATTTTTTTTTTAACGCCATGTGTGCATTCACTGGAGGCCTACATACATGTTGTTAAATTCAGGGTTTTTTCAGCCTGATAGTCCAGAATATTTACAAGCTTGTCGCACTTTGAGACGGCGAATGTCCTCCAGTTCGTATTGGCGTTGTGTCCCTAATTCTTTCTCACATTGTGGGCAAAGAATGGGTTATTTGTTTTAGGTAGAAGAGGAATTGTGTACTAATATTGGTACCAGAAGAATGCGCCTTTATAGGATGAAGAGGAACGCGGCGCGCTACAAACCCATCGGATCGTGAAACATCACATTAAGGTAGATATAGACACTATTTGCGTTCGGGACGTCAGACTTTCTGGGCCATCAGGCACTCTCCTATCTTTTAACTACATGATAGGAAATATTGGTGTGGCAGCAATTCTGAAAAATGCACCAACTCTGGAGATGGAAAGGCCGGCTGAAGGGGTAGGAGGAGGCCGGATTTTGCTTTTTAACACCATGTGTGCATGCACTAGAGGCCTACATACATGTTGTTAAATTCAGTTTTTTTTCAGCCTGATAGTCCAGAATGTTTACAAGCTTGTTGCACTTTGAGATGGCGAATGTCCTCCAGTTCGTATTGGCGTTGTGTACCTAATTCTTTCTCACATTGTGGGCAAAGAATGGGTAATTTGTTTTAGGTAGAAGAGGAATTGTGTACTAATATTGGTACCAGAAGAATGCGCCTTTATAGGATGAAGAGGAACACGGCGCGCTACAAACCCATCGGATCGTGAAACATCACATTAAGGTAGATATAGACACTATTTGCGTTCGGGACGACAGACTTTCTGGGCCATCAGGCACTCTCCTATCTTTTAACTACATGATAGGAAATATTGGTGTGGCAGCAATTCTGAAAAATGCACCAACTCTGGAGATGGAAAGGCCGGCTGAAGCGGTAGGAGGAGGCCAGATTTTGTTTTTTAACACCATGTGTGCATGCACTGGAGGCCTACATACATGTTGTTAAATTCAGTTTTTTTTCAGCCTGATAGTCCAGAATGTTTACAAGCTTGTTGCACTTTGAGACGGCGAATGTCCTCCAGTTCGTATTGGCGTTGTGTACCTAATTCTTTCTCACATTGTGGGCAAAGAATGGGTAATTTGTTTTAGGTAGAAGAGGAATTGTGTACTAATATTGGTACCAGAAGAATGCGCCTTTATAGGATGAAGAGGAACGCGGCGCGCTACAAACCCATCGGATCGTGAAACATCACATTAAGGTAGATATAGACACTATTTACGTTCGGGACGTCAGACTTTCTGGGCCATCAGGCACTCTCCTATCTTTTAAATACATGATAGGAAATATTGGTGTGGCAGCAATTCTGAAAAATGCACCAATTCTGGAGATGTAGAGGCCGGCTGAAGGAGTAGGAGGAGGCCGGATTTTGTTTTTTAACACCATGTGTGCATGCACTGGAGGCCTACATACATGTTGTTAAATTCAGTTTTTTTTCAGCCTGATAGTCCAGAATGTTTACGAGCTTGTTGCACTTTGAGACGGCGAATGTCCTCCAGTTCGTATTGGCGCTGTGTACCTAATTCTTTCTCACATTGTGGGCAAAGAATGGGTAATTTGTTTTAGGTAGAAGTGGAATTGTGTACTAATATTGGTACCAGAAGAATGCGCCTTTATAGGATGAAGAGGAACGCGGCGCGCTACAAACCCATCGGATCGTGAAACATCACATTAAGGTAGATATAGACACAATTTGCGTTCGGGACGTCAGACTTTCTGGGCCATAAGGCACTCTCCTGTCTTTTAACTACATGATAGGAAATATTGGTGTGGCAGCAATTCTGAAAAAGGCACCAATTCTGGAGATGGAGAGGCCGGCTGAAGGGGTAGGAGGAGGCCGGATTTTTTTTAACGCTATGTGTGCATGCACTGGAGGCCTACATACATGTTGTTAAATTCAGTTTTTTTTCTGCCTGATAGTCCAGAATGTTTACAAGCTTGTTGCACTTTGAGACGGCGAATGTCCTCCAGTTCGTATTGGCGTTGTGTACCTAATTCTTTCTCACATTGTGGGCAAAGAATGGGTAATTTGTTTTAGGTAGAAGAGGAATTATGTACTAATATTGGTACCAGAAGAATGCGCCTTTATAGGATGAAGAGGAACGCGGCGCGCTACAAACCCATCGGATCGTGAAACATCACATTAAGGTAGATATAGACACTATTTGCATTCGGGACGTCAGACTTTCTGGGCCATCAGGCACTCTCCTATCTTTTAACTACATGATAGAAAATATTGGTGTGGCAGCAATTCTGAAAAATGCACCAACTCTGGAGATGGAAAGGCCGGCTGAAGGGGTAGGAGGAGGCCGGATTTTGTTTTTTAACACCATGTGTGCATGCACTAGAGGCCTACATACATTTTGTTAAATTCAGTTTTTTTTCAGCCTGATAGTCCAGAATGTTTACAAGCTTGTTGCACTTTGAGATGGCGAATGTCCTCCAGTTCGTATTGGCGTTGTGTACCTAATTCTTTCTCACATTGTGGGCAAAGAATGGGTAATTTGTTTTAGGTAGAAGAGGAATTGTGTACTAATATTGGTACCAGAAGAATGCGCCTTTATAGGATGAAGAGGAACGCGGCGCGCTACAAACCCATCGGATCGTGAAACATCACATTAAGGTAGATATAGACACAATTTGCGTTCGGGACGTCAGACTTTCTGGGCCATAAGGCACTCTCCTGTCTTTTAACTACATGATAGGAAATATTGGTGTGGCAGCAATTCTGAAAAAGGCACCAATTCTGGAGATGGAGAGGCCGGCTGAAGGGGTAGGAGGAGGCCGGATTTTTTTTAACGCTATGTGTGCATGCACTGGAGGCCTACATACATGTTGTTAAATTCAGTTTTTCTTCAGCCTGATAGTCCAGAATGTTTACAAGCTTTTTGGACTTTGAGACGGCGAATGTCCTCCAGTTCGTATTGGCGTTGTGTACCTAATTCTTTCTCACATTGTGGGCAAAGAATGGGTAATTTGTTTTAGGTAGAAGAGGAATTGTGTACTAATATTGGTACCAGAAGAATGCGCCTTTATAGGATTAAGAGTAACGCGGCGCGCTACAAACCCATCGGATCGTGAAACATCACATTAAGGTAGATATAGACACTATTTGCGTTCGGGACGTCAGACTTTCTGGGCCATCAGGCACTCTCCTATCTTTTAAATACATGATAGGAAATATTGGTGTGGCAGCAATTCTGAAAAATGCACCAATTCTGGAGATGGAGAGGCCGGCTGAAGGGGTAGGAGGAGGCTGGATTTTTTTTTTTTAACGCCATGTGTGCATGCACTAGAGGCCTACATACATGTTGTTAAATTCAGGTTTTTTTCAGCCTGATAGTCCAGAATATTTACAAGTTTGTCGCACTTTGAGACGGCGAATGTCCTCCAGTTCGTATTGGCGTTGTGTCCCTAATTCTTTCTCACATTGTGGGCAAAGAATGGGTAATTTGTTTTAGGTAGAAGAGGAATTGTGT
Organism: Rhinoderma darwinii; assembly: GCF_050947455.1. Classification (NCBI taxonomy): domain Eukaryota; kingdom Metazoa; phylum Chordata; class Amphibia; order Anura; family Rhinodermatidae; genus Rhinoderma; species Rhinoderma darwinii. Next base: position 219,942,251 of record NC_134688.1, read on the forward strand.
ACTAATATTGGTACCAGAAGAATGCGCCTTTATAGGATGTGAAAAAGCAAAAAACACGGCGCCACATAGTGCAGGTTACCCAGGTATGGAGTGGTGTACAAGAAGAGTGGTACTCACCTGGTAACGGATGGTAGAAGGCAATAAAGGATAAAGGTACAGCTGCTGCCAGGACTCGGGACCGGTGATTCAAATGAACGACCGCGAAGTTTATGCTGGTATAGCAGGAAAAGGAGTCACCACGGGCGCTGCTGCACTTCAATGGAACCAAAATGCTTGGAAGGTTCAGATCGTTGGTAATAATGTACGGAGGATTGTAAGAATAAATGGAATTTATTAATAATAGGACTACGCGTTTCAATGCCGTACTGGCATCTTCATCAGGTCATGGATGAAAAAACAAAAAGTCACTGTTTAAATAGCCATGTTGATGTTGAAAAACCCGCCAATGTGAACGGGGTCAAGGTGTTTAAGTGACGTCACAGTTCAAAGTTCAAAATACACAGGACCGGAGAAACACACAAAAACAGTAAAATTATGTCATATAATAAAAACAATAAAAAATGAATAGAGAAAGAAGAGTTTAAAATGTATGAAAAGAGAACATAATGAAAACCATGTAATTGAGAAGGTTTGAAATGTAGTACGTAATGTGTGCCGAAGCGACACTGGAAAAATTGCTACCCGATAATATAGAATAAAAATGTAAGTAATTGAAAATATAGGTATGTGCTACAAAATCCAGTGTATAGTACAAAGGTACTAACCTTTATGTACCAGAATTTATATAATTAACAGAATGATAACCATAATGTCGGCAATGATTCAAAGCGGCGATATACATATAAAAAAATGGGAATAGAACAACCCACTAGTTGAGGCAGGCTAAATTTCAGAAATATTAAATAACCAAAATTGTATATTAAATTAGAATATAAAACATTATATATAATATATATATATATATATATATATATATATATATATAAATAATATATATATATATATAAAAGGTAAAGGTGGTAATACATCGGCAATAGGAAAAAAGATTATAATAAATAATTATTTTCATAGAAAGAAATGTCCATATGAATAATACAACAGTAGAAAAAATTACAAAAATTAACAGAACTGTCGGAAAATGACAGAGAGGTAATGGTCTTATAAATTAAAACAAAGTCGGCAAAGCCGATAAATTGTAATAGATGACAAAACGAAATAAGGAGAAAGCAATGTGTCATGAATGAAATTCAAAAAGGGAACATAATGAATAATATATCTGAGGGGGGGAGCATCAAGAATGTATACGAAATTAACTGGTAACATGGTAAACGGGTTATGTATAAAAGTGATATATATGAGATACACTGAAATGTAAAGTCGGCAGGGCTAAAATGTATTAGGTGATACAGTGAAATCGATATCATAGGTACAAGAATTTATGATCATTAATAAGTAGAGGCATAAAGACAAAAATGGTAATAATGATAATGGAAAATGAATAAATAGATTGAAATATAAAATAATAATAATAAAATTAAAAAAAAAAAAATATATAATAAAATAATAATAAATAAATAATTAAAAAAAAAAAAAAAAAAATTATTGATAAAAAACAAAAAATAACCGGAAAGTAGCATCATAATGTACAAAAAAAAAAAAAAAAAAAAAAAAAAATTAAAAAAATATATATAATGTAACTGTGAAAAATGAAAAAATATAAATATAATTGACAATAATAGTGAATTTAAAGAAATCAAACAAAAACAAAAAAAAAAAAAATATGACAGAAGAAGTATCATCATAATGTACAAGAAAATCACCAGAATAAGAGTAATATACCTTCGTAAACACAATAATATAATGATAAGTTGATAATCAATGATGTTTTACCCGCTGAAAACACAAAGTTAAATGATAAATAATAAAGTGATATACTAATCAAGAGTGGATTCGGATATATCATTAAGGCCATCCGGTTGGAGGGTCTTCATTTTAAAGATCCAGTAATTTTCGCGCTGCTTAAGCTTACTAAACCGATTGTTGATGTTAAGTGGAATTTGTTCTATAGGCGTGATACGTATACTACTAAACTGGCTGTTGTGCATGATGGAAAAATGTCGAGAGACACTATGTTTCAAAAAACCAGTGTTTATATTGAATCTGTGATTGTTGATCCTTGTACGTAAACATTGTGTAGTGCGACCGATGTATTGGAGATGACATGGACACTCCAACATATAGATAACAAACGAACTTCCACAGTTGAGAAAGCCATTAATATTAAAAGATTCTTTAGTTACTGCAGATGTGTAGGTAGATGTTTTGTGGGTTATATTGGTACAACACATGCAACGCTGTCGACCACATTTGTAAGAACCAAGAGTCCTAGGGAGCAAGGTGGTGCAGAGTGCCATGGAATTTTTTATTTTACTGGGTGCTAAAATGTTTTTGAGGGATTTGGATCGTCTATAAGTGATGATAGGTCTATCGGGTAATTCTGTTTTTAAGAAAGGATCATTTTTCAGAATATGCCAGTGTTTATCAAGAACCTCACGGATTTTTTTACTTCCACTATTAAATGATGTGATGAAATTGTTACTAAAATTTTGTTTATTTTTCATTACCTTCTCATGTCGGACGCATGAATCTTGCGAGAGTAGAGCAGCTTTCCGACGTGCCCCTTTAATGAGACTCAAAGGAAAGTTCTTTTCCCTGAACCTTTTTTCTAATATATTGCATTCCTCTATGAAGTCAGAGTCTGTTGTACAATTCTTTCTCACCCTTCTAAATTGACCAAATGGGACATTTTTTATCCATGGGGGATAATGGGCGCTGTTGAAGTTTAAATAGCTGTTGACGTCGACAGTTTTGAAGTGAGTCCTTGTAGTAAATTTGTTAATACTGGTATCAAAAGCAATAGTCAGATCTAGGAAATCAATGGACATTGTAGAAAAGGTATGTGTAAAGGATAATCCTAAACTATTCGTATTAAGGGACTCAATAAAGGATATTGCCTCAGTCTCATTGCCCAACCAGATGAAAAGAAGGTCGTCTATGTAACGCTTATAGAATAAAATTTTGCTTCTGAAGGGGTGATCATGATAAATATACTGGTCTTCGAAATGTCCCATATAAAGGTTGGCATAGGATGGTGCGAACCTCGAGCCCATGGCGCATCCTTTAATTTGACTATAAAATTTGTTATCAAAGCTAAATGAGTTATGATTTAAGATGAAATCAACACATTTGATTAAAAATTCGGTTTGTTTCCCAGACATACAGGTTTTGGTGGAAAGTGTCGTCCTAATGACCTCGAGACCTTTGGCATGGGGAATGTTACTATAAAGGGCCGTTACATCAGCAGTGAGAAAATTGATGGGGTACATAGAGTTAGTGACATTTATTGAGTGAAGTTCTCTTATTATTTGGGTGGAATCTCTGAGATATGAAGGTAGGCTGGTTACTAGAGGTTGAAGATGAATATCAATGAAGTGTGAGAGATTACTGGTTAGGGACCCAATGCCCGATATGATAGGACGTCCAGGGGGATTAGTGATGGACTTATGTATCTTGGGGAGATGATATAGAAATGGCATATTCGGAAAGAGCACATTGAGAAAACCTCTTTCCTTCTTGGTAATAACTCCTTCATGAAAGGCTGTGTCTATTAGGTGAGTGTATTTGGGTATATGAGTGGGTAAGGGGTTAGTTTCTAATCTGACATAAAAACTATTATCATCCAATATTCTATAGGATTCGCCCAAATATTTGTCTTTGTCCATAATTACAATACCCCCTCCCTTATCAGCGGAACGGATAACTATATTATTATTTTTGGCGAGTGTCTTGAGGGAATTTCTTTCCTGATAAGTCAGATTGTCAGGTGTGTTAATGGGTTTGTCAAGGGATCTAAATTCATTCCCTACGAGAGCAGAAAAGGTTTCTAAAAAAGAACCTTGGTGATGTAGAGGATAAAAGCTTGATTTAGGCTTTAAATCAGTGGTAATGATTACAGGGGGAACCGTTGTGATAGAGGGTTCTGAAACAGGAGTTGGTACTGGAGAAATGGGGATCAATTTGGTCATAGAAAAATGCCTAGTCAGGGTGAGCTTTCTGACAAAACGATTGAGGTCCATGAAAAGATCAAAGGTTTAGAAACAGGGCAAAAGGAGAGACCCTTACTGAGGAGGCTGATCTCATGTATACCGAATTCATATGAGGATAGATTGAAAAGTTTGACCTTTAGTGATTGGTCCGATGTTTCTTTAGGTTGATTGGTGGAGTTCTTTCTGTTGGCATTGCGTTTGCGCCCGCCTCTTCTTCCTCTGAATCTAATTTTCTTTTTGTTGATATTTTTTGAACCAAGGGAAAGAATTGAGTGATTGTTTGGATCTTGGGACTTATGAGGTATGTTATGAGGTGGTCGTTGCTGTTGATAGTGGGTGTGACCGGTGGCATTGTTAGTTGGGAAGGAAGTCCTAAAAAAGAGGTGGTGGTGTCCAAGAATGATACAGGTACTGAAAATGGAGGTTCAGATGTGACACAAAGTGCATCATTAGAAAATGATGCCGAGGTGACATTCACTGTACTGGTGGGTGGAGATAATTCAAAATGGTTAGCTGAGGTATTATGAATGGATAATTGTAGTAGGGAATGAGATATATCCTGGTCAGAAAAGGATATAGAATCATTGGGTGTTGGGGATATTGAAATGGGGATTGAAGGATTTTCTAAAGAGGATTGGAATTGTAGAAGACGAACTTCCAATTCCGAAGATTTAAAAGCATTAATCGGCACTTTAGTAAGATAATTGGTAGGAGGTGCAGGGATGGTATTAGTGGAGACATGAGTAGGCTTGGGTAAAAAGGTAATAGTATTTGAGGTGGGTGCATGAACCGTATTACATCCTCCTGCTGGTGATTCAATATGGTGACCAGAATCAATATTGGGTTTTGGAAAGTTCTTATTCCTAAGGCTATTGGTGAAAAATCTGTTGCGGGGCGAGTAAATCCGTGATTCACTCACCAAGGAACCGTTGGTGTGGGAGTGTTTATACGGAAGAACTGCTGATGGGGGACGTGAAGCCTCGAGGAGAGGATGTTCAGTGTTATATTTATTTGCATTACTATTAGGATTGCGTTTAACTACTGTTTCATCAGCTGAAATAGTTAGACTTTCATAATCTCGGCGGTCCCTTTTGAATTTATTTGATTTCTTGAGGATGAGATCTTTTTCATAAATATTCAAACGCTTATTGATAGATGTTTCAATTTGTAAAAAATCGGGATGGTCAGAATATTTAAGTAGATTTCCTTTGATCATATTTATCTCAGATTTAAGTGTATCACTAATACCTGTCCTCTTTTTGAGAAGGACATCAAGGATACCTGAGTGGCAGTTATCAATCACTGTATTCCAGTTAGTACTAAAGATGGTGTCAGAGGGATACGGATTACTCAACTCTATTCTCAGTCCTCTAGGAGTGATTTTCTCTGAGATATAGGTTTGTAGGAAAAGGCAGTCAATGTTCTGTTTAGCTTCCTCTTTGAGACAATTTTCCAAGGTTAAAAACAACTCAGTCATCATTTTGGTAAATTCAGGTGTAAAGGTATCACTCACTGTGTCTGTTAGATCCATGGTGTCCATGATCCCTAAGGATTGTAGAATCCATTGCTCACGGAAGTGTCTCCTGTCCTTGATGAAGTCAGTCATGTTGAAAGAGGATGTACTTTGAAATGGCAAGACTCTCAGAAATCAGAGGGTAGCGGATGCCAAACAGATGATGGTGTCAGAGTGGATGAATAAATAAATCAGAGGAAAGAACTTGCTTCAAACGAATGTGGTGGCAGCCAGTGTAAAGAGGAACCTGCTAGGACGTTGTTCACACTAGGGAAACCAATGTCGCGGTCAGGTAAAACTTTAACTCCAGGACGTCCGCTCAGGGAGGAGATAAGTCCCGGACTAGGAAGATGAGAAAAAGCAAAAAACACGGCGCCACATAGTGCAGGTTACCCAGGTATGGAGTGGTGTACAAGAAGAGTGGTACTCACCTGGTAACGGATGGTAGAAGGCAATAAAGGATAAAGGTACAGCTGCTGCCAGGACTCGGGACCGGTGATTCAAATGAACGACCGCGAAGTTTATGCTGGTATAGCAGGAAAAGGAGTCACCACGGGCGCTGCTGCACTTCAATGGAACCAAAATGCTTGGAAGGTTCAGATCGTTGGTAATAATGTACGGAGGATTGTAAGAATAAATGGAATTTATTAATAATAGGACTACGCGTTTCAATGCCGTACTGGCATCTTCATCAGGTCATGGATGAAAAAACAAAAAGTCACTGTTTAAATAGCCATGTTGATGTTGAAAAACCCGCCAATGTGAACGGGGTCAAGGTGTTTAAGTGACGTCACAGTTCAAAGTTCAAAATACACAGGACCGGAGAAACACACAAAAACAGTAAAATTATGTCATATAATAAAAACAATAAAAAATGAATAGAGAAAGAAGAGTTTAAAATGTATGAAAAGAGAACATAATGAAAACCATGTAATTGAGAAGGTTTGAAATGTAGTACGTAATGTGTGCCGAAGCGACACTGGAAAAATTGCTACCCGATAATATAGAATAAAAATGTAAGTAATTGAAAATATAGGTATGTGCTACAAAATCCAGTGTATAGTACAAAGGTACTAACCTTTATGTACCAGAATTTATATAATTAACAGAATGATAACCATAATGTCGGCAATGATTCAAAGCGGCGATATACATATAAAAAAATGGGAATAGAACAACCCACTAGTTGAGGCAGGCTAAATTTCAGAAATATTAAATAACCAAAATTGTATATTAAATTAGAATATAAAACATTATATATAATATATATATATATATATATATATATATATATAAATAATATATATATATATATAAAAGGTAAAGGTGGTAATACATCGGCAATAGGAAAAAAGATTATAATAAATAATTATTTTCATAGAAAGAAATGTCCATATGAATAATACAACAGTAGAAAAAATTACAAAAATTAACAGAACTGTCGGAAAATGACAGAGAGGTAATGGTCTTATAAATTAAAACAAAGTCGGCAAAGCCGATAAATTGTAATAGATGACAAAACGAAATAAGGAGAAAGCAATGTGTCATGAATGAAATTCAAAAAGGGAACATAATGAATAATATATCTGAGGGGGGGAGCATCAAGAATGTATACGAAATTAACTGGTAACATGGTAAACGGGTTATGTATAAAAGTGATATATATGAGATACACTGAAATGTAAAGTCGGCAGGGCTAAAATGTATTAGGTGATACAGTGAAATCGATATCATAGGTACAAGAATTTATGATCATTAATAAGTAGAGGCATAAAGACAAAAATGGTAATAATGATAATGGAAAATGAAAAATAGATTGAAATATAAAATAATAATAATAAAATTAATAATAGGATGAAGAGGAACGCGGCGCGCTACAAACCCATCGGATCGTGAAACATCACATTAAGGTAGATATAGACACTATTTGCGTTCGGGACGTCAGACTTTCTGGGCAATCAGGCACTCTCCTATCTTTTAACTACTCGATAGGAAATATTGGTGTGGCAGCAATTCTGAAAAAGGCACCAATTCTGGAGATGGAGAGGCCGGCTGAAGGGGTAGGAGGAGGCCGGATTTTTTTTTTAACGCCATGTGTGCATGCACTGGAGGCCTACATACATGTTGTTAAATTCAGTGTTTTTTCAGCCTGATAGTCCAGAATATTTACAAGCTTGTCGCACTTTGAGACGGCGAATGTCCTCCAGTTCGTATTGGCGTTGTGTCCCTAATTCTTTCTCACATTGTGGGCAAAGAATGGGTAATTTGTTTTAGCTAGAAGAGGAATTATGTACTGATATTGGAACCAGAAGAACGCGCCTCCACATGATGAAGAAGAACGTGGCGCCCTACAAACCTGTCGGATCGTGAAACATCACATTAAGGTAGATATAGACACCATTTGCGTTCGGGACGTCAGACTTTCTGGGCCATCAGGCACTCTCCTATCTTTTAACTACATGATAGGAAATATTGGTGTGGCAGCAATTCTGAAAAATGCACCAACTCTGGAGATAGAAAGGCCGGCTGAAGGGGTAGGAGGAGGCCGGATTTTGTTTTTTAACACCATGTGTGCATGCACTGGAGGCCTACATACATGTTGTTAAATTCAGTTTTTTTTCAGCCTGATAGTCCAGAATGTTTACAAGCTTGTTGCACTTTGAGACGGCGAATGTCCTCCAGTTCGTATTGGCGTTGTGTACCTAATTCTTTCTCACATTGTGGGCAAAGAATGGGTAATTTGTTTTAGGTAGAAGAGGAATTGTGTACTAATATTGGTACCAGAAGAATGCGCCTTTATAGGATGAAGAGGAACGCGGCGCGCTACAAACCCATCGGATCGTGAAACATCACATTAAGGTAGATATAGACACATTTTGCGTTCGGGACGTCAGACTTTCTGGGCCATAAGGCACTCTCCTGTCTATTAACTACATGATAGGAAATAGTGGTGTGGTAGCAATTCTGAAAAAGGCACCAATTCTGGAGATGGAGAGGCCGGCTGAAGGGATAGGAGGAGGCCGGATTTTTTTTTTAACGCCATGTGTGCATGCACTGGAGGCCTACATACATGTTGTTAAATTCAGGTTTTTTTCAGCCTGATAGTCCAGAATATTTACAAGCTTGTCGCACTTTGAGACGGCGAATGTCCTCCAGTTCGTATTGGCGTTGTGTCCCTAATTCTTTCTCACATTGTGGGCAAAGAATGGGTAATTTGTTTTAGGTAGAAGAGGAATTATGTACTGATATTGGAACCAGAAGAACGCGCCTCCACAAGATGAAGAAGAACGCGGCGCTCTACAAACCTGTCGGATCGTGAAACATCACATTAAGGTAGATATAGACACAATTTGCGTTCGGGACGTCAGACTTTCTGGGCCATCAGGCACTCTCCTATCTTTTAACTACATGATAGGAAATATTGGTGTGGCAGCAATTCTGAAAAATGCACCAATTCTGGAGATGGAGAGGCCGGCTGAAGGGGTAGGAGGAGGCCGGATTTTTTTTAACGCTATGTGTGCATGCACTGGAGGCCTACATACATGTTGTTAAATTCAGTTTTTTTTCAGCCTGATAGTCCAGAATGTTTACGAGCTTGTTGCACTTTGAGACGGCGAATGTCCTCCAGTTCGTATTGGCGCTGTGTACCTAATTCTTTCTCACATTGTGGGCAAAGAATGGGTAATTTGTTTTAGGTAGAAGTGGAATTGTGTACTAATATTGGTACCAGAAGAATGCGCCTTTATAGGATGAAGAGGAACGCGGCGCGCTACAAACCCATCGGATCGTGAAACATCACATTAAGGTAGATATAGACACAATTTGCGTTCGGGACGTCAGACTTTCTGGGCCATAAGGCACTCTCCTGTCTTTTAACTACATGATAGGAAATAGTGGTGTGGTAGCAATTCTGAAAAAGGCACCAATTCTGGAGATGGAGAGGCCGGCTGAAGGGATAGGAGGAGGCCGGATTTTTTTTTTAACGCCATGTGTGCATTCACTGGAGGCCTACATACATGTTGTTAAATTCAGGGTTTTTTCAGCCTGATAGTCCAGAATATTTACAAGCTTGTCGCACTTTGAGACGGCGAATGTCCTCCAGTTCGTATTGGCGTTGTGTCCCTAATTCTTTCTCACATTGTGGGCAAAGAATGGGTTATTTGTTTTAGGTAGAAGAGGAATTGTGTACTAATATTGGTACCAGAAGAATGCGCCTTTATAGGATGAAGAGGAACGCGGCGCGCTACAAACCCATCGGATCGTGAAACATCACATTAAGGTAGATATAGACACTATTTGCGTTCGGGACGTCAGACTTTCTGGGCCATCAGGCACTCTCCTATCTTTTAACTACATGATAGGAAATATTGGTGTGGCAGCAATTCTGAAAAATGCACCAACTCTGGAGATGGAAAGGGAGATGGAAAGGCCGGCTGAAGGGGTAGGAGGAGGCCGGATTTTGTTTTTTAACACCATGTGTGCATGCACTAGAGGCCTACATACATGTTGTTAAATTCAGTTTTTTTTCAGCCTGATAGTCCAGAATGTTTACAAGCTTGTTGCACTTTGAGATGGCGAATGTCCTCCAGTTCGTATTGGCGTTGTGTCCCTAATTCTTTCTCACATTGTGGGCAAAGAATGGGTAATTTGTTTTAGGTAGAAGAGGAATTGTGTACTAATATTGGTACCAGAAGAATGCGCCTTTATAGGATGAAGAGGAACGCGGCGCGCTACAAACCCATCGGATCGTGAAACATCACATTAAGGTAGATATAGACACAATTTGCGTTCGGGACGTCAGACTTTCTGGGCCATCAGGCACTCTCCTATCTTTTAACTACATGATAGGAAATATTGGTGTGGCAGCAATTCTGAAAAATGCACCAATTCTGGAGATGGAGAGGCCGGCTGAAGGGGTAGGAGGAGGCCGGATTTTTTTTTTAACGCCATGTGTGCATGCACTGGAGGCCTACATACATGTTGTTAAATTCAGTGTTTTTTCAGCCTGATAGTCCAGAATATTTACAAGCTTGTCGCACATTGAGACGGCGAATGTCCTCCAGTTCGTATTGGCGTTGTGTCCCTAATTCTTTCTCACATTGTGGGCAAAGAATGGGTAATTTGTTTTAGCTAGAAGAGGAATTATGTACTGATATTGGAACCAGAAGAACGCGCCTCCACATGATGAAGAAGAACGTGGCGCCCTACAAACCTGTCGGATCGTGAAACATCACATTAAGGTAGATATAGACACCATTTGCGTTCGGGACGTCAGACTTTCTGGGCCATCAGGCACTCTCCTATCTTTTAACTACATGATAGGAAATATTGGTGTGGCAGCAATTCTGAAAAATGCACCAACTCTGGAGATGGAAAGGCCGGCTGAAGGGATAGGAGGAGGCCGGATTTTTTTTTTAACGCCATGTGTGCATGCACTGGAGGCCTACATACATGTTGTTAAATTCAGGTTTTTTTCAGCCTGATAGTCCAGAATATTTACAAGCTTGTCGCACTTTGAGACGGCGAATGTCCTCCAGTTCGTATTGGCGTTGTGTCCCTAATTCTTTCTCACATTGTGGGCAAAGAATGGGTAATTTGTTTTAGGTAGAAGAGGAATTGTGTACTAATATTGGTACCAGAAGAATGCGCCTTTATAGGATGAAGAGGAACGCGGCGCGCTACAAACCCATCGGATCGTGAAACATCACATTAAGGTAGATATAGACACAATTTGCGTTCGGGACGTCAGACTTTCTGGGCCATCAGGCACTCTCCTATCTTTTAACTACATGATAGGAAATATTGGTGTGGCAGCAATTCTGAAAAATGCACCAATTCTGGAGATGGAGAGGCCGGCTGAAGGGGTAGGAGGAGGCCGGATTTTTTTTAACGCTATGTGTGCATGCACTGGAGGCCTACATACATGTTGTTAAATTCAGGTTTTTTTCAGCCTGATAGTCCAGAATGTTTACAAGCTTGTTGCACTTTGAGACGGCGAATGTCCTCCAGTTCGTATTGGCGTTGTGTACCTAATTCTTTCTCACATTGTGGGCAAAGAATGGGTAATTTGTTTTAGGTAGAAGAGGAATTGTGTACTAATATTGGTACCAGAAGAATGCGCCTTTATAGGATGAAGAGGAACGCGGCGCGCTACAAACCCATCGGATCGTGAAACATCACATTAAGGTAGATATAGACACAATTTGCGTTCGGGACGTCAGACTTTCTGGGCCATAAGGCACTCTCCTGTCTTTTAACTACATGATAGGAAATAGTGGTGTGGTAGCAATTCTGAAAAAGGCACCAATTCTGGAGATGGAGAGGCCGGCTGAAGGGATAGGAGGAGGCCGGATTTTTTTTTTAACGCCATGTGTGCATTCACTGGAGGCCTACATACATGTTGTTAAATTCAGGGTTTTTTCAGCCTGATAGTCCAGAATATTTACAAGCTTGTCGCACTTTGAGACGGCGAATGTCCTCCAGTTCGTATTGGCGTTGTGTCCCTAATTCTTTCTCACATTGTGGGCAAAGAATGGGTTATTTGTTTTAGGTAGAAGAGGAATTGTGTACTAATATTGGTACCAGAAGAATGCGCCTTTATAGGATGAAGAGGAACGCGGCGCGCTACAAACCCATCGGATCGTGAAACATCACATTAAGGTAGATATAGACACTATTTGCGTTCGGGACGTCAGACTTTCTGGGCCATCAGGCACTCTCCTATCTTTTAACTACATGATAGGAAATATTGGTGTGGCAGCAATTCTGAAAAATGCACCAACTCTGGAGATGGAAAGGCCGGCTGAAGGGGTAGGAGGAGGCCGGATTTTGCTTTTTAACACCATGTGTGCATGCACTAGAGGCCTACATACATGTTGTTAAATTCAGTTTTTTTTCAGCCTGATAGTCCAGAATGTTTACAAGCTTGTTGCACTTTGAGATGGCGAATGTCCTCCAGTTCGTATTGGCGTTGTGTACCTAATTCTTTCTCACATTGTGGGCAAAGAATGGGTAATTTGTTTTAGGTAGAAGAGGAATTGTGTACTAATATTGGTACCAGAAGAATGCGCCTTTATAGGATGAAGAGGAACACGGCGCGCTACAAACCCATCGGATCGTGAAACATCACATTAAGGTAGATATAGACACTATTTGCGTTCGGGACGACAGACTTTCTGGGCCATCAGGCACTCTCCTATCTTTTAACTACATGATAGGAAATATTGGTGTGGCAGCAATTCTGAAAAATGCACCAACTCTGGAGATGGAAAGGCCGGCTGAAGCGGTAGGAGGAGGCCAGATTTTGTTTTTTAACACCATGTGTGCATGCACTGGAGGCCTACATACATGTTGTTAAATTCAGTTTTTTTTCAGCCTGATAGTCCAGAATGTTTACAAGCTTGTTGCACTTTGAGACGGCGAATGTCCTCCAGTTCGTATTGGCGTTGTGTACCTAATTCTTTCTCACATTGTGGGCAAAGAATGGGTAATTTGTTTTAGGTAGAAGAGGAATTGTGTACTAATATTGGTACCAGAAGAATGCGCCTTTATAGGATGAAGAGGAACGCGGCGCGCTACAAACCCATCGGATCGTGAAACATCACATTAAGGTAGATATAGACACTATTTACGTTCGGGACGTCAGACTTTCTGGGCCATCAGGCACTCTCCTATCTTTTAAATACATGATAGGAAATATTGGTGTGGCAGCAATTCTGAAAAATGCACCAATTCTGGAGATGTAGAGGCCGGCTGAAGGGGTAGGAGGAGGCCGGATTTTGTTTTTTAACACCATGTGTGCATGCACTGGAGGCCTACATACATGTTGTTAAATTCAGTTTTTTTTCAGCCTGATAGTCCAGAATGTTTACAAGCTTGTTGCACTTTGAGACGGCGAATGTCCTCCAGTTCGTATTGGCGTTGTGTACCTAATTCTTTTCTCACATTGTGGGCAAAGAATGGGTAATTTGTTTTAGGTAGAAGAGGAATTGTGTACTAATATTGGTACCAGAAGAATGCGCCTTTATAGGATGAAGAGGAACGCGGCGCGCTACAAACCCATCGGATCGTGAAACATCACATTAAGGTAGATATAGACACTATTTGCGTTCGGGACGTCAGACTTTCTGGGCCATCAGGCACTCTCCTATCTTTTAAATACATGATAGGAAATATTGGTGTGGCAGCAATTCTGAAAAATGCACCAATTCTGGAGATGGAGAGGCCGGCTGAAGGGGTAGGAGGAGGCTGGATTTTTTTTTTTTAACGCCATGTGTGCATGCACTAGAGGCCTACATACATGTTGTTAAATTCAGGTTTTTTTCAGCCTGATAGTCCAGAATATTTACAAGTTTGTCGCACTTTGAGACGGCGAATGTCCTCCAGTTCGTATTGGCGTTGTGTCCCTAATTCTTTCTCACATTGTGGGCAAAGAATGGGTAATTTGTTTTAGGTAGAAGAGGAATTGTGTACTAATATTGGTACCAGAAGAATGCGCCTTTATAGGATGAAGAGGAACGCGGCGCGCTACAAACCCATCGGATCGTGAAACATCACATTAAGGTAGATATAGACACTATTTGCGTTCGGGACGTCAGACTTTCTGGGCAATCAGGCACTCTCCTATCTTTTAACTACTCGATAGGAAATATTGGTGTGGCAGCAATTCTGAAAAAGGCACCAATTCTGGAGATGGAGAGGCCGGCTGAAGGGGTAGGAGGAGGCCGGATTTTTTTTTTAACGCCATGTGTGCATGCACTGGAGGCCTACATACATGTTGTTAAATTCAGTGTTTTTTCAGCCTGATAGTCCAGAATATTTACAAGCTTGTCGCACTTTGAGACGGCGAATGTCCTCCAGTTCGTATTGGCGTTGTGTCCCTAATTCTTTCTCACATTGTGGGCAAAGAATGGGTAATTTGTTTTAGCTAGAAGAGGAATTATGTACTGATATTGGAACCAGAAGAACGCGCCTCCACATGATGAAGAAGATCGTGGCGCCCTACAAACCTGTCGGATCGTGAAACATCACATTAAGGTAGATATAGACACCATTTGCGTTCGGGACATCAGACTTTCTGGGCCATCAGGCACTCTCCTATCTTTTAACTACATGATAGGAAATATTGGTGTGGCAGCAATTCTGAAAAATGCACCAACTCTGGAGATAGAAAGGCCGGCTGAAGGGGTAGGAGGAGGCCGGATTTTGTTTTTTAACACCATGTGTGCATGCACTGGAGGCCTACATACATGTTGTTAAATTCAGTTTTTTTTCAGCCTGATAGTCCAGAATGTTTACAAGCTTGTTGCACTTTGAGACGGCGAATGTCCTCCAGTTCGTATTGGCGTTGTGTACCTAATTCTTTCTCACATTGTGGGCAAAGAATGGGTAATTTGTTTTAGGTAGAAGAGGAATTGTGTACTAATATTGGTACCAGAAGAATGCGCCTTTATAGGATGAAGAGGAACGCGGCGCGCTACAAACCCATCGGATCGTGAAACATCACATTAAGGTAGATATAGACACAATTTGCGTTCGGGACGTCAGACTTTCTGGGCCATAAGGCACTCTCCTGTCTTTTAACTACATGATAGGAAATAGTGGTGTGGTAGCAATTCTGAAAAAGGCACCAATTCTGGAGATGGAGAGGCCGGCTGAAGGGATAGGAGGAGGCCGGATTTTTTTTTAACGCCATGTGTGCATGCACTGGAGGCCTACATACATGTTGTTAAATTCAGGTTTTTTTCAGCCTGATAGTCCAGAATATTTACAAGCTTGTCGCACTTTGAGACGGCGAATGTCCTCCAGTTCGTATTGGCGTTGTGTCCCTAATTCTTTCTCACATTGTGGGCAAAGAATGGGTAATTTGTTTTAGGTAGAAGAGGAATTATGTACTGATATTGGAACCAGAAGAACGCGCCTCCACAAGATGAAGAAGAACGCGGCGCTCTACAAACCTGTCGGATCGTGAAACATCACATTAAGGTAGATATAGACACAATTTGCGTTCGGGACGTCAGACTTTCTGGGCCATCAGGCACTCTCCTATCTTTTAACTACATGATAGGAAATATTGGTGTGGCAGCAATTCTGAAAAATGCACCAATTCTGGAGATGGAGAGGCCGGCTGAAGGGGTAGGAGGAGGCCGGATTTTTTTAACGCTATGTGTGCATGCACTGGAGGCCTACATACATGTTGTTAAATTCAGTGTTTTTTCAGCCTGATAGTCAAGAATGTTTACAAGCTTGTCGCACTTTGAGACGGCGAATGTCCTCCAGTTCGTATTGGCGTTGTGTACCTAATTCTTTCTCACATTGTGGGCAAAGAATGGGTAATTTGTTTTAGGTAGAAGAGGAATTGTGTACTAATA
Source organism: Rhinoderma darwinii (assembly GCF_050947455.1). Classification (NCBI taxonomy): domain Eukaryota; kingdom Metazoa; phylum Chordata; class Amphibia; order Anura; family Rhinodermatidae; genus Rhinoderma; species Rhinoderma darwinii. The sequence continues at coordinate 219,958,240 of NC_134688.1, forward strand.
TTGGTACCAGAAGAATGCGCCTTTATAGGATGAAGAGGAACGCGGCGCGCTACAAACCCATCGGATCGTGAAACATCACATTAAGGTAGATATAGACACAATTTGCGTTCGGGACGTCAGACTTTCTGGGCCATCAGGCACTCTCCTATCTTTTAACTACATGATAGGAAATATTGGTGTGGCAGCAATTCTGAAAAATGCACCAATTCTGGAGATGGAGAGGCCGGCTGAAGGGGTAGGAGGAGGCCGGATTTTTTTTAACGCTATGTGTGCATGCACTGGAGGCCTACATACATGTTGTTAAATTCAGTTTTTTTTCAGCCTGATAGTCCAGAATGTTTACGAGCTTGTTGCACTTTGAGACGGCGAATGTCCTCCAGTTCGTATTGGCGCTGTGTACCTAATTCTTTCTCACATTGTGGGCAAAGAATGGGTAATTTGTTTTAGGTAGAAGTGGAATTGTGTACTAATATTGGTACCAGAAGAATGCGCCTTTATAGGATGAAGAGGAACGCGGCGCGCTACAAACCCATCGGATCGTGAAACATCACATTAAGGTAGATATAGACACAATTTGCGTTCGGGACGTCAGACTTTCTGGGCCATAAGGCACTCCCCTGTCTTTTAACTACATGATAGGAAATAGTGGTGTGGTAGCAATTCTGAAAAAGGCACCAATTCTGGAGATGGAGAGGCCGGCTGAAGGGATAGGAGGAGGCCGGATTTTTTTTTTAACGCCATGTGTGCATTCACTGGAGGCCTACATACATGTTGTTAAATTCAGGGTTTTTTCAGCCTGATAGTCCAGAATATTTACAAGCTTGTCGCACTTTGAGACGGCGAATGTCCTCCAGTTCGTATTGGCGTTGTGTCCCTAATTCTTTCTCACATTGTGGGCAAAGAATGGGTTATTTGTTTTAGGTAGAAGAGGAATTGTGTACTAATATTGGTACCAGAAGAATGCGCCTTTATAGGATGAAGAGGAACGCGGCGCGCTACAAACCCATCGGATCGTGAAACATCACATTAAGGTAGATATAGACACTATTTGCGTTCGGGACGTCAGACTTTCTGGGCCATCAGGCACTCTCCTATCTTTTAACTACATGATAGGAAATATTGGTGTGGCAGCAATTCTGAAAAATGCACCAACTCTGGAGATGGAAAGGGAGATGGAAAGGCCGGCTGAAGGGGTAGGAGGAGGCCGGATTTTGTTTTTTAACACCATGTGTGCATGCACTAGAGGCCTACATACATGTTGTTAAATTCAGTTTTTTTTCAGCCTGATAGTCCAGAATGTTTACAAGCTTGTTGCACTTTGAGATGGCGAATGTCCTCCAGTTCGTATTGGCGTTGTGTACCTAATTCTTTCTCACATTGTGGGCAAAGAATGGGTAATTTGTTTTAGGTAGAAGAGGAATTGTGTACTAATATTGGTACCAGAAGAATGCGCCTTTATAGGATGAAGAGGAACACGGCGCGCTACAAACCCATCGGATCGTGAAACATCACATTAAGGTAGATATAGACACTATTTGCGTTCGGGACGACAGACTTTCTGGGCCATCAGGCACTCTCCTATCTTTTAACTACATGATAGGAAATATTGGTGTGGCAGCCATTCTGAAAAATGCACTAACTCTGGAGATGGAAAGGCCGGCTGAAGGAGTAGGAGGAGGCCAGATTTTGTTTTTTAACACCATGTGTGCATGCACTGGAGGCCTACATACATGTTGTTAAATTCAGTTTTTTTTCAGCCTGATAGTCCAGAATGTTTACAAGCTTGTTGCACTTTGAGACGGCGAATGTCCTCCAGATCGTATTGGCGTTGTGTACCTAATTCTTTCTCACATTGTGGGCAAAGAATGGGTAATTTGTTTTAGGTAGAAGAGGAATTGTGTACTAATATTGGTACCAGAAGAATGCGCCTTTATAGGATGAAGAGGAACGCGGCGCGCTACAAACCCATCGGATCGTGAAACATCACATTAAGGTAGATATAGACACTATTTACATTCGGGACGTCAGACTTTCTGGGCCATCAGGCACTCTCCTATCTTTTAAATACATGATAGGAAATATTGGTGTGGCAGCAATTCTGAAAAATGCACCAATTCTGGAGATGTAGAGGCCGGCTGAAGGGGTAGGAGGAGGCCGGATTTTTTTTTTAACGCCATGTGTGCATGCACTGGAGGCCTACATACATGTTGTTAAATTCTGTGTTTTTTCAGCCTGATAGTCCAGAATATTTACAAGCTTTTCGCACTTTGAGACGGCGAATGTCCTCCAGTTCGTATTGGCGTTGTGTCCCTAATTCTTTCTCACATTGTGGGCAAAGAATGGGTAATTTGTTTTAGGTAGAAGAGGAATTGTGTACTGATATTGGAACCAGAAGAACGCGCCTCCACAAGATGAAGAAGAACGCGGCGCCCTAAAAACCCATCGGATCGTGAAACATCACATTAAGGTAGATATAGACACTATATGCGTTCGGGACGTCAGACTTTCTGGGCAATCAGGCACTCTCCTATCTTTTAACTACTCGATAGGAAATATTGGTATGGCAGCAATTCTGAAAAATACACCAATTCTGGAGATGGAGAGGCCGGCTGAAGGGGTAGGAGGAGGCCGGATTTTTTTTTTAACGCCATGTGTGCATGCACTGGAGGCCTACATACATGTTGTTAAATTCAGGTTTTTTTCAGCCTGATAGTCCAGAATATTTACAAGCTTGTCGCACTTTGAGACGGCGAATGTCCTCCAGTTCGTATTGGCGTTGTGTCCCTAATTCTTTCTCACATTGTGGGCAAAGAATGGGTAATTTGTTTTAGGTAGAAGAGGAATTGTGTACTGATATTGGAACCAGAAGTACGCGCCTCCACAAGATGAAGAAGAACGCGGCGCCCTACAAACCTGTCGGATCGTGAAACATCACATTAAGGTAGATATAGACACCATTTGCGTTCGGGACGTCAGACTTTCTGGGCCATCAGGCACTCTCCTATCTTTTAACTACATGATAGGAAATATTGGTGTGGCAGCAATTCTGAAAAATGCACCAATTCTGGAGATGGAAAGGCCGGCTGAAGGGGTAGGAGGAGGCCGGATTTTTTTTTTAACGCCATGTGTGCATGCACTGGAGGCCTACATACATGTTGTTAAATTCTGTGTTTTTTCAGCCTGATAGTCCAGAATGTTTACAAGCTTGTCGCACTTTGAGACGGCGAATGTCCTCCAGTTCGTATTGGCGTTGTGTCCCTAATTCTTTCTCACATTGTGGGCAAAGAATGGGTAATTTGTTTTAGGTAGAAGAGGAATTGTGTACTAATATTGGTACCAGAAGAATGCGCCTTTATAGGATGAAGAGGAACGCGGCGCGCTACAAACCCATCGGATCGTGAAACATCACATTAAAGTAGATATAGACACTATTTGCGTTCGGGACGTCAGACTTTCTGGGCAATCAGGCACTCTCCTATCTTTTAACTACTCGATAGGAAATATTGGTGTGGCAGCAATTCTGAAAAAGGCACCAATTCTGGAGATGGAGAGGCCGGCTGAAGGGGTAGGAGGAGGCCGGATTTTTTTTTTAACGCCATGTGTGCATGCACTGGAGGCCTACATACATGTTGTTAAATTCATTTTTTTTTCAGCCTGATAGTCCAGAATGTTTACAAGCTTGTTGCACTTTGAGACGGCGAATGTCCTCCAGTTCGTGTTGGCGTTGTGTCCCTAATTCTTTCTCACATTGTGGGCAAAGAATGGGTAATTTGTTTTAGCTAGAAGAGGAATTATGTACTGATATTGGAACCAGAAGAACGCACCTCCACATGATGAAGAAGAACGTGGCGCCCTACAAACCTGTCGGATCGTGAAACATCACATTAAGGTAGATATAGACACCATTTGCGTTCGGGACGTCAGACTTTCTGGGCCATCAGGCACTCTCCTATCTTTTAACTACATGATAGGAAATATTGGTGTGGCAGCAATTCTGAAGAATGCACCAATTCTGGAGATGGAAAGGCCGGCTGAAGGGGTAGGAGGAGGCCGGATTTTTTTTTTAACGCCATGTGTGCATGCACTGGAGGCCTACATACATGTTGTTAAATTCTGTGTTTTTTCAGCCTGATAGTCCAGAATGTTTACAAGCTTGTCGCACTTTGAGACGGCGAATGTCCTCCAGTTCGTATTGGCGTTGTGTACCTAATTCTTTCTCACATTGTGGGCAAAGAATGGGTAATTTGTTTTAGGTAGAAGAGGAATTGTGTACTAATATTGGTACCAGAAGAATGCGCCTTTATAGGATGAAGAGGAACGCGGCGCGCTACAAACCCATCGGATCGTGAAACATCACATTAAGGTAGATATAGACACTATTTACGTTCGGGACGTCAGACTTTCTGGGCCATCAGGCACTCTCCTATCTTTTAAATACATGATAGGAAATATTGGTGTGGCAGCAATTCTGAAAAATGCACCAATTCTGGAGATGTAGAGGCCGGCTGAAGGGGTAGGAGGAGGCCGGATTTTGTTTTTTAACACCATGTGTGCATGCACTGGAGGCCTACATACATGTTGTTAAATTCAGTTTTTTTTCAGCCTGATAGTCCAGAATGTTTACAAGCTTGTTGCACTTTGAGACGGCGAATGTCCTCCAGTTTGTATTGGCGTTGTGTCCCTAATTCTTTCTCACATTGTGGGCAAAGAATGGGTAATTTGTTTTAGGTAGAAGAGGAATTGTGTACTGATATTGGAACCAGAAGTACGCGCCTCCACAAGATGAAGAAGAACGCGGCGCCCTACAAACCTGTCGGATCGTGAAACATCACATTAAGGTAGATATAGACACCATTTGCGTTCGGGACGTCAGACTTTCTGGGCCATCAGGCACTCTCCTATCTTTTAACTACACGATAGGAAATATTGGTGTGGCAGCAATTCTGAAAAATGCACCAATTCTGGAGATGGAAAGGCCGGCTGAAGGGGTAGGAGGAGGCCGGATTTTTTTTTTAACGCCATGTGTGCATGCACTGGAGGCCTACATACATGTTGTTAAATTCTGTGTTTTTTCAGCCTGATAGTCCAGAATATTTACAAGCTTTTCGCACTTTGAGACGGCGAATGTCCTCCAGTTCGTATTGGCGTTGTGTCCCTAATTCTTTCTCACATTGTGGGCAAAGAATGGGTAATTTGTTTTAGGTAGAAGAGGAATTGTGTACTGATATTGGAACCAGAAGAACGCGCCTCCACAAGATGAAGAAGAACGCGGCTCCCTAAAAACCCATCGGATCGTGAAACATCACATTAAGGTAGATATAGACACTATATGCGTTCGGGACGTCAGACTTTCTGGGCAATCAGGCACTCTCCTATCTTTTAACTACTCGATAGGAAATATTGGTATGGCAGCAATTCTGAAAAAGGCACCAATTCTGGAGATGGAGAGGCCGGCTGAAGGGGTAGGAGGAGGCCGGATTTTTTTTTTAACGCCATGTGTGCATGCACTGGAGGCCTACATACATGTTGTTAAATTCAGGTTTTTTTCAGCCTGATAGTCCAGAATATTTACAAGCTTGTCGCACTTTGAGACGGCGAATGTCCTCCAGTTCGTATTGGCGTTGTGTCCCTAATTCTTTCTCACATTGTGGGCAAAGAATGGGTAATTTGTTTTAGGTAGAAGAGGAATTGTGTACTGATATTGGAACCAGAAGTACGCGCCTCCACAAGATGAAGAAGAACGCGGCGCCCTACAAACCTGTCGGATCGTGAAACATCACATTAAGGTAGATATAGACACCATTTGCGTTCGGGACGTCAGACTTTCTGGGCCATCAGGCACTCTCCTATCTTTTAACTACATGATAGGAAATATTGGTGTGGCAGCAATTCTGAAAAATGCACCAATTCTGGAGATGGAAAGGCCGGCTGAAGGGGTAGGAGGAGGCCGGATTTTTTTTTTAACGCCATGTGTGCATGCACTGGAGGCCTACATACATGTTGTTAAATTCTGTGTTTTTTCAGCCTGATAGTCCAGAATGTTTACAAGCTTGTCGCACTTTGAGACGGCGAATGTCCTCCAGTTCGTATTGGCGTTGTGTCCCTAATTCTTTCTCACATTGTGGGCAAAGAATGGGTAATTTGTTTTAGGTAGAAGAGGAATTGTGTACTAATATTGGTACCAGAAGAATGCGCCTTTATAGGATGAAGAGGAACGCGGCGCGCTACAAACCCATCGGATCGTGAAACATCACATTAAAGTAGATATAGACACTATTTGCGTTCGGGACGTCAGACTTTCTGGGCAATCAGGCACTCTCCTATCTTTTAACTACTCGATAGGAAATATTGGTGTGGCAGCAATTCTGAAAAAGGCACCAATTCTGGAGATGGAGAGGCCGGCTGAAGGGGTAGGAGGAGGCCGGATTTTTTTTTTAACGCCATGTGTGCATGCACTGGAGGCCTACATACATGTTGTTAAATTCATTTTTTTTTCAGCCTGATAGTCCAGAATGTTTACAAGCTTGTTGCACTTTGAGACGGCGAATGTCCTCCAGTTCGTGTTGGCGTTGTGTCCCTAATTCTTTCTCACATTGTGGGCAAAGAATGGGTAATTTGTTTTAGCTAGAAGAGGAATTATGTACTGATATTGGAACCAGAAGAACGCACCTCCACATGATGAAGAAGAACGTGGCGCCCTACAAACCTGTCGGATCGTGAAACATCACATTAAGGTAGATATAGACACCATTTGCGTTCGGGACGTCAGACTTTCTGGGCCATCAGGCACTCTCCTATCTTTTAACTACATGATAGGAAATATTGGTGTGGCAGCAATTCTGAAGAATGCACCAATTCTGGAGATGGAAAGGCCGGCTGAAGGGGTAGGAGGAGGCCGGATTTTTTTTTTAACGCCATGTGTGCATGCACTGGAGGCCTACATACATGTTGTTAAATTCTGTGTTTTTTCAGCCTGATAGTCCAGAATGTTTACAAGCTTGTCGCACTTTGAGACGGCGAATGTCCTCCAGTTCGTATTGGCGTTGTGTACCTAATTCTTTCTCACATTGTGGGCAAAGAATGGGTAATTTGTTTTAGGTAGAAGAGGAATTGTGTACTAATATTGGTACCAGAAGAATGCGCCTTTATAGGATGAAGAGGAACGCGGCGCGCTACAAACCCATCGGATCGTGAAACATCACATTAAGGTAGATATAGACACTATTTACGTTCGGGACGTCAGACTTTCTGGGCCATCAGGCACTCTCCTATCTTTTAAATACATGATAGGAAATATTGGTGTGGCAGCAATTCTGAAAAATGCACCAATTCTGGAGATGTAGAGGCCGGCTGAAGGGGTAGGAGGAGGCCGGATTTTGTTTTTTAACACCATGTGTGCATGCACTGGAGGCCTACATACATGTTGTTAAATTCAGTTTTTTTTCAGCCTGATAGTCCAGAATGTTTACAAGCTTGTTGCACTTTGAGACGGCGAATGTCCTCCAGTTCGTATTGGCGTTGTGTCCCTAATTCTTTCTCACATTGTGGGCAAAGAATGGGTAATTTGTTTTAGGTAGAAGAGGAATTGTGTACTGATATTGGAACCAGAAGTACGCGCCTCCACAAGATGAAGAAGAACGCGGCGCCCTACAAACCTGTCGGATCGTGAAACATCACATTAAGGTAGATATAGACACCATTTGCGTTCGGGACGTCAGACTTTCTGGGCCATCAGGCACTCTCCTATCTTTTAACTACACGATAGGAAATATTGGTGTGGCAGCAATTCTGAAAAATGCACCAATTCTGGAGATGGAAAGGCCGGCTGAAGGGGTAGGAGGAGGCCGGATTTTTTTTTTAACGCCATGTGTGCATGCACTGGAGGCCTACATACATGTTGTTAAATTCTGTGTTTTTTCAGCCTGATAGTCCAGAATATTTACAAGCTTTTCGCACTTTGAGACGGCGAATGTCCTCCAGTTCGTATTGGCGTTGTGTCCCTAATTCTTTCTCACATTGTGGGCAAAGAATGGGTAATTTGTTTTAGGTAGAAGAGGAATTGTGTACTGATATTGGAACCAGAAGAACGCGCCTCCACAAGATGAAGAAGAACGCGGCTCCCTAAAAACCCATCGGATCGTGAAACATCACATTAAGGTAGATATAGACACTATATGCGTTCGGGACGTCAGACTTTCTGGGCAATCAGGCACTCTCCTATCTTTTAACTACTCGATAGGAAATATTGGTATGGCAGCAATTCTGAAAAAGGCACCAATTCTGGAGATGGAGAGGCCGGCTGAAGGGGTAGGAGGAGGCCGGATTTTTTTTTTAACGCCATGTGTGCATGCACTGGAGGCCTACATACATTTTGTTAAATTCAGGTTTTTTTCAGCCTGATAGTCCAGAATATTTACAAGCTTGTCGCACTTTGAGACGGCGAATGTCCTCCAGTTCGTATTGGCGTTGTGTCCCTAATTCTTTCTCACATTGTGGGCAAAGAATGGGTAATTTGTTTTAGGTAGAAGAGGAATTGTGTACTGATATTGGAACCAGAAGTACGCGCCTCCACAAGATGAAGAAGAACGCGGCGCCCTACAAACCTGTCGGATCGTGAAACATCACATTAAGGTAGATATAGACACCATTTGCGTTCGGGACGTCAGACTTTCTGGGCCATCAGGCACTCTCCTATCTTTTAACTACATGATAGGAAATATTGGTGTGGCAGCAATTCTGAAAAATGCACCAATTCTGGAGATGGAAAGGCCGGCTGAAGGGGTAGGAGGAGGCCGGATTTTTTTTTAACGCCATGTGTGCATGCACTGGAGGCCTACATACATGTTGTTAAATTCTGTGTTTTTTCAGCCTGATAGTCCAGAATGTTTACAAGCTTGTCGCACTTTGAGACGGCGAATGTCCTCCAGTTCGTATTGGCGTTGTGTCCCTAATTCTTTCTCACATTGTGGGCAAAGAATGGGTAATTTGTTTTAGGTAGAAGAGGAATTGTGTACTAATATTGGTACCAGAAGAATGCGCCTTTATAGGATGAAGAGGAACGCGGCGCGCTACAAACCCATCGGATCGTGAAACATCACATTAAAGTAGATATAGACACTATTTGCGTTCGGGACGTCAGACTTTCTGGGCAATCAGGCACTCTCCTATCTTTTAACTACTCGATAGGAAATATTGGTGTGGCAGCAATTCTGAAAAAGGCACCAATTCTGGAGATGGAGAGGCCGGCTGAAGGGGTAGGAGGAGGCCGGATTTTTTTTTTAACGCCATGTGTGCATGCACTGGAGGCCTACATACATGTTGTTAAATTCAGTTTTTTTTCAGCCTGATAGTCCAGAATGTTTACAAGCTTGTTGCACTTTGAGACGGCGAATGTCCTCCAGATCGTGTTGGCGTTGTGTCCCTAATTCTTTCTCACATTGTGGGCAAAGAATGGGTAATTTGTTTTAGCTAGAAGAGGAATTATGTACTGATATTGGAACCAGAAGAACGCGCCTCCACATGATGAAGAAGAACGTGGCGCCCTACAAACCTGTCGGATCGTGAAACATCACATTAAGGTAGATATAGACACCATTTGCGTTCGGGACGTCAGACTTTCTGGGCCATCAGGCACTCTCCTATCTTTTAACTACATGATAGGAAATATTGGTGTGGCAGCAATTCTGAAGAATGCACCAATTCTGGAGATGGAAAGGCCGGCTGAAGGGGTAGGAGGAGGCCGGATTTTTTTTTTAACGCCATGTGTGCATGCACTGGAGGCCTACATACATGTTGTTAAATTCTGTGTTTTTTCAGCCTGATAGTCCAGAATGTTTACAAGCTTGTCGCACTTTGAGACGGCGAATGTCCTCCAGTTCGTATTGGCGTTGTGTCCCTAATTCTTTCTCACATTGTGGGCAAAGAATGGGTAATTTGTTTTAGGTAGAAGAGGAATTGTGTACTAATATTGGTACCAGAAGAATGCGCCTTTATAGGATGAAGAGGAACGCGGCGCGCTACAAACCCATCGGATCGTGAAACATCACATTAAGGTAGATATAGACACTATTTGCGTTCGGGACGTCAGACTTTCTGGGCAATCAGGCACTCTCCTATCTTTTAACTACTCGATAGGAAATATTGGTGTGGCAGCAATTCTGAAAAAGGCACCAATTCTGGAGATGGAGAGGCCGGCTGAAGGGGTAGGAGGAGGCCGGATTTTTTTTTTAACGCCATGTGTGCATGCACTGGAGGCCTACATACATGTTGTTAAATTCAGTGTTTTTTCAGCCTGATAGTCCAGAATATTTACAAGCTTGTCGCACTTTGAGACGGCGAATGTCCTCCAGTTCGTATTGGCGTTGTGTCCCTAATTCTTTCTCACATTGTGGGCAAAGAATGGGTAATTTGTTTTAGCTAGAAGAGGAATTATGTACTGATATTGGAACCAGAAGAACGCGCCTCCACATGATGAAGAAGAACGTGGCGCCCTACAAACCTGTCGGATCGTGAAACATCACATTAAGGTAGATATAGACACCATTTGCGTTCGGGACGTCAGACTTTCTGGGCCATCAGGCACTCTCCTATCTTTTAACTACATGATAGGAAATATTGGTGTGGCAGCAATTCTGAAAAATGCACCAACTCTGGAGATGGAAAGGCCGGCTGAAGGGGTAGGAGGAGGCCGGATTTTGTTTTTTAACACCATGTGTGCATGCACTGGAGGCCTACATACATGTTGTTAAATTCAGTGTTTTTTCAGCCTGATAGTCCAGAATGTTTACAAGCTTGTCGCACTTTGAGACGGCGAATGTCCTCCAGTTCGTATTGGCGTTGTGTACCTAATTCTTTCTCACATTGTGGGCAAAGAATGGGTAATTTGTTTTAGGTAGAAGAGGAATTGTGTACTAATATTGGTACCAGAAGAATGCGCCTTTATAGGATGAAGAGGAACGCGGCGCGCTACAAACCCATCGGATCGTGAAACATCACATTAAGGTAGATATAGACACAATTTGCGTTCGGGACGTCAGACTTTCTGGGCCATCAGGCACTCTCCTATCTTTTAACTACATGATAGGAAATATTGGTGTGGCAGCAATTCTGAAAAATGCACCAATTCTGGAGATGGAGAGGCCGGCTGAAGGGGTAGGAGGAGGCCGGATTTTTTTTAACGCTATGTGTGCATGCACTGGAGGCCTACATACATGTTGTTAAATTCAGTTTTTTTTCAGCCTGATAGTCCAGAATGTTTACAAGCTTGTTGCACTTTGAGACGGCGAATGTCCTCCAGTTCGTATTGGCGTTGTGTACCTAATTCTTTCTCACATTGTGGGCAAAGAATGGGTAATTTGTTTTAGGTAGAAGAGGAATTGTGTACTAATATTGGTACCAGAAGAATGCGCCTTTATAGGATGAAGAGGAACGCGGCGCGCTACAAACCCATCGGATCGTGAAACATCACATTAAGGTAGATATAGACACAATTTGCGTTCGGGACGTCAGACTTTCTGGGCCATCAGGCACTCTCCTATCTTTTAACTACATGATAGGAAATATTGGTGTGGCAGCAATTCTGAAAAATGCACCAATTCTGGAGATGGAGAGGCCGGCTGAAGGGGTAGGAGGAGGCCGGATTTTTTTTAACGCTATGTGTGCATGCACTGGAGGCCTACATACATGTTGTTAAATTCAGTTTTTTTTCAGCCTGATAGTCCAGAATGTTTACAAGCTTGTTGCACTTTGAGACGGCGAATGTCCTCCAGTTCGTATTGGCGTTGTGTACCTAATTCTTTCTCACATTGTGGGCAAGAATGGGTAATTTGTTTTAGGTAGAAGAGGAATTGTGTACTAATATTGGTACCAGAAGAATGCGCCTTTATAGGATGAAGAGGAACGCGGCGCGCTACAAACCCATCGGATCGTGAAACATCACATTAAGGTAGATATAGACACAATTTGCGTTCGGGACGTCAGACTTTCTGGGCCATAAGGCACTCTCCTGTCTTTTAACTACATGATAGGAAATAGTGATGTGGTAGCAATTCTGAAAAAGGCACCAATTCTGGAGATGGAGAGGCCGGCTGAAGGGATAGGAGGAGGCCGGATTTTTTTTTTAACGCCATGTGTGCATGCACTGGAGGCCTACATACATGTTGTTAAATTCAGGTTTTTTTCAGCCTGATAGTCCAGAATATTTACAAGCTTGTCGCACTTTGAGACGGCGAATGTCCTCCAGTTCGTATTGGCGTTGTGTCCCTAATTCTTTCTCACATTGTGGGCAAAGAATGGGTAATTTGTTTTAGGTAGAAGAGGAATTGTGTACTAATATTGGTACCAGAAGAATGCGCCTTTATAGGATGAAGAGGAACGCGGCGCGCTACAAACCCATCGGATCGTGAAACATCACATTAAGGTAGATATAGACACTATTTGCGTTCGGGACGTCAGACTTTCTGGGCCATCAGGCACTCTCCTATCTTTTAAATACATGATAGGAAATATTGGTGTGGCAGCAATTCTGAAAAATGCACCAATTCTGGAGATGTAGAGGCCGGCTGAAGGGGTAGGAGGAGGCCGGATTTTGTTTTTTAACACCATGTGTGCATGCACTGGAGGCCTACATACATGTTGTTAAATTCAGTTTTTTTTCAGCCTGATAGTCCAGAATGTTTACAAGCTTGTTGCACTTTGAGACGGCGAAAGTCCTCCAGTTCGTATTGGCGTTGTGTACCTAATTCTTTCTCACATTGTGGGCAAAGAATGGGTAATTTGTTTTAGGTAGAAGAGGAATTGTGTACTAATATTGGTACCAGAAGAATGCGCCTTTATAGGATGAAGAGGAACGCGGTGCGCTACAAACCCATCGGATCGTGAAACATCACATTAAGGTAGATATAGACACTATTTGCGTTCGGGACGTCAGACTTTCTGGGCAATCAGGCACTCTCCTATCTTTTAACTACTCGATAGGAAATATTGGTATGGCAGCAATTCTGAAAAAGGCACCAATTCTGGAGATGGAGAGGCCGGCTGAAGGGGTAGGAGGAGGCTGGATTTTTTTTTTAACGCCATGTGTGCATGCACTGGAGGCCTACATACATGTTGTTAAATTCAGGTTTTTTTCAGCCTGATAGTCCAGAATATTTACAAGCTTGTCGCACTTTGAGACGGCGAATGTCCTCCAGTTCGTATTGGCGTTGTGTCCCTAATTCTTTCTCACATTGTGGGCAAAGAATGGGTAATTTGTTTTAGGTAGAAGAGGAATTGTGTACTGATATTGGAACCAGAAGTACGCGCCTCCACAAGATGAAGAAGAACGCGGCGCCCTACAAACCTGTCGGATCGTGAAACATCACATTAAGGTAGATATAGACACCATTTGCGTTCGGGACGTCAGACTTTCCGGGCCATCAGGCACTCTCCTATCTTTTAACTACATGATAGGAAATATTGGTGTGGCAGCAATTCTGAAAAATGCACCAATTCTGGAGATGGAAAGGCCGGCTGAAGGGGTAGGAGGAGGCCGGATTTTTTTTTTAACGCCATGTGTGCATGCACTGGAGGCCTACATACATGTTGTTAAATTCTGTGTTTTTTCAGCCTGATAGTCCAGAATGTTTACAAGCTTGTCGCACTTTGAGACGGCGAATGTCCTCCAGTTCGTATTGGCGTTGTGTCCCTAATTCTTTCTCACATTGTGGGCAAAGAATGGGTAATTTGTTTTAGGTAGAAGAGGAATTGTGTACTAATATTGGTACCAGAAGAATGCGCCTTTATAGAATGAAGAGGAACGCGGCGCGCTACAAACCCATCGGATCGTGAAACATCACATTAAAGTAGATATAGACACTATTTGCGTTCGGGACGTCAGACTTTCTGGGCAATCAGGCACTCTCCTATCTTTTAACTACTCGATAGGAAATATTGGTGTGGCAGCAATTCTGAAAAAGGCACCAATTCTGGAGATGGAGAGGCCGGCTGAAGGGGTAGGAGGAGGCCGGATTTTTTTTTAACGCCATGTGTGCATGCACTGGAGGCCTACATACATGTTGTTAAATTCAGTTTTTTTTCAGCCTGATAGTCCAGAATGTTTACAAGCTTGTTGCACTTTGAGACGGCGAATGTCCTCCAGTTCGTGTTGGCGTTGTGTCCCTAATTCTTTCTCACATTGTGGGCAAAGAATGGGTAATTTGTTTTAGCTAGAAGAGGAATTATGTACTGATATTGGAACCAGAAGAACGCGCCTCCACATGATGAAGAAAAACGTGGCGCCCTACAAACCTGTCGGATCGTGAAACATCACATTAAGGTAGATATAGACACCATTTGCGTTCGGGACGTCAGACTTTCTGGGCCATCAGGCACTCTCCTATCTTTTAACTACATGATAGGAAATATTGGTGTGGCAGCAATTCTGAAGAATGCACCAATTCTGGAGATGGAAAGGCCGGCTGAAGGGGTAGGAGGAGGCCGGATTTTTTTTTTAACGCCATGTGTGCATGCACTGGAGGCCTACATACATGTTGTTAAATTCTGTGTTTTTTCAGCCTGATAGTCCAGAATGTTTACAAGTTTGTCGCACTTTGAGACGGCGAATGTCCTCCAGTTCGTATTGGCGTTGTGTCCCTAATTCTTTCTCACATTGTGGGCAAAGAATGGGTAATTTGTTTTAGGTAGAAGAGGAATTGTGTACTAATATTGGTACCAGAAGAATGCGCCTTTATAGGATGAAGAGGAACGCGGCGCGCTACAAACCCATCGGATCGTGAAACATCACATTAAGGTAGATATAGACACTATTTGCGTTCGGGACGTCAGACTTTCTGGGCCATCAGGCACTCTCCTATCTTTTAAATACATGATAGGAAATATTGGTGTGGCAGCAATTCTGAAAAATGCACCAATTCTGGAGATGGAAAGGCCGGCTGAAGGGGTAGGAGGAGGCTGGATTTTTTTTTTTAACGCCATGTGTGCATGCACTGGAGGCCTACATACATGTTGTTAAATTCAGTGTTTTTTCAGCCTGATAGTCCAGAATGTTTACAAGCTTGTCGCACTTTGAGACGGCGAATGTCCTCCAGTTCGTATTTGCGTTGTGTCCCTAATTCTTTCTCACATTGTGGGCAAAGAATGGGTAATTTGTTTTAGGTAGAAGAGGAATTATCTACTGATATTGGAACCAGATGAACGCGCCTCCACAAGATGAAGAAGAATGCGGCGCCCTACAAACCTGTCGGATCGTGAAACATCACATTAAGGTAGATATAGACACCATTTGCGTTCGGGACGTCAGACTTTCTGGGCCATCAGGCACTCTCCTATCTTTTAACTACATGATAGGAAATATTGGTGTGGCAGCAATTCTGAAGAATGCACCAATTCTGGAGATGGAAAGGCCGGCTGAAGGGGTAGGAGGAGGCCGGATTTTTTTTTTAACGCCATGTGTGCATGCACTGGAGGCCTACATACATGTTGTTAAATTCTGTGTTTTTTCAGCCTGATAGTCCAGAATGTTTACAAGCTTGTCGCACTTTGAGACGGCGAATGTCCTCCAGTTCGTATTGGCGTTGTGTCCCTAATTCTTTCTCACATTGTGGGCAAAGAATGGGTAATTTGTTTTAGGTAGAAGAGGAATTGTGTACTAATATTGGTACCAGAAGAATGCGCCTTTATAGGATGAAGAGGAACGCGGCGCGCTACAAACCCATCGGATCGTGAAACATCACATTAAGGTAGATATAGACACTATTTGCGTTCGGGACGTCAGACTTTCTGGGCCATCAGGCACTCTCCTATCTTTTAAATACATGATAGGAAATATTGGTGTGGCAGCAATTCTGAAAAATGCACCAATTCTGGAGATGTAGAGGCCGGCTGAAGGGGTAGGAGGAGGCCGGATTTTGTTTTTTAACACCATGTGTGCATGCACTGGAGGCCTACATACATGTTGTTAAATTCAGTTTTTTTTCAGCCTGATAGTCCAGAATGTTTACAAGCTTGTTGCACTTTGAGACGGCGAAAGTCCTCCAGTTCGTATTGGCGTTGTGTACCTAATTCTTTCTCACATTGTGGGCAAAGAATGGGTAATTTGTTTTAGGTAGAAGAGGAATTGTGTACTAATATTGGTACCAGAAGAATGCGCCTTTATAGGATGAAGAGGAACGCGGCGCGCTACAAACCCATTGGATCGTGAAACATCACATTAAGGTAGATATAGACACTATTTGCGTTCGGGACGTCAGACTTTCTGGGCCATCAGGCACTCTCCTATCTTTTAAATACATGATAGGAAATATTGGTGTGGCAGCAATTCTGAAAAATGCACCAATTCTGGAGATGGAAAGGCCGGCTGAAGGGGTAGGAGGAGGCTGGATTTTTTTTTTTAACGCCATGTGTGCATGCACTGGAGGCCTACATACATGTTGTTAAATTCAGTGTTTTTTCAGCCTGATAGTCCAGAATGTTTACAAGCTTGTCGCACTTTGAGACGGCGAATGTCCTCCAGTTCGTATTTGCGTTGTGTCCCTAATTCTTTCTCACATTGTGGGCAAAGAATGGGTAATTTGTTTTAGGTAGAAGAGGAATTATCTACTGATATTGGAACCAGATGAACGCGCCTCCACAAGATGAAGAAGAACGCGGCGCCCTACAAACCTGTCGGATCGTGAAACATCACATTAAGGTAGATATAGACACAATTTGCGTTCGGGACGTCAGACTTTCTGGGCCATCAGGCACTCTCCTATCTTTTAACTACATGATAGGAAATATTGGTGTGGCAGCAATTCTGAAAAATGCACCAATTCTGGAGATGGAGAGGCCGGCTGAAGGGGTAGGAGGAGGCCGGATTTTTTTTAACACTATGTGTGCATGCACTGGAGGCCTACATACATGTTGTTAAATTCAGTGTTTTTTCAGCCTGATAGTCCAGAATGTTTACAAGCTTGTCGCACTTTGAGACGGCGAATGTCCTCCAGTTCGTATTGGCGTTGTGTACCTAATTCTTTCTCACATTGTGGGCAAAGAATGGGTAATTTGTTTTAGGTAGAAGAGGAATTGTGTACTAATATTGGTACCAGAAGAATGCGCCTTTATAGGATGAAGAGGAACGCGGCGCGCTACAAACCCATCGGATCGTGAAACATCACATTAAGGTAGATATAGACACAATTTGCGTTCGGGACATCAGACTTTCTGGGCCATCAGGCACTCTCCTATCTTTTAACTACATGATAGGAAATATTGGTGTGGCAGCAATTCTGAAAAATGCACCAATTCTGGAGATGGAGAGGCCGGCTGAAGGGGTAGGAGGAGGCCGGATTTTTTTTAACGCTATGTGTGCATGCACTGGAGGCCTACATACATGTTGTTAAATTCAGTTTTTTTTCAGCCTGATAGTCCAGAATGTTTACATGCTTGTTGCGCTTTGAGACGGCGAATGTCCTCCAGTTCGTATTGGCGTTGCGTACCTAATTCTTTCTCACATTGTGGGCAAAGAATGGGTAATTTGTTTTAGGTAGAAGAGGAATTGTGTACTAATATTGGTACCAGAAGAATGCGCCTTTATAGGATGAAGAGGAACGCGGCGCGCTACAAACCCATCGGATCGTGAAACATCACATTAAGGTAGATATAGACACAATTTGCGTTCGGGACGTCAGACTTTCTGGGCCATAAGGCACTCTCCTGTCTTTTAACTACATGATAGGAAATAGTGGTGTGGTAGCAATTCTGAAAAAGGCACCAATTCTGGAGATGGAGAGGCCGGCTGAAGGGATAGGAGGAGGCCGGATTTTTTTTTTAACGCCATGTGTGCATGCACTGGAGGCCTACATACATGTTGTTAAATTCAGGTTTTTTTCAGCCTGATAGTCCAGAATATTTACAAGCTTGTCGCACTTTGAGACGGCGAATGTCCTCCAGTTCGTATTGGCGTTGTGTCCCTAATTCTTTCTCACATTGTGGGCAAAGAATGGGTTATTTGTTTTAGGTAGAAGAGGAATTGTGTACTAATATTGGTACCAGAAGAATGCGCCTTTATAGGATGAAGAGGAACGCGGCGCGCTACAAACCCATCGGATCGTGAAACATCACATTAAGGTAGATATAGACACTATTTGCGTTCGGGACGTCAGACTTTCTGGGCCATCAGGCACTCTCCTATCTTTTAACTACATGATAGGAAATATTGGTGTGGCAGCAATTCTGAAAAATGCACCAACTCTGGAGATGGAAAGGCCGGCTGAAGGGGTAGGAGGAGGCCGGATTTTGTTTTTTAACACCATGTGTGCATGCACTAGAGGCCTACATACATGTTGTTAAATTCAGTTTTTTTTCAGCCTGATAGTCCAGAATGTTTACAAGCTTGTTGCACTTTGAGATGGCGAATGTCCTCCAGTTCGTATTGGCGTTGTGTACCAAATTCTTTCTCACATTGTGGGCAAAGAATGGGTAATTTGTTTTAGGTAGAAGAGGAATTGTGTACTAATATTGGTACCAGAAGAATGCGCCTTTATAGGATGAAGAGGAACACGGCGCGCTACAAACCCATCGGATCGTGAAACATCACATTAAGGTAGATATAGACACTATTTGCGTTCGGGACGTCAGACTTTCTGGGCCATCAGGCACTCTCCTATCTTTTAACTACATGATAGGAAATATTGGTGTGGCAGCAATTCTGAAAAATGCACCAACTCTGGAGATGGAAAGGCCGGCTGAAGGGGTAGGAGGAGGCCGGATTTTGTTTTTTAACGCCATGTGTGCATGCACTAGAGGCCTACATACATGTTGTTAAATTCAGGTTTTTTTCAGCCTGATAGTCCAGAATGTTTACAAGCTTGTTGCACTTTGAGATGGCGAATGTCCTCCAGTTCGTATTGGCGTTGTGTACCTAATTCTTTCTCACATTGTGGGCAAAGAATGGGTAATTTGTTTTAGGTAGAAGAGGAATTGTGTACTAATATTGGTACCAGAAGAATGCGCCTTTATAGGATGAAGAAGAACGCAGTGCTACAAACCTTTTGGATCGTGAAACATCACATTAAGGTAGATATAGACACCATTTGCGTTCGGGACGTCAGACTTTCTGGGCCATCAGGCACTCTCCTATCTTTTAACTAAATGATAGGAAATATTGGTGTGGCAGCAATTCTGAAAAATGCACCAACTCTGGAGATGGATAGGCCGGCTGAAGGGGTAGGAGGAGGCCGGATTTTTTTTTTAACGCCATGTGTGCATGCACTGGAGGCCTACATACATGTTGTTAAATTCAGTGTTTTTTCAGCCTGATAGTCCAGAATGTTTACAAGCTTGTCGCACTTTGAGACGGCGAATGTCCTCCGGTTCGTATTGGCGTTGTGTCCCTAATTCTTTCTCACATTGTGGGCAAAGAATGGGTAATTTGTTTTAGGTAGAAGAGGAATTGTGTACTGATATTGGAACCAGAAGAACGCGCCTCCACAAGATGAAGAAGAACGCGGCGCCCTACAAACCCATCGGATCGTGAAACATCACATTAAGGTAGATATAGACACTATATGCGTTCGGGACGTCAGACTTTCTGGGCAATCAGGCACTCTCCTATCTTTTAACTACTCGATAGGAAATATTGGTATGGCAGCAATTCTGAAAAAGGCACCAATTCTGGAGATGGAGAGGCCGGCTGAAGGGGTAGGAGGAGGCCGGATTTTTTTTTTAACGCCATGTGTGCATGCACTAGAGGCCTACATACATGTTGTTAAATTCAGTTTTTTTTCAGCCTGATAGTTCAGAATATTTACAAGCTTGTCGCACTTTGAGACGGCGAATGTCCTCCAGTTCATATTGGCGTTGTGTCCCTAATTCTTTCTCACATTGTGGGCAAAGAATGGGTAATTTGTTTTAGGTAGAAGAGGAATTGTGTACTAATATTGGTACCAGAAGAATGCGCCTTTATAGGATAAAGAGGAACGCGGCACGCTACAAACCCATCGGATCGTGAAACATCACATTAAGGTAGATATAGACACCATTTACGTTCGGGACGTCAGACTTTCTGGGCCATCAGGCACTCTCCTATCTTTTAAATACATAATAGGAAATATTGGTGTGGCAGCAATTCTGAAAAATGCACCAATTCTGGAGATGTAGAGGCCGGCTGAAGGGGTAGGAGGAGGCCGGATTTTGTTTTTTAACACCATGTGTGCATGCACTGGAGGCCTACATACATGTTGTTAAATTCAGTTTTTTTTCAGCCTGATAGTCCAGAATGTTTACAAGCTTGTTGCACTTTGAGACGGCGAATGTCCTCCAGTTCGTATTGGCGTTGTGTACCTAATTCTTTCTCACATTGTGGGCAAAGAATGGGTAATTTGTTTTAGGTAGAAGAGGAATTGTGTACTGATATTGGAACCAGAAGAACGCGCCTCCACAAGATGAAGAAGAACGCGGTGCTACAAACCTTTCGGATCGTGAAACATCACATTAAGGTAGATATAGACACCATTTGCGTTCGGGACGTCAGACTTTCTGGGCCATCAGGCACTCTCCTATCTTTTAACTACATGATAGGAAATATTGGTGTGGCAGCAATTCTGAAAAATGCACCAACTCTGGAGATGGATAGGCCGGCTGAAGGGGTAGGAGGAGGCCGGATTTTTTTTTTAACGCCATGTGTGCATGCACTGGAGGCCTACATACATGTTGTTAAATTCAGTGTTTTTTCAGCCTGATAGTCCAGAATGTTTACAAGCTTGTCGCACTTTGAGACGGCGAATGTCCTCCGGTTCGTATTGGCGTTGTGTCCCTAATTCTTTCTCACATTGTGGGCATAGAATGGGTAATTTGTTTTAGGTAGAAGAGGAATTGTGTACTAATATTGGTACCAGAAGAATGCGCCTTTATAGGATGAAGAGGAACACGGCGCGCTACAAACCCATCGGATCGTGAAACATCACATTAAGGTAGATATAGACACTATTTGCGTTCGGGACGACAGACTTTCTGGGCCATCAGGCACTCTCCTATCTTTTAACTACATGATAGGAAATATTGGTGTGGCAGCAATTCTGAAAAATGCACCAACTCTGGAGATGGAAAGGCCGGCTGAAGGGGTAGGAGGAGGCCAGATTTTGTTTTTTAACACCATGTGTGCATGCACTGGAGGCCTACATACATGTTGTTAAATTCAGTTTTTTTTCAGCCTGATAGTCCAGAATGTTTACAAGCTTGTTGCACTTTGAGACGGCGAATGTCCTCCAGTTCGTTTTGGCGTTGTATACCTAATTCTTTCTCACATTGTGGGCAAAGAATGGGTAATTTGTTTTAGGTAGAAGAGGAATTGTGTACTAATATTGGTACCAGAAGAATGCGCCTTTATAGGATGAAGAGGAACGCGGCGCGCTACAAACCCATCGGATCGTGAAACATCACATTAAGGTAGATATAGACACTATTTGCGTTCGGGACGACAGACTTTCTGGGCCATCAGGCACTCTCCTATCTTTTAACTACATGATAGGAAATATTGGTGTGGCAGCAATTCTGAAAAATGCACCAACTCTGGAGATGGAAAGGCCGGCTGAAGGGGTAGGAGGAGGCCAGATTTTGTTTTTTAACACCATGTGTGCATGCACTGGAGGCCTACATACATGTTGTTAAATTCAGTTTTTTTTCAGCCTGATAGTCCAGAATGTTTACAAGCTTGTTGCACTTTGAGACGGCGAATGTCCTCCAGTTCGTATTGGCGTTGTATACCTAATTCTTTCTCACATTGTGGGCAAAGAATGGGTAATTTGTTTTAGGTAGAAGAGGAATTGTGTACTAATATTGGTACCAGAAGAATGCGCCTTTATAGGATGAAGAGGAACGCGGCGCGCTACAAACCCATCGGATCGTGAAACATCACATTAAGGTAGATATAGACACTATTTGCGTTCGGGACGTCAGACTTTCTGGGCCATCAGGCACTCTCCTATCTTTTAAATACATGATAGGAAATATTGGTGTGGCAGCAATTCTGAAAAATGCACCAATTCTGGAGATGTAGAGGCCGGCTGAAGGGGTAGGAGGAGGCCGGATTTTGTTTTTTAAAACCATGTGTGCATGCACTGGGGGCCTACATACATGTTGTTAAATTCAGGTTTTTTTCAGCCTGATAGTCCAGAATGTTTACAAGCTTGTTGCACTTTGAGACGGCGAATGTCCTCCAGTTCGTATTGGCGTTGTGTACCTAATTCTTTCTCACATTGTGGGCAAAGAATGGGTAATTTGTTTTAGGTAGAAGAGGAATTGTGTACTAATATTGGTACCAGAAGAATGCGCCTTTATAGGATGAAGAGGAACGCGGCGCGCTACAAACCCATCGGATCGTGAAACATCACATTAAGGTAGATATAGACACTATTTGCGTTCGGGACGTCAGACTTTCTGGGCCATCAGGCACTCTCCTATCTTTTAACTACATGATAGGAAATATTGGTGTGGCAGCAATTCTGAAAAATGCACCAACTCTGGAGATGGATAGGCCGGCTGAAGGGGTAGGAGGAGGCCGGATTTTTTTTTTAACGCCATGTGTGCATGCACTGGAGGCCTACATACATGTTGTTAAATTCAGTGTTTTTTCAGCCTGATAGTCCAGAATGTTTACAAGCTTGTCGCACTTTGAGACGGCGAATGTCCTCCGGTTCGTATTGGCGTTGTGTCCCTAATTCTTTCTCACATTGTGGGCAAAGAATGGGTAATTTGTTTTAGGTAGAAGAGGAATTGTGTACTGATATTGGAACCAGAAGAACGCGCCTCCACAAGATGAAGAAGAACGCGGCGCCCTACAAACCCATCGGATCGTGAAACATCACATTAAGGTAGATATAGACACTATATGCGTTCGGGACGTCAGACTTTCTGGGCAATCAGGCACTCTCCTATCTTTTAACTACTCGATAGGAAATATTGGTATGGCAGCAATTCTGAAAAAGGCACCAATTCTGGAGATGGAGAGGCCGGCTGAAGGGGTAGGAGGAGGCCGGATTTTTTTTTTAACGCCATGTGTGCATGCACTAGAGGCCTACATACATGTTGTTAAATTCAGTTTTTTTTCAGCCTGATAGTCCAGAATATTTACAAGCTTGTCGCACTTTGAGATGGCGAATGTCCTCCAGTTCGTATTGGCGTTGTGTCCCTAATTCTTTCTCACATTGTGGGCAAAGAATGGGTAATTTGTTTTAGGTAGAAGAGGAATTGTGTACTAATATTGGTACCAGAAGAATGCGCCTTTATAGGATAAAGAGGAACGCGGCACGCTACAAACCCATCGGATCGTGAAACATCACATTAAGGTAGATATAGACACTATTTACGTTCGGGACGTCAGACTTTCTGGGCCATCAGGCACTCTCCTATCTTTTAAATACATGATAGGAAATATTGGTGTGGCAGCAATTCTGAAAAATGCACCAATTCTGGAGATGTAGAGGCCGGCTGAAGGGGTAGGAGGAGGTCGGATTTTGTTTTTTAACACCATGTGTGCATGCACTGGAGGCCTACATACATGTTGTTAAATTCAGTTTTTTTTCAGCCTGATAGTCCAGAATGTTTACAAGCTTGTTGCACTTTGAGACGGCGAATGTCCTCCAGTTCGTATTGGCGTTGTGTACCTAATTCTTTCTCACATTGTGGGCAAAGAATGGGTAATTTGTTTTAGGTAGAAGAGGAATTGTGTACTGATATTGGAACCAGAAGAACGCGCCTCCACAAGATGAAGAAGAACGCGGCGCTACAAACCTTTCGGATCGTGAAACATCACATTAAGGTAGATATAGACACCATTTGCGTTCGGGACGTCAGACTTTCTGGGCCATCAGGCACTCTCCTATCTTTTAACTACATGATAGGAAATATTGGTGTGGCAGCAATTCTGAAAAATGCACCAACGCTGGAGATGGATAGGCCGGCTGAAGGGGTAGGAGGAGGCCGGATTTTTTTTTTAACGCCATGTGTGCATGCACTGGAGGCCTACATACATGTTGTTAAATTCAGTGTTTTTTCAGCCTGATAGTCCAGAATGTTTACAAGCTTGTCGCACTTTGAGACGGCGAATGTCCTCCGGTTCGTATTGGCGTTGTGTCCCTAATTCTTTCTCACATTGTGGGCAAAGAATGGGTAATTTGTTTTAGGTAGAAGAGGAATTGTGTACTGATATTGGAACCAGAAGAACGCGCCTCCACAAGATGAAGAACGCGGCGCCCTACAAACCCATCGGATCGTGAAACATCACATTAAGGTAGATATAGACACTATATGCGTTCGGGACGTCAGACTTTCTGGGCAATCAGGCACTCTCCTATCTTTTAACTACTCGATAGGAAATATTGGTATGGCAGCAATTCTGAAAAAGGCACCAATTCTGGAGATGGAGAGGCCGGCTGAAGGGGTAGGAGGAGGCCGGATTTTTTTTTTAACGCCATGTGTGCATGCACTAGAGGCCTACATACATGTTGTTAAATTCAGTTTTTTTTCAGCCTGATAGTCCAGAATATTTACAAGCTTGTCGCACTTTGAGACGGCGAATGTCCTCCAGTTCGTATTGGCGTTGTGTCCCTAATTCTTTCTCACATTGTGGGCAAAGAATGGGTAATTTGTTTTAGGTAGAAGAGGAATTGTGTACTAATATTGGTACCAGAAGAATGCGCCTTTATAGGATGAAGAGGAAAGCGGCGCGCTACAAACCCCTCGGATCGTGAAACATCACATTAAGGTAGATATAGACACTATTTGCGTTCGGGACGTCAGACTTTCTGGGCCATCAGGCACTCTCCTATCTTTTAAATACATGATAGGAAATATTGGTGTGGCAGCAATTCTGAAAAATGCACCAATTCTAGAGATGGAGAGGCCGGCTGAAGGGGTAGGAGGAGGCTGGATTTTTTTTTTTAACGCCATGTGTGCATGCACTGGAGGCCTACATACATGTTGTTAAATTCAGTGTTTTTTCAGCCTGATAGTCCAGAATGTTTACAAGCTTGTCGCACTTTGAGACGGCGAATGTCCTCCAGTTCGTATTTGCGTTGTGTCCCTAATTCTTTCTCACATTGTGGGCAAAGAATGGGTAATTTGTTTTAGGTAGAAGAGGAATTGTGTACTGATATTGGAACCAGAAGAACGCGCCTCCACAAGATGAAGAAGAACGCGGCGCTACAAACCTTTCGGATCGTGAAACATCACATTAAGGTAGATATAGACACTATTTGCGTTCGGGACGTCAGACTTTCTGGGCCATCAGGCACTCTCCTATCTTTTAACTACTCGATAGGAAATATTGGTATGGCAGCAATTCTGAAAAAGGCACCAATTCTGGAGATGGAGAGGCCGGCTGAAGGGGTAGGAGGAGGCCGGATTTTTTTTTTAACGCCATGTGTGCATGCACTGGAGGCCTACATACATGTTGTTAAATTCAGTGTTTTTTCAGCCTGATAGTCCAGAATGTTTACAAGCTTGTCGCACTTTGAGACGGCGAATGTCCTCCTGTTCGTATTGGCGTTGTGTCCCTAATTCTTTCTCACATTGTGGGCAAAGAATGGGTAATTTGTTTTAGGTAGAAGAGGAATTGTGTACTGATATTGGAACCAGAAGAACGCGCCTCCACAAGATGAAGAAGAACGCGGCGCCCTACAAACCCATCGGATCGTGAAACATCACATTAAGGTAGATATAGACACTATTTGCGTTTGGGACGTCAGACTTTCTGGGCAATCAGGCACTCTCCTATCTTTTAACTACTCGATAGGAAATATTGGTATGGCAGCAATTCTGAAAAAGGCACCAATTCTGGAGATGGAGAGGCCGGCTGAAGGGGTAGGAGGAGGCCGGATTTTTTTTTTAACGCCATGTGTGCATGCACTGGAGGCCTACATACATGTTGTTAAATTCAGGTTTTTTTCAGCCTGATAGTCCAGAATATTTACAAGCTTGTCGCACTTTGAGACGGCGAATGTCCTCCAGTTCGTATTGGCGTTGTGTCCCTAATTCTTTCTCACATTGTGGGCAAAGAATGGGTAATTTGTTTTAGGTAGAAGAGGAATTATGTACTGATATTGGAACCAGAAGAACGCGCCTCCACAAGATGAAGAAGAACGCGGCGCCCTACAAACCTGTCGGATCGTGAAACATCACATTAAGGTAGATATAGACACAATTTGCGTTCGGGACGTCAGACTTTCTGGGCCATCAGGCACTCTCCTATCTTTTAACTACATGATAGGAAATATTGGTGTGGCAGCAATTCTGAAAAATGCACCAATTCTGGAGATGGAGAGGCCGGCTGAAGGGGTAGGAGGAGGCCGGATTTTTTTTAACGCCATGTGTGCATGCACTGGAGGCCTACATACATGTTGTTAAATTCAGTGTTTTTTCAGCCTGATAGTCCAGAATGTTTACAAGCTTGTTGCACTTTGAGACGGCGAATGTCCTCCAGTTCGTATTGGCGTTGTGTACCTAATTCTTTCTCACATTGTGGGCAAAGAATGGGTAATTTGTTTTAGGTAGAAGAGGAATTATGTACTAATATTGGTACCAGAAGAATGCGCCTTTATAGGATGAAGAGGAACACGGCGCGCTACAAACCCATCGGATCGTGAAACATCACATTAAGGTAGATATAGACACTATTTGCGTTCGGGACGACAGACTTTCTGGGCCATCAGGCACTCTCCTATCTTTTAACTACATGATAGGAAATATTGGTGTGGCAGCAATTCTGAAAAATGCACCAACTCTGGAGTTGGAAAGGCCGGCTGAAGGGGTAGGAGGAGGCCGGATTTTGTTTTTTAACACCATGTGTGCATGCACTGGAGGCCTACATACATGTTGTTAAATTCAGTTTTTTTTCAGCCTGATAGTCCAGAATGTTTACAAGCTTGTTGCACTTTGAGACGGCGAATGTCCTCCAGTTCGTATTGGCGTTGTGTACCTAATTTTTTCTCACATTGTGGGCAAAGAATGGGTAATTTGTTTTAGGTAGAAGAGGAATTGTGTACTAATATTGGTACCAGAAGAATGCGCCTTTATAGGATGAAGAGGAACGCGGCGCGCTACAAACCCATCGGATCGTGAAACATCACATTAAGGTAGATATAGACACTATTTACGTTCGGGATGTCAGACTTTCTGGGCCATCAGGCACTCTCCTATCTTTTAAATACATGATAGGAAATATTGGTGTGGCAGCAATTCTGAAAAATGCACCAATTCTGGAGATGTAGAGGCCGGCTGAAGGGGTAGGAGGAGGCCGGATTTTGTTTTTTAACACCATGTGTGCATGCACTGGAGGCCTACATACATGTTGTTAAATTCAGTTTTTTTTCAGCCTGATAGTCCAGAATGTTTACAAGCTTGTCGCACTTTGAGACGGCGAATGTCCTCCAGTTCGTATTGGCGTTGTGTCCCTAATTCTTTCTCACATTGTGGGCAAAGAATGGGTAATTTGTTTTAGGTAGAAGAGGAATTGTGTACTGATATTGGAACCAGAAGAACGCGCCTCCACAAGATGAAGAAGAACGCGGCGCCCTACAAACCTGTCGGCTCGTGAAACATCACATTAAGGTAGATATAGACACCATTTGCGTTCGGGACGTCAGACTTTCTGGGCCATCAGGCACTCTCCTATCTTTTAACTACATGATAGGAAATATTGGTGTGGCAGCAATTCTGAAAAATGCACCAACTCTGGAGATGGATAGGCCGGCTGAAGGGGTAGGAGGAGGCCGGATTTTTTTTTTAACGCCATGTGTGCATGCACTGGAGGCCTACATACATGTTGTTAAATTCAGTGTTTTTTCAGCCTGATAGTCCAGAATGTTTACAAGCTTGTCGCACTTTGAGACGGCGAATGTCCTCCGGTTCGTATTGGCGTTGTGTCTCTAATTCTTTCTCACATTGTGGGCAATGAATGGGTATTTTGTTTTAGGTAGAAGAGGAATTGTGTACTGATATTGGAACCAGAAGAACGCGCCTCCACAAGATGAAGAAGAACGCGGCGCCCTACAAACCCATCGGATCGTGAAACATCACATTAAGGTAGATATAGACACTATATGCGTTCGGGACGTCAGACTTTCTGGGCAATCAGGCACTCTCCTATCTTTTAACTACTCGATAGGAAATATTGGTATGGCAGCAATTCTGAAAAAGGCACCAATTCTGGAGATGGAGAGGCCGGCTGAAGGGGTAGGAGGAGGCCGGATTTTTTTTTTAACGCCATGTGTGCATGCACTAGAGGCCTACATACATGTTGTTAAATTCAGGTTTTTTTCAGCCTGATAGTCCAGAATATTTACAAGCTTGTCGCACTTTGAGACGGCGAATGTCCTCCAGTTCGTATTGGCGTTGTGTCCCTAATTCTTTCTCACATTGTGGGCAAAGAATGGGTAATTTGTTTTAGGTAGAAGAGGAATTGTGTACTAATATTGGTACCAGAAGAATGCGCCTTTATAGGATAAAGAGGAACGCGGCGCGCTACAAACCCATCGGATCGTGAAATATCACATTAAGGTAGATATAGACACAATTTGCGTTCGGGACGTCAGACTTTCTGGGCCATCAGGCACTTTCCTATCTTTTAACTACATGATAGGAAATATTGGTGTGGCAGCAATTCTGAAAAATGCACCAATTCTGGAGATGGAGAGGCCGGCTGAAGGGGTAGGAGGAGGCCGAATTTTTTTTTAACGCCATGTGTTCATGCACTGGAGGCCTACATACATGTTGTTAAATTCAGGTTTTTTTCAGCCTGATAGTCCAGAATATTTACAAGCTTGTCGCACTTTGAGACGGCGAATGTCCTCCTGTTCGTATTGGCGTTGAGTCCCTAATTCTTTCTCACATTGTGGGCAAAGAATGGGTAATTTGTTTTAGGTAGAAGAGGAATTGTGTACTGATATTGGAACCAGAAGAACGCGCCTCCACAAGATGAAGAAGAACGCGGCGCCCTACAAACCCATCGGATCGTGAAACATCACATTAAGGTAGATATAGACACTATTTGCGTTCGGGACGTCAGACTTTCTGGGCAATCAGGCACTCTCCTATCTTTTAACTACTCGATAGGAAATATTGGTATGGCAGCAATTCTGAAAAAGGCACCAATTCTGGAGATGGAGAGGCCGGCTGAAGGGGTAGGAGGAGGCTGGATTTTTTTTTTTAACGCCATGTGTGCATGCACTGGAGGCCTACATACATGTTGTTAAATTCAGGTTTTTTTCAGCCTGATAGTCCAGAATGTTTACAAGCTTGTTGCACTTTGAGACGGCGAATGTCCTCCAGTTCGTATTGGCGTTGTGTACCTAATTCTTTCTCACATTGTGGGCAAAGAATGGGTAATTTGTTTTAGGTAGAAGAGGAATTGTGTACTAATATTGGTACCAGAAGAAAGCGCCTTTATAGTATAAAGAGGAACGCGGCGCGCTACAAACCCATCGGATCGTGAAACATCACATTAAGGTAGATATAGACACAATTTGCGTTCGGGACGTCAGACTTTCTGGGCCATAAGGCACTCTCCTGTCTTTTAACTACATGATAGGAAATAGTGGTGTGGTAGCAATTCTGAAAAAGGCACCAATTCTGGAGATGGAGAGGCCGGCTGAAGGGATAGGAGGAGGCCGGATTTTTTTTTTAACGCCATGTGTGCATGCACTGGAGGCCTACATACATGTTGTTAAATTCAGGTTTTTTTCAGCCTGATAGTCCAGAATATTTACAAGCTTGTCGCACTTTGAGACGGCGAATGTCCTCCAGTTCGTATTGGCGTTGTGTCCCTAATTCTTTCTCACATTGTGGGCAAAGAATGGGTAATTTGTTTTAAGTAGAAGAGGAATTATGTACTGATATTGGAACCAGAAGAACGCGCCTCCACAAGATGAAGAAGAACGCGGCGCCCTACAAACCTGTCGGATCGTGAAACATCACATTAAGGTAGATATAGACACAATTTGCGTTCGGGACGTCAGACTTTCTGGGCCATCAGGCACTCTCCTATCTTTTAACTACATGATAGGAAATATTGGTGTGGCAGCAATTCTGAAAAATGCACCAATTCTGGAGATGGAGAGGCCGGCTGAAGGGGTAGGAGGAGGCCGGATTTTTTTTAACGCTATGTGTGCATGCACTGGAGGCCTACATACATGTTGTTAAATTCAGTGTTTTTTCAGCATGATAGTCCAGAATGTTTACAAGCTTGTCGCACTTTGAGACGGCGAATGTCCTCCAGTTCGTATTGGCGTTGTGTACCTAATTCTTTCTCACATTGTGGGCAAAGAATGGGTAATTTTTTTTAGGTAGAAGAGGAATTGTGTACTGATATTGGAACCAGAAGAACGCGCCTCCACAAGATGAAGAAGAACGCGGCGCCCTACAAACCCATCGGATCGTGAAACATCACATTAAGGTAGATATAGACACTATTTGCGTTTGGGACGTCAGACTTTCTGGGCAATCAGGCACTCTCCTATCTTTTAACTACTCGATAGGAAATATTGGTATGGCAGCAATTCTGAAAAAGGCACCAATTCTGGAGATGGAGAGGCCGGCTGAAGGGGTAGGAGGAGGCCGGATTTTTTTTTTAACGCCATGTGTGCATGCACTGGAGGCCTACATACATGTTGTTAAATTCAGGTTTTTTTCAGCCTGATAGTCCAGAATATTTACAAGCTTGTCGCACTTTGAGACGGCGAATGTCCTCCAGTTCGTATTGGCGTTGTGTCCCTAATTCTTTCTCACATTGTGGGCAAAGAATGGGTAATTTGTTTTAGGTAGAAGAGGAATTATGTACTGATATTGGAACCAGAAGAACGCGCCTCCACAAGATGAAGAAGAACGCGGCGCCCTACAAACCTGTCGGATCGTGAAACATCACATTAAGGTAGATATAGACACAATTTGCGTTCGGGACGTCAGACTTTCTGGGCCATCAGGCACTCTCCTATCTTTTAACTACATGATAGGAAATATTGGTGTGGCAGCAATTCTGAAAAATGCACCAATTCTGGAGATGGAGAGGCCGGCTGAAGGGGTAGGAGGAGGCCGGATTTTTTTTAACGCCATGTGTGCATGCACTGGAGGCCTACATACATGTTGTTAAATTCAGTGTTTTTTCAGCCTGATAGTCCAGAATGTTTACAAGCTTGTTGCACTTTGAGACGGCGAATGTCCTCCAGTTCGTATTGGCGTTGTGTACCTAATTCTTTCTCACATTGTGGGCAAAGAATGGGTAATTTGTTTTAGGTAGAAGAGGAATTATGTACTAATATTGGTACCAGAAGAATGCGCCTTTATAGGATGAAGAGGAACACGGCGCGCTACAAACCCATCGGATCGTGAAACATCACATTAAGGTAGATATAGACACTATTTGCGTTCGGGACGACAGACTTTCTGGGCCATCAGGCACTCTCCTATCTTTTAACTACATGATAGGAAATATTGGTGTGGCAGCAATTCTGAAAAATGCACCAACTCTGGAGTTGGAAAGGCCGGCTGAAGGGGTAGGAGGAGGCCGGATTTTGTTTTTTAACACCATGTGTGCATGCACTGGAGGCCTACATACATGTTGTTAAATTCAGTTTTTTTTCAGCCTGATAGTCCAGAATGTTTACAAGCTTGTTGCACTTTGAGACGGCGAATGTCCTCCAGTTCGTATTGGCGTTGTGTACCTAATTTTTTCTCACATTGTGGGCAAAGAATGGGTAATTTGTTTTAGGTAGAAGAGGAATTGTGTACTAATATTGGTACCAGAAGAATGCGCCTTTATAGGATGAAGAGGAACGCGGCGCGCTACAAACCCATCGGATCGTGAAACATCACATTAAGGTAGATATAGACACTATTTACGTTCGGGATGTCAGACTTTCTGGGCCATCAGGCACTCTCCTATCTTTTAAATACATGATAGGAAATATTGGTGTGGCAGCAATTCTGAAAAATGCACCAATTCTGGAGATGTAGAGGCCGGCTGAAGGGGTAGGAGGAGGCCGGATTTTGTTTTTTAACACCATGTGTGCATGCACTGGAGGCCTACATACATGTTGTTAAATTCAGTTTTTTTTCAGCCTGATAGTCCAGAATGTTTACAAGCTTGTCGCACTTTGAGACGGCGAATGTCCTCCAGTTCGTATTGGCGTTGTGTCCCTAATTCTTTCTCACATTGTGGGCAAAGAATGGGTAATTTGTTTTAGGTAGAAGAGGAATTGTGTACTGATATTGGAACCAGAAGAACGCGCCTCCACAAGATGAAGAAGAACGCGGCGCCCTACAAACCTGTCGGCTCGTGAAACATCACATTAAGGTAGATATAGACACCATTTGCGTTCGGGACGTCAGACTTTCTGGGCCATCAGGCACTCTCCTATCTTTTAACTACATGATAGGAAATATTGGTGTGGCAGCAATTCTGAAAAATGCACCAACTCTGGAGATGGATAGGCCGGCTGAAGGGGTAGGAGGAGGCCGGATTTTTTTTTTAACGCCATGTGTGCATGCACTGGAGGCCTACATACATGTTGTTAAATTCAGTGTTTTTTCAGCCTGATAGTCCAGAATGTTTACAAGCTTGTCGCACTTTGAGACGGCGAATGTCCTCCGGTTCGTATTGGCGTTGTGTCTCTAATTCTTTCTCACATTGTGGGCAATGAATGGGTATTTTGTTTTAGGTAGAAGAGGAATTGTGTACTGATATTGGAACCAGAAGAACGCGCCTCCACAAGATGAAGAAGAACGCGGCGCCCTACAAACCCATCGGATCGTGAAACATCACATTAAGGTAGATATAGACACTATATGCGTTCGGGACGTCAGACTTTCTGGGCAATCAGGCACTCTCCTATCTTTTAACTACTCGATAGGAAATATTGGTATGGCAGCAATTCTGAAAAAGGCACCAATTCTGGAGATGGAGAGGCCGGCTGAAGGGGTAGGAGGAGGCCGGATTTTTTTTTTAACGCCATGTGTGCATGCACTAGAGGCCTACATACATGTTGTTAAATTCAGGTTTTTTTCAGCCTGATAGTCCAGAATATTTACAAGCTTTTCGCACTTTGAGACGGCGAATGTCCTCCAGTTCGTATTGGCGTTGTGTCCCTAATTCTTTCTCACATTGTGGGCAAAGAATGGGTAATTTGTTTTAGGTAGAAGAGGAATTGTGTACTAATATTGGTACCAGAAGAATGCGCCTTTATAGGATAAAGAGGAACGCGGCGCGCTACAAACCCATCGGATCGTGAAATATCACATTAAGGTAGATATAGACACAATTTGCGTTCGGGACGTCAGACTTTCTGGGCCATCAGGCACTTTCCTATCTTTTAACTACATGATAGGAAATATTGGTGTGGCAGCAATTCTGAAAAATGCACCAATTCTGGAGATGGAGAGGCCGGCTGAAGGGGTAGGAGGAGGCCGAATTTTTTTTTAACGCCATGTGTTCATGCACTGGAGGCCTACATACATGTTGTTAAATTCAGGTTTTTTTCAGCCTGATAGTCCAGAATATTTACAAGCTTGTCGCACTTTGAGACGGCGAATGTCCTCCTGTTCGTATTGGCGTTGAGTCCCTAATTCTTTCTCACATTGTGGGCAAAGAATGGGTAATTTGTTTTAGGTAGAAGAGGAATTGTGTACTGATATTGGAACCAGAAGAACGCGCCTCCACAAGATGAAGAAGAACGCGGCGCCCTACAAACCCATCGGATCGTGAAACATCACATTAAGGTAGATATAGACACTATTTGCGTTCGGGACGTCAGACTTTCTGGGCAATCAGGCACTCTCCTATCTTTTAACTACTCGATAGGAAATATTGGTATGGCAGCAATTCTGAAAAAGGCACCAATTCTGGAGATGGAGAGGCCGGCTGAAGGGGTAGGAGGAGGCTGGATTTTTTTTTTTAACGCCATGTGTGCATGCACTGGAGGCCTACATACATGTTGTTAAATTCAGGTTTTTTTCAGCCTGATAGTCCAGAATGTTTACAAGCTTGTTGCACTTTGAGACGGCGAATGTCCTCCAGTTCGTATTGGCGTTGTGTACCTAATTCTTTCTCACATTGTGGGCAAAGAATGGGTAATTTGTTTTAGGTAGAAGAGGAATTGTGTACTAATATTGGTACCAGAAGAAAGCGCCTTTATAGTATAAAGAGGAACGCGGCGCGCTACAAACCCATCGGATCGTGAAACATCACATTAAGGTAGATATAGACACAATTTGCGTTCGGGACGTCAGACTTTCTGGGCCATAAGGCACTCTCCTGTCTTTTAACTACATGATAGGAAATAGTGGTGTGGTAGCAATTCTGAAAAAGGCACCAATTCTGGAGATGGAGAGGCCGGCTGAAGGGATAGGAGGAGGCCGGATTTTTTTTTTAACGCCATGTGTGCATGCACTGGAGGCCTACATACATGTTGTTAAATTCAGGTTTTTTTCAGCCTGATAGTCCAGAATATTTACAAGCTTGTCGCACTTTGAGACGGCGAATGTCCTCCAGTTCGTATTGGCGTTGTGTCCCTAATTCTTTCTCACATTGTGGGCAAAGAATGGGTAATTTGTTTTAAGTAGAAGAGGAATTATGTACTGATATTGGAACCAGAAGAACGCGCCTCCACAAGATGAAGAAGAACGCGGCGCCCTACAAACCTGTCGGATCGTGAAACATCACATTAAGGTAGATATAGACACAATTTGCGTTCGGGACGTCAGACTTTCTGGGCCATCAGGCACTCTCCTATCTTTTAACTACATGATAGGAAATATTGGTGTGGCAGCAATTCTGAAAAATGCACCAATTCTGGAGATGGAGAGGCCGGCTGAAGGGGTAGGAGGAGGCCGGATTTTTTTTAACGCTATGTGTGCATGCACTGGAGGCCTACATACATGTTGTTAAATTCAGTGTTTTTTCAGCATGATAGTCCAGAATGTTTACAAGCTTGTCGCACTTTGAGACGGCGAATGTCCTCCAGTTCGTATTGGCGTTGTGTACCTAATTCTTTCTCACATTGTGGGCAAAGAATGGGTAATTTGTTTTAGGTAGAAGAGGAATTGTGTACTGATATTGGAACCAGAAGAACGCGCCTCCACAAGATGAAGAAGAACGCGGCGCCCTACAAACCCATCGGATCGTGAAACATCACATTAAGGTAGATATAGACACTATTTGCGTTCGGGACGTCAGACTTTCTGGGCAATCAGGCACTCTCCTATCTTTTAACTACTCGATAGGAAATATTGGTATGGCAGCAATTCTGAAAAAGGCACCAATTCTGGAGATGGAGAGGCCGGCTGAAGGGGTAGGAGGAGGCCGGATTTTTTTTTTAACGCCATGTGTGCATGCACTAGAGGCCTACATACATGTTGTTAAATTCAGGTTTTTTTCAGCCTGATAGTCCAGAATATTTACAAGCTTGTCGCACTTTGAGACGGCGAATGTCCTCCAGTTCGTATTGGCGTTGTGTCCCTAATTCTTTCTCACATTGTGGGCAAAGAATGGGTAATTTGTTTTAGGTAGAAGAGGAATTGTGTACTGATATTGGAACCAGAAGAACGCGCCTCCACAAGATGAAGAAGAACGCGGCTCCCTACAAACCTGTCGGATCGTGAAACATCACATTAAGGTAGATATAGACACCATTTGCGTTCGGGACGTCAGACTTTCTGGGCCATCAGGCACTCTCCTATCTTTTAACTACATGATAGGAAATATTGGTGTGGCAGCAATTCTGAAAAATGCACCAATTCTGGAGATGGAAAGGCCGGCTGAAGGGGTAGGAGGAGGCCGGATTTTTTTTTTAACACCATGTGTGCATGCACTGGAGGCCTACATACATGTTGTTAAATTTTGTGTTTTTTCAGCCTGATAGTCCAGAATGTTTACAAGCTTGTCGCACTTTGAGACGGCGAATGTCCTCCTGTTCGTATTGGCGTTGTGTCCCTAATTCTTTCTCACATTGTGGGCAAAGAATGGGTAATTTTTTTTAGGTAGAAGAGGAATTGTGTACTGATATTGGAACCAGAAGAACGCGCCTCCACAAGATGAAGAAGAACGCGGCGCCCTACAAACCCATCGGATCGTGAAACATCACATTAAGGTAGATATAGACACTATTTGCGTTTGGGACGTCAGACTTTCTGGGCAATCAGGCACTCTCCTATCTTTTAACTACTCGATAGGAAATATTGGTATGGCAGCAATTCTGAAAAAGGCACCAATTCTGGAGATGGAGAGGCCGGCTGAAGGGGTAGGAGGAGGCCGGATTTTTTTTTTAACGCCATGTGTGCATGCACTGGAGGCCTACATACATGTTGTTAAATTCAGGTTTTTTTCAGCCTGATAGTCCAGAATATTTACAAGCTTGTCGCACTTTGAGACGGCGAATGTCCTCCAGTTCGTATTGGCGTTGTGTCCCTAATTCTTTCTCACATTGTGGGCAAAGAATGGGTAATTTGTTTTAGGTAGAAGAGGAATTATGTACTGATATTGGAACCAGAAGAACGCGCCTCCACAAGATGAAGAAGAACGCGGCGCCCTACAAACCTGTCGGATCGTGAAACATCACATTAAGGTAGATATAGACACAATTTGCGTTCGGGACGTCAGACTTTCTGGGCCATCAGGCACTCTCCTATCTTTTAACTACATGATAGGAAATATTGGTGTGGCAGCAATTCTGAAAAATGCACCAATTCTGGAGATGGAGAGGCCGGCTGAAGGGGTAGGAGGAGGCCGGATTTTTTTTAACGCCATGTGTGCATGCACTGGAGGCCTACATACATGTTGTTAAATTCAGTGTTTTTTCAGCCTGATAGTCCAGAATGTTTACAAGCTTGTCGCACTTTGAGACGGCGAATGTCCTCCAGTTCATATTGGCGTTGTGTCCCTAATTCTTTCTCACATTGTGGGCAAAGAATGGGTTATTTGTTTTAGGTAGAAGAGGAATTGTGTACTAATATTGGTACCAGAAGAATGCGCCTTTATAGGATGAAGAGGAACGCGGCGCGCTACAAACCCATCGGATCGTGAAACATCACATTAAGGTAGATATAGACACTATTTGCGTTCGGGACGTCAGACTTTCTGGGCCATCAGGCACTCTCCTATCTTTTAACTACATGATAGGAAATATTGGTGTGGCAGCAATTCTGAAAAATGCACCAACTCTGGAGATGGAAAGGCCGGCTGAAGGGGTAGGAGGAGGCCGGATTTTGTTTTTTAACACCATGTGTGCATGCACTGGAGGCCTACATACATGTTGTTAAATTCAGTTTTTTTTTCAGCCTGATAGTCCAGAATGTTTACAAGCTTGTTGCACTTTGAGACGGCGAATGTCCTCCAGTTCGTATTGGCGTTGTGTACCTAATTCTTTCTCACATTGTGGGCAAAGAATGGGTAATTTGTTTTAGGTAGAAGAGGAATTATGTAGTAATATTGGTACCAGAAGAATGCGCCTTTATAGGATGAAGAAGAACGCGGCGTGCTACAAACCCATCGGATCGTGAAACATCACATTAAGGTAGATATAGACACTATTTGCGTTCGGGACGTCAGACTTTCTGGGCCATCAGGCACTCTCCTATCTTTTAACTACATGATAGGAAATATTGGTGTGGCAGCAATTCTGAAAAATGCACCAACTCTGGAGATGGAAAGGCCGGCTGAAGGGGTAGGAGGAGGCTGGATTTAGTTTTTTAACACCATGTGTGCATGCACTAGAGGCCTACATACATGTTGTTAAATTCAGTTTTTTTTCAGCCTGATAGTCCAGAATGTTTACAAGCTTGTTGCACTTTGAGATGGCGAATGTCCTCCAGTTCGTATTGGCGTTGTGTACCTAATTCTTTCTCACATTGTGGGCAAAGAATGGGTAATTTGTTTTAGGTAGAAGAGGAATTGTGTACTAATATTGGTACCAGAAGAATGCGCCTTTATAGGATGAAGAGGAACACGGCGCGCTACAAACCCATCGGATCGTGAAACATCACATTAAGGTAGATATAGACACTATTTGCGTTCGGGACGACAGACTTTCTGGGCCATCAGGCACTCTCCTATCTTTTAACTACATGATAGGAAATATTGGTGTGGCAGCAATTCTGAAAAATGCACCAACTCTGGAGTTGGAAAGGCCGGCTGAAGGGGTAGGAGGAGGCCAGATTTTGTTTTTTAACACCATGTGTGCATGCACTGGAGGCCTACATACATGTTGTTAAATTCAGTTTTTTTTCAGCCTGATAGTCCAGAATGTTTACAAGCTTGTTGCACTTTGAGACGGCGAATGTCCTCCAGTTCGTATTGGCGTTGTGTACCTAATTCTTTCTCACATTGTGGGCAAAGAATGGGTAATTTGTTTTAGGTAGAAGAGGAATTGTGTACTAATATTGGTACCAGAAGAATGCGCCTTTATAGGATGAAGAGGAACGCGGCGCGCTACAAACCCATCGGATCGTGAAACATCACATTAAGGTAGATATAGACACTATTTGCGTTCGGGACGTCAGACTTTCTGGGCCATCAGGCACTCTCCTATCTTTTAACTACATGATAGGAAATATTGGTGTGGCAGCAATTCTGAAAAATGCACCAACTCTGGAGATGGAAAGGCCGGCTGAAGGGGTAGGAGGAGGCCGGATTTTGTTTTTTAACTCCATGTGTGCATGCACTAGAGGCCTACATACATGTTGTTAAATTCAGTTTTTTTTCAGCCTGATAGTCCAGAATATTTACAAGCTTGTTGCACTTTGAGATGGCGAATGTCCTCCAGTTCGTATTGGCGTTGTGTACCTAATTCTTTCTCACATTGTGGGCAAAGAATGGGTAATTTGTTTTAGGTAGAAGAGGAATTGTGTACTAATATTGGTACCAGAAGAATGCGCCTTTATAGGATGAAGAGGAACACGGCGCGCTACAAACCCATCGGATCGTGAAACATCACATTAAGGTAGATATAGACACTATTTGCGTTCGGGACGACAGACTTTCTGGGCCATCAGGCACTCTCCTATCTTTTAACTACATGATAGGAAATATTGGTGTGGCAGCAATTCTGAAAAATGCACCAACTCTGGAGTTGGAAAGGCCGGCTGAAGGGGTAGGAGGAGGCCAGATTTTGTTTTTTAACACCATGTGTGCATGCACTGGAGGCCTACATACATGTTGTTAAATTCAGTTTTTTTTCAGCCTGATAGTCCAGAATGTTTACAAGCTTGTTGCACTTTGAGACGGCGAATGTCCTCCAGTTCGTATTGGCGTTGTGTACCTAATTCTTTCTCACATTGTGGGCAAAGAATGGGTAATTTGTTTTAGGTAGAAGAGGAATTGTGTACTAATATTGGTACCAGAAGAATGCGCCTTTATAGGATGAAGAGGAACACGGCGCGCTACAAACCCATCGGATCGTGAAACATCACATTAAGGTAGATATAGACACTATTTGCGTTCGGGACGACAGACTTTCTGGGCCATCAGGCACTCTCCTATCTTTTAACTACATGATAGGAAATATTGGTGTGGCAGCAATTCTGAAAAATGCACCAACTCTGGAGTTGGAAAGGCCGGCTGAAGGGGTAGGAGGAGGCCAGATTTTGTTTTTTAACACCATGTGTGCATGCACTGGAGGCCTACATACATGTTGTTAAATTCAGTTTTTTTTCAGCCTGATAGTCCAGAATGTTTACAAGCTTGTTGCACTTTGAGACGGCGAATGTCCTCCAGTTCGTATTGGCGTTGTGTACCTAATTCTTTCTCACATTGTGGGCAAAGAATGGGTAATTTGTTTTAGGTAGAAGAGGAA
Source organism: Rhinoderma darwinii (assembly GCF_050947455.1). Lineage (NCBI taxonomy): Eukaryota > Metazoa > Chordata > Amphibia > Anura > Rhinodermatidae > Rhinoderma > Rhinoderma darwinii. The sequence goes on from NC_134688.1 coordinate 219,998,049, forward strand.
TTGTGTACTAATATTGGTACCAGAAGAATGCGCCTTTATAGGATGAAGAGGAACGCGGCGCGCTACAAACCCATCGGATCGTGAAACATCACATTAAGGTAGATATAGACACTATTTGCGTTCGGGACGTCAGACTTTCTGGGCCATCAGGCACTCTCCTATCTTTTAACTACATGATAGGAAATATTGGTGTGGCAGCAATTCTGAAAAATGCACCAACTCTGGAGATGGAAAGGCCGGCTGAAGGGGTAGGAGGAGGCCGGATTTTGTTTTTTAACTCCATGTGTGCATGCACTAGAGGCCTACATACATGTTGTTAAATTCAGTTTTTTTTCAGCCTGATAGTCCAGAATGTTTACAAGCTTGTTGCACTTTGAGATGGCGAATGTCCTCCAGTTCGTATTGGCGTTGTGTACCTAATTCTTTCTCACATTGTGGGCAAAGAATGGGTAATTTGTTTTAGGTAGAAGAGGAATTGTGTACTAATATTGGTACCAGAAGAATGCGCCTTTATAGGATGAAGAGGAACACGGCGCGCTACAAACCCATCGGATCGTGAAACATCACATTAAGGTAGATATAGACACTATTTGCGTTCGGGACGACAGACTTTCTGGGCCATCAGGCACTCTCCTATCTTTTAACTACATGATAGGAAATATTGGTGTGGCAGCAATTCTGAAAAATGCACCAACTCTGGAGTTGGAAAGGCCGGCTGAAGGGGTAGGAGGAGGCCAGATTTTGTTTTTTAACACCATGTGTGCATGCACTGGAGGCCTACATACATGTTGTTAAATTCAGTTTTTTTTCAGCCTGATAGTCCAGAATGTTTACAAGCTTGTTGCACTTTGAGACGGCGAATGTCCTCCAGTTCGTATTGGCGTTGTGTACCTAATTCTTTCTCACATTGTGGGCAAAGAATGGGTAATTTGTTTTAGGTAGAAGAGGAATTGTGTACTAATATTGGTACCAGAAGAATGCGCCTTTATAGGATGAAGAGGAACGCGGCGCGCTACAAACCCATCGGATCGTGAAACATCACATTAAGGTAGATATAGACACTATTTACGTTCGGGACGTCAGACTTTCTGGGCCATCAGGCACTCTCCTATCTTTTAAATACATGATAGGAAATATTGGTGTGGCAGCAATTCTGAAAAATGCACCAATTCTGGAGATGTAGAGGCCGGCTGAAGGGGTAGGAGGAGGCCGGATTTTGTTTTTTAACACCATGTGTGCATGCACTGGAGGCCTACATACATGTTGTTAAATTCAGTTTTTTTTCAGCCTGATAGTCCAGAATGTTTACAAGCTTGTCGCACTTTGAGACGGCGAATGTCCTCCAGTTCGTATTGGCGTTGTGTCCCTAATTCTTTCTCACATTGTGGGCAAAGAATGGGTAATTTGTTTTAGGTAGAAGAGGAATTGTGTACTGATATTGGAACCAGAAGAACGCGCCTCCACAAGATGAAGAAGAACGCGGCGCCCTACAAACCTGTCGGCTCGTGAAACATCACATTAAGGTAGATATAGACACCATTTGCGTTCGGGACGTCAGACTTTCTGGGCCATCAGGCACTCTCCTATCTTTTAACTACATGATAGGAAATATTGGTGTGGCAGCAATTCTGAAAAATGCACCAACTCTGGAGATGGATAGGCCGGCTGAAGGGGTAGGAGGAGGCCGGATTTTTTTTTTAACGCCATGTGTGCATGCACTGGAGGCCTACATACATGTTGTTAAATTCAGTGTTTTTTCAGCCTGATAGTCCAGAATGTTTACAAGCTTGTCGCACTTTGAGACGGCGAATGTCCTCCGGTTCGTATTGGCGTTGTGTCCCTAATTCTTTCTCACATTGTGGGCAATGAATGGGTAATTTGTTTTAGGTAGAAGAGGAATTGTGTACTGATATTGGAACCAGAAGAACGCGCCTCCACAAGATGAAGAAGAACGCGGCGCCCTACAAACCCATCGGATCGTGAAACATCACATTAAGGTAGATATAGACACTATATGCGTTCGGGACGTCAGACTTTCTGGGCAATCAGGCACTCTCCTATCTTTTAACTACTCGATAGGAAATATTGGTATGGCAGCAATTCTGAAAAAGGCACCAATTCTGGAGATGGAGAGGCCGGCTGAAGGGGTAGGAGGAGGCCGGATTTTTTTTTTAACGCCATGTGTGCATGCACTAGAGGCCTACATACATGTTGTTAAATTCAGGTTTTTTTCAGCCTGATAGTCCAGAATATTTACAAGCTTGTCGCACTTTGAGACGGCGAATGTCCTCCAGTTCGTATTGGCGTTGTGTCCCTAATTCTTTCTCACATTGTGGGCAAAGAATGGGTAATTTGTTTTAGGTAGAAGAGGAATTGTGTACTAATATTGGTACCAGAAGAATGCGCCTTTATAGGATAAAGAGGAACGCGGCGCGCTACAAACCCATCGGATCGTGAAATATCACATTAAGGTAGATATAGACACAATTTGCGTTCGGGACGTCAGACTTTCTGGGCCATCAGGCACTTTCCTATCTTTTAACTACATGATAGGAAATATTGGTGTGGCAGCAATTCTGAAAAATGCACCAATTCTGGAGATGGAGAGGCCGGCTGAAGGGGTAGGAGGAGGCCGAATTTTTTTTTAACGCCATGTGTTCATGCACTGGAGGCCTACATACATGTTGTTAAATTCAGGTTTTTTTCAGCCTGATAGTCCAGAATATTTACAAGCTTGTCGCACTTTGAGACTGCGAATGTCCTCCTGTTCGTATTGGCGTTGTGTCCCTAATTCTTTCTCACATTGTGGGCAAAGAATGGGTAATTTGTTTTAGGTAGAAGAGGAATTGTGTACTGATATTGGAACCAGAAGAACGCGCCTCCACAAGATGAAGAAGAACGCGGCGCCCTACAAACCCATCGGATCGTGAAACATCACATTAAGGTAGATATAGACACTATTTGCGTTCGGGACGTCAGACTTTCTGGGCAATCAGGCACTCTCCTATCTTTTAACTACTCGATAGGAAATATTGGTATGGCAGCAATTCTGAAAAAGGCACCAATTCTGGAGATGGAGAGGCCGGCTGAAGGGGTAGGAGGAGGCCGGATTTTTTTTTTTAACGCCATGTGTGCATGCACTGGAGGCCTACATACATGTTGTTAAATTCAGGTTTTTTTCAGCCTGATAGTCCAGAATGTTTACAAGCTTGTTGCACTTTGAGACGGCGAATGTCCTCCAGTTCGTATTGGCGTTGTGTACCTAATTCTTTCTCACATTGTGGGCAAAGAATGGGTTATTTGTTTTAGGTAGAAGAGGAATTGTGTACTAATATTGGTACCAGAAGAATGCGCCTTTATAGGATGAAGAGGAACGCGGCGCGCTACAAACCCATCGGATCGTGAAACATCACATTAAGGTAGATATAGACACTATTTACATTCGGGACGTCAGACTTTCTGGGCCATCAGGCACTCTCCTATCTTTTAACTACATGATAGGAAATATTGGTGTGGCAGCAATTCTGAAAAATGCACCAATTCTGGAGATGGAGAGGCCGGCTGAAGGGGTAGGAGGAGGCCGGATTTTTTTTAACGCTATGTGTGCATGCACTGGAGGCCTACATACATGTTGTTAAATTCAGTGTTTTTTCAGCAAGATAGTCCAGAATGTTTACAAGCTTGTCGCACTTTGAGACGGCGAATGTCCTCCAGTTCGTATTGGAGTTGTGTACCTAATTCTTTCTCACATTGTGGGCAAAGAATGGGTAATTTGTTTTAGGTAGAAGAGGAATTGTGTACTAATATTGGTACCAGAAGAATGCGCCTTTATAGGATGAAGAGGAACGCGGCGCGCTACAAACCCATCGGATCGTGAAACATCACATTAAGGTAGATATAGACACAATTTGCATTCGGGACGTCAGACTTTCTGGGCCATCAGGCACTCTCCTATCTTTTAACTACATGATAGGAAATATTGGTGTGGCAGCAATTCTGAAAAATGCACCAATTCTGGAGATGGAGAGGCCGGCTGAAGAGGTAGGAGGAGGCCGGATTTTTTTTAACGCTATGTGTGCATGCACTGGAGGCCTACATACATGTTGTTAAATTCAGTTTTTTTTCAGCCTGATAGTCCAGAATATTTACAAGCTTGTCGCACTTTGAGACGGCGAATGTCCTCCAGTTCGTATTGGCGTTGTGTACTTAATTCTTTCTCACATTGTGGGCAAAGAATGGGTAATTTGTTTTAGGTAGAAGAGGAATTGTGTACTAATATTGGTACCAGAAGAATGCGCCTTTATAGGATGAAGAGGAACGCGGCGCGCTACAAACCCATCGGATCGTGAAACATCACATTAAGGTAGATATAGACACAATTTGCGTTCGGGACGTCAGACTTTCTGGGCCATAAGGCACTCTCCTGTCTTAACTACATGATAGGAAATAGTGGTGTGGTAGCAATTCTGAAAAAGGCACCAATTCTGGAGATGGAGAGGCCGGCTGAAGGGATAGGAGGAGGCCGGATTTTTTTTTTAACGCCATGTGTGCATGCACTGGAGGCCTACATACATGTTGTTAAATTCAGGTTTTTTTCAGCCTGATAGTCCAGAATATTTACAAGCTTGTCGCACTTTGAGACGGCGAATGTCCTCCAGTTCGTATTGGCGTTGTGTCCCTAATTCTTTCTCACATTGTGGGCAAAGAATGGGTTATTTGTTTTAGGTAGAAGAGGAATTGTGTACTAATATTGGTACCAGAAGAATGCGCCTTTATAGGATGAAGAGGAACGCGGCGCGCTACAAACCCATCAGATCGTGAAACATCACATTAAGGTAGATATAGACACTATTTGCGTTCGGGACGTCAGACTTTCTGGGCCATCAGGCACTCTCCTATCTTTTAACTACATGATAGGAAATATTGGTGTGGCAGCAATTCTGAAAAATGCACCAATTCTGGAGATGGAGAGGCCGGCTGAAGGGGTAGGAGGAGGCCGGATTTTTTTTAACGCTATGTGTGCATGCACTGGAGGCCTACATACATGTTGTTAAATTCAGTTTTTTTTCAGCCTGATAGTCCAGAATGTTTACAAGCTTGTTGCACTTTGAGACGGCGAATGTCCTCCAGTTCGTATTGGCGTTGTGTACCTAATTCTTTCTCACATTGTGGGCAAAGAATGGGTAATTTGTTTTAGGTAGAAGAGGAATTGTGTACTAATATTGGTACCAGAAGAATGCGCCTTTATAGGATGAAGAGGAACGCGGCGCGCTACAAACCCATCGGATCGTGAAACATCACATTAAGGTAGATATAGACACAATTTGCGTTCGGGACGTCAGACTTTCTGGGCCATAAGGCACTCTCCTGTCTTTTAACTACATGATAGGAAATAGTGGTGTGGTAGCAATTCTGAAAAAGGCACCAATTCTGGAGATGGAGAGGCCGGCTGAAGGGGTAGGAGGAGGCCGGATTTTGTTTTTTAACACCATGTGTGCATGCACTAGAGGCCTACATACATGTTGTTAAATTCAGTTTTTTTTCAGCCTGATAGTCCAGAATGTTTACAAGCTTGTTGCACTTTGAGATGGCGAATGTCCTCCAGTTCGTATTGGCGTTGTGTACCTAATTCTTTCTCACATTGTGGGCAAAGAATGGGTAATTTGTTTTAGGTAGAAGAGGAATTGTGTACTAATATTGGTACCAGAAGAATGCGCCTTTATAGGATGAAGAGGAACACGGCGCGCTACAAACCCATCGGATCGTGAAACATCACATTAAGGTAGATATAGACACTATTTGCGTTCGGGACGACAGACTTTCTGGGCCATCAGGCACTCTCCTATCTTTTAACTACATGATAGGAAATATTGGTGTGGCAGCAATTCTGAAAAATGCACCAACTCTGGAGTTGGAAAGGCCGGCTGAAGGGGTAGGAGGAGGCCAGATTTTGTTTTTTAACACCATGTGTGCATGCACTGGAGGCCTACATACATGTTGTTAAATTCAGTTTTTTTTCAGCCTGATAGTCCAGAATGTTTACAAGCTTGTTGCACTTTGAGACGGCGAATGTCCTCAAGTTCGTATTGGCGTTGTGTACCTAATTCTTTCTCACATTGTGGGCAAAGAATGGGTAATTTGTTTTAGGTAGAAGAGGAATTGTGTACTAATATTGGTACCAGAAGAATGCGCCTTTATAGGATGAAGAGGAACGCGGCGCGCTACAAACCCATCGGATCGTGAAACATCACATTAAGGTAGATATAGACACTATTTACGTTCGGGACGTCAGACTTTCTGGGCCATCAGGCACTCTCCTATCTTTTAAATACATGATAGGAAATATTGGTGTGGCAGCAATTCTGAAAAATGCACCAATTCTGGAGATGTAGAGGCCGGCTGAAGGGGTAGGAGGAGGCCGGATTTTGTTTTTTAACACCATGTGTGCATGCACTGGAGGCCTACATACATGTTGTTAAATTCAGTTTTTTTTCAGCCTGATAGTCCAGAATGTTTACAAGCTTGTCGCACTTTGAGACGGCGAATGTCCTCCAGTTCGTATTGGCGTTGTGTCCCTAATTCTTTCTCACATTGTGGGCAAAGAATGGGTAATTTGTTTTAGGTAGAAGAGGAATTGTGTACTGATATTGGAACCAGAAGAACGCGCCTCCACAAGATGAAGAAGAACGCGGCGCCCTACAAACCCATCGGATCGTGAAACATCACATTAAGGTAGATATAGACACTATATGCGTTCGGGACGTCAGACTTTCTGGGCAATCAGGCACTCTCCTATCTTTTAACTACTCGATAGGAAATATTGGTATGGCAGCAATTCTGAAAAAGGCACCAATTCTGGAGATGGAGAGGCCGGCTGAAGGGGTAGGAGGAGGCCGGATTTTTTTTTTAACGCCATGTGTGCATGCACTAGAGGCCTACATACATGTTGTTAAATTCAGGTTTTTTTCAGCCTGATAGTCCAGAATATTTACAAGCTTGTCGCACTTTGAGACGGCGAATGTCCTCCAGTTCGTATTGGCGTTGTGTCCCTAATTCTTTCTCACATTGTGGGCAAAGAATGGGTAATTTGTTTTAGGTAGAAGAGGAATTGTGTACTAATATTGGTACCAGAAGAATGCGCCTTTATAGGATAAAGAGGAACGCGGCGCGCTACAAACCCATCGGATCGTGAAATATCACATTAAGGTAGATATAGACACAATTTGCGTTCGGGACGTCAGACTTTCTGGGCCATCAGGCACTTTCCTATCTTTTAACTACATGATAGGAAATATTGGTGTGGCAGCAATTCTGAAAAATGCACCAATTCTGGAGATGGAGAGGCCGGCTGAAGGGGTAGGAGGAGGCCGAATTTTTTTTTAACGCCATGTGTTCATGCACTGGAGGCCTACATACATGTTGTTAAATTCAGGTTTTTTTCAGCCTGATAGTCCAGAATATTTGCAAGCTTGTCGCACTTTGAGACTGCGAATGTCCTCCTGTTCGTATTGGCGTTGTGTCCCTAATTCTTTCTCACATTGTGGGCAAAGAATGGGTAATTTGTTTTAGGTAGAAGAGGAATTGTGTACTGATATTGGAACCAGAAGAACGCGCCTCCACAAGATGAAGAAGAACGCGGCGCCCTACAAACCCATCGGATCGTGAAACATCACATTAAGGTAGATATAGACACTATTTGCGTTCGGGACGTCAGACTTTCTGGGCAATCAGGCACTCTCCTATCTTTTAACTACTCGATAGGAAATATTGGTATGGCAGCAATTCTGAAAAAGGCACCAATTCTGGAGATGGAGAGGCCGGCTGAAGGGGTAGGAGGAGGCCGGATTTTTTTTTTTAACGCCATGTGTGCATGCACTGGAGGCCTACATACATGTTGTTAAATTCAGGTTTTTTTCAGCCTGATAGTCCAGAATGTTTACAAGCTTGTTGCACTTTGAGACGGCGAATGTCCTCCAGTTCGTATTGGTGTTGTGTACCTAATTCTTTCTCACATTGTGGGCAAAGAATGGGTAATTTGTTTTAGGTAGAAGAGGAATTGTGTACTAATATTGGTACCAGAAGAAAGCGCCTTTATAGTATAAAGAGGAACGCGGCGCGCTACAAACCCATCGGATCGTGAAACATCACATTAAGGTAGATATAGACACAATTTTCGTTCGGGACGTCAGACTTTCTGGGCCATAATGCACTCTCCTGTCTTTTAACTACATGATAGGAAATAGTGGTGTGGTAGCAATTCTGAAAAAGGCACCAATTCTGGAGATGGAGAGGCCGGCTGAAGGGATAGGAGGAGGCCGGATTTTTTTTTTAACGCCATGTGTGCATGCACTGGAGGCCTACATACATGTTGTTAAATTCAGGTTTTTTTCAGCCTGATAGTCCAGAATATTTACAAGCTTGTCGCACTTTGAGACGGCGAATGTCCTCCAGTTCGTATTGGCGTTGTGTCCCTAATTCTTTCTCACATTGTGGGCAAAGAATGGGTAATTTGTTTTAGGTAGAAGAGGAATTATGTACTGATATTGGAACCAGAAGAACGCGCCTCCACAAGATGAAGAAGAACGCGGCGCCCTACAAACCTGTCGGATCGTGAAACATCACATTAAGGTAGATATAGACACAATTTGCGTTCGGGACGTCAGACTTTCTGGGCCATCAGGCACTCTCCTATCTTTTAACTACATGATAGGAAATATTGGTGTGGCAGCAATTCTGAAAAATGCACCAATTCTGGAGATGGAGAGGCCGGCTGAAGGGGTAGGAGGAGGCTGGATTTTTTTTAACGCTATGTGTGCATGCACTGGAGGCCTACATACATGTTGTTAAATTCAGTGTTTTTTCAGCATGATAGTCCAGAATGTTTACAAGCTTGTCGCACTTTGAGACGGCGAATGTCCTCCAGTTCGTATTGGCGTTGTGTACCTAATTCTTTCTCACATTGTGGGCAAAGAATGGGTAATTTGTTTTAGGTAGAAGAGGAATTGTGTACTGATATTGGAACCAGAAGAACGCGCCTCCACAAGATGAAGAAGAACGCGGCGCCCTACAAACCCATCGGATCGTGAAACATCACATTAAGGTAGATATAGACACTATTTGCGTTCGGGACGTCAGACTTTCTGGGCAATCAGGCACTCTCCTATCTTTTAACTACTCGATAGGAAATATTGGTATGGCAGCAATTCTGAAAAAGGCACCAATTCTGGAGATAGAGAGGCCGGCTGAAGGGGTAGGAGGAGGCCGGATTTTTTTTTTAACGCCATGTGTGCATGCACTGGAGGCCTACATACATGTTGTTAAATTCAGGTTTTTTTCAGCCTGATAGTCCAGAATATTTACAAGCTTGTCGCACTTTGAGACGGCGAATGTCCTCCAGTTCGTATTGGTGTTGTGTCCCTAATTCTTTCTCACATTGTGGGCAAAGAATGGGTAATTTGTTTTAGGTAGAAGAGGAATTATGTACTGATATTGGAACCAGAAGAACGCGCCTCCACAAGATGAAGAAGAACGCGGCGCCCTACAAACCTGTCGGCTCGTGAAACATCACATTAAGGTAGATATAGACACAATTTGCGTTCGGGACGTCAGACTTTCTGGGCCATCAGGCACTCTCCTATCTTTTAACTACATGATAGGAAATATTGGTGTGGCAGCAATTCTGAAAAATGCACCAATTCTGGAGATGGAGAGGCCGGCTGAAGGGGTAGGAGGAGGCCGGATTTTTTTTAACGCCATGTGTGCATGCACTGGAGGCCTACATACATGTTGTTAAATTCAGTGTTTTTTCAGCCTGATAGTCCAGAATGTTTACAAGCTTGTCGCACTTTGAGACGGCGAATGTCCTCCAGTTCGTATTGGCGTTGTGTCCCTAATTCTTTCTCACATTGTGGGCAAAGAATGGGTAATTTGTTTTAGGTAGAAGAGGAATTGTGTACTAATATTGGTACCAGAAGAATGCGCCTTTATAGGATAAAGAGGAACGCGGCGCGCTACAAACCCATCGGATCGTGAAACATCACATTAAGGTAGATATAGACACTATTTGCGTTCGGGACGTCAGACTTTCTGGGCCATCAGGCACTCTCCTATCTTTTAACTACATGATAGGAAATATTGGTGTGGCAGCAATTCTGAAAAATGCACCAATTCTGGAGATGGAGAGGCCGGCTGAAGGGGTAGGAGGAGGCCGGATTTTTTTTAACGCTATGTGTGCATGCACTGGAGGCCTACATACATGTTGTTAAATTCAGTGTTTTTTCAGCCAGATAGTCCAGAATGTTTACAAGCTTGTCGCACTTTGAGACGGCGAATGTCCTCCAGTTCGTATTGGAGTTGTGTACCTAATTCTTTCTCACATTGTGGGCAAAGAATGGGTAATTTGTTTTAGGTAGAAGAGGAATTGTGTACTAATATTGGTACCAGAAGAATGCGCCTTTATAGGATGAAGAGGAACGCGGCGCGCTACAAACCCATCGGATCGTGAAACATCACATTAAGGTAGATATAGACACAATTTGCATTCGGGACGTCAGACTTTCTGGGCCATCAGGCACTCTCCTATCTTTTAACTACATGATAGGAAATATTGGTGTGGCAGCAATTCTGAAAAATGCACCAATTCTGGAGATGGAGAGGCCGGCTGAAGGGGTAGGAGGAGGCCGGATTTTTTTTAACGCTATGTGTGCATGCACTGGAGGCCTACATACATGTTGTTAAATTCAGTTTTTTTTCAGCCTGATAGTCCAGAATGTTTACAAGCTTGTTGCACTTTGAGACGGCGAATGTCCTCCAGTTCGTATTGGCGTTGTGTACCTAATTCTTTCTCACATTGTGGGCAAAGAATGGGTAATTTGTTTTAGGTAGAAGAGGAATTGTGTACTAATATTGGTACCAGAAGAATGCGCCTTTATAGGATGAAGAGGAACGCGGCGCGCTACAAACCCATCGGATCGTGAAACATCACATTAAGGTAGATATAGACACAATTTGCGTTCGGGACGTCAGACTTTCTGGGCCATAAGGCACTCTCCTGTCTTTTAACTACATGATAGGAAATAATGGTGTGGTAGCAATTCTGAAAAAGGCACCAATTCTGGAGATGGAGAGGCCGGCTGAAGGGATAGGAGGAGGCCGGATTTTTTTTTTAACGCCATGTGTGCATGCACTGGAGGCCTACATACATGTTGTTAAATTCAGGTTTTTTTCAGCCTGATAGTCCAGAATATTTACAAGCTTGTCGCACTTTGAGACGGCGAATGTCCTCCAGTTCGTATTGGCGTTGTGTCCCTAATTCTTTCTCACATTGTGGGCAAAGAATGGGTTATTTGTTTTAGGTAGAAGAGGAATTGTGTACTAATATTGGTACCAGAAGAATGCGCCTTTATAGGCTGAAGAGGAACGCGGCGCGCTACAAACCCATCGGATCGTGAAACATCACATTAAGGTAGATATAGACACTATTTGCGTTCGGGACGTCAGACTTTCTGGCCCATCAGGCACTCTCCTATCTTTTAAATACATGATAGGAAATATTGGTGTGGCAGCAATTCTGGAAAATGCACCAATTCTGGTGATGGAGAGGCCGGCTGAAGGGGTAGGAGGAGGCCGGATTTTGTTTTTTAACACCATGTGTGCATGCACTGGAGGCCTACATACATGTTGTTAAATTCAGTTTTTTTTCAGCCTGATAGTCCAGAATGTTTACAAGCTTGTTGCACTTTGAGACGGCGAATGTCCTCCAGTTCGTATTGGCGTTGTGTACCTAATTCTTTCTCACATTGTGGGCAAGGAATGGGTAATTTGTTTTAGGTAGAAGAGGAATTGTGTACTAATATTGGTACCAGAAGAATGCGCCTTTATAGGATGAAGAGGAACGCGGCGCGCTACAAACCCATCGGATCGTGAAACATCACATTAAGGTAGATATAGACACTATTTGCGTTCGGGATGTCAGACTTTCTGGGCCATCAGGCACTCTCCTATCTTTTAAATACATGATACGAAATATTGGTGTGGCAGCAATTCTGGAAAATGCACCAATTCTGGAGATGGAGAGGCCGGCTGAAGGGGTAGGAGGAGGCTGGATTTTTTTTTTTAACGCCATGTGTGCATGCACTGGAGGCCTACATACATGTTGTTAAATTCAGTGTTTTTTCAGCCTGATAGTCCAGAATTATTACAAGCTTGTCGCACTTTGAGACGGCGAATGTCCTCCAGTTCGTATTTGCGTTGTGTCCCTAATTCTTTCTCACATTGTGGGCAAAGAATGGGTAATTTGTTTTAGGTAGAAGAGGAATTGTGTACTGATATTGGAACCAGAAGAACGCGCCTCCACAAGATGAAGAAGAACGCGGCGCTACAAACCTTTCGGATCGTGAAACATCACATTAAGGTAGATATAGACACCATTTGCGTTCGGGACGTCAGACTTTCTGGGCCATCAGGCACTCTCCTATCTTTTAACTACATGATAGGAAATATTGGTGTGGCAGCAATTCTGAAAAATGCACCAACTCTGGAGATGGATAGGCCGGCTGAAGGGGTAGGAGGAGGCCGGATTTTTTTTTTAACGCCATGTGTGCATGCACTGGAGGCCTACATACATGTTGTTAAATTCAGTGTTTTTTCAGCCTGATAGTCCAGAATGTTTACAAGCTTGTCGCACTTTGAGACGGCGAATGTCCTCCAGTTTGTATTGGCGTTGTGTCCCTAATTCTTTCTCACATTGTGGGCAAAGAATGGGTAATTTGTTTTAGGTAGAAGAGGAATTGTGTACTAATATTGGTACCAGAAAAATGCGCCTTTATAGGATGAAGAGTAACGCGGCGCGCTACAAACCCATCGGATCGTGAAACATCACATTAAGGTAGATATAGACACTATTTGCGTTCGGGACGTCAGACTTTCTGGGCAATCAGGCACTCTCCTATCTTTTAACTACTCGATAGGAAATATTGGTGTGGCAGCAATTCTGAAAAAGGCACCAATTCTGGAGATGGAGAGGCCGGCTGAAGGGATAGGAGGAGGCCGGATTTTTTTTTTTAACGCCATGTGTGCATGCACTGGAGGCCTACATACATGTTGTTAAATTCAGGTTTTTTTCAGCCTGATAGTCCAGAATATTTACAAGCTTGTCGCACTTTGAGACGGCGAATGTCCTCCAGTTCGTATTGGCGTTGTGTCCCTAATTCTTTCTCACATTGTGGGCAAAGAATGGGTAATTTGTTTTAGGTAGAAGAGGAATTGTGTACTGATATTGGAACCAGAAGAACGCGCCTCCACAAGATGAAGAAGAACGCGGCGCTACAAACCTTTCGGATCGTGAAACATCACATTAAGGTAGATATAGACACTATTTGCGTTCGGGACGTCAGACTTTCTGGGCAATCAGGCACTCTCCTATCTTTTAACTACTCGATAGGAAATATTGGTATGGCAGCAATTCTGAAAAAGGCACCAATTCTGGAGATGGAGAGGCCGGCTGAAGGGGTAGGAGGAGGCCGGATTTTTTTTTTAACGCCATGTGTGCATGCACTGGAGGCCTACATACATGTTGTTAAATTCAGGTTTTTTTCAGCCTGATAGTCCAGAATATTTACAAGCTTGTCGCAGTTTGAGACGGCGAATGTCCTCCAGTTCGTATTGGCGTTGTGTCCCTAATTCTTTCTCACATTGTGGGCAAAGAATGGGTAATTTGTTTTAGGTAGAAGAGGAATTATGTACTGATATTGGAACCAGAAGAACGCGCCTCCAAAAGATGAAGAAGAACGCGGCGCCCTACAAACCTGTCGGCTCGTGAAACATCACATTAAGGTAGATATAGACACAATTTGCGTTCGGGACGTCAGACTTTCTGGGCCATCAGGCACTCTCCTATCTTTTAACTACATGATAGGAAATATTGGTGTGGCAGCAATTCTGAAAAATGCACCAATTCTGGAGATGGAGAGGCCGGCTGAAGGGGTAGGAGGAGGCCGGATTTTTTTTAACGCCATGTGTGCATGCACTGGAGGCCTACATACATGTTGTTAAATTCAGTGTTTTTTCAGCCTGATAGTCCAGAATGTTTACAAGCTTGTCGCACTTTGAGACGGCGAATGTCCTCCAGTTCGTATTGGCGTTGTGTCCCTAATTATTTCTCACATTGTTGGCAAAGAATGGGTTATTTGTTTTAGGTAGAAGAGGAATTGTGTACTAATATTGGTACCAGAAGAATGCGCCTTTATAGGATGAAGAGGAACGCGGCGCGCTACAAACCCATCGGATCGTGAAACATCACATTAAGGTAGATATAGACACTATTTGCGTTCGGGACGTCAGACTTTCTGGGCCATCAGGCACTCTCCTATCTTTTAACTACATGATAGGAAATATTGGTGTGGCAGCAATTCTGAAAAATGCACCAGTTCTGGAGATGGAAAGGCCGGCTGAAGGGGTAGGAGGAGGCCGGATTATTTTTTTAACACCATGTGTGCATGCACTGGAGGCCTACATACATGTTGTTAAATTCAGGTTTTTTTCAGCCTGATAGTCCAGAATGTTTACTAGCTTGTTGCACTTTGAGACGGCGAATGTCCTCCAGTTCGTATTGGCGTTGTGTACCTAATTCTTTCTCACATTGAGGGCAAAGAATGGGTAATTTGTTTTAGGTAGAAGAGGAATTGTGTACTAATATTGGTACCAGAAGAATGCGCCTTTATAGGATGAAAAGGAACGCGGCGCGCTACAAACCCATCGGATCGTGAAAAATCACATTAAGGTAGATATAGACACAATTTGCGTTCGGGACTTCAGACTTTCTGGGCCATCAGGCACTCTCCTATCTTTTAACTACATGATAGGAAATATTGGTGTGGCAGCAATTCTGAAAAATGCACCAATTCTGGAGATGGAAAGGCCGGCTGAAGGGGTAGGAGGAGGCCGGATAATTTTTTTTTAACACCATGTGTGCATGCACTGGAGGCCTAAATACATGTTGTTAAATTCAGGTTTTTTTCAGCCTGATAGTCCAGAATGTTTACAAGCTTGTCGCACTTTGAGACGGCGAATGTCCTCCAGTTTGTATTGGCGTTGTGTCTCTAATTCTTTCTCACATTGTGGGCAAAGAATGGGTAATTTGTTTTAGGTAGAAGAGGAATTGTGTACTAATATTGGTACCAGAAGAATGCGCCTTTATAGGATGAAGAGGAACGCGGCGCGCTACAAACCCATCGGATCGTGAAACATCACATTAAGGTAGATATAGACACAATTTGCGTTCGGGGCGTCAGACTTTCTGGGCCATAAGGCACTCTACTGTCTTTTAACTACATGATAGGAAATATTGGTGTGGCAGCAATTCTGAAAAAGGCACCAATTCTGGAGATGGAGAGGCCGGCTGAAGGGGTAGGAGGAGGCCGGATTTTTTTTTTAACGCCATGTGTGCATGCACTGGAGGCCTACTTACCTGTTGTTAAATTCAGTTTTTTTTCAGCCTGATAGTCCAGAATGTTTACAAGCTTGTCGCACTTTGAGACTGCGAATGTCCTCCAGTTCGTATTGGCGTTGTGTCCCTAATTCTTTCTCACATTGTGGGCAAAGAATGGGTAATTTGTTTTAGGTAGAAGAGGAATTGTGTACTAATATTGGTACCAGAAGAATGCGCCTTTATAGGATGAAAAGGAACGCGGCGCGCTACAAACCCATCGGATCGTGAAACATCACATTAAGGTAAATATAGACACCATTTGCGTTCGGGACGTCAGACTTTCTGGGCCATCAGGCACTCTCCTATCTTTTAACTACATGATAGGAAATATTGGTGTGGCAGCAATTCTGAAAAATGCACCAATTCTGGAGATGGAGAGGCCGGCTGAAGGGGTAGGAGGAGGCCGGATTTTTTTTTAACGCCATGTGTGCATGCACTGGAGGCCTACATACATGTTGTTAAATTCAGTTTTTTTTCAGCCTGATAGTCCAGAATGTTTACAAGCTTGTGGCACTTTGAGACGGCGAATGTCCTCCAGTTTGTATTGGCGTTGTGTCCCTAATTCTTTCTCACATTGTGGGCAAAGAATGGGTAATTTGTTTTAGGTAGAAGAGGAATTGTGTACTGATATTGGTACCAGAAGAACGCGCCTCCATAGGATGAAGAAGAACGCGGCACGCTAAAAACCTGTCGGATCGTGAAACATCACATTAAGGTAGATATAGACACTATTTGCGTTTGGGACGTCAGACTTTCTGGGCAATCAGGCACTCTCCTATCTTTTAACTACTCGATAGGAAATATTGGTGTGGCAGCAATTCTGAAAAAGGCACCAATTCTGGAGATGGAGAGGCTGGCTGAAGGGGTAGGAGGAGGCCGGATTTTGTTTTTTAACACCATGTGTGCATGCACTGGAGGCCTACATACATGTTGTTAAATTCAGTTTTTTTTCAGCCTGATAGTCCAGAATGTTTACAAGCTTGTTGCACATTGAGACGGCGAATCTCCTCCAGTTCGTATTGGCGTTGTTTACCTAATTCTTTCTCACATTGTGGGCAAAGAATGGGTAATTTGTTTTAGGTAGAAGAGGAATTGTGTACTAATATTGGTACCAGAAGAATGCGCCTTTATAGGATGAAGAGGAACGCGGCGCGCTACAAACCCATCGGATCGTGAAACATCACATTAAGGTAGATATAGACACTATTTACGTTCGGGACGTCAGACTTTCTGGGCCATCAGGCACTCTCCTATCTTTTAACTACATGATAGGAAATATTGGTGTGGCAGCAATTCTGAAAAATGCACCAATTCTGGAGATGTAGAGGCCGGCTGAAGGGGTAGGAGGAGGCCGGATTTTGTTTTTTAACACCATGTGTGCATGCACTGGAGGCCTACATACATGTTGTTAAATTCAGTGTTTTTTCAGCCTGATAGTCCAGAATGTTTACAAGCTTGTCGCACTTTGAGACGGCGAATGTCCTCCGGTTCGTATTGGCGTTGTGTCCCTAATTCTTTCTCACATTGTGGGCAAAGAATGGGTAATTTGTTTTAGGTAGAAGAGGAATTGTGTACTGATATTGGAACCAGAAGAACGCGCCTCCACAAGATGAAGAAGAACGCGGCGCCCTACAAACCCATCGGATCGTGAAACATCACATTAAGGTAGATATAGACACTATATGCGTTCGGGACGTCAGACTTTCTGGGCAATCAGGCACTCTCCTATCTTTTAACTACTCGATAGGAAATATTGGTATGGCAGCAATTCTGAAAAAGGCACCAATTCTGGAGATGGAGAGGCCGGCTGAAGGGGTAGGAGGAGGCCGGATTTTTTTTTTAACGCCATGTGTGCATGCACTAGAGGCCTACATACATGTTGTTAAATTCAGGTTTTTTTCAGCCTGATAGTCCAGAATATTTACAAGCTTGTCGCACTTTGAGACGGCGAATGTCCTCCAGTTCGTATTGGCGTAGTGTCCCTAATTCTTTCTCACATTGTGGGCAAAGAATGGGTAATTTGTTTTAGGTAGAAGAGGAATTGTGTACTAATATTGGTACCAGAAGAATGCGCCTTTATAGGATAAAGAGGAACGCGGCGCGCTACAAACCCATCGGATCGTGAAACATCACATTAAGGTAGATATAGACACCATTTGCGTTCGGGACGTCAGACTTTCTAGGCCATCAGGCACTTTCCTATCTTTTAACTACATGATAGGAAATATTGGTGTGGCAGCAATTCTGAAAAATGCACCAATTCTGGAGATGGAGAGGCCGGCTGAAGGGGTAGGAGGAGGCCGGATTTTTTTTTAACGCCATGTGTGCATGCACTGGAGGCCTACATACATGTTGTTAAATTCAGGTTTTTTTCAGCCTGATAGTCCAGAATATTTACAAGCTTGTCGCACTTTGAGACGGCGAATGTCCTCCAGTTCGTATTGGCGTTGTGTCCCTAATTCTTTCTCACATTGTGGGCAAAGAATGGGTAATTTGTTTTAGGTAGAAGAGGAATTGTGTACTAATATTGGTACCAGAAGAATGCGCCTTTATAGGATGAAGAGGAACGCGGCGCGCTACAAACCCATCGGATCGTGAAACATCACATTAAGGTAGATATAGACACAATTTGCGTTCGGGACGTCAGACTTTCTGGGCCATCAGGCACTCTCCTATTTTTTAACTACATGATAGGAAATATTGGTGTGGCAGCAATTCTGAAAAATGCACCAATTCTGGAGATTGAGAGGCCGGCTGAAGGGGTAGGAGGAGGCCGGATTTTTTTTTTAACGCCATGTGTGCATGCACTGGAGGCCTACATACATGTTGTTAAATTCAGTGTTTTTTCAGCCTGATAGTCCAGAATATTTACAAGCTTGTCGCACATTGAGACGGCGAATGTCCTCCAGTTCGTATTGGCGTTGTGTCCCTAATTCTTTCTCACATTGTGGGCAAAGAATGGGTAATTTGTTTTAGCTAGAAGAGGAATTATGTACTGATATTGGAACCAGAAGAACGCGCCTCCACATGATGAAGAAGAACGTGGCGCCCTACAAACCTGTCGGATCGTGAAACATCACATTAAGGTAGATATAGACACCATTTGCGTTCGGGACGTCAGACTTTCTGGGCCATCAGGCACTCTCCTATCTTTTAACTACATGATAGGAAATATTGGTGTGGCAGCAATTCTGAAAAATGCACCAACTCTGGAGATGGAAAGGCCGGCTGAAGGGATAGGAGGAGGCCGGATTTTTTTTTTAACGCCATGTGTGCATGCACTGGAGGCCTACATACATGTTGTTAAATTCAGGTTTTTTTCAGCCTGATAGTCCAGAATATTTACAAGCTTGTCGCACTTTGAGACGGCGAATGTCCTCCAGTTCGTATTGGCGTTGTGTCCCTAATTCTTTCTCACATTGTGGGCAAAGAATGGGTAATTTGTTTTAGGTAGAAGAGGAATTGTGTACTAATATTGGTACCAGAAGAATGCGCCTTTATAGGATGAAGAGGAACGCGGCGCGCTACAAACCCATCGGATCGTGAAACATCACATTAAGGTAGATATAGACACAATTTGCGTTCGGGACGTCAGACTTTCTGGGCCATCAGGCACTCTCCTATCTTTTAACTACATGATAGGAAATATTGGTGTGGCAGCAATTCTGAAAAATGCACCAATTCTGGAGATTGAGAGGCCGGCTGAAGGGGTAGGAGGAGGCCGGATTTTTTTTTTAACGCCATGTGTGCATGCACTGGAGGCCTACATACATGTTGTTAAATTCAGTGTTTTTTCAGCCTGATAGTCCAGAATATTTACAAGCTTGTCGCACATTGAGACGGCGAATGTCCTCCAGTTCGTATTGGCGTTGTGTCCCTAATTCTTTCTCACATTGTGGGCAAAGAATGGGTAATTTGTTTTAGCTAGAAGAGGAATTATGTACTGATATTGGAACCAGAAGAACGCGCCCTACAAACCTGTCGGATCGTGAAACATCACATTAAGGTAGATATAGACACCATTTGCGTTCGGGACGTCAGACTTTCTGGGCCATCAGGCACTCTCCTATCTTTTAACTACATGATAGGAAATATTGGTGTGGCAGCAATTCTGAAAAATGCACCAACTCTGGAGATGGAAAGGCCGGCTGAAGGGATAGGAGGAGGCCGGATTTTTTTTTTAACGCCATGTGTGCATGCACTGGAGGCCTACATACATGTTGTTAAATTCAGGTTTTTTTCAGCCTGATAGTCCAGAATATTTACAAGCTTGTCGCACTTTGAGACGGCGAATGTCCTCCAGTTCGTATTGGCGTTGTGTCCCTAATTCTTTCTCACATTGTGGGCAAAGAATGGGTAATTTGTTTTAGGTAGAAGAGGAATTGTGTACTAATATTGGTACCAGAAGAATGCGCCTTTATAGGATGAAGAGGAACGCGGCGCGCTACAAACCCATCGGATCGTGAAACATCACATTAAGGTAGATATAGACACAATTTGCGTTCGGGACGTCAGACTTTCTGGGCCATCAGGCACTCTCCTATCTTTTAACTACATGATAGGAAATATTGGTGTGGCAGCAATTCTGAAAAATGCACCAATTCTGGAGATGGAGAGGCCGGCTGAAGGGGTAGGAGGAGGCCGGATTTTTTTTAACGCTATGTGTGCATGCACTGGAGGCCTACATACATGTTGTTAAATTCAGGTTTTTTTCAGCCTGATAGTCCAGAATGTTTACAAGCTTGTTGCACTTTGAGACGGCGAATGTCCTCCAGTTCGTATTGGCGTTGTGTACCTAATTCTTTCTCACATTGTGGGCAAAGAATGGGTAATTTGTTTTAGGTAGAAGAGGAATTGTGTACTAATATTGGTACCAGAAGAATGCGCCTTTATAGGATGAAGAGGAACGCGGCGCGCTACAAACCCATCGGATCGTGAAACATCACATTAAGGTAGATATAGACACAATTTGCGTTCGGGACGTCAGACTTTCTGGGCCATAAGGCACTCTCCTGTCTTTTAACTACATGATAGGAAATAGTGGTGTGGTAGCAATTCTGAAAAAGGCACCAATTCTGGAGATGGAGAGGCCGGCTGAAGGGATAGGAGGAGGCCGGATTTTTTTTTTAACGCCATGTGTGCATTCACTGGAGGCCTACATACATGTTGTTAAATTCAGGGTTTTTTCAGCCTGATAGTCCAGAATATTTACAAGCTTGTCGCACTTTGAGACGGCGAATGTCCTCCAGTTCGTATTGGCGTTGTGTCCCTAATTCTTTCTCACATTGTGGGCAAAGAATGGGTTATTTGTTTTAGGTAGAAGAGGAATTGTGTACTAATATTGGTACCAGAAGAATGCGCCTTTATAGGATGAAGAGGAACGCGGCGCGCTACAAACCCATCGGATCGTGAAACATCACATTAAGGTAGATATAGACACTATTTGCGTTCGGGACGTCAGACTTTCTGGGCCATCAGGCACTCTCCTATCTTTTAACTACATGATAGGAAATATTGGTGTGGCAGCAATTCTGAAAAATGCACCAACTCTGGAGATGGAAAGGCCGGCTGAAGGGGTAGGAGGAGGCCGGATTTTGCTTTTTAACACCATGTGTGCATGCACTAGAGGCCTACATACATGTTGTTAAATTCAGTTTTTTTTCAGCCTGATAGTCCAGAATGTTTACAAGCTTGTTGCACTTTGAGATGGCGAATGTCCTCCAGTTCGTATTGGCGTTGTGTACCTAATTCTTTCTCACATTGTGGGCAAAGAATGGGTAATTTGTTTTAGGTAGAAGAGGAATTGTGTACTAATATTGGTACCAGAAGAATGCGCCTTTATAGGATGAAGAGGAACACGGCGCGCTACAAACCCATCGGATCGTGAAACATCACATTAAGGTAGATATAGACACTATTTGCGTTCGGGACGACAGACTTTCTGGGCCATCAGGCACTCTCCTATCTTTTAACTACATGATAGGAAATATTGGTGTGGCAGCAATTCTGAAAAATGCACCAACTCTGGAGATGGAAAGGCCGGCTGAAGCGGTAGGAGGAGGCCAGATTTTGTTTTTTAACACCATGTGTGCATGCACTGGAGGCCTACATACATGTTGTTAAATTCAGTTTTTTTTCAGCCTGATAGTCCAGAATGTTTACAAGCTTGTTGCACTTTGAGACGGCGAATGTCCTCCAGTTCGTATTGGCGTTGTGTACCTAATTCTTTTCTCACATTGTGGGCAAAGAATGGGTAATTTGTTTTAGGTAGAAGAGGAATTGTGTACTAATATTCTTACCAGAAGAATGCGCCTTTATAGGATGAAGAGGAACGCGGCGCGCTACAAACCCATCGGATCGTGAAACATCACATTAAGGTAGATATAGACACTATTTACGTTCGGGACGTCAGACTTTCTGGGCCATCAGGCACTCTCCTATCTTTTAAATACATGATAGGAAATATTGGTGTGGCAGCAATTCTGAAAAATGCACCAATTCTGGAGATGGAGAGGCCGGCTGAAGGGGTAGGAGGAGGCCGGATTTTGTTTTTTAACACCATGTGTGCATGCACTGGAGGCCTACATACATGTTGTTAAATTCAGTTTTTTTTCAGCCTGATAGTCCAGAATGTTTACAAGCTTGTTGCACTTTGAGACGGCGAATGTCCTCCAGTTCGTATTGGCGTTGTGTACCTAATTCTTTTCTCACATTGTGGGCAAAGAATGGGTAATTTGTTTTAGGTAGAAGAGGAATTGTGTACTAATATTGGTACCAGAAGAATGCGCCTTTATAGGATGAAGAGGAACGCGGCGCGCTACAAACCCATCGGATCGTGAAACATCACATTAAGGTAGATATAGACACTATTTGCGTTCGGGACGTCAGACTTTCTGGGCCATCAGGCACTCTCCTATCTTTTAAATACATGATAGGAAATATTGGTGTGGCAGCAATTCTGAAAAATGCACCAATTCTGGAGATGTAGAGGCCGGCTGAAGGGGTAGGAGGAGGCCGGATTTTGTTTTTTAACACCATGTGTGCATGCACTGGAGGCCTACATACATGTTGTTAAATTCAGTTTTTTTTCAGCCTGATAGTCCAGAATGTTTACAAGCTTGTTGCACTTTGAGACGGCGAATGTCCTCCAGTTCGTATTGGCGTTGTGTACCTAATTCTTTTCTCACATTGTGGGCAAAGAATGGGTAATTTGTTTTAGGTAGAAGAGGAATTGTGTACTAATATTGGTACCAGAAGAATGCGCCTTTATAGGATGAAGAGGAACGCAGCGCGCTACAAACCCATCGGATCGTGAAACATCACATTAAGGTAGATATAGACACTATTTGCGTTCGGGACGTCAGACTTTCTGGGCCATCAGGCACTCTCCTATCTTTTAAATACATGATAGGAAATATTGGTGTGGCAGCAATTCTGAAAAATGCACCAATTCTGGAGATGGAGAGGCCGGCTGAAGGGGTAGGAGGAGGCTGGATTTTTTTTTTTAACGCCATGTGTGCATGCACTAGAGGCCTACATACATGTTGTTAAATTCAGGTTTTTTTCAGCCTGATAGTCCAGAATATTTACAAGTTTGTCGCACTTTGAGACGGCGAATGTCCTCCAGTTCGTATTGGCGTTGTGTCCCTAATTCTTTCTCACATTGTGGGCAAAGAATGGGTAATTTGTTTTAGGTAGAAGAGGAATTGTGTACTAATATTGGTACCAGAAGAATGCGCCTTTATAGGATGAAGAGGAACGCGGCGCGCTACAAACCCATCGGATCGTGAAACATCACATTAAGGTAGATATAGACACTATTTGCGTTCGGGACGTCAGACTTTCTGGGCAATCAGGCACTCTCCTATCTTTTAACTACTCGATAGGAAATATTGGTGTGGCAGCAATTCTGAAAAAGGCACCAATTCTGGAGATGGAGAGGCCGGCTGAAGGGGTAGGAGGAGGCCGGATTTTTTTTTTAACGCCATGTGTGCATGCACTGGAGGCCTACATACATGTTGTTAAATTCAGTGTTTTTTCAGCCTGATAGTCCAGAATATTTACAAGCTTGTCGCACTTTGAGACGGCGAATGTCCTCCAGTTCGTATTGGCGTTGTGTCCCTAATTCTTTCTCACATTGTGGGCAAAGAATGGGTAATTTGTTTTAGCTAGAAGAGGAATTATGTACTGATATTGGAACCAGAAGAACGCGCCTCCACATGATGAAGAAGAACGTGGCGCCCTACAAACCTGTCGGATCGTGAAACATCACATTAAGGTAGATATAGACACCATTTGCGTTCGGGACGTCAGACTTTCTGGGCCATCAGGCACTCTCCTATCTTTTAACTACATGATAGGAAATATTGGTGTGGCAGCAATTCTGAAAAATGCACCAACTCTGGAGATAGAAAGGCCGGCTGAAGGGGTAGGAGGAGGCCGGATTTTGTTTTTTAACACCATGTGTGCATGCACTGGAGGCCTACATACATGTTGTTAAATTCAGTTTTTTTTCAGCCTGATAGTCCAGAATGTTTACAAGCTTGTTGCACTTTGAGACGGCGAATGTCCTCCAGTTCGTATTGGCGTTGTGTACCTAATTCTTTCTCACATTGTGGGCAAAGAATGGGTAATTTGTTTTAGGTAGAAGAGGAATTGTGTACTAATATTGGTACCAGAAGAATGCGCCTTTATAGGATGAAGAGGAACGCGGCGCGCTACAAACCCATCGGATCGTGAAACATCACATTAAGGTAGATATAGACACAATTTGCGTTCGGGACGTCAGACTTTCTGGGCCATAAGGCACTCTCCTGTCTTTTAACTACATGATAGGAAATAGTGGTGTGGTAGCAATTCTGAAAAAGGCACCAATTCTGGAGATGGAGAGGCCGGCTGAAGGGATAGGAGGAGGCCGGATTTTTTTTTTAACGCCATGTGTGCATGCACTGGAGGCCTACATACATGTTGTTAAATTCAGGTTTTTTTCAGCCTGATAGTCCAGAATATTTACAAGCTTGTCGCACTTTGAGACGGCGAATGTCCTCCAGTTCGTATTGGCGTTGTGTCCCTAATTCTTTCTCACATTGTGGGCAAAGAATGGGTAATTTGTTTTAGGTAGAAGAGGAATTATGTACTGATATTGGAACCAGAAGAACGCGCCTCCACAAGATGAAGAAGAACGCGGCGCTCTACAAACCTGTCGGATCGTGAAACATCACATTAAGGTAGATATAGACACAATTTGCGTTCGGGACGTCAGACTTTCTGGGCCATCAGGCACTCTCCTATCTTTTAACTACATGATAGGAAATATTGGTGTGGCAGCAATTCTGAAAAATGCACCAATTCTGGAGATGGAGAGGCCGGCTGAAGGGGTAGGAGGAGGCCGGATTTTTTTAACGCTATGTGTGCATGCACTGGAGGCCTACATACATGTTGTTAAATTCAGTGTTTTTTCAGCCTGATAGTCAAGAATGTTTACAAGCTTGTCGCACTTTGAGACGGCGAATGTCCTCCAGTTCGTATTGGCGTTGTGTACCTAATTCTTTCTCACATTGTGGGCAAAGAATGGGTAATTTGTTTTAGGTAGAAGAGGAATTGTGTACTAATATTGGTACCAGAAGAATGCGCCTTTATAGGATGAAGAGGAACGCGGCGCGCTACAAACCCATCGGATCGTGAAACATCACATTAAGGTAGATATAGACACAATTTGCGTTCGGGACGTCAGACTTTCTGGGCCATCAGGCACTCTCCTATCTTTTAACTACATGATAGGAAATATTGGTGTGGCAGCAATTCTGAAAAATGCACCAATTCTGGAGATGGAGAGGCCGGCTGAAGGGGTAGGAGGAGGCCGGATTTTTTTTTTAACGCCATGTGTGCATTCACTGGAGGCCTACATACATGTTGTTAAATTCAGGGTTTTTTCAGCCTGATAGTCCAGAATATTTACAAGCTTGTCGCACTTTGAGACGGCGAATGTCCTCCAGTTCGTATTGGCGTTGTGTCCCTAATTCTTTCTCACATTGTGGGCAAAGAATGGGTTATTTGTTTTAGGTAGAAGAGGAATTGTGTACTAATATTGGTACCAGAAGAATGCGCCTTTATAGGATGAAGAGGAACGCGGCGCGCTACAAACCCATCGGATCGTGAAACATCACATTAAGGTAGATATAGACACTATTTGCGTTCGGGACGTCAGACTTTCTGGGCCATCAGGCACTCTCCTATCTTTTAACTACATGATAGGAAATATTGGTGTGGCAGCAATTCTGAAAAATGCACCAACTCTGGAGATGGAAAGGGAGATGGAAAGGCCGGCTGAAGGGGTAGGAGGAGGCCGGATTTTGTTTTTTAACACGATGTGTGCATGCACTAGAGGCCTACATACATGTTGTTAAATTCAGTTTTTTTTCAGCCTGATAGTCCAGAATGTTTACAAGCTTGTTGCACTTTGAGATGGCGAATGTCCTCCAGTTCGTATTGGCGTTGTGTCCCTAATTCTTTCTCACATTGTGGGCAAAGAATGGGTAATTTGTTTTAGGTAGAAGAGGAATTGTGTACTAATATTGGTACCAGAAGAATGCGCCTTTATAGGATGAAGAGGAACGCGGCGCGCTACAAACCCATCGGATCGTGAAACATCACATTAAGGTAGATATAGACACAATTTGCGTTCGGGACGTCAGACTTTCTGGGCCATCAGGCACTCTCCTATCTTTTAACTACATGATAGGAAATATTGGTGTGGCAGCAATTCTGAAAAATGCACCAATTCTGGAGATGGAGAGGCCGGCTGAAGGGGTAGGAGGAGGCCGGATTTTTTTTTTAACGCCATGTGTGCATGCACTGGAGGCCTACATACATGTTGTTAAATTCAGTATTTTTTCAGCCTGATAGTCCAGAATATTTACAAGCTTGTCGCACATTGAGACGGCGAATGTCCTCCAGTTCGTATTGGCGTTGTGTCCCTAATTCTTTCTCACATTGTGGGCAAAGAATGGGTAATTTGTTTTAGCTAGAAGAGGAATTATGTACTGATATTGGAACCAGAAGAACGCGCCTCCACATGATGAAGAAGAACGTGGCGCCCTACAAACCTGTCGGATCGTGAAACATCACATTAAGGTAGATATAGACACCATTTGCGTTCGGGACGTCAGACTTTCTGGGCCATCAGGCACTCTCCTATCTTTTAACTACATGATAGGAAATATTGGTGTGGCAGCAATTCTGAAAAATGCACCAACTCTGGAGATGGAAAGGCCGGCTGAAGGGATAGGAGGAGGCCGGATTTTTTTTTTAACGCCATGTGTGCATGCACTGGAGGCCTACATACATGTTGTTAAATTCAGGTTTTTTTCAGCCTGATAGTCCAGAATATTTACAAGCTTGTCGCACTTTGAGACGGCGAATGTCCTCCAGTTCGTATTGGCGTTGTGTCCCTAATTCTTTCTCACATTGTGGGCAAAGAATGGGTAATTTGTTTTAGGTAGAAGAGGAATTGTGTACTAATATTGGTACCAGAAGAATGCGCCTTTATAGGATGAAGAGGAACGCGGCGCGCTACAAACCCATCGGATCGTGAAACATCACATTAAGGTAGATATAGACACAATTTGCGTTCGGGACGTCAGACTTTCTGGGCCATCAGGCACTCTCCTATCTTTTAACTACATGATAGGAAATATTGGTGTGGCAGCAATTCTGAAAAATGCACCAATTCTGGAGATGGAGAGGCCGGCTGAAGGGGTAGGAGGAGGCCGGATTTTTTTTAACGCTATGTGTGCATGCACTGGAGGCCTACATACATGTTGTTAAATTCAGGTTTTTTTCAGCCTGATAGTCCAGAATGTTTACAAGCTTGTTGCACTTTGAGACGGCGAATGTCCTCCAGTTCGTATTGGCGTTGTGTACCTAATTCTTTCTCACATTGTGGGCAAAGAATGGGTTATTTGTTTTAGGTAGAAGAGGAATTGTGTACTAATATTGGTACCAGAAGAATGCGCCTTTATAGGATGAAGAGGAACGCGGCGCGCTACAAACCCATCGGATCGTGAAACATCACATTAAGGTAGATATAGACACAATTTGCGTTCGGGACGTCAGACTTTCTGGGCCATAAGGCACTCTCCTGTCTTTTAACTACATGATAGGAAATAGTGGTGTGGTAGCAATTCTGAAAAAGGCACCAATTCTGGAGATGGAGAGGCCGGCTGAAGGGATAGGAGGAGGCCGGATTTTTTTTTTAACGCCATGTGTGCATTCACTGGAGGCCTACATACATGTTGTTAAATTCAGGGTTTTTTCAGCCTGATAGTCCAGAATATTTACAAGCTTGTCGCACTTTGAGACGGCGAATGTCCTCCAGTTCGTATTGGCGTTGTGTCCCTAATTCTTTCTCACATTGTGGGCAAAGAATGGGTTATTTGTTTTAGGTAGAAGAGGAATTGTGTACTAATATTGGTACCAGAAGAATGCGCCTTTATAGGATGAAGAGGAACGCGGCGCGCTACAAACCCATCGGATCGTGAAACATCACATTAAGGTAGATATAGACACTATTTGCGTTCGGGACGTCAGACTTTCTGGGCCATCAGGCACTCTCCTATCTTTTAACTACATGATAGGAAATATTGGTGTGGCAGCAATTCTGAAAAATGCACCAACTCTGGAGATGGAAAGGGAGATGGAAAGGGAGATGGAAAGGCCGGCTGAAGGGGTAGGAGGAGGCCGGATTTTGTTTTTTAACACGATGTGTGCATGCACTAGAGGCCTACATACATGTTGTTAAATTCAGTTTTTTTTCAGCCTGATAGTCCAGAATGTTTACAAGCTTGTTGCACTTTGAGATGGCGAATGTCCTCCAGTTCGTATTGGCGTTGTGTCCCTAATTCTTTCTCACATTGTGGGCAAAGAATGGGTAATTTGTTTTAGGTAGAAGAGGAATTGTGTACTAATATTGGTACCAGAAGAATGCGCCTTTATAGGATGAAGAGGAACGCGGCGCGCTACAAACCCATCGGATCGTGAAACATCACATTAAGGTAGATATAGACACAATTTGCGTTCGGGACGTCAGACTTTCTGGGCCATCAGGCACTCTCCTATCTTTTAACTACATGATAGGAAATATTGGTGTGGCAGCAATTCTGAAAAATGCACCAATTCTGGAGATGGAGAGGCCGGCTGAAGGGGTAGGAGGAGGCCGGATTTTTTTTTTAACGCCATGTGTGCATGCACTGGAGGCCTACATACATGTTGTTAAATTCAGTGTTTTTTCAGCCTGATAGTCCAGAATATTTACAAGCTTGTCGCACATTGAGACGGCGAATGTCCTCCAGTTCGTATTGGCGTTGTGTCCCTAATTCTTTCTCACATTGTGGGCAAAGAATGGGTAATTTGTTTTAGCTAGAAGAGGAATTATGTACTGATATTGGAACCAGAAGAACGCGCCTCCACATGATGAAGAAGAACGTGGCGCCCTACAAACCTGTCGGATCGTGAAACATCACATTAAGGTAGATATAGACACCATTTGCGTTCGGGACGTCAGACTTTCTGGGCCATCAGGCACTCTCCTATCTTTTAACTACATGATAGGAAATATTGGTGTGGCAGCAATTCTGAAAAATGCACCAACTCTGGAGATGGAAAGGCCGGCTGAAGGGATAGGAGGAGGCCGGATTTTTTTTTTAACGCCATGTGTGCATGCACTGGAGGCCTACATACATGTTGTTAAATTCAGGTTTTTTTCAGCCTGATAGTCCAGAATATTTACAAGCTTGTCGCACTTTGAGACGGCGAATGTCCTCCAGTTCGTATTGGCGTTGTGTCCCTAATTCTTTCTCACATTGTGGGCAAAGAATGGGTAATTTGTTTTAGGTAGAAGAGGAATTGTGTACTAATATTGGTACCAGAAGAATGCGCCTTTATAGGATGAAGAGGAACGCGGCGCGCTACAAACCCATCGGATCGTGAAACATCACATTAAGGTAGATATAGACACAATTTGCGTTCGGGACGTCAGACTTTCTGGGCCATCAGGCACTCTCCTATCTTTTAACTACATGATAGGAAATATTGGTGTGGCAGCAATTCTGAAAAATGCACCAATTCTGGAGATGGAGAGGCCGGCTGAAGGGGTAGGAGGAGGCCGGATTTTTTTTAACGCTATGTGTGCATGCACTGGAGGCCTACATACATGTTGTTAAATTCAGGTTTTTTTTCAGCCTGATAGTCCAGAATGTTTACAAGCTTGTTGCACTTTGAGACGGCGAATGTCCTCCAGTTCGTATTGGCGTTGTGTACCTAATTCTTTCTCACATTGTGGGCAAAGAATGGGTAATTTGTTTTAGGTAGAAGAGGAATTGTGTACTAATATTGGTACCAGAAGAATGCGCCTTTATAGGATGAAGAGGAACGCGGCGCGCTACAAACCCATCGGATCGTGAAACATCACATTAAGGTAGATATAGACACAATTTGCGTTCGGGACGTCAGACTTTCTGGGCCATAAGGCACTCTCCTGTCTTTTAACTACATGATAGGAAATAGTGGTGTGGTAGCAATTCTGAAAAAGGCACCAATTCTGGAGATGGAGAGGCCGGCTGAAGGGATAGGAGGAGGCCGGATTTTTTTTTTAACGCCATGTGTGCATTCACTGGAGGCCTACATACATGTTGTTAAATTCAGGGTTTTTTCAGCCTGATAGTCCAGAATATTTACAAGCTTGTCGCACTTTGAGACGGCGAATGTCCTCCAGTTCGTATTGGCGTTGTGTCCCTAATTCTTTCTCACATTGTGGGCAAAGAATGGGTTATTTGTTTTAGGTAGAAGAGGAATTGTGTACTAATATTGGTACCAGAAGAATGCGCCTTTATAGGATGAAGAGGAACGCGGCGCGCTACAAACCCATCGGATCGTGAAACATCACATTAAGGTAGATATAGACACTATTTGCGTTCGGGACGTCAGACTTTCTGGGCCATCAGGCACTCTCCTATCTTTTAACTACATGATAGGAAATATTGGTGTGGCAGCAATTCTGAAAAATGCACCAACTCTGGAGATGGAAAGGCCGGCTGAAGGGGTAGGAGGAGGCCGGATTTTGCTTTTTAACACCATGTGTGCATGCACTAGAGGCCTACATACATGTTGTTAAATTCAGTTTTTTTTCAGCCTGATAGTCCAGAATGTTTACAAGCTTGTTGCACTTTGAGATGGCGAATGTCCTCCAGTTCGTATTGGCGTTGTGTACCTAATTCTTTCTCACATTGTGGGCAAAGAATGGGTAATTTGTTTTAGGTAGAAGAGGAATTGTGTACTAATATTGGTACCAGAAGAATGCGCCTTTATAGGATGAAGAGGAACACGGCGCGCTACAAACCCATCGGATCGTGAAACATCACATTAAGGTAGATATAGACACTACTTGCGTTCGGGACGACAGACTTTCTGGGCCATCAGGCACTCTCCTATCTTTTAACTACATGATAGGAAATATTGGTGTGGCAGCAATTCTGAAAAATGCACCAACTCTGGAGATGGAAAGGCCGGCTGAAGCGGTAGGAGGAGGCCAGATTTTGTTTTTTAACACCATGTGTGCATGCACTGGAGGCCTACATACATGTTGTTAAATTCAGTTTTTTTTCAGCCTGATAGTCCAGAATGTTTACAAGCTTGTTGCACTTTGAGACGGCGAATGTCCTCCAGTTCGTATTGGCGTTGTGTACCTAATTCTTTCTCACATTGTGGGCAAAGAATGGGTAATTTGTTTTAGGTAGAAGAGGAATTGTGTACTAATATTGGTACCAGAAGAATGCGCCTTTATAGGATGAAGAGGAACGCGGCGCGCTACAAACCCATCGGATCGTGAAACATCACATTAAGGTAGATATAGACACTATTTACGTTCGGGACGTCAGACTTTCTGGGCCATCAGGCACTCTCCTATCTTTTAAATACATGATAGGAAATATTGGTGTGGCAGCAATTCTGAAAAATGCACCAATTCTGGAGATGTAGAGGCCGGCTGAAGGGGTAGGAGGAGGCCGGATTTTGTTTTTTAACACCATGTGTGCATGCACTGGAGGCCTACATACATGTTGTTAAATTCAGTTTTTTTTCAGCCTGATAGTCCAGAATGTTTACAAGCTTGTTGCACTTTGAGACGGCGAATGTCCTCCAGTTCGTATTGGCGTTGTGTACCTAATTCTTTTCTCACATTGTGGGCAAAGAATGGGTAATTTGTTTTAGGTAGAAGAGGAATTGTGTACTAATATTGGTACCAGAAGAATGCGCCTTTATAGGATGAAGAGGAACGCGGCGCGCTACAAACCCATCGGATCGTGAAACATCACATTAAGGTAGATATAGACACTATTTGCGTTCGGGACGTCAGACTTTCTGGGCCATCAGGCACTCTCCTATCTTTTAAATACATGATAGGAAATATTGGTGTGGCAGCAATTCTGAAAAATGCACCAATTCTGGAGATGGAGAGGCCGGCTGAAGGGGTAGGAGGAGGCTGGATTTTTTTTTTTTAACGCCATGTGTGCATGCACTAGAGGCCTACATACATGTTGTTAAATTCAGGTTTTTTTCAGCCTGATAGTCCAGAATATTTACAAGTTTGTCGCACTTTGAGACGGCGAATGTCCTCCAGTTCGTATTGGCGTTGTGTCCCTAATTCTTTCTCACATTGTGGGCAAAGAATGGGTAATTTGTTTTAGGTAGAAGAGGAATTGTGTACTAATATTGGTACCAGAAGAATGCGCCTTTATAGGATGAAGAGGAACGCGGCGCGCTACAAACCCATCGGATCGTGAAACATCACATTAAGGTAGATATAGACACTATTTGCGTTCGGGATGTCAGACTTTCTGGGCAATCAGGCACTCTCCTATCTTTTAACTACTCGATAGGAAATATTGGTGTGGCAGCAATTCTGAAAAATGCACCAACTCTGGAGATAGAAAGGCCGGCTGAAGGGGTAGGAGGAGGCCGGATTTTTTTTTTAACGCCATGTGTGCATGCACTAGAGGCCTACATACATGTTGTTAAATTCAGGTTTTTTTCAGCCTGATAGTCCAGAATATTTACAAGCTTGTCGCACTTTGAGACGGCGAATGTCCTCCAGTTCGTATTGGCGTAGTGTCCCTAATTCTTTCTCACATTGTGGGCAAAGAATGGGTAATTTGTTTTAGGTAGAAGAGGAATTGTGTACTAATATTGGTACCAGAAGAATGCGCCTTTATAGGATAAAGAGGAACGCGGCGCGCTACAAACCCATCGGATCGTGAAACATCACATTAAGGTAGATATAGACACCATTTGCGTTCGGGACGTCAGACTTTCTAGGCCATCAGGCACTTTCCTATCTTTTAACTACATGATAGGAAATATTGGTGTGGCAGCAATTCTGAAAAATGCACCAATTCTGGAGATGGAGAGGCCGGCTGAAGGGGTAGGAGGAGGCCGGATTTTTTTTTAACGCCATGTGTGCATGCACTGGAGGCCTACATACATGTTGTTAAATTCAGGTTTTTTTCAGCCTGATAGTCCAGAATATTTACAAGCTTGTCGCACTTTGAGACGGCGAATGTCCTCCAGTTCGTATTGGCGTTGTGTCCCTAATTCTTTCTCACATTGTGGGCAAAGAATGGGTAATTTGTTTTAGGTAGAAGAGGAATTGTGTACTAATATTGGTACCAGAAGAATGCGCCTTTATAGGATGAAGAGGAACGCGGCGCGCTACAAACCCATCGGATCGTGAAACATCACATTAAGGTAGATATAGACACAATTTGCGTTCGGGACGTCAGACTTTCTGGGCCATCAGGCACTCTCCTATTTTTTAACTACATGATAGGAAATATTGGTGTGGCAGCAATTCTGAAAAATGCACCAATTCTGGAGATTGAGAGGCCGGCTGAAGGGGTAGGAGGAGGCCGGATTTTTTTTTTAACGCCATGTGTGCATGCACTGGAGGCCTACATACATGTTGTTAAATTCAGTGTTTTTTCAGCCTGATAGTCCAGAATATTTACAAGCTTGTCGCACATTGAGACGGCGAATGTCCTCCAGTTCGTATTGGCGTTGTGTCCCTAATTCTTTCTCACATTGTGGGCAAAGAATGGGTAATTTGTTTTAGCTAGAAGAGGAATTATGTACTGATATTGGAACCAGAAGAACGCGCCCTACAAACCTGTCGGATCGTGAAACATCACATTAAGGTAGATATAGACACCATTTGCGTTCGGGACGTCAGACTTTCTGGGCCATCAGGCACTCTCCTATCTTTTAACTACATGATAGGAAATATTGGTGTGGCAGCAATTCTGAAAAATGCACCAACTCTGGAGATGGAAAGGCCGGCTGAAGGGATAGGAGGAGGCCGGATTTTTTTTTTAACGCCATGTGTGCATGCACTGGAGGCCTACATACATGTTGTTAAATTCAGGTTTTTTTCAGCCTGATAGTCCAGAATATTTACAAGCTTGTCGCACTTTGAGACGGCGAATGTCCTCCAGTTCGTATTGGCGTTGTGTCCCTAATTCTTTCTCACATTGTGGGCAAAGAATGGGTAATTTGTTTTAGGTAGAAGAGGAATTGTGTACTAATATTGGTACCAGAAGAATGCGCCTTTATAGGATGAAGAGGAACGCGGCGCGCTACAAACCCATCGGATCGTGAAACATCACATTAAGGTAGATATAGACACAATTTGCGTTCGGGACGTCAGACTTTCTGGGCCATCAGGCACTCTCCTATCTTTTAACTACATGATAGGAAATATTGGTGTGGCAGCAATTCTGAAAAATGCACCAATTCTGGAGATGGAGAGGCCGGCTGAAGGGGTAGGAGGAGGCCGGATTTTTTTTAACGCTATGTGTGCATGCACTGGAGGCCTACATACATGTTGTTAAATTCAGGTTTTTTTCAGCCTGATAGTCCAGAATGTTTACAAGCTTGTTGCACTTTGAGACGGCGAATGTCCTCCAGTTCGTATTGGCGTTGTGTACCTAATTCTTTCTCACATTGTGGGCAAAGAATGGGTAATTTGTTTTAGGTAGAAGAGGAATTGTGTACTAATATTGGTACCAGAAGAATGCGCCTTTATAGGATGAAGAGGAACGCGGCGCGCTACAAACCCATCGGATCGTGAAACATCACATTAAGGTAGATATAGACACAATTTGCGTTCGGGACGTCAGACTTTCTGGGCCATAAGGCACTCTCCTGTCTTTTAACTACATGATAGGAAATAGTGGTGTGGTAGCAATTCTGAAAAAGGCACCAATTCTGGAGATGGAGAGGCCGGCTGAAGGGATAGGAGGAGGCCGGATTTTTTTTTTAACGCCATGTGTGCATTCACTGGAGGCCTACATACATGTTGTTAAATTCAGGGTTTTTTCAGCCTGATAGTCCAGAATATTTACAAGCTTGTCGCACTTTGAGACGGCGAATGTCCTCCAGTTCGTATTGGCGTTGTGTCCCTAATTCTTTCTCACATTGTGGGCAAAGAATGGGTTATTTGTTTTAGGTAGAAGAGGAATTGTGTACTAATATTGGTACCAGAAGAATGCGCCTTTATAGGATGAAGAGGAACGCGGCGCGCTACAAACCCATCGGATCGTGAAACATCACATTAAGGTAGATATAGACACTATTTGCGTTCGGGACGTCAGACTTTCTGGGCCATCAGGCACTCTCCTATCTTTTAACTACATGATAGGAAATATTGGTGTGGCAGCAATTCTGAAAAATGCACCAACTCTGGAGATGGAAAGGCCGGCTGAAGGGGTAGGAGGAGGCCGGATTTTGCTTTTTAACACCATGTGTGCATGCACTAGAGGCCTACATACATGTTGTTAAATTCAGTTTTTTTTCAGCCTGATAGTCCAGAATGTTTACAAGCTTGTTGCACTTTGAGATGGCGAATGTCCTCCAGTTCGTATTGGCGTTGTGTACCTAATTCTTTCTCACATTGTGGGCAAAGAATGGGTAATTTGTTTTAGGTAGAAGAGGAATTGTGTACTAATATTGGTACCAGAAGAATGCGCCTTTATAGGATGAAGAGGAACACGGCGCGCTACAAACCCATCGGATCGTGAAACATCACATTAAGGTAGATATAGACACTATTTGCGTTCGGGACGACAGACTTTCTGGGCCATCAGGCACTCTCCTATCTTTTAACTACATGATAGGAAATATTGGTGTGGCAGCAATTCTGAAAAATGCACCAACTCTGGAGATGGAAAGGCCGGCTGAAGCGGTAGGAGGAGGCCAGATTTTGTTTTTTAACACCATGTGTGCATGCACTGGAGGCCTACATACATGTTGTTAAATTCAGTTTTTTTTCAGCCTGATAGTCCAGAATGTTTACAAGCTTGTTGCACTTTGAGACGGCGAATGTCCTCCAGTTCGTATTGGCGTTGTGTACCTAATTCTTTTCTCACATTGTGGGCAAAGAATGGGTAATTTGTTTTAGGTAGAAGAGGAATTGTGTACTAATATTCTTACCAGAAGAATGCGCCTTTATAGGATGAAGAGGAACGCGGCGCGCTACAAACCCATCGGATCGTGAAACATCACATTAAGGTAGATATAGACACTATTTACGTTCGGGACGTCAGACTTTCTGGGCCATCAGGCACTCTCCTATCTTTTAAATACATGATAGGAAATATTGGTGTGGCAGCAATTCTGAAAAATGCACCAATTCTGGAGATGGAGAGGCCGGCTGAAGGGGTAGGAGGAGGCCGGATTTTGTTTTTTAACACCATGTGTGCATGCACTGGAGGCCTACATACATGTTGTTAAATTCAGTTTTTTTTCAGCCTGATAGTCCAGAATGTTTACAAGCTTGTTGCACTTTGAGACGGCGAATGTCCTCCAGTTCGTATTGGCGTTGTGTACCTAATTCTTTTCTCACATTGTGGGCAAAGAATGGGTAATTTGTTTTAGGTAGAAGAGGAATTGTGTACTAATATTGGTACCAGAAGAATGCGCCTTTATAGGATGAAGAGGAACGCGGCGCGCTACAAACCCATCGGATCGTGAAACATCACATTAAGGTAGATATAGACACTATTTGCGTTCGGGACGTCAGACTTTCTGGGCCATCAGGCACTCTCCTATCTTTTAAATACATGATAGGAAATATTGGTGTGGCAGCAATTCTGAAAAATGCACCAATTCTGGAGATGTAGAGGCCGGCTGAAGGGGTAGGAGGAGGCCGGATTTTGTTTTTTAACACCATGTGTGCATGCACTGGAGGCCTACATACATGTTGTTAAATTCAGTTTTTTTTCAGCCTGATAGTCCAGAATGTTTACAAGCTTGTTGCACTTTGAGACGGCGAATGTCCTCCAGTTCGTATTGGCGTTGTGTACCTAATTCTTTTCTCACATTGTGGGCAAAGAATGGGTAATTTGTTTTAGGTAGAAGAGGAATTGTGTACTAATATTGGTACCAGAAGAATGCGCCTTTATAGGATGAAGAGGAACGCAGCGCGCTACAAACCCATCGGATCGTGAAACATCACATTAAGGTAGATATAGACACTATTTGCGTTCGGGACGTCAGACTTTCTGGGCCATCAGGCACTCTCCTATCTTTTAAATACATGATAGGAAATATTGGTGTGGCAGCAATTCTGAAAAATGCACCAATTCTGGAGATGGAGAGGCCGGCTGAAGGGGTAGGAGGAGGCTGGATTTTTTTTTTTAACGCCATGTGTGCATGCACTAGAGGCCTACATACATGTTGTTAAATTCAGGTTTTTTTCAGCCTGATAGTCCAGAATATTTACAAGTTTGTCGCACTTTGAGACGGCGAATGTCCTCCAGTTCGTATTGGCGTTGTGTCCCTAATTCTTTCTCACATTGTGGGCAAAGAATGGGTAATTTGTTTTAGGTAGAAGAGGAATTGTGTACTAATATTGGTACCAGAAGAATGCGCCTTTATAGGATGAAGAGGAACGCGGCGCGCTACAAACCCATCGGATCGTGAAACATCACATTAAGGTAGATATAGACACTATTTGCGTTCGGGACGTCAGACTTTCTGGGCAATCAGGCACTCTCCTATCTTTTAACTACTCGATAGGAAATATTGGTGTGGCAGCAATTCTGAAAAAGGCACCAATTCTGGAGATGGAGAGGCCGGCTGAAGGGGTAGGAGGAGGCCGGATTTTTTTTTTAACGCCATGTGTGCATGCACTGGAGGCCTACATACATGTTGTTAAATTCAGTGTTTTTTCAGCCTGATAGTCCAGAATATTTACAAGCTTGTCGCACTTTGAGACGGCGAATGTCCTCCAGTTCGTATTGGCGTTGTGTCCCTAATTCTTTCTCACATTGTGGGCAAAGAATGGGTAATTTGTTTTAGCTAGAAGAGGAATTATGTACTGATATTGGAACCAGAAGAACGCGCCTCCACATGATGAAGAAGAACGTGGCGCCCTACAAACCTGTCGGATCGTGAAACATCACATTAAGGTAGATATAGACACCATTTGCGTTCGGGACGTCAGACTTTCTGGGCCATCAGGCACTCTCCTATCTTTTAACTACATGATAGGAAATATTGGTGTGGCAGCAATTCTGAAAAATGCACCAACTCTGGAGATAGAAAGGCCGGCTGAAGGGGTAGGAGGAGGCCGGATTTTGTTTTTTAACACCATGTGTGCATGCACTGGAGGCCTACATACATGTTGTTAAATTCAGTTTTTTTTCAGCCTGATAGTCCA
This sequence comes from Rhinoderma darwinii, assembly GCF_050947455.1. Taxonomy (NCBI): domain Eukaryota; kingdom Metazoa; phylum Chordata; class Amphibia; order Anura; family Rhinodermatidae; genus Rhinoderma; species Rhinoderma darwinii. The sequence continues at coordinate 220,036,301 of NC_134688.1, forward strand.
GAATGTTTACAAGCTTGTTGCACTTTGAGACGGCGAATGTCCTCCAGTTCGTATTGGCGTTGTGTACCTAATTCTTTCTCACATTGTGGGCAAAGAATGGGTAATTTGTTTTAGGTAGAAGAGGAATTGTGTACTAATATTGGTACCAGAAGAATGCGCCTTTATAGGATGAAGAGGAACGCGGCGCGCTACAAACCCATCGGATCGTGAAACATCACATTAAGGTAGATATAGACACAATTTGCGTTCGGGACGTCAGACTTTCTGGGCCATAAGGCACTCTCCTGTCTTTTAACTACATGATAGGAAATAGTGGTGTGGTAGCAATTCTGAAAAAGGCACCAATTCTGGAGATGGAGAGGCCGGCTGAAGGGATAGGAGGAGGCCGGATTTTTTTTTTAACGCCATGTGTGCATGCACTGGAGGCCTACATACATGTTGTTAAATTCAGGTTTTTTTCAGCCTGATAGTCCAGAATATTTACAAGCTTGTCGCACTTTGAGACGGCGAATGTCCTCCAGTTCGTATTGGCGTTGTGTCCCTAATTCTTTCTCACATTGTGGGCAAAGAATGGGTAATTTGTTTTAGGTAGAAGAGGAATTATGTACTGATATTGGAACCAGAAGAACGCGCCTCCACAAGATGAAGAAGAACGCGGCGCTCTACAAACCTGTCGGATCGTGAAACATCACATTAAGGTAGATATAGACACAATTTGCGTTCGGGACGTCAGACTTTCTGGGCCATCAGGCACTCTCCTATCTTTTAACTACATGATAGGAAATATTGGTGTGGCAGCAATTCTGAAAAATGCACCAATTCTGGAGATGGAGAGGCCGGCTGAAGGGGTAGGAGGAGGCCGGATTTTTTTAACGCTATGTGTGCATGCACTGGAGGCCTACATACATGTTGTTAAATTCAGTGTTTTTTCAGCCTGATAGTCAAGAATGTTTACAAGCTTGTCGCACTTTGAGACGGCGAATGTCCTCCAGTTCGTATTGGCGTTGTGTACCTAATTCTTTCTCACATTGTGGGCAAAGAATGGGTAATTTGTTTTAGGTAGAAGAGGAATTGTGTACTAATATTGGTACCAGAAGAATGCGCCTTTATAGGATGAAGAGGAACGCGGCGCGCTACAAACCCATCGGATCGTGAAACATCACATTAAGGTAGATATAGACACAATTTGCGTTCGGGACGTCAGACTTTCTGGGCCATCAGGCACTCTCCTATCTTTTAACTACATGATAGGAAATATTGGTGTGGCAGCAATTCTGAAAAATGCACCAATTCTGGAGATGGAGAGGCCGGCTGAAGGGGTAGGAGGAGGCCGGATTTTTTTTTTAACGCCATGTGTGCATTCACTGGAGGCCTACATACATGTTGTTAAATTCAGGGTTTTTTCAGCCTGATAGTCCAGAATATTTACAAGCTTGTCGCACTTTGAGACGGCGAATGTCCTCCAGTTCGTATTGGCGTTGTGTCCCTAATTCTTTCTCACATTGTGGGCAAAGAATGGGTTATTTGTTTTAGGTAGAAGAGGAATTGTGTACTAATATTGGTACCAGAAGAATGCGCCTTTATAGGATGAAGAGGAACGCGGCGCGCTACAAACCCATCGGATCGTGAAACATCACATTAAGGTAGATATAGACACTATTTGCGTTCGGGACGTCAGACTTTCTGGGCCATCAGGCACTCTCCTATCTTTTAACTACATGATAGGAAATATTGGTGTGGCAGCAATTCTGAAAAATGCACCAACTCTGGAGATGGAAAGGGAGATGGAAAGGCCGGCTGAAGGGGTAGGAGGAGGCCGGATTTTGTTTTTTAACACGATGTGTGCATGCACTAGAGGCCTACATACATGTTGTTAAATTCAGTTTTTTTTCAGCCTGATAGTCCAGAATGTTTACAAGCTTGTTGCACTTTGAGATGGCGAATGTCCTCCAGTTCGTATTGGCGTTGTGTCCCTAATTCTTTCTCACATTGTGGGCAAAGAATGGGTAATTTGTTTTAGGTAGAAGAGGAATTGTGTACTAATATTGGTACCAGAAGAATGCGCCTTTATAGGATGAAGAGGAACGCGGCGCGCTACAAACCCATCGGATCGTGAAACATCACATTAAGGTAGATATAGACACAATTTGCGTTCGGGACGTCAGACTTTCTGGGCCATCAGGCACTCTCCTATCTTTTAACTACATGATAGGAAATATTGGTGTGGCAGCAATTCTGAAAAATGCACCAATTCTGGAGATGGAGAGGCCGGCTGAAGGGGTAGGAGGAGGCCGGATTTTTTTTTTAACGCCATGTGTGCATGCACTGGAGGCCTACATACATGTTGTTAAATTCAGTATTTTTTCAGCCTGATAGTCCAGAATATTTACAAGCTTGTCGCACATTGAGACGGCGAATGTCCTCCAGTTCGTATTGGCGTTGTGTCCCTAATTCTTTCTCACATTGTGGGCAAAGAATGGGTAATTTGTTTTAGCTAGAAGAGGAATTATGTACTGATATTGGAACCAGAAGAACGCGCCTCCACATGATGAAGAAGAACGTGGCGCCCTACAAACCTGTCGGATCGTGAAACATCACATTAAGGTAGATATAGACACCATTTGCGTTCGGGACGTCAGACTTTCTGGGCCATCAGGCACTCTCCTATCTTTTAACTACATGATAGGAAATATTGGTGTGGCAGCAATTCTGAAAAATGCACCAACTCTGGAGATGGAAAGGCCGGCTGAAGGGATAGGAGGAGGCCGGATTTTTTTTTTAACGCCATGTGTGCATGCACTGGAGGCCTACATACATGTTGTTAAATTCAGGTTTTTTTCAGCCTGATAGTCCAGAATATTTACAAGCTTGTCGCACTTTGAGACGGCGAATGTCCTCCAGTTCGTATTGGCGTTGTGTCCCTAATTCTTTCTCACATTGTGGGCAAAGAATGGGTAATTTGTTTTAGGTAGAAGAGGAATTGTGTACTAATATTGGTACCAGAAGAATGCGCCTTTATAGGATGAAGAGGAACGCGGCGCGCTACAAACCCATCGGATCGTGAAACATCACATTAAGGTAGATATAGACACAATTTGCGTTCGGGACGTCAGACTTTCTGGGCCATCAGGCACTCTCCTATCTTTTAACTACATGATAGGAAATATTGGTGTGGCAGCAATTCTGAAAAATGCACCAATTCTGGAGATGGAGAGGCCGGCTGAAGGGGTAGGAGGAGGCCGGATTTTTTTTAACGCTATGTGTGCATGCACTGGAGGCCTACATACATGTTGTTAAATTCAGGTTTTTTTCAGCCTGATAGTCCAGAATGTTTACAAGCTTGTTGCACTTTGAGACGGCGAATGTCCTCCAGTTCGTATTGGCGTTGTGTACCTAATTCTTTCTCACATTGTGGGCAAAGAATGGGTTATTTGTTTTAGGTAGAAGAGGAATTGTGTACTAATATTGGTACCAGAAGAATGCGCCTTTATAGGATGAAGAGGAACGCGGCGCGCTACAAACCCATCGGATCGTGAAACATCACATTAAGGTAGATATAGACACAATTTGCGTTCGGGACGTCAGACTTTCTGGGCCATAAGGCACTCTCCTGTCTTTTAACTACATGATAGGAAATAGTGGTGTGGTAGCAATTCTGAAAAAGGCACCAATTCTGGAGATGGAGAGGCCGGCTGAAGGGATAGGAGGAGGCCGGATTTTTTTTTTAACGCCATGTGTGCATTCACTGGAGGCCTACATACATGTTGTTAAATTCAGGGTTTTTTCAGCCTGATAGTCCAGAATATTTACAAGCTTGTCGCACTTTGAGACGGCGAATGTCCTCCAGTTCGTATTGGCGTTGTGTCCCTAATTCTTTCTCACATTGTGGGCAAAGAATGGGTTATTTGTTTTAGGTAGAAGAGGAATTGTGTACTAATATTGGTACCAGAAGAATGCGCCTTTATAGGATGAAGAGGAACGCGGCGCGCTACAAACCCATCGGATCGTGAAACATCACATTAAGGTAGATATAGACACTATTTGCGTTCGGGACGTCAGACTTTCTGGGCCATCAGGCACTCTCCTATCTTTTAACTACATGATAGGAAATATTGGTGTGGCAGCAATTCTGAAAAATGCACCAACTCTGGAGATGGAAAGGGAGATGGAAAGGGAGATGGAAAGGCCGGCTGAAGGGGTAGGAGGAGGCCGGATTTTGTTTTTTAACACGATGTGTGCATGCACTAGAGGCCTACATACATGTTGTTAAATTCAGTTTTTTTTCAGCCTGATAGTCCAGAATGTTTACAAGCTTGTTGCACTTTGAGATGGCGAATGTCCTCCAGTTCGTATTGGCGTTGTGTCCCTAATTCTTTCTCACATTGTGGGCAAAGAATGGGTAATTTGTTTTAGGTAGAAGAGGAATTGTGTACTAATATTGGTACCAGAAGAATGCGCCTTTATAGGATGAAGAGGAACGCGGCGCGCTACAAACCCATCGGATCGTGAAACATCACATTAAGGTAGATATAGACACAATTTGCGTTCGGGACGTCAGACTTTCTGGGCCATCAGGCACTCTCCTATCTTTTAACTACATGATAGGAAATATTGGTGTGGCAGCAATTCTGAAAAATGCACCAATTCTGGAGATGGAGAGGCCGGCTGAAGGGGTAGGAGGAGGCCGGATTTTTTTTTTAACGCCATGTGTGCATGCACTGGAGGCCTACATACATGTTGTTAAATTCAGTGTTTTTTCAGCCTGATAGTCCAGAATATTTACAAGCTTGTCGCACATTGAGACGGCGAATGTCCTCCAGTTCGTATTGGCGTTGTGTCCCTAATTCTTTCTCACATTGTGGGCAAAGAATGGGTAATTTGTTTTAGCTAGAAGAGGAATTATGTACTGATATTGGAACCAGAAGAACGCGCCTCCACATGATGAAGAAGAACGTGGCGCCCTACAAACCTGTCGGATCGTGAAACATCACATTAAGGTAGATATAGACACCATTTGCGTTCGGGACGTCAGACTTTCTGGGCCATCAGGCACTCTCCTATCTTTTAACTACATGATAGGAAATATTGGTGTGGCAGCAATTCTGAAAAATGCACCAACTCTGGAGATGGAAAGGCCGGCTGAAGGGATAGGAGGAGGCCGGATTTTTTTTTTAACGCCATGTGTGCATGCACTGGAGGCCTACATACATGTTGTTAAATTCAGGTTTTTTTCAGCCTGATAGTCCAGAATATTTACAAGCTTGTCGCACTTTGAGACGGCGAATGTCCTCCAGTTCGTATTGGCGTTGTGTCCCTAATTCTTTCTCACATTGTGGGCAAAGAATGGGTAATTTGTTTTAGGTAGAAGAGGAATTGTGTACTAATATTGGTACCAGAAGAATGCGCCTTTATAGGATGAAGAGGAACGCGGCGCGCTACAAACCCATCGGATCGTGAAACATCACATTAAGGTAGATATAGACACAATTTGCGTTCGGGACGTCAGACTTTCTGGGCCATCAGGCACTCTCCTATCTTTTAACTACATGATAGGAAATATTGGTGTGGCAGCAATTCTGAAAAATGCACCAATTCTGGAGATGGAGAGGCCGGCTGAAGGGGTAGGAGGAGGCCGGATTTTTTTTAACGCTATGTGTGCATGCACTGGAGGCCTACATACATGTTGTTAAATTCAGGTTTTTTTTCAGCCTGATAGTCCAGAATGTTTACAAGCTTGTTGCACTTTGAGACGGCGAATGTCCTCCAGTTCGTATTGGCGTTGTGTACCTAATTCTTTCTCACATTGTGGGCAAAGAATGGGTAATTTGTTTTAGGTAGAAGAGGAATTGTGTACTAATATTGGTACCAGAAGAATGCGCCTTTATAGGATGAAGAGGAACGCGGCGCGCTACAAACCCATCGGATCGTGAAACATCACATTAAGGTAGATATAGACACAATTTGCGTTCGGGACGTCAGACTTTCTGGGCCATAAGGCACTCTCCTGTCTTTTAACTACATGATAGGAAATAGTGGTGTGGTAGCAATTCTGAAAAAGGCACCAATTCTGGAGATGGAGAGGCCGGCTGAAGGGATAGGAGGAGGCCGGATTTTTTTTTTAACGCCATGTGTGCATTCACTGGAGGCCTACATACATGTTGTTAAATTCAGGGTTTTTTCAGCCTGATAGTCCAGAATATTTACAAGCTTGTCGCACTTTGAGACGGCGAATGTCCTCCAGTTCGTATTGGCGTTGTGTCCCTAATTCTTTCTCACATTGTGGGCAAAGAATGGGTTATTTGTTTTAGGTAGAAGAGGAATTGTGTACTAATATTGGTACCAGAAGAATGCGCCTTTATAGGATGAAGAGGAACGCGGCGCGCTACAAACCCATCGGATCGTGAAACATCACATTAAGGTAGATATAGACACTATTTGCGTTCGGGACGTCAGACTTTCTGGGCCATCAGGCACTCTCCTATCTTTTAACTACATGATAGGAAATATTGGTGTGGCAGCAATTCTGAAAAATGCACCAACTCTGGAGATGGAAAGGCCGGCTGAAGGGGTAGGAGGAGGCCGGATTTTGCTTTTTAACACCATGTGTGCATGCACTAGAGGCCTACATACATGTTGTTAAATTCAGTTTTTTTTCAGCCTGATAGTCCAGAATGTTTACAAGCTTGTTGCACTTTGAGATGGCGAATGTCCTCCAGTTCGTATTGGCGTTGTGTACCTAATTCTTTCTCACATTGTGGGCAAAGAATGGGTAATTTGTTTTAGGTAGAAGAGGAATTGTGTACTAATATTGGTACCAGAAGAATGCGCCTTTATAGGATGAAGAGGAACACGGCGCGCTACAAACCCATCGGATCGTGAAACATCACATTAAGGTAGATATAGACACTATTTGCGTTCGGGACGACAGACTTTCTGGGCCATCAGGCACTCTCCTATCTTTTAACTACATGATAGGAAATATTGGTGTGGCAGCAATTCTGAAAAATGCACCAACTCTGGAGATGGAAAGGCCGGCTGAAGCGGTAGGAGGAGGCCAGATTTTGTTTTTTAACACCATGTGTGCATGCACTGGAGGCCTACATACATGTTGTTAAATTCAGTTTTTTTTCAGCCTGATAGTCCAGAATGTTTACAAGCTTGTTGCACTTTGAGACGGCGAATGTCCTCCAGTTCGTATTGGCGTTGTGTACCTAATTCTTTCTCACATTGTGGGCAAAGAATGGGTAATTTGTTTTAGGTAGAAGAGGAATTGTGTACTAATATTGGTACCAGAAGAATGCGCCTTTATAGGATGAAGAGGAACGCGGCGCGCTACAAACCCATCGGATCGTGAAACATCACATTAAGGTAGATATAGACACTATTTACGTTCGGGACGTCAGACTTTCTGGGCCATCAGGCACTCTCCTATCTTTTAAATACATGATAGGAAATATTGGTGTGGCAGCAATTCTGAAAAATGCACCAATTCTGGAGATGTAGAGGCCGGCTGAAGGGGTAGGAGGAGGCCGGATTTTGTTTTTTAACACCATGTGTGCATGCACTGGAGGCCTACATACATGTTGTTAAATTCAGTTTTTTTTCAGCCTGATAGTCCAGAATGTTTACAAGCTTGTTGCACTTTGAGACGGCGAATGTCCTCCAGTTCGTATTGGCGTTGTGTACCTAATTCTTTTCTCACATTGTGGGCAAAGAATGGGTAATTTGTTTTAGGTAGAAGAGGAATTGTGTACTAATATTGGTACCAGAAGAATGCGCCTTTATAGGATGAAGAGGAACGCGGCGCGCTACAAACCCATCGGATCGTGAAACATCACATTAAGGTAGATATAGACACTATTTGCGTTCGGGACGTCAGACTTTCTGGGCCATCAGGCACTCTCCTATCTTTTAAATACATGATAGGAAATATTGGTGTGGCAGCAATTCTGAAAAATGCACCAATTCTGGAGATGGAGAGGCCGGCTGAAGGGGTAGGAGGAGGCTGGATTTTTTTTTTTTAACGCCATGTGTGCATGCACTAGAGGCCTACATACATGTTGTTAAATTCAGGTTTTTTTCAGCCTGATAGTCCAGAATATTTACAAGTTTGTCGCACTTTGAGACGGCGAATGTCCTCCAGTTCGTATTGGCGTTGTGTCCCTAATTCTTTCTCACATTGTGGGCAAAGAATGGGTAATTTGTTTTAGGTAGAAGAGGAATTGTGTACTAATATTGGTACCAGAAGAATGCGCCTTTATAGGATGAAGAGGAACGCGGCGCGCTACAAACCCATCGGATCGTGAAACATCACATTAAGGTAGATATAGACACTATTTGCGTTCGGGATGTCAGACTTTCTGGGCAATCAGGCACTCTCCTATCTTTTAACTACTCGATAGGAAATATTGGTGTGGCAGCAATTCTGAAAAATGCACCAACTCTGGAGATAGAAAGGCCGGCTGAAGGGGTAGGAGGAGGCCGGATTTTGTTTTTTAACACCATGTGTGCATGCACTGGAGGCCTACATACATGTTGTTAAATTCAGTTTTTTTTCAGCCTGATAGTCCAGAATGTTTACAAGCTTGTTGCACTTTGAGACGGCGAATGTCCTCCAGTTCGTATTGGCGTTGTGTACCTAATTCTTTCTCACATTGTGGGCAAAGAATGGGTAATTTGTTTTAGGTAGAAGAGGAATTGTGTACTAATATTGGTACCAGAAGAATGCGCCTTTATAGGATGAAGAGGAACGCGGCGCGCTACAAACCCATCGGATCGTGAAACATCACATTAAGGTAGATATAGACACAATTTGCGTTCGGGACGTCAGACTTTCTGGGCCATAAGGCACTCTCCTGTCTTTTAACTACATGATAGGAAATAGTGGTGTGGTAGCAATTCTGAAAAAGGCACCAATTCTGGAGATGGAGAGGCCGGCTGAAGGGATAGGAGGAGGCCGGATTTTTTTTTTAACGCCATGTGTGCATGCACTGGAGGCCTACATACATGTTGTTAAATTCAGGTTTTTTTCAGCCTGATAGTCCAGAATATTTACAAGCTTGTCGCACTTTGAGACGGCGAATGTCCTCCAGTTCGTATTGGCGTTGTGTCCCTAATTCTTTCTCACATTGTGGGCAAAGAATGGGTAATTTGTTTTAGGTAGAAGAGGAATTATGTACTGATATTGGAACCAGAAGAACGCGCCTCCACAAGATGAAGAAGAACGCGGCGCTCTACAAACCTGTCGGATCGTGAAACATCACATTAAGGTAGATATAGACACAATTTGCGTTCGGGACGTCAGACTTTCTGGGCCATCAGGCACTCTCCTATCTTTTAACTACATGATAGGAAATATTGGTGTGGCAGCAATTCTGAAAAATGCACCAATTCTGGAAATGGAGAGGCCGGCTGAAGGGGTAGGAGGAGGCCGGATTTTTTTAACGCTATGTGTGCATGCACTGGAGGCCTACATACATGTTGTTAAATTCAGTGTTTTTTCAGCCTGATAGTCAAGAATGTTTACAAGCTTGTCGCACTTTGAGACGGCGAATGTCCTCCAGTTCGTATTGGCGTTGTGTACCTAATTCTTTCTCACATTGTGGGCAAAGAATGGGTAATTTGTTTTAGGTAGAAGAGGAATTGTGTACTAATATTGGTACTAGAAGAATGCGCCTTTATAGGATGAAGAGGAACGCGGCGCGCTACAAACCCATCGGATCGTGAAACATCACATTAAGGTAGATATAGACACAATTTGCGTTCGGGACGTCAGACTTTCTGGGCCATCAGGCACTCTCCTATCTTTTAACTACATGATAGGAAATATTGGTGTGGCAGCAATTCTGAAAAATGCACCAATTCTGGAGATGGAGAGGCCGGCTGAAGGGGTAGGAGGAGGCCGGATTTTTTTTAACGCTATGTGTGCATGCACTGGAGGCCTACATACATGTTGTTAAATTCAGTTTTTTTTCAGCCTGATAGTCCAGAATGTTTACGAGCTTGTTGCACTTTGAGACGGCGAATGTCCTCCAGTTCGTATTGGCGCTGTGTACCTAATTCTTTCTCACATTGTGGGCAAAGAATGGGTAATTTGTTTTAGGTAGAAGTGGAATTGTGTACTAATATTGGTACCAGAAGAATGCGCCTTTATAGGATGAAGAGGAACGCGGCGCGCTACAAACCCATCGGATCGTGAAACATCACATTAAGGTAGATATAGACACAATTTGCGTTCGGGACGTCAGACTTTCTGGGCCATAAGGCACTCCCCTGTCTTTTAACTACATGATAGGAAATAGTGGTGTGGTAGCAATTCTGAAAAAGGCACCAATTCTGGAGATGGAGAGGCCGGCTGAAGGGATAGGAGGAGGCCGGATTTTTTTTTTAACGCCATGTGTGCATTCACTGGAGGCCTACATACATGTTGTTAAATTCAGGGTTTTTTCAGCCTGATAGTCCAGAATATTTACAAGCTTGTCGCACTTTGAGACGGCGAATGTCCTCCAGTTCGTATTGGCGTTGTGTCCCTAATTCTTTCTCACATTGTGGGCAAAGAATGGGTTATTTGTTTTAGGTAGAAGAGGAATTGTGTACTAATATTGGTACCAGAAGAATGCGCCTTTATAGGATGAAGAGGAACGCGGCGCGCTACAAACCCATCGGATCGTGAAACATCACATTAAGGTAGATATAGACACTATTTGCGTTCGGGACGTCAGACTTTCTGGGCCATCAGGCACTCTCCTATCTTTTAACTACATGATAGGAAATATTGGTGTGGCAGCAATTCTGAAAAATGCACCAACTCTGGAGATGGAAAGGGAGATGGAAAGGCCGGCTGAAGGGGTAGGAGGAGGCCGGATTTTGTTTTTTAACACCATGTGTGCATGCACTAGAGGCCTACATACATGTTGTTAAATTCAGTTTTTTTTCAGCCTGATAGTCCAGAATGTTTACAAGCTTGTTGCACTTTGAGATGGCGAATGTCCTCCAGTTCGTATTGGCGTTGTGTACCTAATTCTTTCTCACATTGTGGGCAAAGAATGGGTAATTTGTTTTAGGTAGAAGAGGAATTGTGTACTAATATTGGTACCAGAAGAATGCGCCTTTATAGGATGAAGAGGAACACGGCGCGCTACAAACCCATCGGATCGTGAAACATCACATTAAGGTAGATATAGACACTATTTGCGTTCGGGACGACAGACTTTCTGGGCCATCAGGCACTCTCCTATCTTTTAACTACATGATAGGAAATATTGGTGTGGCAGCCATTCTGAAAAATGCACTAACTCTGGAGATGGAAAGGCCGGCTGAAGGAGTAGGAGGAGGCCAGATTTTGTTTTTTAACACCATGTGTGCATGCACTGGAGGCCTACATACATGTTGTTAAATTCAGTTTTTTTTCAGCCTGATAGTCCAGAATGTTTACAAGCTTGTTGCACTTTGAGACGGCGAATGTCCTCCAGATCGTATTGGCGTTGTGTACCTAATTCTTTCTCACATTGTGGGCAAAGAATGGGTAATTTGTTTTAGGTAGAAGAGGAATTGTGTACTAATATTGGTACCAGAAGAATGCGCCTTTATAGGATGAAGAGGAACGCGGCGCGCTACAAACCCATCGGATCGTGAAACATCACATTAAGGTAGATATAGACACTATTTACATTCGGGACGTCAGACTTTCTGGGCCATCAGGCACTCTCCTATCTTTTAAATACATGATAGGAAATATTGGTGTGGCAGCAATTCTGAAAAATGCACCAATTCTGGAGATGTAGAGGCCGGCTGAAGGGGTAGGAGGAGGCCGGATTTTTTTTTTAACGCCATGTGTGCATGCACTGGAGGCCTACATACATGTTGTTAAATTCTGTGTTTTTTCAGCCTGATAGTCCAGAATATTTACAAGCTTTTCGCACTTTGAGACGGCGAATGTCCTCCAGTTCGTATTGGCGTTGTGTCCCTAATTCTTTCTCACATTGTGGGCAAAGAATGGGTAATTTGTTTTAGGTAGAAGAGGAATTGTGTACTGATATTGGAACCAGAAGAACGCGCCTCCACAAGATGAAGAAGAACGCGGCGCCCTAAAAACCCATCGGATCGTGAAACATCACATTAAGGTAGATATAGACACTATATGCGTTCGGGACGTCAGACTTTCTGGGCAATCAGGCACTCTCCTATCTTTTAACTACTCGATAGGAAATATTGGTATGGCAGCAATTCTGAAAAATACACCAATTCTGGAGATGGAGAGGCCGGCTGAAGGGGTAGGAGGAGGCCGGATTTTTTTTTTAACGCCATGTGTGCATGCACTGGAGGCCTACATACATGTTGTTAAATTCAGGTTTTTTTCAGCCTGATAGTCCAGAATATTTACAAGCTTGTCGCACTTTGAGACGGCGAATGTCCTCCAGTTCGTATTGGCGTTGTGTCCCTAATTCTTTCTCACATTGTGGGCAAAGAATGGGTAATTTGTTTTAGGTAGAAGAGGAATTGTGTACTGATATTGGAACCAGAAGTACGCGCCTCCACAAGATGAAGAAGAACGCGGCGCCCTACAAACCTGTCGGATCGTGAAACATCACATTAAGGTAGATATAGACACCATTTGCGTTCGGGACGTCAGACTTTCTGGGCCATCAGGCACTCTCCTATCTTTTAACTACATGATAGGAAATATTGGTGTGGCAGCAATTCTGAAAAATGCACCAATTCTGGAGATGGAAAGGCCGGCTGAAGGGGTAGGAGGAGGCCGGATTTTTTTTTTAACGCCATGTGTGCATGCACTGGAGGCCTACATACATGTTGTTAAATTCTGTGTTTTTTCAGCCTGATAGTCCAGAATGTTTACAAGCTTGTCGCACTTTGAGACGGCGAATGTCCTCCAGTTCGTATTGGCGTTGTGTCCCTAATTCTTTCTCACATTGTGGGCAAAGAATGGGTAATTTGTTTTAGGTAGAAGAGGAATTGTGTACTAATATTGGTACCAGAAGAATGCGCCTTTATAGGATGAAGAGGAACGCGGCGCGCTACAAACCCATCGGATCGTGAAACATCACATTAAAGTAGATATAGACACTATTTGCGTTCGGGACGTCAGACTTTCTGGGCAATCAGGCACTCTCCTATCTTTTAACTACTCGATAGGAAATATTGGTGTGGCAGCAATTCTGAAAAAGGCACCAATTCTGGAGATGGAGAGGCCGGCTGAAGGGGTAGGAGGAGGCCGGATTTTTTTTTTAACGCCATGTGTGCATGCACTGGAGGCCTACATACATGTTGTTAAATTCAGTTTTTTTTCAGCCTGATAGTCCAGAATGTTTACAAGCTTGTTGCACTTTGAGACGGCGAATGTCCTCCAGTTCGTGTTGGCGTTGTGTCCCTAATTCTTTCTCACATTGTGGGCAAAGAATGGGTAATTTGTTTTAGCTAGAAGAGGAATTATGTACTGATATTGGAACCAGAAGAACGCACCTCCACATGATGAAGAAGAACGTGGCGCCCTACAAACCTGTCGGATCGTGAAACATCACATTAAGGTAGATATAGACACCATTTGCGTTCGGGACGTCAGACTTTCTGGGCCATCAGGCACTCTCCTATCTTTTAACTACATGATAGGAAATATTGGTGTGGCAGCAATTCTGAAGAATGCACCAATTCTGGAGATGGAAAGGCCGGCTGAAGGGGTAGGAGGAGGCCGGATTTTTTTTTTAACGCCATGTGTGCATGCACTGGAGGCCTACATACATGTTGTTAAATTCTGTGTTTTTTCAGCCTGATAGTCCAGAATGTTTACAAGCTTGTCGCACTTTGAGACGGCGAATGTCCTCCAGTTCGTATTGGCGTTGTGTACCTAATTCTTTCTCACATTGTGGGCAAAGAATGGGTAATTTGTTTTAGGTAGAAGAGGAATTGTGTACTAATATTGGTACCAGAAGAATGCGCCTTTATAGGATGAAGAGGAACGCGGCGCGCTACAAACCCATCGGATCGTGAAACATCACATTAAGGTAGATATAGACACTATTTACGTTCGGGACGTCAGACTTTCTGGGCCATCAGGCACTCTCCTATCTTTTAAATACATGATATGAAATATTGGTGTGGCAGCAATTCTGAAAAATGCACCAATTCTGGAGATGTAGAGGCCGGCTGAAGGGGTAGGAGGAGGCCGGATTTTGTTTTTTAACACCATGTGTGCATGCACTGGAGGCCTACATACATGTTGTTAAATTCAGTTTTTTTTCAGCCTGATAGTCCAGAATGTTTACAAGCTTGTTGCACTTTGAGACGGCGAATGTCCTCCAGTTTGTATTGGCGTTGTGTCCCTAATTCTTTCTCACATTGTGGGCAAAGAATGGGTAATTTGTTTTAGGTAGAAGAGGAATTGTGTACTGATATTGGAACCAGAAGTACGCGCCTCCACAAGATGAAGAAGAACGCGGCGCCCTACAAACCTGTCGGATCGTGAAACATCACATTAAGGTAGATATAGACACCATTTGCGTTCGGGACGTCAGACTTTCTGGGCCATCAGGCACTCTCCTATCTTTTAACTACACGATAGGAAATATTGGTGTGGCAGCAATTCTGAAAAATGCACCAATTCTGGAGATGGAAAGGCCGGCTGAAGGGGTAGGAGGAGGCCGGATTTTTTTTTTAACGCCATGTGTGCATGCACTGGAGGCCTACATACATGTTGTTAAATTCTGTGTTTTTTCAGCCTGATAGTCCAGAATATTTACAAGCTTTTCGCACTTTGAGACGGCGAATGTCCTCCAGTTCGTATTGGCGTTGTGTCCCTAATTCTTTCTCACATTGTGGGCAAAGAATGGGTAATTTGTTTTAGGTAGAAGAGGAATTGTGTACTGATATTGGAACCAGAAGAACGCGCCTCCACAAGATGAAGAAGAACGCGGCTCCCTAAAAACCCATCGGATCGTGAAACATCACATTAAGGTAGATATAGACACTATATGCGTTCGGGACGTCAGACTTTCTGGGCAATCAGGCACTCTCCTATCTTTTAACTACTCGATAGGAAATATTGGTATGGCAGCAATTCTGAAAAAGGCACCAATTCTGGAGATGGAGAGGCCGGCTGAAGGGGTAGGAGGAGGCCGGATTTTTTTTTTAACGCCATGTGTGCATGCACTGGAGGCCTACATACATGTTGTTAAATTCAGGTTTTTTTCAGCCTGATAGTCCAGAATATTTACAAGCTTGTCGCACTTTGAGACGGCGAATGTCCTCCAGTTCGTATTGGCGTTGTGTCCCTAATTCTTTCTCACATTGTGGGCAAAGAATGGGTAATTTGTTTTAGGTAGAAGAGGAATTGTGTACTGATATTGGAACCAGAAGTACGCGCCTCCACAAGATGAAGAAGAACGCGGCGCCCTACAAACCTGTCGGATCGTGAAACATCACATTAAGGTAGATATAGACACCATTTGCGTTCGGGACGTCAGACTTTCTGGGCCATCAGGCACTCTCCTATCTTTTAACTACATGATAGGAAATATTGGTGTGGCAGCAATTCTGAAAAATGCACCAATTCTGGAGATGGAAAGGCCGGCTGAAGGGGTAGGAGGAGGCCGGATTTTTTTTTTAACGCCATGTGTGCATGCACTGGAGGCCTACATACATGTTGTTAAATTCTGTGTTTTTTCAGCCTGATAGTCCAGAATGTTTACAAGCTTGTCGCACTTTGAGACGGCGAATGTCCTCCAGTTCGTATTGGCGTTGTGTCCCTAATTCTTTCTCACATTGTGGGCAAAGAATGGGTAATTTGTTTTAGGTAGAAGAGGAATTGTGTACTAATATTGGTACCAGAAGAATGCGCCTTTATAGGATGAAGAGGAACGCGGCGCGCTACAAACCCATCGGATCGTGAAACATCACATTAAAGTAGATATAGACACTATTTGCGTTCGGGACGTCAGACTTTCTGGGCAATCAGGCACTCTCCTATCTTTTAACTACTCGATAGGAAATATTGGTGTGGCAGCAATTCTGAAAAAGGCACCAATTCTGGAGATGGAGAGGCCGGCTGAAGGGGTAGGAGGAGGCCGGATTTTTTTTTTAACGCCATGTGTGCATGCACTGGAGGCCTACATACATGTTGTTAAATTCAGTTTTTTTTCAGCCTGATAGTCCAGAATGTTTACAAGCTTGTTGCACTTTGAGACGGCGAATGTCCTCCAGTTCGTGTTGGCGTTGTGTCCCTAATTCTTTCTCACATTGTGGGCAAAGAATGGGTAATTTGTTTTAGCTAGAAGAGGAATTAGGTACTGATATTGGAACCAGAAGAACGCGCCTCCACATGATGAAGAAGAACGTGGCGCCCTACAAACCTGTCGGATCGTGAAACATCACATTAAGGTAGATATAGACACCATTTGCGTTCGGGACGTCAGACTTTCTGGGCCATCAGGCACTCTCCTATCTTTTAACTACATGATAGGAAATATTGGTGTGGCAGCAATTCTGAAGAATGCACCAATTCTGGAGATGGAAAGGCCGGCTGAAGGGGTAGGAGGAGGCCGGATTTTTTTTTTAACGCCATGTGTGCATGCACTGGAGGCCTACATACATGTTGTTAAATTCTGTGTTTTTTCAGCCTGATAGTCCAGAATGTTTACAAGCTTGTCGCACTTTGAGACGGCGAATGTCCTCCAGTTCATATTGGCGTTGTGTCCCTAATTCTTTCTCACATTGTGGGCAAAGAATGGGTAATTTGTTTTAGGTAGAAGAGGAATTGTGTACTAATATTGGTACCAGAAGAATGCGCCTTTATAGGATGAAGAGGAACGCGGCGCGCTACAAACCCATCGGATCGTGAAACATCACATTAAGGTAGATATAGACACTATTTGCGTTCGGGACGTCAGACTTTCTGGGCAATCAGGCACTCTCCTATCTTTTAACTACTCGATAGGAAATATTGGTGTGGCAGCAATTCTGAAAAAGGCACCAATTCTGGAGATGGAGAGGCCGGCTGAAGGGGTAGGAGGAGGCCGGATTTTTTTTTTAACGCCATGTGTGCATGCACTGGAGGCCTACATACATGTTGTTAAATTCAGTGTTTTTTCAGCCTGATAGTCCAGAATATTTACAAGCTTGTCGCACTTTGAGACGGCGAATGTCCTCCAGTTCGTATTGGCGTTGTGTCCCTAATTCTTTCTCACATTGTGGGCAAAGAATGGGTAATTTGTTTTAGCTAGAAGAGGAATTATGTACTGATATTGGAACCAGAAGAACGCGCCTCCACATGATGAAGAAGAACGTGGCGCCCTACAAACCTGTCGGATCGTGAAACATCACATTAAGGTAGATATAGACACCATTTGCGTTCGGGACGTCAGACTTTCTGGGCCATCAGGCACTCTCCTATCTTTTAACTACATGATAGGAAATATTGGTGTGGCAGCAATTCTGAAAAATGCACCAACTCTGGAGATGGAAAGGCCGGCTGAAGGGGTAGGAGGAGGCCGGATTTTGTTTTTTAACACCATGTGTGCATGCACTGGAGGCCTACATACATGTTGTTAAATTCAGTGTTTTTTCAGCCTGATAGTCCAGAATGTTTACAAGCTTGTCGCACTTTGAGACGGCGAATGTCCTCCAGTTCGTATTGGCGTTGTGTACCTAATTCTTTCTCACATTGTGGGCAAAGAATGGGTAATTTGTTTTAGGTAGAAGAGGAATTGTGTACTAATATTGGTACCAGAAGAATGCGCCTTTATAGGATGAAGAGGAACGCGGCGCGCTACAAACCCATCGGATCGTGAAACATCACATTAAGGTAGATATAGACACTATTTACGTTCGGGACGTCAGACTTTCTGGGCCATCAGGCACTCTCCTATCTTTTAAATACATGATAGGAAATATTGGTGTGGCAGCAATTCTGAAAAATGCACCAATTCTGGAGATGTAGAGGCCGGCTGAAGGGGTAGGAGGAGGCCGGATTTTGTTTTTTAACACCATGTGTGCATGCACTGGAGGCCTACATACATGTTGTTAAATTCAGTTTTTTTTCAGCCTGATAGTCCAGAATGTTTACAAGCTTGTTGCACTTTGAGACGGCGAATGTCCTCCAGTTTGTATTGGCGTTGTGTCCCTAATTCTTTCTCACATTGTGGGCAAAGAATGGGTAATTTGTTTTAGGTAGAAGAGGAATTGTGTACTGATATTGGAACCAGAAGTACGCGCCTCCACAAGATGAAGAAGAACGCGGCGCCCTACAAACCTGTCGGATCGTGAAACATCACATTAAGGTAGATATAGACACCATTTGCGTTCGGGACGTCAGACTTTCTGGGCCATCAGGCACTCTCCTATCTTTTAACTACATGATAGGAAATATTGGTGTGGCAGCAATTCTGAAAAATGCACCAATTCTGGAGATGGAGAGGCCGGCTGAAGGGGTAGGAGGAGGCCGGATTTTTTTTAACGCTATGTGTGCATGCACTGGAGGCCTACATACATGTTGTTAAATTCAGTTTTTTTTCAGCCTGATAGTCCAGAATGTTTACAAGCTTGTTGCACTTTGAGACGGCGAATGTCCTCCAGTTCGTATTGGCGTTGTGTACCTAATTCTTTCTCACATTGTGGGCAAGAATGGGTAATTTGTTTTAGGTAGAAGAGGAATTGTGTACTAATATTGGTACCAGAAGAATGCGCCTTTATAGGATGAAGAGGAACGCGGCGCGCTACAAACCCATCGGATCGTGAAACATCACATTAAGGTAGATATAGACACAATTTGCGTTCGGGACGTCAGACTTTCTGGGCCATAAGGCACTCTCCTGTCTTTTAACTACATGATAGGAAATAGTGATGTGGTAGCAATTCTGAAAAAGGCACCAATTCTGGAGATGGAGAGGCCGGCTGAAGGGATAGGAGGAGGCCGGATTTTTTTTTTAACGCCATGTGTGCATGCACTGGAGGCCTACATACATGTTGTTAAATTCAGGTTTTTTTCAGCCTGATAGTCCAGAATATTTACAAGCTTGTCGCACTTTGAGACGGCGAATGTCCTCCAGTTCGTATTGGCGTTGTGTCCCTAATTCTTTCTCACATTGTGGGCAAAGAATGGGTAATTTGTTTTAGGTAGAAGAGGAATTGTGTACTAATATTGGTACCAGAAGAATGCGCCTTTATAGGATGAAGAGGAACGCGGCGCGCTACAAACCCATCGGATCGTGAAACATCACATTAAGGTAGATATAGACACTATTTGCGTTCGGGACGTCAGACTTTCTGGGCCATCAGGCACTCTCCTATCTTTTAAATACATGATAGGAAATATTGGTGTGGCAGCAATTCTGAAAAATGCACCAATTCTGGAGATGTAGAGGCCGGCTGAAGGGGTAGGAGGAGGCCGGATTTTGTTTTTTAACACCATGTGTGCATGCACTGGAGGCCTACATACATGTTGTTAAATTCAGTTTTTTTTCAGCCTGATAGTCCAGAATGTTTACAAGCTTGTTGCACTTTGAGACGGCGAAAGTCCTCCAGTTCGTATTGGCGTTGTGTACCTAATTCTTTCTCACATTGTGGGCAAAGAATGGGTAATTTGTTTTAGGTAGAAGAGGAATTGTGTACTAATATTGGTACCAGAAGAATGCGCCTTTATAGGCTGAAGAGGAACGCGGTGCGCTACAAACCCATCGGATCGTGAAACATCACATTAAGGTAGATATAGACACTATTTGCGTTCGGGACGTCAGACTTTCTGGGCAATCAGGCACTCTCCTATCTTTTAACTACTCGATAGGAAATATTGGTATGGCAGCAATTCTGAAAAAGGCACCAATTCTGGAGATGGAGAGGCCGGCTGAAGGGGTAGGAGGAGGCCGGATTTTTTTTTTAACGCCATGTGTGCATGCACTGGAGGCCTACATACATGTTGTTAAATTCAGGTTTTTTTCAGCCTGATAGTCCAGAATATTTACAAGCTTGTCGCACTTTGAGACGGCGAATGTCCTCCAGTTCGTATTGGCGTTGTGTCCCTAATTCTTTCTCACATTGTGGGCAAAGAATGGGTAATTTGTTTTAGGTAGAAGAGGAATTGTGTACTGATATTGGAACCAGAAGTACGCGCCTCCACAAGATGAAGAAGAACGCGGCGCCCTACAAACCTGTCGGATCGTGAAACATCACATTAAGGTAGATATAGACACCATTTGCGTTCGGGACGTCAGACTTTCCGGGCCATCAGGCACTCTCCTATCTTTTAACTACATGATAGGAAATATTGGTGTGGCAGCAATTCTGAAAAATGCACCAATTCTGGAGATGGAAAGGCCGGCTGAAGGGGTAGGAGGAGGCCGGATTTTTTTTTTAACGCCATGTGTGCATGCACTGGAGGCCTACATACATGTTGTTAAATTCTGTGTTTTTTCAGCCTGATAGTTCAGAATGTTTACAAGCTTGTCGCACTTTGAGACGGCGAATGTCCTCCAGTTCGTATTGGCGTTGTGTCCCTAATTCTTTCTCACATTGTGGGCAAAGAATGGGTAATTTGTTTTAGGTAGAAGAGGAATTGTGTACTAATATTGGTACCAGAAGAATGCGCCTTTATAGAATGAAGAGGAACGCGGCGCGCTACAAACCCATCGGATCGTGAAACATCACATTAAAGTAGATATAGACACTATTTGCGTTCGGGACGTCAGACTTTCTGGGCAATCAGGCACTCTCCTATCTTTTAACTACTCGATAGGAAATATTGGTGTGGCAGCAATTCTGAAAAAGGCACCAATTCTGGAGATGGAGAGGCCGGCTGAAGGGGTAGGAGGAGGCCGGATTTTTTTTTAACGCCATGTGTGCATGAACTGGAGGCCTACATACATGTTGTTAAATTCAGTTTTTTTTCAGCCTGATAGTCCAGAATGTTTACAAGCTTGTTGCACTTTGAGACGGCGAATGTCCTCCAGTTCGTGTTGGCGTTGTGTCCCTAATTCTTTCTCACATTGTGGGCAAAGAATGGGTAATTTGTTTTAGCTAGAAGAGGAATTATGTACTGATATTGGAACCAGAAGAACGCGCCTCCACATGATGAAGAAGAACGTGGCGCCCTAC
Organism: Rhinoderma darwinii; assembly: GCF_050947455.1. Taxonomy (NCBI): domain Eukaryota; kingdom Metazoa; phylum Chordata; class Amphibia; order Anura; family Rhinodermatidae; genus Rhinoderma; species Rhinoderma darwinii. The sequence goes on from NC_134688.1 coordinate 220,057,397, forward strand.
AAACCTGTCGGATCGTGAAACATCACATTAAGGTAGATATAGACACCATTTGCGTTCGGGACGTCAGACTTTCTGGGCCATCAGGCACTCTCCTATCTTTTAACTACATGATAGGAAATATTGGTGTGGCAGCAATTCTGAAGAATGCACCAATTCTGGAGATGGAAAGGCCGGCTGAAGGGGTAGGAGGAGGCCGGATTTTTTTTTTAACGCCATGTGTGCATGCACTGGAGGCCTACATACATGTTGTTAAATTCTGTGTTTTTTCAGCCTGATAGTCCAGAATGTTTACAAGCTTGTCGCACTTTGAGACGGCGAATGTCCTCCAGTTCGTATTGGCGTTGTGTCCCTAATTCTTTCTCACATTGTGGGCAAAGAATGGGTAATTTGTTTTAGGTAGAAGAGGAATTGTGTACTAATATTGGTACCAGAAGAATGCGCCTTTATAGGATGAAGAGGAACGCGGCTCGCTACAAACCCATCGGATCGTGAAACATCACATTAAGGTAGATATAGACACTATTTGCGTTCGGGACGTCAGACTTTCTGGGCCATCAGGCACTCTCCTATCTTTTAAATACATGATAGGAAATATTGGTGTGGCAGCAATTCTGAAAAATGCACCAATTCTGGAGATGTAGAGGCCGGCTGAAGGGGTAGGAGGAGGCCGGATTTTGTTTTTTAACACCATGTGTGCATGCACTGGAGGCCTACATACATGTTGTTAAATTCAGTTTTTTTTCAGCCTGATAGTCCAGAATGTTTACAAGCTTGTTGCACTTTGAGACGGCGAAAGTCCTCCAGTTCGTATTGGCGTTGTGTACCTAATTCTTTCTCACATTGTGGGCAAAGAATGGGTAATTTGTTTTAGGTAGAAGAGGAATTGTGTACTAATATTGGTACCAGAAGAATGCGCCTTTATAGGATGAAGAGGAACGCGGCGCGCTACAAACCCATTGGATCGTGAAACATCACATTAAGGTAGATATAGACACTATTTGCGTTCGGGACGTCAGACTTTCTGGGCCATCAGGCACTCTCCTATCTTTTAAATACATGATAGGAAATATTGGTGTGGCAGCAATTCTGAAAAATGCACCAATTCTGGAGATGGAAAGGCCGGCTGAAGGGGTAGGAGGAGGCTGGATTTTTTTTTTTAACGCCATGTGTGCATGCACTGGAGGCCTACATACATGTTGTTAAATTCAGTGTTTTTTCAGCCTGATAGTCCAGAATGTTTACAAGCTTGTCGCACTTTGAGACGGCGATTGTCCTCCAGTTCGTATTTGCGTTGTGTCCCTAATTCTTTCTCACATTGTGGGCAAAGAATGGGTAATTTGTTTTAGGTAGAAGAGGAATTGTGTACTGATATTGGAACCAGAAGAACGCGCCTCCACAAGATGAAGAAGAACGCGGCGCCCTACAAACCCATCGGATCGTGAAACATCACATTAAGGTAGATATAGACACTATATGCGTTCGGGACGTCAGACTTTCTGGGCAATCAGGCACTCTCCTATCTTTTAACTACTCGATAGGAAATATTGGTATGGCAGCAATTCTGAAAAAGGCACCAATTCTGGAGATGGAGAGGCCGGCTGAAGGGGTAGGAGGAGGCCGGATTTTTTTTTTAACGCCATGTGTGCATGCACTAGAGGCCTACATACATGTTGTTAAATTCAGGTTTTTTTCAGCCTGATAGTCCAGAATATGTACAAGCTTGTCGCACTTTGAGACGGCGAATGTCCTCCAGTTCGTATTGGCGTTGTGTCCCTAATTCTTTCTCACATTGTGGGCAAAGAATGGGTAATTTGTTTTAGGTAGAAGAGGAATTGTGTACTGATATTGGTACCAGAAGAATGCGCCTTTATAGGATAAAGAGGAACGCGGCGCGCTACAAACCCATCGGATCGTGAAACATCACATTAAGGTAGATATAGACACTATTTACGTTCGGGACGTCAGACTTTCTGGGCCATCAGGCACTCTCCTATCTTTTAAATACATGATAGGAAATATTGGTGTGGCAGCAATTCTGAAAAATGCACCAATTCTGGAGATGTAGAGGCCGGCTGAAGGGGTAGGAGGAGGCCGGATTTTGTTTTTTAACACCATGTGTGCATGCACTGGAGGCCTACATACATGTTGTTAAATTCAGTTTTTTTTCAGCCTGATAGTCCAGAATGTTTACAAGCTTGTTGCACTTTGAGACGGCGAATGTCCTCCAGTTCGTATTGGCGTTGTGTACCTAATTCTTTCTCACATTGTGGGCAAAGAATGGGTAATTTGTTTTAGGTAGAAGAGGAATTGTGTACTAATATTGGTACCAGAAGAATGCGCCTTTATAGGATGAAGAGGAACGCGGCGCGCTACAAACCCATCGGATCGTGAAACATCACATTAAGGTAGATATAGACACTATTTGCGTTCGGGACGTCAGACTTTCTGGGCCATCAGGCACTCTCCTATCTTTTAAATACATGATAGGAAATATTGGTGTGGCAGCAATTCTGAAAAATGCACCAATTCTGGAGATGGAGAGGCCGGCTGAAGGGGTAGGAGGAGGCTGGATTTTTTTTTTTAACGCCATGTGTGCATGCACTGGAGGCCTACATACATGTTAAATTCAGTGTTTTTTCAGCCTGATAGTCCAGAATGTTTACAAGCTTGTCGCACTTTGAGACGGCGAATGTCCTCCAGTTCGTATTTGCGTTGTGTCCCTAATTCTTTCTCACATTGTGGGCAAAGAATGGGTAATTTGTTTTAGGAAGAAGAGGAATTGTGTACTGATATTGGAACCAGAAGAACGCGCCTCCACAAGATGAAGAAGAACGCGGCACTACAAACCTTTCGGATCGTGAAACATCACATTAAGGTAGATATAGACACCATTTGCGTTCGGGACGTCAGACTTTCTGGGCCATCAGGCACTCTCCTATCTTTTAACTACTCGATAGGAAATATTGGTGTGGCAGCAATTCTGAAAAAGGCACCAATTCTGGAGATGGAGAGGCCGGCTGAAGGGGTAGGAGGAGGCCGGATTTTTTTTTTAACGCCATGTGTGCATGCACTAGAGGCCTACATACATGTTGTTAAATTCAGGTTTTTTTCAGCCTGATAGTCCAGAATATTTACAAGCTTGTCGCACTTTGAGACGGCGAATGTCCTCCAGTTCGTATTGGCGTTGTGTCCCTAATTCTTTCTCACATTGTGGGCAAAGAATGGGTAATTTGTTTTAGGTAGAAGAGGAATTGTGTACTGATATTGGTACCAGAAGAATGCGCCTTTATAGGATAAAGAGGAACGCGGCGCGCTACAAACCCATCGGATCGTGAAACATCACATTAAGGTAGATATAGACACTATTTACGTTCGGGACGTCAGAATTTCTGGGCCATCAGGCACTCTCCTATATTTTAAATACATGATAGGAAATATTGGTGTGGCAGCAATTCTGAAAAATGCACCAATTCTGGAGATGTAGAGGCCGGCTGAAGGGGTAGGAGGAGGCCGGATTTTGTTTTTTAACACCATGTGTGCATGCACTGGAGGCCTACATACATGTTGTTAAATTCAGTTTTTTTTCAGCCTGATAGTCCAGAATGTTTACAAGCTTGTTGCACTTTGAGACGGCGAATGTCCTCCAGTTCGTATTGGCGTTGTGTACCTAATTCTTTCTCACATTGTGGGCAAAGAATGGGTAATTTGTTTTAGGTAGAAGAGGAATTGTGTACTAATATTGGTACCAGAAGAATGCGCCTTTATAGGATGAAGAGGAACGCGGCGCGCTACAAACCCATCGGATCGTGAAACATCACATTAAGGTAGATATAGACACTATTTGCGTTCGGGACGTCAGACTTTCTGGGCCATCAGGCACTCTCCTATCTTTTAAATACATGATAGGAAATATTGGTGTGGCAGCAATTCTGAAAAATGCACCAATTCTGGAGATGGAGAGGCCGGCTGAAGGGGTAGGAGGAGGCTGGATTTTTTTTTTTAACGCCATGTGTGCATGCACTGGAGGCCTACATACATGTTGTTAAATTCAGTGTTTTTTCAGCCTGATAGTCCAGAATGTTTACAAGCTTGTCGCACTTTGAGACGGCGAATGTCCTCCAGTTCGTATTTGCGTTGTGTCCCTAATTCTTTCTCACATTGTGGGCAAAGAATGGGTAATTTGTTTTAGGTAGAGGAGGAATTGTGTACTGATATTGGAACCAGAAGAACGCGCCTCCACAAGATGAAGAAGAACGCGGCACTACAAACCTTTTGGATCGTGAAACATCACATTAAGGTAGATATAGACACCATTTGCGTTCGGGACGTCAGACTTTCTGGGCCATCAGGCACTCTCCTATCTTTTAACTACTCGATAGGAAATATTGGTATGGCAGCAATTCTGAAAAAGGCACCAATTCTGGAGATGGAGAGGCCGGCTGAAGGGGTAGGAGGAGGCCGGAATTTTTTTTTAACGCCATGTGTGAATGCACTAGAGGCCTACATACATGTTGTTAAATTCAGGTTTTTTTCAGCCTAATAGTCCAGAATATTTACAAGCTTGTCGCACTTTGAGACGGCGAATGTCCTCCAGTTCGTATTGGCGTTGTGTCCCTAATTCTTTCTCACATTGTGGGCAAAGAATGGGTAATTTGTTTTAGGTAGAAGAGGAATTGTGTACTGATATTGGTACCAGAAGAATGCGCCTTTATAGGATAAAGAGGAACGCGGCGCGCTACAAACCCATCGGATCGTGAAACATCACATTAAGGTAGATATAGACACTATTTACGTTCGGGACGTCAGACTTTCTGGGCCATCAGGCACTCTCCTATCTTTTAAATACATGATAGGAAATATTGGTGTGGCAGCAATTCTGAAAAATGCACCAATTCTGGAGATGTAGAGGCCGGCTGAAGGGGTAGGAGGAGGCCGGATTTTGTTTTTTAACACCATGTGTGCATGCACTGGAGGCCTACATACATGTTGTTAAATTCAGTTTTTTTTCAGCCTGATAGTCCAGAATGTTTACAAGCTTGTTGCACTTTGAGACGGCGAATGTCCTCCAGTTCGTATTGGCGTTGTGTACCTAATTCTTTCTCACATTGTGGGCAAAGAATGGGTAATTTTACTAATATTGGTACCAGAAGAATGCGCCTTTATAGGATGAAGAGGAACGCGGCGCGCTACAAACCCATCGGATCGTGAAACATCACATTAAGGTAGATATAGACACTATTTGCGTTCGGGACGTCAGACTTTCTGGGCCATCAGGCACTCTCCTATCTTTTAAATACATGATAGGAAATATTGGTGTGGCAGCAATTCTGAAAAATGCACCAATTCTGGAGATGGAGAGGCCGGCTGAAGGGGTAGGAGGAGGCTGGATTTTTTTTTTAACGCCATGTGTGCATGCACTGGAGGCCTACATACATGTTGTTAAATTCAGTGTTTTTTCAGCCTGATAGTCCAGAATGTTTACAAGCTTGTCGCACTTTGAGACGGCGAATGTCCTCCAGTTCGTATTTGCGTTGTGTCCCTAATTCTTTCTCACATTGTGGGCAAAGAATGGGTAATTTGTTTTAGGTAGAAGAGGAATTGTGTACTGATATTGGAACCAGAAGAACGCGCCTCCACAAGATGAAGAAGAACGCGGCACTACAAACCTTTCGGATCGTGAAACATCACATTAAGGTAGATATAGACACCATTTGCGTTCGGGACGTCAGACTTTCTGGGCCATCAGGCACTCTCCTATCTTTTAACTACATGATAGGAAATATTGGTGTGGCAGCAATTCTGAAAAATGCACCAACTCTGGAGATGGATAGGCCGGCTGAAGGGGTAGGAGGAGGCCGGATTTTTTTTTTAACGCCATGTGTGCATGCACTGGAGGCCTACATACATGTTGTTAAATTCAGTGGTTTTTTCAGCCTGATAGTCCAGAATGTTTACAAGCTTGTCGCACTTTGAGACGGCGAATGTCCTCCGGTTCGTATTGGCGTTGTGTCCCTAATTCTTTCTCACATTGTGGGCAATGAATGGGTAATTTGTTTTAGGTAGAAGAGGAATTGTGTACTGATATTGGAACCAGAAGAACGCGCCTCCACAAGATGAAGAAGAACGCGGCGCCCTACAAACCCATCGGATCGTGAAACATCACATTAAGGTAGATATAGACACTATATGCGTTCGGGATGTCAGACTTTCTGGGCAATCAGGCACTCTCCTATCTTTTAACTACTCGATAGGAAATATTGGTGTGGCAGCAATTCTGAAAAATGCACCAATTCTGGAGATGGAGAGGCCGGCTGAAGGGGTAGGAGGAGGCTGGATTTTTTTTTTTAACGCCATGTGTGCATGCACTGGAGGCCTACATACATGTTGTTAAATTCAGTGTTTTTTCAGCCTGATAGTCCAGAATGTTTACAAGCTTGTCGCACTTTGAGACGGCGAATGTCCTCCAGTTCGTATTTGCGTTGTGTCCCTAATTCTTTCTCACATTGTGGGCAAAGAATGGGTAATTTGTTTTAGGTAGAAGAGGAATTGTGTACTGATATTGGAACCAGAAGAAATCGCCTCCACAAGATGAAGAAGAACGCGGCGCTACAAACCTTTCGGATCGTGAAACATCACATTAAGGTAGATATAGACACCATTTGCGTTCGGGACGTCAGACTTTCTGGGCCATCAGGCACTCTCCTATCTTTTAACTACATGATAGGAAATATTGGTGTGGCAGCAATTCTGAAAAATGCACCAACTCTGGAGATGGATAGGCCGGCTGAAGGGGTAGGAGGAGGCCGGATTTTTCTATTAACGCCATGTGTGCATGCACTGGAGGCCTACATACATGTTGTTAAATTCAGTGGTTTTTTCAGCCTGATAGTCCAGAATGTTTACAAGCTTGTCGCACTTTGAGACGGCGAATGTCCTCCGGTTCGTATTGGCGTTGTGTCCCTAATTCTTTCTCACATTGTGGGCAATGAATGGGTAATTTGTTTTAGGTAGAAGAGGAATTGTGTACTGATATTGGAACCAGACGAACGCGCCTCCACAAGATGAAGAAGAACGCGGCGCCCTACAAACCCATCGGATCGTGAAACATCACATTAAGGTAGATATAGACACTATATGCGTTCGGGATGTCAGACTTTCTGGGCAATCAGGCACTCTCCTATCTTTTAACTACTCGATAGGAAATATTGGTATGGCAGCAATTCTGAAAAAGGCACCAATTCTGGAGATGGAGAGGCCGGCTGAAGGGGTAGGAGGAGGCCGAATTTTTTTTTAACGCCATGTGTGCATGCACTGGAGGCCTACATACATGTTGTTAAATTCAGGTTTTTTTCAGACTGATAGTCCAGAATATTTACAAGCTTGTCGCACTTTAAGACGGCGAATGTCCTCCAGTTCGTATTGGCGTTGTGTCCCTAATTCTTTCTCACATTGTGGGCAAAGAATGGGTAATTTGTTTTAGGTAGAAGAGGAATTGTGTACTAATATTGGTACCAGAAGAATGCGCCTTTATAGGATAAAGAGGAACGCGGCGCGCTACAAACCCATCGGATCGTGAAACATCATATTAAGGTAGATATAGACACCATTTGCGTTCGGGACGTCAGACTTTCTGGGCCATCAGGCACTTTCCTATCTTTTAACTACATGATAGGAAATATTGGTGTGGCAGCAATTCTGAAAAATGCACCAATTCTGGAGATGGAGAGGCCGGCTGAAGGGGTAGGAGGAGGCTGAATTTTTTTTTAACGCCATGTGTGCATGTACTGGAGGCCTACATACATGTTGTTAAATTCAGGTTTTTTTCAGACTGATAGTCCAGAATATTTACAAGCTTGTCGCACTTTAAGACGGCGAATGTCCTCCAGTTCGTATTGGCGTTGTGTCCCTAATTCTTTCTCACATTGTGGGCAAAGAATGGGTAATTTGTTTTAGGTAGAAGAGGAATTGTGTACTGATATTGGAACCAGAAGAACGCGCCTCCACAAGATGAAGAAGAACGCGGCGCCCTACAAACCTGTCGGATCGTGAAACATCACATTAAGGTAGATATAGACACCATTTGCGTTCGGGACGTCAGACTTTCTGGGCCATCAGGCACTCTCCTATCTTTTAACTACATGATAGGAAATATTGGTGTGGCAGCAATTCTGAAAAATGCACCAATTCTGGAGATGGAAAGGCCGGCTGAAGGGGTAGGAGGAGGCCGGATTTTTTTTTTTAACACCATGTGTGCATGCACTGGAGGCCTACATACATGTTGTTAAATTCTGTGTTTTTTCAGCCTGATAGCCCAGAATGTTTACAAGCTTGTCGCACTTTGAGACGGCGAATGTCCTCCAGTTCGTATTGGCGTTGTGTCCCTAATTCTTTCTCACATTGTGGGCAAAGAATGGGTAATTTGTTTTAGGTAGAAGAGGAATTGTGTACTAATATTGGTACCAGAAGAATGCGCCTTTATAGGATGAAGAGGAACGTGGCGCGCTACAAACCCATCGGATCGTGAAACATCACATTAAGGTAGATATAGACACTATTTGCGTTCGGGACGTCAGACTTTCTGGGCAATCAGGCACTCTCCTATCTTTTAACTACTCGATAGGAAATATTGGTATGGCAGCAATTCTGAAAAAGGCACCAATTCTGGAGATGGAGAGGCTGGCTGAAGGGGTAGGAGGAGGCCGGATTTTTTTTTTAACGCCATGTGTGCATGCACTGGAGGCCTACATACATGTTGTTAAATTCAGTGTTTTTTCAGCCTGATAGTCCAGAATGTTTACAAGCTTGTCGCACTTTGAGATGGCGAATGTCCTCCTGTTCATATTGGCGTTGTGTCCCTAATTCTTTCTCACATTGTGGGCAAAGAATGGGTAATTTGTTTTAGGTAGAAGAGGAATTGTGTACTAATATTGGAACCAGAAGAACGCGCCTCCACAAGATGAAGAAGAACGCGGCGCCCTATAAACCCATCGGATCGTGAAACATCACATTAAGGTAGATATAGACACTATTTGCGTTCGGGACGTCAGACTTTCTGGGCAATCAGGCACTCTCCTTTTTTTTAACTACTCGATAGGAAATATTGGTATGGCAGCAATTCTGAAAAAGGCACCAATTCTGGAGATGGAGAGGCCGGCTGAAGGGGTAGGAGGAGGCCGGATTTTTTTTTTAACGCCATGTGTGCATGCACTGGAGGCCTACATACATGTTGTTAAATTCAGGTTTTTTTCAGCCTGATAGTCCAGAATATTTACAAGCTTGTCGCACTTTGAGACGGCGAATGTCCTCCAGTTCGTATTGGCGTTGTGTCCCTAATTCTTTCTCACATTGTGGGCAAAGAATGGGTAATTTGTTTTAGGTAGAAGAGGAATTATGTACTGATATTGGAACCAGAAGAACGCGCCTCCACAAGATGAAGAAGAACGCGGCGCCCTACAAACCTGTCGGCTCGTGAAACATCACATTAAGGTAGATATAGACACAATTTGCGTTCGGGACGTCAGACTTTCTGGGCCATCAGGCACTCTCCTATCTTTTAACTACATGATAGGAAATATTGGTGTGGCAGCAATTCTGAAAAATGCACCAATTCTGGAGATGGAGAGGCCGGCTGAAGGGGTAGGAGGAGGCCGGATTTTTTTTAACGCCATGTGTGCATGCACTGGAGGCCTACATACATGTTGTTAAATTCAGTGTTTTTTCAGCCTGATAGTTCAGAATGTTTACAAGCTTGTCGCACTTTGAGACGGCGAATGTCCTCCAGTTCGTATTGGCGTTGTGTCCCTAATTCTTTCTCACATTGTGGGCAAAGAATGGGTTATTTGTTTTAGGTAGAAGAGGAATTGTGTACTAATATTGGTACCAGAAGAATGCGCCTTTATAGGATGAAGAGGAACGCGGCGCGCTACAAACCAATCGGATCGTGAAACATCACATTAAGGTAGATATAGACACTATTTGCGTTCGGGACGTCAGACTTTCTGGGCCATCAGGCACTCTCCTATCTTTTAACTACTCGATAGGAAATATTGGTGTGGCAGCAATTCTGAAAAATGCACCAATTCTGGAGATGGAGAGGCCGGCTGAAGGGGTAGGAGGAGGCCGGATTTTTTTTTTTAACGCCATGTGTGCATGCACTGGAGGCCTACATACATGTTGTTAAATTCAGTGTTTTTTCAACCTGATAGTCCAGAATATTTACAAGCTTGTCGCACTTTGAGACGGCGAATGTCCTCCAGTTCGTATTGGCGTTGTGTCCCTAATTCTTTCTCACATTGTGGGCAAAGAATGGGTAATTTGTTTTAGGTAGAAGAGGAATTATGTACTGATATTGGAACCAGAAGAACGCGCCTCCACATGATGAAGAAGAACGTGGCGCACTACAAACCTGTCGGATCGTGAAACATCACATTAAGGTAGATATAGACACCATTTGCGTTCTGGACGTCAGACTTTCTGGGCCATCAGGCACTCTCCTATCTTTTAACTACATGATAGGAAATATTGGTGTGGCAGCAATTCTGAAAAATGCACCAACTCTGGAGATGGAAAGGCCGGCTGAAGGGGTAGGAGGAGGCCGGATTTTGTTTTTTAACACCATGTGTGCATGCACTGGAGGCCTACATACATGTTGTTAAATTCAGTTTTTTTTCAGCCTGATAGTCCAGAATGTTTACAAGCTTGTTGCACTTTGAGACGGCGAATGTCCTCCAGTTCGTATTGGCGTTGTGTCCCTAATTCTTTCTCACATTGTGGGCAAAGAATGGGTAATTTGTTTTAGGTAGAAGAGGAATTATGTACTGATATTGGAACCAGAAGAACGCGCCTCCACAAGATGAAGAAGAACGCGGCGCCCTACAAACCTGTCGGATCGTGAAACATCACATTAAGGTAGATATAGACACAATTTGCGTTCTGGACGTCAGACTTTCTGGGCCATCAGGCACTCTCCTGTCTTTTAACTACATGATAGGAAATATTGGTGTGGCAGCAATTCTGAAAAATGCACCAATTCTGGAGATGGAGAGGCCGGCTGAAGGGGTAGGAGGAGGCCGGATTTTTTTTAACGCTATGTGTGCATGCACTGGAGGCCTACATACATGTTGTTAAATTCAGTGTTTTTTCAGCCTGATAGTCCAGAATGTTTACAAGCTTGTCGCACTTTGAGACGGCGAATGTCCTCCAGTTCGTATTGGCGTTGTGTACCTAATTCTTTCTCACATTGTGGGCAAAGAATGGGTAATTTGTTTTAGGTAGAAGAAGAATTGTGTACTAATATTGGTACCAGAAGAATGCGCCTTTATAGGATGAAGAGGAACGCGGCGCGCTACAAACCCATCGGATCGTGAAACATCACATTAAGGTAGATATAGACACAATTTGCGTTCGGGACGTCAGACTTTCTGGGCCATAAGGCACTCTCCTGTCTTTTAACTACATGATAGGAAATAGTGGTGTGGTAGCAATTCTGAAAAAGGCACCAATTCTGGAGATGGAGAGGCCGGCTGAAGGGATAGGAGGAGGCCGGATTTTTTTTTTAACGCCATGTGTGCATTCACTGGAGGCCTACATACATGTTGTTAAATTCAGGGTTTTTTCAGCCTGATAGTCCAGAATGTTTACAAGCTTGTTGCACTTTGAGATGGCGAATGTCCTCCAGTTCGTATTGGCGTTGTGTACCTAATTCTTTCTCACATTGTGGGCAAAGAATGGGTAATTTGTTTTAGGTAGAAGAGGAATTGTGTACTGATATTGGAACCAGAAGTACGCGCCTCCACAAGATGAAGAAGAACGCGGCGCCCTACAAACCTGTCGGATCGTGAAACATCACATTAAGGTAGATATAGACACCATTTGCGTTCGGGACGTCAGACTTTCTGGGCCATCAGGCACTCTCCTATCTTTTAACTACATGATAGGAAATATTGGTGTGGCAGCAATTCTGAAAAATGCACCAATTCTGGAGATGGAAAGGCCGGCTGAAGGGGTAGGAGGAGGCCGGATTTTTTTTTTAACGCCATGTGTGCATGCACTGGAGGCCTACATACATGTTGTTAAATTCTGTGTTTTTTCAGCCTGATAGTCCAGAATGTTTACAAGCTTGTAGCACTTTGAGACGGCGAATGTCCTCCAGTTCGTATTGGCGTTGTGTCCCTAATTCTTTCTCACATTGTGGGCAAAGAATGGGTAATTTGTTTTAGGTAGAAGAGGAATTGTGTACTAATATTGGTACCAGAAGAATGCGCCTTTATAGGATGAAGAGGAACGCGGCGCGCTACAAACCCATCGGATCGTGAAACATCACATTAAGGTAGATATAGACAATATTTGCGTTCGGGACGTCAGACTTTCTGGGCCATTAGGCACTCTCCTATCTTTTAACTACTCGATAGGAAATATTGGTGTGGCAGCAATTCTGAAAAAGGCACCAATTCTGGAGATGGAGAGGCCGGCTGAAGGGGTAGGAGGAGGCCGGATTTTTTTTTTAACGCCATGTGTGCATGCACTGGAGGCCTACATACATGTTGTTAAATTCAGTGTTTTTTCAGCCTGATAGTCCAGAATATTTACAAGCTTGTCGCACTTTGAGACGGCGAATGTCCTCCAGTTCGTATTGGCGTTGTGTCCCTAATTCTTTCTCACATTGTGGGCAAAGAATGGGTAATTTGTTTTAGCTAGAAGAGGAATTATGTACTGATATTGGAGCCAGAAGAACGCGCCTCCACATGATGAAGAAGAACGTGGCGCCCTACAAACCTGTCGGATCGTGAAACATCACATTAAGGTAGATATAGACACCATTTGCGTTCGGGACGTCAGACTTTCTGGGCCATCAGGCACTCTCCTATCTTTTAACTACATGATAGGAAATATTGGTGTGGCAGCAATTCTGAAAAATGCACCAACTCTGGAGATGGAAAGGCCGGCTGAAGGGGTAGGAGGAGGCCGGATTTTGTTTTTTAACGCCATGTGTGCATGCACTGGAGGCCTACATACATGTTGTTAAATTCAGTTTTTTTTCAGCCTGATAGTCCAGAATGTTTACAAGCTTGTTGCACTTTGAGACGGCGAATGTCCTCCAGTTCGTATTGGCGTTGTGTCCCTAATTCTTTCTCACATTGTGGGCAAAGAATGGGTAATTTGTTTTAGGTAGAAGAGGAATTATGTACTGATATTGGAACCAGAAGAACGCGCCTCCACAAGATGAAGAAGAACGCGGCGCCCTACAAACCTGTCGGATCGTGAAACATCACATTAAGGTAGATATAGACACAATTTGCGTTCGGGACGTCAGACTTTCTGGGCCATCAGGCACTCCCCTATCTTTTAACTACATGATAGGAAATATTGGTGTGGCAGCAATTCTGAAAAATGCACCAATTCTGGAGATGGAGAGGCCGGCTGAAGGGGTAGGAGGAGGCGGCCGGATTTTTTTTAACGCTATGTGTGCATGCACTGGAGGCCTACATACATGTTGTTAAATTCAGTGTTTTTTCAGCCTGATAGTCCAGAATGTTTACAAGCTTGTCGCACTTTGAGACGGCGAATGTCCTCCAGTTCGTATTGGCGTTGTGTACCTAATTCTTTCTCACATTGTGGGCAAAGAATGGGTAATTTGTTTTAGGTAGAAGAGGAATTGTGTACTAATATTGGTACCAGAAGAATGCGCCTTTATAGGATGAAGAGGAACGCGGCGCGCTACAAACCCATCGGATCGTGAAACATCACATTAAGGTAGATATAGACACAATTTGCGTTCGGGACGTCAGACTTTCTGGGCCATAAGGCACTCTCCTGTCTTTTAACTACATGATAGGAAATAGTGGTGTGGTAGCAATTCTGAAAAAGGCACCAATTCTGGAGATGGAGAGGCCGGCTGAAGGGATAGGAGGAGGCCGGATTTTTTTTTTAACGCCATGTGTGCATGCACTGGAGGCCTACATACATGTTGTTAAATTCAGGGTTTTTTCAGCCTGATAGTCCAGAATATTTACAAGCTTGTCGCACTTTGAGACGGCGAATGTCCTCCAGTTCGTATTGGCGTTGTGTCCCTAATTCTTTCTCACATTGTGGGCAAAGAATGGGTTATTTGTTTTAGGTAAAAGAGGAATTGTGTACTAATATTGGTACCAGAAGAATGCGCCTTTATAGGATGAAGAGGAACGCGGCGCGCTACAAACCCATCGGATCGTGAAACATCACATTAAGGTAGATATAGACACTATTTGCGTTCGGGACGACAGACTTTCTGGGCCATCAGGCACTCTCCTATCTTTTAACTACATGATAGGAAATATTGGTGTGGCAACAATTCTGAAAAATGCACCAACTCTGGAGATGGAAAGGCCGGCTGAAGGGGTAGGAGGAGGCCAGATTTTGTTTTTTAACACCATGTGTGCATGCACTGGAGGCCTACATACATGTTGTTAAATTCAGTTTTTTTTCAGCCTGATAGTCCAGAATGTTTACAAGCTTGTTGCACTTTGAGACGGCGAATGTCCTCCAGTTCGTATTGGCGTTGTGTACCTAATTCTTTCTCACATTGTGGGCAAAGAATGGGTAATTTGTTTTAGGTAGAAGAGGAATTTTGTACTAATATTGGTACCAGAAGAATGCGCCTTTATAGGATGAAGAGGAACACGGCGCGCTACAAACCCATCGGATCGTGAAACATCACATTAAGGTAGATATAGACACTATTTACGTTCGGGACGTCAGACTTTCTGGGCCATCAGGCACTCTCCTATCTTTTAAATACATGATAGGAAATATTGGTGTGGCAGCAATTCTGAAAAATGCACCAATTCTGGAGATGTAGAGGCCGGCTAAAGGGGTAGGAGGAGGCCGGATTTTGTTTTTTAACACCATGTGTGCATGCACTGGAGGCCTACATACATGTTGTTAAATTCAGGTTTTTTTCAGCCTGATAGTCCAGAATGTTTACAAGCTTGTTGCACTTTGAGACGGCGAATGTCCTCCTGTTCGTATTGGCGTTGTGTACCTAATTCTTTCTCACATTGTGGGCAAAGAATGGGTAATTTGTTTTAGGTAGAAGAGGAATTGTGTACTAATATTGGTACCAGAAGAATGGGCCTTTATAGGATGAAGAGGAACGCGGCGCGCTACAAACCCATCGGATCGTGAAACATCACATTAAGGTAGATATAGACACAATTTGCGTTCGGGACGTCAGACTTCTGGGCCATAAGGCACTCTCCTGTCTTTTAACTACATGATAGGAAATATTGGTGTGGTAGCAATTCTGAAAAAGGCACCAATGCTGGAGATGGAGAGGCCGGCTGAAGGCGTAGGAGGAGGCCGGATTTTTTTTTTAACGCCATGTGTGCATGCACTAGAGGCCTACATACATGTTGTTAAATTCAGGTTTTTTTCAGCCTGATAGTCCAGAATATTTACAAGCTTGTCGCACTTTGAGACGGCGAATGTCCTCCAGTTCGTATTGGCGTTGTGTCCCTAATTCTTTCTCACATTGTGGGCAAAGAATGGGTAATTTGTTTTAGGAAGAAGAGGAATTGTGTACTGATATTGGAACCAGAAGAACGCGCCTCCACAAGATGAAGAAGAACGCGGCACTACAAACCTTTCGGATCGTGAAACATCACATTAAGGTAGATATAGACACCATTTGCGTTCGGGACGTCAGACTTTCTGGGCCATCAGGCACTCTCCTATCTTTTAACTACTCGATAGGAAATATTGGTGTGGCAGCAATTCTGAAAAAGGCACCAATTCTGGAGATGGAGAGGCCGGCTGAAGGGGTAGGAGGAGGCCGGATTTTTTTTTTAACGCCATGTGTGCATGCACTAGAGGCCTACATACATGTTGTTAAATTCAGGTTTTTTTCAGCCTGATAGTCCAGAATATTTACAAGCTTGTCGCACTTTGAGACGGCGAATGTCCTCCAGTTCGTATTGGCGTTGTGTCCCTAATTCTTTCTCACATTGTGGGCAAAGAATGGGTAATTTGTTTTAGGTAGAAGAGGAATTGTGTACTGATATTGGTACCAGAAGAATGCGCCTTTATAGGATAAAGAGGAACGCGGCGCGCTACAAACCCATCGGATCGTGAAACATCACATTAAGGTAGATATAGACACTATTTACGTTCGGGACGTCAGAATTTCTGGGCCATCAGGCACTCTCCTATATTTTAAATACATGATAGGAAATATTGGTGTGGCAGCAATTCTGAAAAATGCACCAATTCTGGAGATGTAGAGGCCGGCTGAAGGGGTAGGAGGAGGCCGGATTTTGTTTTTTAACACCATGTGTGCATGCACTGGAGGCCTACATACATGTTGTTAAATTCAGTTTTTTTTCAGCCTGATAGTCCAGAATGTTTACAAGCTTGTTGCACTTTGAGACGGCGAATGTCCTCCAGTTCGTATTGGCGTTGTGTACCTAATTCTTTCTCACATTGTGGGCAAAGAATGGGTAATTTGTTTTAGGTAGAAGAGGAATTGTGTACTAATATTGGTACCAGAAGAATGCGCCTTTATAGGATGAAGAGGAACGCGGCGCGCTACAAACCCATCGGATCGTGAAACATCACATTAAGGTAGATATAGACACTATTTGCGTTCGGGACGTCAGACTTTCTGGGCCATCAGGCACTCTCCTATCTTTTAAATACATGATAGGAAATATTGGTGTGGCAGCAATTCTGAAAAATGCACCAATTCTGGAGATGGAGAGGCCGGCTGAAGGGGTAGGAGGAGGCTGGATTTTTTTTTTTAACGCCATGTGTGCATGCACTGGAGGCCTACATACATGTTGTTAAATTCAGTGTTTTTTCAGCCTGATAGTCCAGAATGTTTACAAGCTTGTCGCACTTTGAGACGGCGAATGTCCTCCAGTTCGTATTTGCGTTGTGTCCCTAATTCTTTCTCACATTGTGGGCAAAGAATGGGTAATTTGTTTTAGGTAGAGGAGGAATTGTGTACTGATATTGGAACCAGAAGAACGCGCCTCCACAAGATGAAGAAGAACGCGGCACTACAAACCTTTTGGATCGTGAAACATCACATTAAGGTAGATATAGACACCATTTGCGTTCGGGACGTCAGACTTTCTGGGCCATCAGGCACTCTCCTATCTTTTAACTACTCGATAGGAAATATTGGTATGGCAGCAATTCTGAAAAAGGCACCAATTCTGGAGATGGAGAGGCCGGCTGAAGGGGTAGGAGGAGGCCGGAATTTTTTTTTAACGCCATGTGTGAATGCACTAGAGGCCTACATACATGTTGTTAAATTCAGGTTTTTTTCAGCCTAATAGTCCAGAATATTTACAAGCTTGTCGCACTTTGAGACGGCGAATGTCCTCCAGTTCGTATTGGCGTTGTGTCCCTAATTCTTTCTCACATTGTGGGCAAAGAATGGGTAATTTGTTTTAGGTAGAAGAGGAATTGTGTACTGATATTGGTACCAGAAGAATGCGCCTTTATAGGATAAAGAGGAACGCGGCGCGCTACAAACCCATCGGATCGTGAAACATCACATTAAGGTAGATATAGACACTATTTACGTTCGGGACGTCAGACTTTCTGGGCCATCAGGCACTCTCCTATCTTTTAAATACATGATAGGAAATATTGGTGTGGCAGCAATTCTGAAAAATGCACCAATTCTGGAGATGTAGAGGCCGGCTGAAGGGGTAGGAGGAGGCCGGATTTTGTTTTTTAACACCATGTGTGCATGCACTGGAGGCCTACATACATGTTGTTAAATTCAGTTTTTTTTCAGCCTGATAGTCCAGAATGTTTACAAGCTTGTTGCACTTTGAGACGGCGAATGTCCTCCAGTTCGTATTGGCGTTGTGTACCTAATTCTTTCTCACATTGTGGGCAAAGAATGGGTAATTTTACTAATATTGGTACCAGAAGAATGCGCCTTTATAGGATGAAGAGGAACGCGGCGCGCTACAAACCCATCGGATCGTGAAACATCACATTAAGGTAGATATAGACACTATTTGCGTTCGGGACGTCAGACTTTCTGGGCCATCAGGCACTCTCCTATCTTTTAAATACATGATAGGAAATATTGGTGTGGCAGCAATTCTGAAAAATGCACCAATTCTGGAGATGGAGAGGCCGGCTGAAGGGGTAGAAGGAGGCTGGATTTTTTTTTTAACGCCATGTGTGCATGCACTGGAGGCCTACATACATGTTGTTAAATTCAGTGTTTTTTCAGCCTGATAGTCCAGAATGTTTACAAGCTTGTCGCACTTTGAGACGGCGAATGTCCTCCAGTTCGTATTTGCGTTGTGTCCCTAATTCTTTCTCACATTGTGGGCAAAGAATGGGTAATTTGTTTTAGGTAGAAGAGGAATTGTGTACTGATATTGGAACCAGAAGAACGCGCCTCCACAAGATGAAGAAGAACGCGGCACTACAAACCTTTCGGATCGTGAAACATCACATTAAGGTAGATATAGACACCATTTGCGTTCGGGACGTCAGACTTTCTGGGCCATCAGGCACTCTCCTATCTTTTAACTACATGATAGGAAATATTGGTGTGGCAGCAATTCTGAAAAATGCACCAACTCTGGAGATGGATAGGCCGGCTGAAGGGGTAGGAGGAGGCCGGATTTTTTTTTTAACGCCATGTGTGCATGCACTGGAGGCCTACATACATGTTGTTAAATTCAGTGGTTTTTTCAGCCTGATAGTCCAGAATGTTTACAAGCTTGTCGCACTTTGAGACGGCGAATGTCCTCCGGTTCGTATTGGCGTTGTGTCCCTAATTCTTTCTCACATTGTGGGCAATGAATGGGTAATTTGTTTTAGGTAGAAGAGGAATTGTGTACTGATATTGGAACCAGAAGAACGCGCCTCCACAAGATGAAGAAGAACGCGGCGCCCTACAAACCCATCGGATCGTGAAACATCACATTAAGGTAGATATAGACACTATATGCGTTCGGGATGTCAGACTTTCTGGGCAATCAGGCACTCTCCTATCTTTTAACTACTCGATAGGAAATATTGGTGTGGCAGCAATTCTGAAAAATGCACCAATTCTGGAGATGGAGAGGCCGGCTGAAGGGGTAGGAGGAGGCTGGATTTTTTTTTTTAACGCCATGTGTGCATGCACTGGAGGCCTACATACATGTTGTTAAATTCAGTGTTTTTTCAGCCTGATAGTCCAGAATGTTTACAAGCTTGTCGCACTTTGAGACGGCGAATGTCCTCCAGTTCGTATTTGCGTTGTGTCCCTAATTCTTTCTCACATTGTGGGCAAAGAATGGGTAATTTGTTTTAGGTAGAAGAGGAATTGTGTACTGATATTGGAACCAGAAGAAATCGCCTCCACAAGATGAAGAAGAACGCGGCGCTACAAACCTTTCGGATCGTGAAACATCACATTAAGGTAGATATAGACACCATTTGCGTTCGGGACGTCAGACTTTCTGGGCCATCAGGCACTCTCCTATCTTTTAACTACATGATAGGAAATATTGGTGTGGCAGCAATTCTGAAAAATGCACCAACTCTGGAGATGGATAGGCCGGCTGAAGGGGTAGGAGGAGGCCGGATTTTTCTATTAACGCCATGTGTGCATGCACTGGAGGCCTACATACATGTTGTTAAATTCAGTGGTTTTTTCAGCCTGATAGTCCAGAATGTTTACAAGCTTGTCGCACTTTGAGACGGCGAATGTCCTCCGGTTCGTATTGGCGTTGTGTCCCTAATTCTTTCTCACATTGTGGGCAATGAATGGGTAATTTGTTTTAGGTAGAAGAGGAATTGTGTACTGATATTGGAACCAGACGAACGCGCCTCCACAAGATGAAGAAGAACGCGGCGCCCTACAAACCCATCGGATCGTGAAACATCACATTAAGGTAGATATAGACACTATATGCGTTCGGGATGTCAGACTTTCTGGGCAATCAGGCACTCTCCTATCTTTTAACTACTCGATAGGAAATATTGGTATGGCAGCAATTCTGAAAAAGGCACCAATTCTGGAGATGGAGAGGCCGGCTGAAGGGGTAGGTGTGGCAGCAATTCTGAAAAATGCACCAATTCTGGAGATGGAGAGGCCGGCTGAAGGGGTAGGAGGAGGCTGAATTTTTTTTTAACGCCATGTGTGCATGTACTGGAGGCCTACATACATGTTGTTAAATTCAGGTTTTTTTCAGACTGATAGTCCAGAATATTTACAAGCTTGTCGCACTTTAAGACGGCGAATGTCCTCCAGTTCGTATTGGCGTTGTGTCCCTAATTCTTTCTCACATTGTGGGCAAAGAATGGGTAATTTGTTTTAGGTAGAAGAGGAATTGTGTACTGATATTGGAACCAGAAGAACGCGCCTCCACAAGATGAAGAAGAACGCGGCGCCCTACAAACCTGTCGGATCGTGAAACATCACATTAAGGTAGATATAGACACCATTTGCGTTCGGGACGTCAGACTTTCTGGGCCATCAGGCACTCTCCTATCTTTTAACTACATGATAGGAAATATTGGTGTGGCAGCAATTCTGAAAAATGCACCAATTCTGGAGATGGAAAGGCCGGCTGAAGGGGTAGGAGGAGGCCGGATTTTTTTTTTTAACACCATGTGTGCATGCACTGGAGGCCTACATACATGTTGTTAAATTCTGTGTTTTTTCAGCCTGATAGCCCAGAATGTTTACAAGCTTGTCGCACTTTGAGACGGCGAATGTCCTCCAGTTCGTATTGGCGTTGTGTCCCTAATTCTTTCTCACATTGTGGGCAAAGAATGGGTAATTTGTTTTAGGTAGAAGAGGAATTGTGTACTAATATTGGTACCAGAAGAATGCGCCTTTATAGGATGAAGAGGAACGTGGCGCGCTACAAACCCATCGGATCGTGAAACATCACATTAAGGTAGATATAGACACTATTTGCGTTCGGGACGTCAGACTTTCTGGGCAATCAGGCACTCTCCTATCTTTTAACTACTCGATAGGAAATATTGGTATGGCAGCAATTCTGAAAAAGGCACCAATTCTGGAGATGGAGAGGCTGGCTGAAGGGGTAGGAGGAGGCCGGATTTTTTTTTTAACGCCATGTGTGCATGCACTGGAGGCCTACATACATGTTGTTAAATTCAGTGTTTTTTCAGCCTGATAGTCCAGAATGTTTACAAGCTTGTCGCACTTTGAGATGGCGAATGTCCTCCTGTTCATATTGGCGTTGTGTCCCTAATTCTTTCTCACATTGTGGGCAAAGAATGGGTAATTTGTTTTAGGTAGAAGAGGAATTGTGTACTAATATTGGAACCAGAAGAACGCGCCTCCACAAGATGAAGAAGAACGCGGCGCCCTATAAACCCATCGGATCGTGAAACATCACATTAAGGTAGATATAGACACTATTTGCGTTCGGGACGTCAGACTTTCTGGGCAATCAGGCACTCTCCTTTTTTTTTACTACTCGATAGGAAATATTGGTATGGCAGCAATTCTGAAAAAGGCACCAATTCTGGAGATGGAGAGGCCGGCTGAAGGGGTAGGAGGAGGCCGGATTTTTTTTTTAACGCCATGTGTGCATGCACTGGAGGCCTACATACATGTTGTTAAATTCAGGTTTTTTTCAGCCTGATAGTCCAGAATATTTACAAGCTTGTCGCACTTTGAGACGGCGAATGTCCTCCAGTTCGTATTGGCGTTGTGTCCCTAATTCTTTCTCACATTGTGGGCAAAGAATGGGTAATTTGTTTTAGGTAGAAGAGGAATTATGTACTGATATTGGAACCAGAAGAACGCGCCTCCACAAGATGAAGAAGAACGCGGCGCCCTACAAACCTGTCGGCTCGTGAAACATCACATTAAGGTAGATATAGACACAATTTGCGTTCGGGACGTCAGACTTTCTGGGCCATCAGGCACTCTCCTATCTTTTAACTACATGATAGGAAATATTGGTGTGGCAGCAATTCTGAAAAATGCACCAATTCTGGAGATGGAGAGGCCGGCTGAAGGGGTAGGAGGAGGCCGGATTTTTTTTAACGCCATGTGTGCATGCACTGGAGGCCTACATACATGTTGTTAAATTCAGTGTTTTTTCAGCCTGATAGTTCAGAATGTTTACAAGCTTGTCGCACTTTGAGACGGCGAATGTCCTCCAGTTCGTATTGGCGTTGTGTCCCTAATTCTTTCTCACATTGTGGGCAAAGAATGGGTTATTTGTTTTAGGTAGAAGAGGAATTGTGTACTAATATTGGTACCAGAAGAATGCGCCTTTATAGGATGAAGAGGAACGCGGCGCGCTACAAACCAATCGGATCGTGAAACATCACATTAAGGTAGATATAGACACTATTTGCGTTCGGGACGTCAGACTTTCTGGGCCATCAGGCACTCTCCTATCTTTTAACTACTCGATAGGAAATATTGGTGTGGCAGCAATTCTGAAAAATGCACCAATTCTGGAGATGGAGAGGCCGGCTGAAGGGGTAGGAGGAGGCCGGATTTTTTTTTTAACGCCATGTGTGCATGCACTGGAGGCCTACATACATGTTGTTAAATTCAGTGTTTTTTCAACCTGATAGTCCAGAATATTTACAAGCTTGTCGCACTTTGAGACGGCGAATGTCCTCCAGTTCGTATTGGCGTTGTGTCCCTAATTCTTTCTCACATTGTGGGCAAAGAATGGGTAATTTGTTTTAGGTAGAAGAGGAATTATGTACTGATATTGGAACCAGAAGAACGCGCCTCCACATGATGAAGAAGAACGTGGCGCACTACAAACCTGTCGGATCGTGAAACATCACATTAAGGTAGATATAGACACCATTTGCGTTCTGGACGTCAGACTTTCTGGGCCATCAGGCACTCTCCTATCTTTTAACTACATGATAGGAAATATTGGTGTGGCAGCAATTCTGAAAAATGCACCAACTCTGGAGATGGAAAGGCCGGCTGAAGGGGTAGGAGGAGGCCGGATTTTGTTTTTTAACACCATGTGTGCATGCACTGGAGGCCTACATACATGTTGTTAAATTCAGTTTTTTTTCAGCCTGATAGTCCAGAATGTTTACAAGCTTGTTGCACTTTGAGACGGCGAATGTCCTCCAGTTCGTATTGGCGTTGTGTCCCTAATTCTTTCTCACATTGTGGGCAAAGAATGGGTAATTTGTTTTAGGTAGAAGAGGAATTATGTACTGATATTGGAACCAGAAGAACGCGCCTCCACAAGATGAAGAAGAACGCGGCGCCCTACAAACCTGTCGGATCGTGAAACATCACATTAAGGTAGATATAGACACAATTTGCGTTCTGGACGTCAGACTTTCTGGGCCATCAGGCACTCTCCTGTCTTTTAACTACATGATAGGAAATATTGGTGTGGCAGCAATTCTGAAAAATGCACCAATTCTGGAGATGGAGAGGCCGGCTGAAGGGGTAGGAGGAGGCCGGATTTTTTTTAACGCTATGTGTGCATGCACTGGAGGCCTACATACATGTTGTTAAATTCAGTGTTTTTTCAGCCTGATAGTCCAGAATGTTTACAAGCTTGTCGCACTTTGAGACGGCGAATGTCCTCCAGTTCGTATTGGCGTTGTGTACCTAATTCTTTCTCACATTGTGGGCAAAGAATGGGTAATTTGTTTTAGGTAGAAGAAGAATTGTGTACTAATATTGGTACCAGAAGAATGCGCCTTTATAGGATGAAGAGGAACGCGGCGCGCTACAAACCCATCGGATCGTGAAACATCACATTAAGGTAGATATAGACACAATTTGCGTTCGGGACGTCAGACTTTCTGGGCCATAAGGCACTCTCCTGTCTTTTAACTACATGATAGGAAATAGTGGTGTGGTAGCAATTCTGAAAAAGGCACCAATTCTGGAGATGGAGAGGCCGGCTGAAGGGATAGGAGGAGGCCGGATTTTTTTTTTAACGCCATGTGTGCATTCACTGGAGGCCTACATACATGTTGTTAAATTCAGGGTTTTTTCAGCCTGATAGTCCAGAATGTTTACAAGCTTGTTGCACTTTGAGATGGCGAATGTCCTCCAGTTCGTATTGGCGTTGTGTACCTAATTCTTTCTCACATTGTGGGCAAAGAATGGGTAATTTGTTTTAGGTAGAAGAGGAATTGTGTACTGATATTGGAACCAGAAGTACGCGCCTCCACAAGATGAAGAAGAACGCGGCGCCCTACAAACCTGTCGGATCGTGAAACATCACATTAAGGTAGATATAGACACCATTTGCGTTCGGGACGTCAGACTTTCTGGGCCATCAGGCACTCTCCTATCTTTTAACTACATGATAGGAAATATTGGTGTGGCAGCAATTCTGAAAAATGCACCAATTCTGGAGATGGAAAGGCCGGCTGAAGGGGTAGGAGGAGGCCGGATTTTTTTTTTAACGCCATGTGTGCATGCACTGGAGGCCTACATACATGTTGTTAAATTCTGTGTTTTTTCAGCCTGATAGTCCAGAATGTTTACAAGCTTGTAGCACTTTGAGACGGCGAATGTCCTCCAGTTCGTATTGGCGTTGTGTCCCTAATTCTTTCTCACATTGTGGGCAAAGAATGGGTAATTTGTTTTAGGTAGAAGAGGAATTGTGTACTAATATTGGTACCAGAAGAATGCGCCTTTATAGGATGAAGAGGAACGCGGCGCGCTACAAACCCATCGGATCGTGAAACATCACATTAAGGTAGATATAGACAATATTTGCGTTCGGGACGTCAGACTTTCTGGGCCATTAGGCACTCTCCTATCTTTTAACTACTCGATAGGAAATATTGGTGTGGCAGCAATTCTGAAAAAGGCACCAATTCTGGAGATGGAGAGGCCGGCTGAAGGGGTAGGAGGAGGCCGGATTTTTTTTTTAACGCCATGTGTGCATGCACTGGAGGCCTACATACATGTTGTTAAATTCAGTGTTTTTTCAGCCTGATAGTCCAGAATATTTACAAGCTTGTCGCACTTTGAGACGGCGAATGTCCTCCAGTTCGTATTGGCGTTGTGTCCCTAATTCTTTCTCACATTGTGGGCAAAGAATGGGTAATTTGTTTTAGCTAGAAGAGGAATTATGTACTGATATTGGAGCCAGAAGAACGCGCCTCCACATGATGAAGAAGAACGTGGCGCCCTACAAACCTGTCGGATCGTGAAACATCACATTAAGGTAGATATAGACACCATTTGCGTTCGGGACGTCAGACTTTCTGGGCCATCAGGCACTCTCCTATCTTTTAACTACATGATAGGAAATATTGGTGTGGCAGCAATTCTGAAAAATGCACCAACTCTGGAGATGGAAAGGCCGGCTGAAGGGGTAGGAGGAGGCCGGATTTTGTTTTTTAACGCCATGTGTGCATGCACTGGAGGCCTACATACATGTTGTTAAATTCAGTTTTTTTTCAGCCTGATAGTCCAGAATGTTTACAAGCTTGTTGCACTTTGAGACGGCGAATGTCCTCCAGTTCGTATTGGCGTTGTGTCCCTAATTCTTTCTCACATTGTGGGCAAAGAATGGGTAATTTGTTTTAGGTAGAAGAGGAATTATGTACTGATATTGGAACCAGAAGAACGCGCCTCCACAAGATGAAGAAGAACGCGGCGCCCTACAAACCTGTCGGATCGTGAAACATCACATTAAGGTAGATATAGACACAATTTGCGTTCGGGACGTCAGACTTTCTGGGCCATCAGGCACTCCCCTATCTTTTAACTACATGATAGGAAATATTGGTGTGGCAGCAATTCTGAAAAATGCACCAATTCTGGAGATGGAGAGGCCGGCTGAAGGGGTAGGAGGAGGCCGGATTTTTTTTTAACGCTATGTGTGCATGCACTGGAGGCCTACATACATGTTGTTAAATTCAGTGTTTTTTCAGCCTGATAGTCCAGAATGTTTACAAGCTTGTCGCACTTTGAGACGGCGAATGTCCTCCAGTTCGTATTGGCGTTGTGTCCCTAATTCTTTCTCACATTGTGGGCAAAGAATGGGTAATTTCTTTTAGGTAGAAGAGGAATTATGTACTGATATTGGAACCAGAAGAACGCGCCTCCACAAGATGAAGAAGAACGCGGCGCCCTACAAACCTGTCGGATCGTGAAACATCACATTAAGGTAGATATAGACACAATTTGCGTTCGGGACGTCAGACTTTCTGGGCCATCAGGCACTCCCCTATCTTTTAACTACATGATAGGAAATATTGGTGTGGCAGCAATTCTGAAAAATGCACCAATTCTGGAGATGGAGAGGCCGGCTGAAGGGGTAGGAGGAGGCGGCCGGATTTTTTTTAACGCTATGTGTGCATGCACTGGAGGCCTACATACATGTTGTTAAATTCAGTGTTTTTTCAGCCTGATAGTCCAGAATGTTTACAAGCTTGTCGCACTTTGAGACGGCGAATGTCCTCCAGTTCGTATTGGCGTTGTGTACCTAATTCTTTCTCACATTGTGGGCAAAGAATGGGTAATTTGTTTTAGGTAGAAGAGGAATTGTGTACTAATATTGGTACCAGAAGAATGCGCCTTTATAGGATGAAGAGGAACGCGGCGCGCTACAAACCCATCGGATCGTGAAACATCACATTAAGGTAGATATAGACACAATTTGCGTTCGGGACGTCAGACTTTCTGGGCCATAAGGCACTCTCCTGTCTTTTAACTACATGATAGGAAATAGTGGTGTGGTAGCAATTCTGAAAAAGGCACCAATTCTGGAGATGGAGAGGCCGGCTGAAGGGATAGGAGGAGGCCGGATTTTTTTTTTAACGCCATGTGTGCATGCACTGGAGGCCTACATACATGTTGTTAAATTCAGGGTTTTTTCAGCCTGATAGTCCAGAATATTTACAAGCTTGTCGCACTTTGAGACGGC
Organism: Rhinoderma darwinii; assembly: GCF_050947455.1. NCBI lineage: Eukaryota > Metazoa > Chordata > Amphibia > Anura > Rhinodermatidae > Rhinoderma > Rhinoderma darwinii. Next base: position 220,084,267 of record NC_134688.1, read on the forward strand.
GAATGTCCTCCAGTTCGTATTGGCGTTGTGTCCCTAATTCTTTCTCACATTGTGGGCAAAGAATGGGTTATTTGTTTTAGGTAAAAGAGGAATTGTGTACTAATATTGGTACCAGAAGAATGCGCCTTTATAGGATGAAGAGGAACGCGGCGCGCTACAAACCCATCGGATCGTGAAACATCACATTAAGGTAGATATAGACACTATTTGCGTTCGGGACGACAGACTTTCTGGGCCATCAGGCACTCTCCTATCTTTTAACTACATGATAGGAAATATTGGTGTGGCAACAATTCTGAAAAATGCACCAACTCTGGAGATGGAAAGGCCGGCTGAAGGGGTAGGAGGAGGCCAGATTTTGTTTTTTAACACCATGTGTGCATGCACTGGAGGCCTACATACATGTTGTTAAATTCAGTTTTTTTTCAGCCTGATAGTCCAGAATGTTTACAAGCTTGTTGCACTTTGAGACGGCGAATGTCCTCCAGTTCGTATTGGCGTTGTGTACCTAATTCTTTCTCACATTGTGGGCAAAGAATGGGTAATTTGTTTTAGGTAGAAGAGGAATTTTGTACTAATATTGGTACCAGAAGAATGCGCCTTTATAGGATGAAGAGGAACACGGCGCGCTACAAACCCATCGGATCGTGAAACATCACATTAAGGTAGATATAGACACTATTTACGTTCGGGACGTCAGACTTTCTGGGCCATCAGGCACTCTCCTATCTTTTAAATACATGATAGGAAATATTGGTGTGGCAGCAATTCTGAAAAATGCACCAATTCTGGAGATGTAGAGGCCGGCTAAAGGGGTAGGAGGAGGCCGGATTTTGTTTTTTAACACCATGTGTGCATGCACTGGAGGCCTACATACATGTTGTTAAATTCAGGTTTTTTTCAGCCTGATAGTCCAGAATGTTTACAAGCTTGTTGCACTTTGAGACGGCGAATGTCCTCCTGTTCGTATTGGCGTTGTGTACCTAATTCTTTCTCACATTGTGGGCAAAGAATGGGTAATTTGTTTTAGGTAGAAGAGGAATTGTGTACTAATATTGGTACCAGAAGAATGGGCCTTTATAGGATGAAGAGGAACGCGGCGCGCTACAAACCCATCGGATCGTGAAACATCACATTAAGGTAGATATAGACACAATTTGCGTTCGGGACGTCAGACTTCTGGGCCATAAGGCACTCTCCTGTCTTTTAACTACATGATAGGAAATATTGGTGTGGTAGCAATTCTGAAAAAGGCACCAATGCTGGAGATGGAGAGGCCGGCTGAAGGCGTAGGAGGAGGCCGGATTTTTTTTTTAACGCCATGTGTGCATGCACTAGAGGCCTACATACATGTTGTTAAATTCAGGTTTTTTTCAGCCTGATAGTCCAGAATGTTTACAAGCTTGTTGCACTTTGAGACGGCGAATGTCCTCCAGTTCGTATTGGCGTTGTGTACCTAATTCTTTCTCACATTGTGGGCAAAGAATGGGTAATTTGTTTTAGGTAGAAGAGGAATTGTGTACTGATATTGGAACCAGAAGAACGCGCCTCCACAAGATGAAGAAGAACGCGGCGCCCTACAAACCCATCGGATCGTGAAACATCACATTAAGGTAGATATAGACACTATTTGCGTTCGGGACGTCAGACTTTCTGGGCAATCAGGCACTCTCCTATCTTTTAACTACTCGATAGGAAATATTGGTATGGCAGCAATTCTGAAAAAGGCACCAATTCTGGAGATGGAGAGGCCGGCTGAAGGGGTAGGAGGAGGCCGGATTTTTTTTTTAACGCCATGTGTGCATGCACTGGAGGCCTACATACATGTTGTTAAATTCAGGTTTTTTTCAGCCTGATAGTCCAGAATATTTACAAGCTTGTCGCACTTTGAGACGGCGAATGTCCTCCAGTTCGTATTGGCGTTGTGTCCCTAATTCTTTCTCACATTGTGGGCAAAGAATGGGTAATTTGTTTTAGGTAGAAGAGGAATTGTGTACTAATATTGGTACCAGAAGAATGCGCCTTTATAGGATGAAGAGGAACGCGGCGCGCTACAAACCCATCGGATCGTGAAACATCACATTAAGGTAGATATAGACACAATTTGCGTTCGGGACGTCAGACTTTCTGGGCCATAAGGCACTCTCCTGTCTTTTAACTACATGATAGGAAATATTGGTGTGGTAGCAATTCTGAAAAAGGCACCAATGCTGGAGATGGAGAGGCCGGCTGAAGGGGTAGGAGGAGGCCGGATTTTTTTTTTAACGCCATGTGTGCATGATCTAGAGGCCTACATATATGTTGTTAAATTCAGTTTTTTTTCAGCATGATAGTCCGGAATGTTTACAAGCTTGTTGCACTTTGAGACGGCGAATGTCCTCCAGTTCGTATTGGCGTTGTGTACCTAATTCTTTCTCACATTGTGGGCAAAGAATGGGTAATTTGTTTTAGGTAGAAGAGGAATTGTGTACTGATATTGGAACCAGAAGAACGCGCCTCCACAAGATAAAGAAGAACGCGGCGCCCTACAAACCTGTCGGCTCGTGAAACATCACATTAAGGTAGATATAGACACAATTTGCGTTCGGGACGTCAGACTTTCTGGGCCATCAGGCACTCTCCTATCTTTTAACTACATGATAGGAAATATTGGTGTGGCAGCAATTCTGAAAAATGCACCAATTCTGGAGATGGAGAGGCCGGCTGAAGGGGTAGGAGGAGGCCGGATTTTTTTTAACGCCATGTGTGCATGCACTGGAGGCCTACATACATGTTGTTAAATTCAGTGTTTTTTCAGCCTGATAGTCCAGAATGTTTACAAGCTTGTCGCACTTTGAGACGGCGAATGTCCTCCAGTTCGTATTGGCGTTGTGTCCCTAATTCTTTCTCACATTGTGGGCAAAGAATGGGTTATTTGTTTTAGGTAGAAGAGGAATTGTGTACTAATATTGGTACCAGAAGAATGCGCCTTTATAGGATGAAGAGGAACGCGGCGCGCTACAAACCAATCGGATCGTGAAACATCACATTAAGGTAGATATAGACACTATTTGCGTTCGGGACGTCAGACTTTCTGGGCCATCAGGCACTCTCCTATCTTTTAACTACTCGATAGGAAATATTGGTGTGGCAGCAATTCTGAAAAATGCACCAATTCTGGAGATGGAGAGGCCGGCTGAAGGGGTAGGAGGAGGTCGGATTTTTTTTTTAACGCCATGTGTGCATGCACTGGAGGCCTACATACATGTTGTTAAATTCAGTGTTTTTTCAACCTGATAGTCCAGAATATTTACAAGCTTGTCGCACTTTGAGACGGCGAATGTCCTCCAGTTCGTATTGGCGTTGTGTCCCTAATTCTTTCTCACATTGTGGGCAAAGAATGGGTAATTTGTTTTAGCTAGAAGAGGAATTATGTACTGATATTGGAACCAGAAGAACGCGCCTCCACATGATGAAGAAGAACGTGGCGCACTACAAACCTGTCGGATCGTGAAACATCACATTAAGGTAGATATAGACACCATTTGCGTTCTGGACGTCAGACTTTCTGGGCCATCAGGCACTCTCCTATCTTTTAACTACATGATAGGAAATATTGGTGTGGCAGCAATTCTGAAAAATGCACCAACTCTGGAGATGGAAAGGCCGGCTGAAGGGGTAGGAGGAGGCCGGATTTTGTTTTTTAACACCATGTGTGCATGCACTGGAGGCCTACATACATGTTGTTAAATTCAGTTTTTTTTCAGCCTGATAGTCCAGAATGTTTACAAGCTTGTTGCACTTTGAGACGGCGAATGTCCTCCAGTTCGTATTGGCGTTGTGTCCCTAATTCTTTCTCACATTGTGGGCAAAGAATGGGTAATTTGTTTTAGGTAGAAGAGGAATTATGTACTGATATTGGAACCAGAAGAACGCGCCTCCACAAGATGAAGAAGAACGCGGCGCCCTACAAACCTGTCGGATCGTGAAACATCACATTAAGGTAGATATAGACACAATTTGCGTTTTGGACGTCAGACTTTCTGGGCCATCAGGCACTCTCCTGTCTTTTAACTACATGATAGGAAATATTGGTGTGGCAGCAATTCTGAAAAATGCACCAATTCTGGAGATGGAGAGGCCGGCTGAAGGGGTAGGAGGAGGCCGGATTTTTTTTAACGCTATGTGTGCATGCACTGGAGGCCTACATACATGTTGTTAAATTCAGTGTTTTTTCAGCCTGATAGTCCAGAATGTTTACAAGCTTGTCGCACTTTGAGACGGCGAATGTCCTCCAGTTCGTATTGGCGTTGTGTACCTAATTCTTTCTCACATTGTGGGCAAAGAATGGGTAATTTGTTTTAGGTAGAAGAGGAATTGTGTACTAATATTGGTACCAGAAGAATGCGCCTTTATAGGATGAAGAGGAACGCGGCGCGCTACAAACCCATCGGATCGTGAAACATCACATTAAGGTAGATATAGACACAATTTGCGTTCGGGACGTCAGACTTTCTGGGCCATAAGGCACTCTCCTGTCTTTTAACTACATGATAGGAAATAGTGGTGTGGTAGCAATTCTGAAAAAGGCACCAATTCTGGAGATGGAGAGGCCGGCTGAAGGGATAGGAGGAGGCCGGATTTTTTTTTTAACGCCATGTGTGCATTCACTGGAGGCCTACATACATGTTGTTAAATTCAGGGTTTTTTCAGCCTGATAGTCCAGAATGTTTACAAGCTTGTTGCACTTTGAGATGGCGAATGTCCTCCAGTTCGTATTGGCGTTGTGTACCTAATTCTTTCTCACATTGTGGGCAAAGAATGGGTAATTTGTTTTAGGTAGAAGAGGAATTGTGTACTGATATTGGAACCAGAAGAACGCGCCTCCACAAGATGAAGAAGAACGCGGCGCCCTAAAAACCCATCGGATCGTGAAACATCACATTAAGGTAGATATAGACACTATATGCGTTCGGGACGTCAGACTTTCTGGGCAATCAGGCACTCTCCTATCTTTTAACTACTCGATAGGAAATATTGGTGTGGCAGCAATTCTGAAAAAGGCACCAATTCTGGAGATGGAGAGGCCGGCTGAAGGGGTAGGAGGAGGCCGGATTTTTTTTTTAACGCCATGTGTGCATGCACTGGAGGCCTACATACATGTTGTTAAATTCAGTGTTTTTTCAGCCTGATAGTCCAGAATATTTACAAGCTTGTCGCACTTTGAGACGGCGAATGTCCTCCAGTTCGTATTGGCGTTGTGTCCCTAATTCTTTCTCACATTGTGGGCAAAGAATGGGTAATTTGTTTTAGCTAGAAGAGGAATTATGTACTGATATTGGAGCCAGAAGAACGCGCCTCCACATGATGAAGAAGAACGTGGCGCCCTACAAACCTGTCGGATCGTGAAACATCACATTAAGGTAGATATAGACACCATTTGCGTTCGGGACGTCAGACTTTCTGGGCCATCAGGCACTCTCCTATCTTTTAACTACATGATAGGAAATATTGGTGTGGCAGCAATTCTGAAAAATGCACCAACTCTGGAGATGGAAAGGCCGGCTGAAGGGGTAGGAGGAGGCCGGATTTTGTTTTTTAACACCATGTGTGCATGCACTGGAGGCCTACATACATGTTGTTAAATTCAGTTTTTTTTCAGCCTGATAGTCCAGAATGTTTACAAGCTTGTTGCACTTTGAGACGGCGAATGTCCTCCAGTTCGTATTGGCGTTGTGTCCCTAATTCTTTCTCACATTGTGGGCAAAGAATGGGTAATTTGTTTTAGGTAGAAGAGGAATTATGTACTGATATTGGAACCAGAAGAACGCGCCTCCACAAGATGAAGAAGAACGCGGCGCCCTACAAACCTGTCGGATCGTGAAACATCACATTAAGGTAGATATAGACACAATTTGCGTTCGGGACGTCAGACTTTCTGGGCCATCAGGCACTCCCCTATCTTTTAACTACATGATAGGAAATATTGGTGTGGCAGCAATTCTGAAAAATGCACCAATTCTGGAGATGGAGAGGCCGGCTGAAGGGGTAGGAGGAGGCCGGATTTTTTTTAACGCTATGTGTGCATGCACTGGAGGCCTACATACATGTTGTTAAATTCAGTGTTTTTTCAGCCTGATAGTCCAGAATGTTTACAAGCTTGTCGCACTTTGAGACGGCGAATGTCCTCCAGTTCGTATTGGCGTTGTGTACCTAATTCTTTCTCACATTGTGGGCAAAGAATGGGTAATTTGTTTTAGGTAGAAGAGGAATTGTGTACTAATATTGGTACCAGAAGAATGCGCCTTTATAGGATGAAGAGGAACGCGGCGCGCTACAAACCCATCGGATCGTGAAACATCACATTAAGGTAGATATAGACACAATTTGCGTTCGGGACGTCAGACTTTCTGGGCCATAAGGCACTCTCCTGTCTTTTAACTACATGATAGGAAATAGTGGTGTGGTAGCAATTCTGAAAAAGGCACCAATTCTGGAGATGGAGAGGCCGGCTGAAGGGATAGGAGGAGGCCGGATTTTTTTTTTAACGCCATGTGTGCATGCACTGGAGGCCTACATACATGTTGTTAAATTCAGGGTTTTTTCAGCCTGATAGTCCAGAATATTTACAAGCTTGTCGCACTTTGAGACGGCGAATGTCCTCCAGTTCGTATTGGCGTTGTGTCCCTAATTCTTTCTCACATTGTGGGCAAAGAATGGGTTATTTGTTTTAGGTAAAAGAGGAATTGTGTACTAATATTGGTACCAGAAGAATGCGCCTTTATAGGATGAAGAGGAACGCGGCGCGCTACAAACCCATCGGATCGTGAAACATCACATTAAGGTAGATATAGACACTATTTGCGTTCGGGACGACAGACTTTCTGGGCCATCAGGCACTCTCCTATCTTTTAACTACATGATAGGAAATATTGGTGTGGCAACAATTCTGAAAAATGCACCAACTCTGGAGATGGAAAGGCCGGCTGAAGGGGTAGGAGGAGGCCAGATTTTGTTTTTTAACACCATGTGTGCATGCACTGGAGGCCTACATACATGTTGTTAAATTCAGTTTTTTTTCAGCCTGATAGTCCAGAATGTTTACAAGCTTGTTGCACTTTGAGACGGCGAATGTCCTCCAGTTCGTATTGGCGTTGTGTACCTAATTCTTTCTCACATTGTGGGCAAAGAATGGGTAATTTGTTTTAGGTAGAAGAGGAATTTTGTACTAATATTGGTACCAGAAGAATGCGCCTTTATAGGATGAAGAGGAACACGGCGCGCTACAAACCCATCGGATCGTGAAACATCACATTAAGGTAGATATAGACACTATTTACGTTCGGGACGTCAGACTTTCTGGGCCATCAGGCACTCTCCTATCTTTTAAATACATGATAGGAAATATTGGTGTGGCAGCAATTCTGAAAAATGCACCAATTCTGGAGATGTAGAGGCCGGCTAAAGGGGTAGGAGGAGGCCGGATTTTGTTTTTTAACACCATGTGTGCATGCACTGGAGGCCTACATACATGTTGTTAAATTCAGGTTTTTTTCAGCCTGATAGTCCAGAATGTTTACAAGCTTGTTGCACTTTGAGACGGCGAATGTCCTCCTGTTCGTATTGGCGTTGTGTACCTAATTCTTTCTCACATTGTGGGCAAAGAATGGGTAATTTGTTTTAGGTAGAAGAGGAATTGTGTACTAATATTGGTACCAGAAGAATGGGCCTTTATAGGATGAAGAGGAACGCGGCGCGCTACAAACCCATCGGATCGTGAAACATCACATTAAGGTAGATATAGACACAATTTGCGTTCGGGACGTCAGACTTTCTGGGCCATAAGGCACACTCCTGTCTTTTAACTACATGATAGGAAATATTGGTGTGGTAGCAATTCTGAAAAAGGCACCAATGCTGGAGATGGAGAGGCCGGCTGAAGGCGTAGGAGGAGGCCGGATTTTTTTTTTAACGCCATGTGTGCATGCACTAGAGGCCTACATACATGTTGTTAAATTCAGGTTTTTTTCAGCCTGATAGTCCAGAATGTTTACAAGCTTGTTGCACTTTGAGACGGCGAATGTCCTCCAGTTCGTATTGGCGTTGTGTACCTAATTCTTTCTCACATTGTGGGCAAAGAATGGGTAATTTGTTTTAGGTAGAAGAGGAATTGTGTACTGATATTGGAACCAGAAGAACGCGCCTCCACAAGATGAAGAAGAACGCGGCGCCCTACAAACCCATCGGATCGTGAAACATCACATTAAGGTAGATATAGACACTATTTGCGTTCGGGACGTCAGACTTTCTGGGCAATCAGGCACTCTCCTATCTTTTAACTACTCGATAGGAAATATTGGTATGGCAGCAATTCTGAAAAAGGCACCAATTCTGGAGATGGAGAGGCCGGCTGAAGGGGTAGGAGGAGGCCGGATTTTTTTTTTAACGCCATGTGTGCATGCACTGGAGGCCTACATACATGTTGTTAAATTCAGGTTTTTTTCAGCCTGATAGTCCAGAATATTTACAAGCTTGTCGCACTTTGAGACGGCGAATGTCCTCCAGTTCGTATTGGCGTTGTGTCCCTAATTCTTTCTCACATTGTGGGCAAAGAATGGGTAATTTGTTTTAGGTAGAAGAGGAATTGTGTACTAATATTGGTACCAGAAGAATGCGCCTTTATAGGATGAAGAGGAACGCGGCGCGCTACAAACCCATCGGATCGTGAAACATCACATTAAGGTAGATATAGACACAATTTGCGTTCGGGACGTCAGACTTTCTGGGCCATAAGGCACTCTCCTGTCTTTTAACTACATGATAGGAAATATTGGTGTGGTAGCAATTCTGAAAAAGGCACCAATGCTGGAGATGGAGAGGCCGGCTGAAGGGGTAGGAGGAGGCCGGATTTTTTTTTTAACGCCATGTGTGCATGATCTAGAGGCCTACATATATGTTGTTAAATTCAGTTTTTTTTCAGCATGATAGTCCGGAATGTTTACAAGCTTGTTGCACTTTGAGACGGCGAATGTCCTCCAGTTCGTATTGGCGTTGTGTACCTAATTCTTTCTCACATTGTGGGCAAAGAATGGGTAATTTGTTTTAGGTAGAAGAGGAATTGTGTACTGATATTGGAACCAGAAGAACGCGCCTCCACAAGATGAAGAAGAACGCGGCGCCCTACAAACCCATCGGATCGTGAAACATCACATTAAGGTAGATATAGACACTATTTGCGTTCGGGACGTCAGACTTTCTGGGCAATCAGGCACTCTCCTATCTTTTAACTACTTGATAGGAAATATTGGTATAACAGCAGCAATTCTGAAAAAGGCACCAATTCTGGAGATGGAGAGGCCGGCTGAAGGGGTAGGAGGAGGCCGGATTTTTTTTTAACGCCATGTGTGCATGCACTAGAGGCCTACATACATGTTGTTAAATTCAGGTTTTTTTCAGCCTGATAGTCCAGAATATTTACAAGCTTGTCGCACTTTGAGACGGCGAATGTCCTCCAGTTCGTATTGGCGTTGTGTCCTTAATTCTTTCTCACATTGTGGACAAAGAATGGGTAATTTGTTTTAGGTAGAAGAGGAATTGTGTACTGATATTGGTACCAGAAGAACGCGCCTCCATAGGATGAAGAAGAACGCGGCGCGCTACAAACCTTTCGGATCGTGAAACATCACATTAAGGTAGATATAGACACCATTTGCTTTCGGGACGTCAGACTTTCTGGGCCATCAGGCACTCTCCTATCTTTTAACTACATGATAGGAAATATTGGTGTGGCAGCAATTCTGAAAAATGCACCAACCCTGGAGATGGAAAGGCCGGCTGAAGGGGTAGGAGGAGGCCGGATTTTTTTTTTAACGCCATGTGTGCATGCACTGGAGGCCTACATACATGTTGTTAAATTCAGTGTTTTTTCAGCCTGATAGTCCAGAATGTTTACAAGCTTGTCGCACTTTGAGACGGCGAATGTCCTCCGGTTCGTATTGGCGTTGTGTCCCTAATTCTTTCTCACATTGTGGGCAAAGAATGGGTAATTTGTTTTAGGTAGAAGAGGAATTGTGTACTGATATTGGAACCAGAAGAACGTGCCTCCACAAGATGAAGAAGAACGCGGCGCCCTACAAACCCATCGGATCGTGAAACATCACATTAAGGTAGATATAGACACTATTTGCGTTCGGGACGTCAGACTTTCTGGGCAATCAGGCACTCTCCTATCTTTTAACTACTCGATAGGAAATATTGGTATGGCAGCAATTCTGAAAAAGGCACCAATTCTGGAGATGGAAAGGCCGGCTGAAGGGGTAGGAGGAGGCCGGATTTTTTTTTTAACGCCATGTGTGCATGCACTGGAGGCCTACATACATGTTGTTAAATTCAGGTTTTTTTCAGCCTGATAGTCCAGAATATTTACAAGCTTGTCGCACTTTGAGACGGCGAATGTCCTCCAGTTCGTATTGGCGTTGTGTCCCTAATTCTTTCTCACATTGTGGGCAAAGAATGGGTAATTTGTTTTAGGTAGAAGAGGAATTATGTACTGATATTGGAACCAGAAGAACGCGCCTCCACAAGATGAAGAAGAACGCGGCGCCCTACAAACCTGTCGGATCGTGAAACATCACATTAAGGTAGATATAGACACAATTTGCGTTCGGGACGTCAGACTTTCTGGGCCATCAGGCACTCTCCTATCTTTTAACTACATGATAGGAAATATTGGTGTGGCAGCAATTCTGAAAAATGCACCAACTCTGGAGATGGATAGGCCGGCTGAAGGGGTAGGAGGAGGCCGGATTTTTCTATTAACGCCATGTGTGCATGCACTGGAGGCCTACATACATGTTGTTAAATTCAGTGGTTTTTTCAGCCTGATAGTCCAGAATGTTTACAAGCTTGTCGCACTTTGAGACGGCGAATGTCCTCCGGTTCGTATTGGCGTTGTGTCCCTAATTCTTTCTCACATTGTGGGCAATGAATGGGTAATTTGTTTTAGGTAGAAGAGGAATTGTGTACTGATATTGGAACCAGACGAACGCGCCTCCACAAGATGAAGAAGAACGCGGCGCCCTACAAACCCATCGGATCGTGAAACATCACATTAAGGTAGATATAGACACTATATGCGTTCGGGATGTCAGACTTTCTGGGCAATCAGGCACTCTCCTATCTTTTAACTACTCGATAGGAAATATTGGTATGGCAGCAATTCTGAAAAAGGCACCAATTCTGGAGATGGAGAGGCCGGCTGAAGGGGTAGGAGGAGGCCGAATTTTTTTTTAACGCCATGTGTGCATGCACTGGAGGCCTACATACATGTTGTTAAATTCAGGTTTTTTTCAGACTGATAGTCCAGAATATTTACAAGCTTGTCGCACTTTAAGACGGCGAATGTCCTCCAGTTCGTATTGGCGTTGTGTCCCTAATTCTTTCTCACATTGTGGGCAAAGAATGGGTAATTTGTTTTAGGTAGAAGAGGAATTGTGTACTAATATTGGTACCAGAAGAATGCGCCTTTATAGGATAAAGAGGAACGCGGCGCGCTACAAACCCATCGGATCGTGAAACATCATATTAAGGTAGATATAGACACCATTTGCGTTCGGGACGTCAGACTTTCTGGGCCATCAGGCACTTTCCTATCTTTTAACTACATGATAGGAAATATTGGTGTGGCAGCAATTCTGAAAAATGCACCAATTCTGGAGATGGAGAGGCCGGCTGAAGGGGTAGGAGGAGGCTGAATTTTTTTTTAACGCCATGTGTGCATGTACTGGAGGCCTACATACATGTTGTTAAATTCAGGTTTTTTTCAGACTGATAGTCCAGAATATTTACAAGCTTGTCGCACTTTAAGACGGCGAATGTCCTCCAGTTCGTATTGGCGTTGTGTCCCTAATTCTTTCTCACATTGTGGGCAAAGAATGGGTAATTTGTTTTAGGTAGAAGAGGAATTGTGTACTGATATTGGAACCAGAAGAACGCGCCTCCACAAGATGAAGAAGAACGCGGCGCCCTACAAACCTGTCGGATCGTGAAACATCACATTAAGGTAGATATAGACACCATTTGCGTTCGGGACGTCAGACTTTCTGGGCCATCAGGCACTCTCCTATCTTTTAACTACATGATAGGAAATATTGGTGTGGCAGCAATTCTGAAAAATGCACCAATTCTGGAGATGGAAAGGCCGGCTGAAGGGGTAGGAGGAGGCCGGATTTTTTTTTTTAACACCATGTGTGCATGCACTGGAGGCCTACATACATGTTGTTAAATTCTGTGTTTTTTCAGCCTGATAGCCCAGAATGTTTACAAGCTTGTCGCACTTTGAGACGGCGAATGTCCTCCAGTTCGTATTGGCGTTGTGTCCCTAATTCTTTCTCACATTGTGGGCAAAGAATGGGTAATTTGTTTTAGGTAGAAGAGGAATTGTGTACTAATATTGGTACCAGAAGAATGCGCCTTTATAGGATGAAGAGGAACGTGGCGCGCTACAAACCCATCGGATCGTGAAACATCACATTAAGGTAGATATAGACACTATTTGCGTTCGGGACGTCAGACTTTCTGGGCAATCAGGCACTCTCCTATCTTTTAACTACTCGATAGGAAATATTGGTATGGCAGCAATTCTGAAAAAGGCACCAATTCTGGAGATGGAGAGGCTGGCTGAAGGGGTAGGAGGAGGCCGGATTTTTTTTTTAACGCCATGTGTGCATGCACTGGAGGCCTACATACATGTTGTTAAATTCAGTGTTTTTTCAGCCTGATAGTCCAGAATGTTTACAAGCTTGTCGCACTTTGAGACGGCGAATGTCCTCCTGTTCATATTGGCGTTGTGTCCCTAATTCTTTCTCACATTGTGGGCAAAGAATGGGTAATTTGTTTTAGGTAGAAGAGGAATTGTGTACTAATATTGGAACCAGAAGAACGCGCCTCCACAAGATGAAGAAGAACGCGGCGCCCTATAAACCCATCGGATCGTGAAACATCACATTAAGGTAGATATAGACACTATTTGCGTTCGGGACGTCAGACTTTCTGGGCAATCAGGCACTCTCCTTTTTTTTAACTACTCGATAGGAAATATTGGTATGGCAGCAATTCTGAAAAAGGCACCAATTCTGGAGATGGAGAGGCCGGCTGAAGGGGTAGGAGGAGGCCGGATTTTTTTTTTAACGCCATGTGTGCATGCACTGGAGGCCTACATACATGTTGTTAAATTCAGGTTTTTTTCAGCCTGATAGTCCAGAATATTTACAAGCTTGTCGCACTTTGAGACGGCGAATGTCCTCCAGTTCGTATTGGCGTTGTGTCCCTAATTCTTTCTCACATTGTGGGCAAAGAATGGGTAATTTGTTTTAGGTAGAAGAGGAATTATGTACTGATATTGGAACCAGAAGAACGCGCCTCCACAAGATGAAGAAGAACGCGGCGCCCTACAAACCTGTCGGCTCGTGAAACATCACATTAAGGTAGATATAGACACAATTTGCGTTCGGGACGTCAGACTTTCTGGGCCATCAGGCACTCTCCTATCTTTTAACTACATGATAGGAAATATTGGTGTGGCAGCAATTCTGAAAAATGCACCAATTCTGGAGATGGAGAGGCCGGCTGAAGGGGTAGGAGGAGGCCGGATTTTTTTTAACGCCATGTGTGCATGCACTGGAGGCCTACATACATGTTGTTAAATTCAGTGTTTTTTCAGCCTGATAGTTCAGAATGTTTACAAGCTTGTCGCACTTTGAGACGGCGAATGTCCTCCAGTTCGTATTGGCGTTGTGTCCCTAATTCTTTCTCACATTGTGGGCAAAGAATGGGTTATTTGTTTTAGGTAGAAGAGGAATTGTGTACTAATATTGGTACCAGAAGAATGCGCCTTTATAGGATGAAGAGGAACGCGGCGCGCTACAAACCAATCGGATCGTGAAACATCACATTAAGGTAGATATAGACACTATTTGCGTTCGGGACGTCAGACTTTCTGGGCCATCAGGCACTCTCCTATCTTTTAACTACTCGATAGGAAATATTGGTGTGGCAGCAATTCTGAAAAATGCACCAATTCTGGAGATGGAGAGGCCGGCTGAAGGGGTAGGAGGAGGCCGGATTTTTTTTTTAACGCCATGTGTGCATGCACTGGAGGCCTACATACATGTTGTTAAATTCAGTGTTTTTTCAACCTGATAGTCCAGAATATTTACAAGCTTGTCGCACTTTGAGACGGCGAATGTCCTCCAGTTCGTATTGGCGTTGTGTCCCTAATTCTTTCTCACATTGTGGGCAAAGAATGGGTAATTTGTTTTAGGTAGAAGAGGAATTATGTACTGATATTGGAACCAGAAGAACGCGCCTCCACATGATGAAGAAGAACGTGGCGCACTACAAACCTGTCGGATCGTGAAACATCACATTAAGGTAGATATAGACACCATTTGCGTTCTGGACGTCAGACTTTCTGGGCCATCAGGCACTCTCCTATCTTTTAACTACATGATAGGAAATATTGGTGTGGCAGCAATTCTGAAAAATGCACCAACTCTGGAGATGGAAAGGCCGGCTGAAGGGGTAGGAGGAGGCCGGATTTTGTTTTTTAACACCATGTGTGCATGCACTGGAGGCCTACATACATGTTGTTAAATTCAGTTTTTTTTCAGCCTGATAGTCCAGAATGTTTACAAGCTTGTTGCACTTTGAGACGGCGAATGTCCTCCAGTTCGTATTGGCGTTGTGTCCCTAATTCTTTCTCACATTGTGGGCAAAGAATGGGTAATTTGTTTTAGGTAGAAGAGGAATTATGTACTGATATTGGAACCAGAAGAACGCGCCTCCACAAGATGAAGAAGAACGCGGCGCCCTACAAACCTGTCGGATCGTGAAACATCACATTAAGGTAGATATAGACACAATTTGCGTTCTGGACGTCAGACTTTCTGGGCCATCAGGCACTCTCCTGTCTTTTAACTACATGATAGGAAATATTGGTGTGGCAGCAATTCTGAAAAATGCACCAATTCTGGAGATGGAGAGGCCGGCTGAAGGGGTAGGAGGAGGCCGGATTTTTTTTAACGCTATGTGTGCATGCACTGGAGGCCTACATACATGTTGTTAAATTCAGTGTTTTTTCAGCCTGATAGTCCAGAATGTTTACAAGCTTGTCGCACTTTGAGACGGCGAATGTCCTCCAGTTCGTATTGGCGTTGTGTACCTAATTCTTTCTCACATTGTGGGCAAAGAATGGGTAATTTGTTTTAGGTAGAAGAAGAATTGTGTACTAATATTGGTACCAGAAGAATGCGCCTTTATAGGATGAAGAGGAACGCGGCGCGCTACAAACCCATCGGATCGTGAAACATCACATTAAGGTAGATATAGACACAATTTGCGTTCGGGACGTCAGACTTTCTGGGCCATAAGGCACTCTCCTGTCTTTTAACTACATGATAGGAAATAGTGGTGTGGTAGCAATTCTGAAAAAGGCACCAATTCTGGAGATGGAGAGGCCGGCTGAAGGGATAGGAGGAGGCCGGATTTTTTTTTTAACGCCATGTGTGCATTCACTGGAGGCCTACATACATGTTGTTAAATTCAGGGTTTTTTCAGCCTGATAGTCCAGAATGTTTACAAGCTTGTTGCACTTTGAGATGGCGAATGTCCTCCAGTTCGTATTGGCGTTGTGTACCTAATTCTTTCTCACATTGTGGGCAAAGAATGGGTAATTTGTTTTAGGTAGAAGAGGAATTGTGTACTGATATTGGAACCAGAAGTACGCGCCTCCACAAGATGAAGAAGAACGCGGCGCCCTACAAACCTGTCGGATCGTGAAACATCACATTAAGGTAGATATAGACACCATTTGCGTTCGGGACGTCAGACTTTCTGGGCCATCAGGCACTCTCCTATCTTTTAACTACATGATAGGAAATATTGGTGTGGCAGCAATTCTGAAAAATGCACCAATTCTGGAGATGGAAAGGCCGGCTGAAGGGGTAGGAGGAGGCCGGATTTTTTTTTTAACGCCATGTGTGCATGCACTGGAGGCCTATATACATGTTGTTAAATTCTGTGTTTTTTCAGCCTGATAGTCCAGAATGTTTACAAGCTTGTAGCACTTTGAGACGGCGAATGTCCTCCAGTTCGTATTGGCGTTGTGTCCCTAATTCTTTCTCACATTGTGGGCAAAGAATGGGTAATTTGTTTTAGGTAGAAGAGGAATTGTGTACTAATATTGGTACCAGAAGAATGCGCCTTTATAGGATGAAGAGGAACGCGGCGCGCTACAAACCCATCGGATTGTGAAACATCACATTAAGGTAGATATAGACAATATTTGCGTTCGGGACGTCAGACTTTCTGGGCAATCAGGCACTCTCCTATCTTTTAACTACTCGATAGGAAATATTGGTGTGGCAGCAATTCTGAAAAAGGCACCAATTCTGGAGATGGAGAGGCCGGCTGAAGGGGTAGGAGGAGGCCGGATTTTTTTTTTAACGCCATGTGTGCATGCACTGGAGGCCTACATACATGTTGTTAAATTCAGTGTTTTTTCAGCCTGATAGTCCAGAATATTTACAAGCTTGTCGCACTTTGAGACGGCGAATGTCCTCCAGTTCGTATTGGCGTTGTGTCCCTAATTCTTTCTCACATTGTGGGCAAAGAATGGGTAATTTGTTTTAGCTAGAAGAGGAATTATGTACTGATATTGGAGCCAGAAGAACGCGCCTCCACATGATGAAGAAGAACGTGGCGCCCTACAAACCTGTCGGATCGTGAAACATCACATTAAGGTAGATATAGACACCATTTGCGTTCGGGACGTCAGACTTTCTGGGCCATCAGGCACTCTCCTATCTTTTAACTACATGATAGGAAATATTGGTGTGGCAGCAATTCTGAAAAATGCACCAACTCTGGAGATGGAAAGGCCGGCTGAAGGGGTAGGAGGAGGCCGGATTTTGTTTTTTAACGCCATGTGTGCATGCACTGGAGGCCTACATACATGTTGTTAAATTCAGTTTTTTTTCAGCCTGATAGTCCAGAATGTTTACAAGCTTGTTGCACTTTGAGACGGCGAATGTCCTCCAGTTCGTATTGGCGTTGTGTCCCTAATTCTTTCTCACATTGTGGGCAAAGAATGGGTAATTTGTTTTAGGTAGAAGAGGAATTATGTACTGATATTGGAACCAGAAGAACGCGCCTCCACAAGATGAAGAAGAACGCGGCGCCCTACAAACCTGTCGGATCGTGAAACATCACATTAAGGTAGATATAGACACAATTTGCGTTCGGGACGTCAGACTTTCTGGGCCATCAGGCACTCTCCTATCTTTTAACTACATGATAGGAAATATTGGTGTGGCAGCAATTCTGAAAAATGCACCAATTCTGGAGATGGAGAGGCCGGCTGAAGGGGTAGGAGGAGGTCGGATTTTTTTTAACGCCATGTGTGCATGCACTGGAGGCCTACATACATGTTGTTAAATTCAGTGTTTTTTCAGCCTGATAGTCCAGAATGTTTACAAGCTTGTCGCACTTTGAGACGGCGAATGTCCTCCAGTTCGTATTGGCGTTGTGTCCCTAATTCTTTCTCACATTGTGGGCAAAGAATGGGTTATTTGTTTTAGGTAGAAGAGGAATTGTGTACTAATATTGGTACCAGAAGAATGCGCCTTTATAGGATGAAGAGGAACGCGGCGCGCTACAAACCAATCGGATCGTGAAACATCACATTAAGGTAGATATAGACACTATTTGCGTTCGGGACGTCAGACTTTCTG
This sequence comes from Rhinoderma darwinii, assembly GCF_050947455.1. Taxonomy (NCBI): domain Eukaryota; kingdom Metazoa; phylum Chordata; class Amphibia; order Anura; family Rhinodermatidae; genus Rhinoderma; species Rhinoderma darwinii. The sequence goes on from NC_134688.1 coordinate 220,102,035, forward strand.
GGCCATCAGGCACTCTCCTATCTTTTAACTACTCGATAGGAAATATTGGTGTGGCAGCAATTCTGAAAAATGCACCAATTCTGGAGATGGAGAGGCCGGCTGAAGGGGTAGGAGGAGGTCGGATTTTTTTTTTAACGCCATGTGTGCATGCACTGGAGGCCTACATACATGTTGTTAAATTCAGTGTTTTTTCAACCTGATAGTCCAGAATATTTACAAGCTTGTCGCACTTTGAGACGGCGAATGTCCTCCAGTTCGTATTGGCGTTGTGTCCCTAATTCTTTCTCACATTGTGGGCAAAGAATGGGTAATTTGTTTTAGCTAGAAGAGGAATTATGTACTGATATTGGAACCAGAAGAACGCGCCTCCACATGATGAAGAAGAACGTGGCGCACTACAAACCTGTCGGATCGTGAAACATCACATTAAGGTAGATATAGACACCATTTGCGTTCTGGACGTCAGACTTTCTGGGCCATCAGGCACTCTCCTATCTTTTAACTACATGATAGGAAATATTGGTGTGGCAGCAATTCTGAAAAATGCACCAACTCTGGAGATGGAAAGGCCGGCTGAAGGGGTAGGAGGAGGCCGGATTTTGTTTTTTAACACCATGTGTGCATGCACTGGAGGCCTACATACATGTTGTTAAATTCAGTTTTTTTTCAGCCTGATAGTCCAGAATGTTTACAAGCTTGTTGCACTTTGAGACGGCGAATGTCCTCCAGTTCGTATTGGCGTTGTGTCCCTAATTCTTTCTCACATTGTGGGCAAAGAATGGGTAATTTGTTTTAGGTAGAAGAGGAATTATGTACTGATATTGGAACCAGAAGAACGCGCCTCCACAAGATGAAGAAGAACGCGGCGCCCTACAAACCTGTCGGATCGTGAAACATCACATTAAGGTAGATATAGACACAATTTGCGTTTTGGACGTCAGACTTTCTGGGCCATCAGGCACTCTCCTGTCTTTTAACTACATGATAGGAAATATTGGTGTGGCAGCAATTCTGAAAAATGCACCAATTCTGGAGATGGAGAGGCCGGCTGAAGGGGTAGGAGGAGGCCGGATTTTTTTTAACGCTATGTGTGCATGCACTGGAGGCCTACATACATGTTGTTAAATTCAGTGTTTTTTCAGCCTGATAGTCCAGAATGTTTACAAGCTTGTCGCACTTTGAGACGGCGAATGTCCTCCAGTTCGTATTGGCGTTGTGTACCTAATTCTTTCTCACATTGTGGGCAAAGAATGGGTAATTTGTTTTAGGTAGAAGAGGAATTGTGTACTAATATTGGTACCAGAAGAATGCGCCTTTATAGGATGAAGAGGAACGCGGCGCGCTACAAACCCATCGGATCGTGAAACATCACATTAAGGTAGATATAGACACAATTTGCGTTCGGGACGTCAGACTTTCTGGGCCATAAGGCACTCTCCTGTCTTTTAACTACATGATAGGAAATAGTGGTGTGGTAGCAATTCTGAAAAAGGCACCAATTCTGGAGATGGAGAGGCCGGCTGAAGGGATAGGAGGAGGCCGGATTTTTTTTTAACGCCATGTGTGCATTCACTGGAGGCCTACATACATGTTGTTAAATTCAGGGTTTTTTCAGCCTGATAGTCCAGAATGTTTACAAGCTTGTTGCACTTTGAGATGGCGAATGTCCTCCAGTTCGTATTGGCGTTGTGTACCTAATTCTTTCTCACATTGTGGGCAAAGAATGGGTAATTTGTTTTAGGTAGAAGAGGAATTGTGTACTGATATTGGAACCAGAAGAACGCGCCTCCACAAGATGAAGAAGAACGCGGCGCCCTAAAAACCCATCGGATCGTGAAACATCACATTAAGGTAGATATAGACACTATATGCGTTCGGGACGTCAGACTTTCTGGGCAATCAGGCACTCTCCTATCTTTTAACTACTCGATAGGAAATATTGGTGTGGCAGCAATTCTGAAAAAGGCACCAATTCTGGAGATGGAGAGGCCGGCTGAAGGGGTAGGAGGAGGCCGGATTTTTTTTTTAACGCCATGTGTGCATGCACTGGAGGCCTACATACATGTTGTTAAATTCAGTGTTTTTTCAGCCTGATAGTCCAGAATATTTACAAGCTTGTCGCACTTTGAGACGGCGAATGTCCTCCAGTTCGTATTGGCGTTGTGTCCCTAATTCTTTCTCACATTGTGGGCAAAGAATGGGTAATTTGTTTTAGCTAGAAGAGGAATTATGTACTGATATTGGAGCCAGAAGAACGCGCCTCCACATGATGAAGAAGAACGTGGCGCCCTACAAACCTGTCGGATCGTGAAACATCACATTAAGGTAGATATAGACACCATTTGCGTTCGGGACGTCAGACTTTCTGGGCCATCAGGCACTCTCCTATCTTTTAACTACATGATAGGAAATATTGGTGTGGCAGCAATTCTGAAAAATGCACCAACTCTGGAGATGGAAAGGCCGGCTGAAGGGGTAGGAGGAGGCCGGATTTTGTTTTTTAACACCATGTGTGCATGCACTGGAGGCCTACATACATGTTGTTAAATTCAGTTTTTTTTCAGCCTGATAGTCCAGAATGTTTACAAGCTTGTTGCACTTTGAGACGGCGAATGTCCTCCAGTTCGTATTGGCGTTGTGTCCCTAATTCTTTCTCACATTGTGGGCAAAGAATGGGTAATTTGTTTTAGGTAGAAGAGGAATTATGTACTGATATTGGAACCAGAAGAACGCGCCTCCACAAGATGAAGAAGAACGCGGCGCCCTACAAACCTGTCGGATCGTGAAACATCACATTAAGGTAGATATAGACACAATTTGCGTTCGGGACGTCAGACTTTCTGGGCCATCAGGCACTCCCCTATCTTTTAACTACATGATAGGAAATATTGGTGTGGCAGCAATTCTGAAAAATGCACCAACTCTGGAGTTGGAAAGGCCGGCTGAAGGGGTAGGAGGAGGCCAGATTTTGTTTTTTAACACCATGTGTGCATGCACTGGAGGCCTACATACATGTTGTTAAATTCAGGTTTTTTTCAGCCTGATAGTCCAGAATGTTTACAAGCTTGTTGCACTTTGAGATGGCGAATGTCCTCCAGTTCGTATTGGCGTTGTGTACCTAATTCTTTCTCACATTGTGGGCAAAGAATGGGTAATTTGTTTTAGGTAGAAGAGGAATTGTGTACTAATATTGGTACCAGAAGAATGCGCCTTTATAGGATGAAGAGGAACGCGGCGCGCTACAAACCCATCGGATCGTGAAACATCACATTAAGGTAGATATAGACACAATTTGCGTTCGGGACGTCAGACTTTCTGGGCCATAAGGCACTCTCCTGTCTTTTAACTACATGATAGGAAATAGTGGTGTGGTAGCAATTCTGAAAAAGGCACCAATTCTGGAGATGGAGAGGCCGGCTGAAGGGATAGGAGGAGGCCGGATTTTTTTTTTAACGCCATGTGTGCATGCACTGGAGGCCTACATACATGTTGTTAAATTCAGGGTTTTTTCAGCCTGATAGTCCAGAATATTTACAAGCTTGTCGCACTTTGAGACGGCGAATGTCCTCCAGTTCGTATTGGCGTTGTGTCCCTAATTCTTTCTCACATTGTGGGCAAAGAATGGGTTATTTGTTTTAGGTAAAAGAGGAATTGTGTACTAATATTGGTACCAGAAGAATGCGCCTTTATAGGATGAAGAGGAACGCGGCGCGCTACAAACCCATCGGATCGTGAAACATCACATTAAGGTAGATATAGACACTATTTGCGTTCGGGACGACAGACTTTCTGGGCCATCAGGCACTCTCCTATCTTTTAACTACATGATAGGAAATATTGGTGTGGCAACAATTCTGAAAAATGCACCAACTCTGGAGATGGAAAGGCCGGCTGAAGGGGTAGGAGGAGGCCAGATTTTGTTTTTTAACACCATGTGTGCATGCACTGGAGGCCTACATACATGTTGTTAAATTCAGTTTTTTTTCAGCCTGATAGTCCAGAATGTTTACAAGCTTGTTGCACTTTGAGACGGCGAATGTCCTCCAGTTCGTATTGGCGTTGTGTACCTAATTCTTTCTCACATTGTGGGCAAAGAATGGGTAATTTGTTTTAGGTAGAAGAGGAATTTTGTACTAATATTGGTACCAGAAGAATGCGCCTTTATAGGATGAAGAGGAACACGGCGCGCTACAAACCCATCGGATCGTGAAACATCACATTAAGGTAGATATAGACACTATTTACGTTCGGGACGTCAGACTTTCTGGGCCATCAGGCACTCTCCTATCTTTTAAATACATGATAGGAAATATTGGTGTGGCAGCAATTCTGAAAAATGCACCAATTCTGGAGATGTAGAGGCCGGCTAAAGGGGTAGGAGGAGGCCGGATTTTGTTTTTTAACACCATGTGTGCATGCACTGGAGGCCTACATACATGTTGTTAAATTCAGGTTTTTTTCAGCCTGATAGTCCAGAATGTTTACAAGCTTGTTGCACTTTGAGACGGCGAATGTCCTCCTGTTCGTATTGGCGTTGTGTACCTAATTCTTTCTCACATTGTGGGCAAAGAATGGGTAATTTGTTTTAGGTAGAAGAGGAATTGTGTACTAATATTGGTACCAGAAGAATGGGCCTTTATAGGATGAAGAGGAACGCGGCGCGCTACAAACCCATCGGATCGTGAAACATCACATTAAGGTAGATATAGACACAATTTGCGTTCGGGACGTCAGACTTTCTGGGCCATAAGGCACACTCCTGTCTTTTAACTACATGATAGGAAATATTGGTGTGGTAGCAATTCTGAAAAAGGCACCAATGCTGGAGATGGAGAGGCCGGCTGAAGGCGTAGGAGGAGGCCGGATTTTTTTTTTAACGCCATGTGTGCATGCACTAGAGGCCTACATACATGTTGTTAAATTCAGGTTTTTTTCAGCCTGATAGTCCAGAATGTTTACAAGCTTGTTGCACTTTGAGACGGCGAATGTCCTCCAGTTCGTATTGGCGTTGTGTCCCTAATTCTTTCTCACATTGTGGGCAAAGAATGGGTAATTTGTTTTAGGTAGAAGAGGAATTGTGTACTGATATTGGAACCAGAAGAACGCGCCTCCACAAGATGAAGAAGAACGCGGCGCCCTACAAACCCATCGGATCGTGAAACATCACATTAAGGTAGATATAGACACTATTTGCGTTCGGGACGTCAGACTTTCTGGGCAATCAGGCACTCTCCTATCTTTTAACTACTCGATAGGAAATATTGGTATGGCAGCAATTCTGAAAAAGGCACCAATTCTGGAGATGGAGAGGCCGGCTGAAGGGGTAGGAGGAGGCCGGATTTTTTTTTTAACGCCATGTGTGCATGCACTGGAGGCCTACATACATGTTGTTAAATTCAGGTTTTTTTCAGCCTGATAGTCCAGAATATTTACAAGCTTGTCGCACTTTGAGACGGCGAATGTCCTCCAGTTCGTATTGGCGTTGTGTCCCTAATTCTTTCTCACATTGTGGGCAAAGAATGGGTAATTTGTTTTAGGTAGAAGAGGAATTGTGTACTAATATTGGTACCAGAAGAATGCGCCTTTATAGGATGAAGAGGAACGCGGCGCGCTACAAACCCATCGGATCGTGAAACATCACATTAAGGTAGATATAGACACAATTTGCGTTCGGGACGTCAGACTTTCTGGGCCATAAGGCACTCTCCTGTCTTTTAACTACATGATAGGAAATATTGGTGTGGTAGCAATTCTGAAAAAGGCACCAATGCTGGAGATGGAGAGGCCGGCTGAAGGGGTAGGAGGAGGCCGGATTTTTTTTTTAACGCCATGTGTGCATGATCTAGAGGCCTACATATATGTTGTTAAATTCAGTTTTTTTTCAGCATGATAGTCCGGAATGTTTACAAGCTTGTTGCACTTTGAGACGGCGAATGTCCTCCAGTTCGTATTGGCGTTGTGTACCTAATTCTTTCTCACATTGTGGGCAAAGAATGGGTAATTTGTTTTAGGTAGAAGAGGAATTGTGTACTGATATTGGAACCAGAAGAACGCGCCTCCACAAGATGAAGAAGAACGCGGCGCCCTACAAACCCATCGGATCGTGAAACATCACATTAAGGTAGATATAGACACTATTTGCGTTCGGGACGTCAGACTTTCTGGGCAATCAGGCACTCTCCTATCTTTTAACTACTTGATAGGAAATATTGGTATAACAGCAGCAATTCTGAAAAAGGCACCAATTCTGGAGATGGAGAGGCCGGCTGAAGGGGTAGGAGGAGGCCGGATTTTTTTTTAACGCCATGTGTGCATGCACTAGAGGCCTACATACATGTTGTTAAATTCAGGTTTTTTTCAGCCTGATAGTCCAGAATATTTACAAGCTTGTCGCACTTTGAGACGGCGAATGTCCTCCAGTTCGTATTGGCGTTGTGTCCTTAATTCTTTCTCACATTGTGGACAAAGAATGGGTAATTTGTTTTAGGTAGAAGAGGAATTGTGTACTGATATTGGTACCAGAAGAACGCGCCTCCATAGGATGAAGAAGAACGCGGCGCGCTACAAACCTTTCGGATCGTGAAACATCACATTAAGGTAGATATAGACACCATTTGCTTTCGGGACGTCAGACTTTCTGGGCCATCAGGCACTCTCCTATCTTTTAACTACATGATAGGAAATATTGGTGTGGCAGCAATTCTGAAAAATGCACCAACCCTGGAGATGGAAAGGCCGGCTGAAGGGGTAGGAGGAGGCCGGATTTTTTTTTTAACGCCATGTGTGCATGCACTGGAGGCCTACATACATGTTGTTAAATTCAGTGTTTTTTCAGCCTGATAGTCCAGAATGTTTACAAGCTTGTCGCACTTTGAGACGGCGAATGTCCTCCGGTTCGTATTGGCGTTGTGTCCCTAATTCTTTCTCACATTGTGGGCAAAGAATGGGTAATTTGTTTTAGGTAGAAGAGGAATTGTGTACTGATATTGGAACCAGAAGAACGTGCCTCCACAAGATGAAGAAGAACGCGGCGCCCTACAAACCCATCGGATCGTGAAACATCACATTAAGGTAGATATAGACACTATTTGCGTTCGGGACGTCAGACTTTCTGGGCAATCAGGCACTCTCCTATCTTTTAACTACTCGATAGGAAATATTGGTATGGCAGCAATTCTGAAAAAGGCACCAATTCTGGAGATGGAGAGGCCGGCTGAAGGGGTAGGAGGAGGCCGGATTTTTTTTTTAACGCCATGTGTGCATGCACTGGAGGCCTACATACATGTTGTTAAATTCAGGTTTTTTTCAGCCTGATAGTCCAGAATATTTACAAGCTTGTCGCACTTTGAGACGGCGAATGTCCTCCAGTTCGTATTGGCGTTGTGTCCCTAATTCTTTCTCACATTGTGGGCAAAGAATGGGTAATTTGTTTTAGGTAGAAGAGGAATTATGTACTGATATTGGAACCAGAAGAACGCGCCTCCACAAGATGAAGAAGAACGCGGCGCCCTACAAACCTGTCGGATCGTGAAACATCACATTAAGGTAGATATAGACACAATTTGCGTTCGGGACGTCAGACTTTCTGGGCCATCAGGCACTCTCCTATCTTTTAACTACATGATAGGAAATATTGGTGTGGCAGCAATTCTGAAAAATGCACCAATTCTGGAGATGGAAAGGCCGGCTGAAGGGGTAGGAGGAGGCCGGATTTTTTTTTTAACGCCATGTGTGCATGCACTGGAGGCCTACATACATGTTGTTAAATTCTGTATTTTTTCAGCCTGATAGTCCAGAATGTTTACAAGCTTGTTGCACTTTGAGACGGCGAATGTCCTCCAGTTCGTATTGGCGTTGTGTACCTAATTCTTTCTCACATTGTGGGCAAAGAATGGGTAATTTGTTTTAGGTAGAAGAGGAATTGTGTACTAATATTGGTACCAGAAGAATGCGCCTTTATAGGATGAAGAGGAACGTGGCGCGCTACAAACCCATCGGATCGTGAAACATCACATTAAGGTAGATATAGACACTATTTGCGTTCGGGACGTCAGACTTTCTGGGCCATCAGGCACTCTCCTATCTTTTAACTACATGATAGGAAATATTGGTGTGGCAGCAATTCTGAAAAATGCACCAACTCTGGAGATGGAAAGGCCGGCTGAAGGGGTAGGAGGAGGCCGGATTTTGTTTTTTAACACCATGTGTGCATGCACTGGAGGCCTACATACATGTTGTTAAATTCAGTTTTTTTTCAGCCTGATAGTCCAGAATGTTTACAAGCTTGTTGCACTTTGAGACGGCGAATGTCCTCCAGTTCGTATTGGCGTTGTGTCCCTAATTCTTTCTCACATTGTGGGCAAAGAATGGGTAATTTGTTTTAGGTAGAAGAGGAATTATGTACTGATATTGGAACCAGAAGAACGCGCCTCCACAAGATGAAGAAGAACGCGGCGCCCTACAAACCTGTCGGATCGTGAAACATCACATTAAGGTAGATATAGACACAATTTGCGTTTTGGACGTCAGACTTTCTGGGCCATCAGGCACTCTCCTGTCTTTTAACTACATGATAGGAAATATTGGTGTGGCAGCAATTCTGAAAAATGCACCAATTCTGGAGATGGAGAGGCCGGCTGAAGGGGTAGGAGGAGGCCGGATTTTTTTTAACGCTATGTGTGCATGCACTGGAGGCCTACATACATGTTGTTAAATTCAGTGTTTTTTCAGCCTGATAGTCCAGAATGTTTACAAGCTTGTCGCACTTTGAGACGGCGAATGTCCTCCAGTTCGTATTGGCGTTGTGTACCTAATTCTTTCTCACATTGTGGGCAAAGAATGGGTAATTTGTTTTAGGTAGAAGAGGAATTGTGTACTAATATTGGTACCAGAAGAATGCGCCTTTATAGGATGAAGAGGAACGCGGCGCCCTAAAAACCCATCGGATCGTGAAACATCACATTAAGGTAGATATAGACACTATATGCGTTCGGGACGTCAGACTTTCTGGGCAATCAGGCACTCTCCTATCTTTTAACTACTCGATAGGAAATATTGGTGTGGCAGCAATTCTGAAAAAGTCACCAATTCTGGAGATGGAGAGGCCGGCTGAAGGGGTAGGAGGAGGCCGGATTTTTTTTTTAACGCCATGTGTGCATGCACTGGAGGCCTACATACATGTTGTTAAATTCAGGTTTTTTTCAGCCTGATAGTCCAGAATATTTACAAGCTTGTCGCACTTTGAGACGGCGAATGTCCTCCAGTTCGTATTGGCGTTGTGTCCCTAATTCTTTCTCACATTGTGGGCAAAGAATGGGTAATTTGTTTTAGGTAGAAGAGGAATTGTGTACTGATATTGGAACCAGAAGTACGCGCCTCCACAAGATGAAGAAGAACGCGGCGCCCTACAAACCTGTCGGATCGTGAAACATCACATTAAGGTAGATATAGACACCATTTGCGTTCGGGACGTCAGACTTTCTGGGCCATCAGGCACTCTCCTATCTTTTAACTACATGATAGGAAATATTGGTGTGGCAGCAATTCTGAAAAATGCACCAATTCTGGAGATGGAAAGGCCGGCTGAAGGGGTAGGATGAGGCCGGATTTTTTTTTTAACGCCATGTGTGCATGCACTGGAGGCCTACATACATGTTGTTAAATTCTGTGTTTTTTCAGCCTGATAGTCCAGAATGTTTACAAGCTTGTCGCACTTTGAGACGGCGAATGTCCTCCAGTTCGTATTGGCGTTGTGTCCCTAATTCTTTCTCACATTGTGGGCAAAGAATGGGTAATTTGTTTTAGGTAGAAGAGGAATTGTGTACTAATATTGGTACCAGAAGAATGCGCCTTTATAGGATGAAGAGGAACGCGGCGTGCTACAAACCCATCGGATCGTGAAACATCACATTAAGGTAGATATAGACAATATTTGCGTTCGGGACGTCAGACTTTCTGGGCAATCAGGCACTCTCCTATCTTTTAACTACTCGATAGGAAATATTGGTGTGGCAGCAATTCTGAAAAAGGCACCAATTCTGGAGATGGAGAGGCCGGCTGAAGGGGTAGGAGGAGGCCGGATTTTTTTTTTAACGCCATGTGTGCATGCACTGGAGGCCTACATACATGTTGTTAAATTCAGTGTTTTTTCAGCCTGATAGTCCAGAATATTTACAAGCTTGTCGCACTTTGAGACGGCGAATGTCCTCCAGTTCGTATTGGCGTTGTGTCCCTAATTCTTTCTCACATTGTGGGCAAAGAATGGGTAATTTGTTTTAGCTAGAAGAGGAATTATGTACTGATATTGGAGCCAGAAGAACGCGCCTCCACATGATGAAGAAGAACGTGGCGCCCTACAAACCTGTCGGATCGTGAAACATCACATTAAGGTAGATATAGACACCATTTGCGTTCGGGACGTCAGACTTTCTGGGCCATCAGGCACTCTCCTATCTTTTAACTACATGATAGGAAATATTGGTGTGGCAGCAATTCTGAAAAATGCACCAACTCTGGAGATGGAAAGGCCGGCTGAAGGGGTAGGAGGAGGCCGGATTTTGTTTTTTAACACCATGTGTGCATGCACTGGAGGCCTACATACATGTTGTTAAATTCAGTGTTTTTTCAGCCTGATAGTCCAGAATGTTTACAAGCTTGTCGCACTTTGAGACGGCGAATGTCCTCCAGTTCGTATTGGCGTTGTGTCCCTAATTCTTTCTCACATTGTGGGCAAAGAATGGGTAATTTCTTTTAGGTAGAAGAGGAATTATGTACTGATATTGGAACCAGAAGAACGCGCCTCCACAAGATGAAGAAGAACGCGGCGCCCTACAAACCTGTCGGATCGTGAAACATCACATTAAGGTAGATATAGACACAATTTGTGTTCGGGACGTCAGACTTTCTGGGCCATCAGGCACTCCCCTATCTTTTAACTACATGATAGGAAATATTGGTGTGGCAGCAATTCTGAAAAATGCACCAATTCTGGAGATGGAGAGGCCGGCTGAAGGGGTAGGAGGAGGCCGGATTTTTTTTAACGCTATGTGTGCATGCACTGGAGGCCTACATACATGTTGTTAAATTCAGTGTTTTTTCAGCCTGATAGTCCAGAATGTTTACAAGCTTGTCGCACTTTGAGACGGCGAATGTCCTCCAGTTCGTATTGGCGTTGTGTACCTAATTCTTTCTCACATTGTGGGCAAAGAATGGGTAATTTGTTTTAGGTAGAAGAGGAATTGTGTACTAATATTGGTACCAGAAGAATGCGCCTTTATAGGATGAAGAGGAACGCGGCGCGCTACAAACCCATCGGATCGTGAAACATCACATTAAGGTAGATATAGACACAATTTGCGTTCGGGACGTCAGACTTTCTGGGCCATAAGGCACTCTCCTGTCTTTTAACTACATGATAGGAAATAGTGGTGTGGTAGCAATTCTGAAAAAGGCACCAATTCTGGAGATGGAGAGGCCGGCTGAAGGGATAGGAGGAGGCTGGATTTTTTTTTTAACGCCATGTGTGCATGCACTGGAGGCCTACATACATGTTGTTAAATTCAGGGTTTTTTCAGCCTGATAGTCCAGAATATTTACAAGCTTGTCGCACTTTGAGACGGCGAATGTCCTCCAGTTCGTATTGGCGTTGTGTCCCTAATTCTTTCTCACATTGTGGGCAAAGAATGGGTTATTTGTTTTAGGTAAAAGAGGAATTGTGTACTAATATTGGTACCAGAAGAATGCGCCTTTATAGGATGAAGAGGAACGCGGCGCGCTACAAACCCATCGGATCGTGAAACATCACATTAAGGTAGATATAGACACTATTTGCGTTCGGGACGACAGACTTTCTGGGCCATCAGGCACTCTCCTATCTTTTAACTACATGATAGGAAATATTGGTGTGGCAACAATTCTGAAAAATGCACCAACTCTGGAGATGGAAAGGCCGGCTGAAGGGGTAGGAGGAGGCCAGATTTTGTTTTTTAACACCATGTGTGCATGCACTGGAGGCCTACATACATGTTGTTAAATTCAGTTTTTTTTCAGCCTGATAGTCCAGAATGTTTACAAGCTTGTTGCACTTTGAGACGGCGAATGTCCTCCAGTTCGTATTGGCGTTGTGTACCTAATTCTTTCTCACATTGTGGGCAAAGAATGGGTAATTTGTTTTAGGTAGAAGAGGAATTTTGTACTAATATTGGTACCAGAAGAATGCGCCTTTATAGGATGAAGAGGAACACGGCGCGCTACAAACCCATCGGATCGTGAAACATCACATTAAGGTAGATATAGACACTATTTACGTTCGGGACGTCAGACTTTCTGGGCCATCAGGCACTCTCCTATCTTTTAAATACATGATAGGAAATATTGGTGTGGCAGCAATTCTGAAAAATGCACCAATTCTGGAGATGTAGAGGCCGGCTAAAGGGGTAGGAGGAGGCCGGATTTTGTTTTTTAACACCATGTGTGCATGCACTAGAGGCCTACATACATGTTGTTAAATTCAGGTTTTTTTCAGCCTGATAGTCCAGAATGTTTACAAGCTTGTTGCACTTTGAGACGGCGAATGTCCTCCAGTTCGTATTGGCGTTGTGTACCTAATTCTTTCTCACATTGTGGGCAAAGAATGGGTAATTTGTTTTAGGTAGAAGAGGAATTGTGTACTGATATTGGAACCAGAAGAACGCGCCTCCACAAGATGAAGAAGAACGCGGCGCCCTACAAACCCATCGGATCGTGAAACATCACATTAAGGTAGATATAGACACTATTTGCGTTCGGGACGTCAGACTTTCTGGGCAATCAGGCACTCTCCTATCTTTTAACTACTCGATAGGAAATATTGGTATGGCAGCAATTCTGAAAAAGGCACCAATTCTGGAGATGGAGAGGCCGGCTGAAGGGGTAGGAGGAGGCCGGATTTTTTTTTTAACGCCATGTGTGCATGCACTGGAGGCCTACATACATGTTGTTAAATTCAGGTTTTTTTCAGCCTGATAGTCCAGAATATTTACAAGCTTGTCGCACTTTGAGACGGCGAATGTCCTCCAGTTCGTATTGGCGTTGTGTCCCTAATTCTTTCTCACATTGTGGGCAAAGAATGGGTAATTTGTTTTAGGTAGAAGAGGAATTGTGTACTAATATTGGTACCAGAAGAATGCGCCTTTATAGGATGAAGAGGAACGCGGCGCGCTACAAACCCATCGGATCGTGAAACATCACATTAAGGTAGATATAGACACAATTTGCGTTCGGGACGTCAGACTTTCTGGGCCATAAGGCACTCTCCTGTCTTTTAACTACATGATAGGAAATATTGGTGTGGTAGCAATTCTGAAAAAGGCACCAATGCTGGAGATGGAGAGGCCGGCTGAAGGGGTAGGAGGAGGCCGGATTTTTTTTTTAACGCCATGTGTGCATGATCTAGAGGCCTACATATATGTTGTTAAATTCAGTTTTTTTTCAGCATGATAGTCCGGAATGTTTACAAGCTTGTTGCACTTTGAGACGGCGAATGTCCTCCAGTTCGTATTGGCGTTGTGTCCCTAATTCTTTCTCACATTGTGGGCAAAGAATGGGTAATTTGTTTTAGGTAGAAGAGGAATTGTGTACTGATATTGGAACCAGAAGAACGCGCCTCCACAAGATGAAGAAGAACGCGGCGCCCTACAAACCCATCGGATCGTGAAACATCACATTAAGGTAGATATAGACACTATTTGCGTTCGGGACGTCAGACTTTCTGGGCAATCAGGCACTCTCCTATCTTTTAACTACTTGATAGGAAATATTGGTATAACAGCAGCAATTCTGAAAAAGGCACCAATTCTGGAGATGGAGAGGCCGGCTGAAGGGGTAGGAGGAGGCCGGATTTTTTTTTAACGCCATGTGTGCATGCACTAGAGGCCTACATACATGTTGTTAAATTCAGGTTTTTTTCAGCCTGATAGTCCAGAATATTTACAAGCTTGTCGCACTTTGAGACGGCGAATGTCCTCCAGTTCGTATTGGCGTTGTGTCCCTAATTCTTTCTCACATTGTGGACAAAGAATGGGTAATTTGTTTTAGGTAGAAGAGGAATTGTGTACTGATATTGGTACCAGAAGAACGCGCCTCCATAGGATGAAGAAGAACGCGGCGCGCTACAAACCTTTCGGATCGTGAAACATCACATTAAGGTAGATATAGACACCATTTGCGTTCGGGACGTCAGACTTTCTGGGCCATCAGGCACTCTCCTATCTTTTAACTACATGATAGGAAATATTGGTGTGGCAGCAATTCTGAAAAATGCACCAACCCTGGAGATGGAAAGGCCGGCTGAAGGGGTAGGAGGAGGCCGGATTTTTTTTTAACGCCATGTGTGCATGCACTGGAGGCCTACATACATGTTGTTAAATTCAGTGTTTTTTCAGCCTGATAGTCCAGAATGTTTACAAGCTTGTCGCACTTTGAGACGGCGAATGTCCTCCGGTTCGTATTGGCGTTGTGTCCCTAATTCTTTCTCACATTGTGGGCAAAGAATGGGTAATTTGTTTTAGGTAGAAGAGGAATTGTGTACTGATATTGGAACCAGAAGAACGTGCCTCCACAAGATGAAGAAGAACGCGGCGCCCTACAAACCCATCGGATCGTGAAACATCACATTAAGGTAGATATAGACACTATTTGCGTTCGGGACGTCAGACTTTCTGGGCAATCAGGCACTCTCCTATCTTTTAACTACTCGATAGGAAATATTGGTATGGCAGCAATTCTGAAAAAGGCACCAATTCTGGAGATGGAGAGGCCGGCTGAAGGGGTAGGAGGAGGCCGGATTTTTTTTTTAACGCCATGTGTGCATGCACTGGAGGCCTACATACATGTTGTTAAATTCAGGTTTTTTTCAGCCTGATAGTCCAGAATATTTACAAGCTTGTCGCACTTTGAGACGGCGAATGTCCTCCAGTTCGTATTGGCGTTGTGTCCCTAATTCTTTCTCACATTGTGGGCAAAGAATGGGTAATTTGTTTTAGGTAGAAGAGGAATTGTGTACTAATATTGGTACCAGAAGAATGCGCCTTTATAGGATGAAGAGGAACGTGGCGCGCTACAAACCCATCGGATCGTGAAACATCACATTAAGGTAGATATAGACACTATTTGCGTTCGGGACGTCAGACTTTCTGGGCCATCAGGCACTCTCCTATCTTTTAAATACATGATAGGAAATATTGGTGTGGCAGCAATTCTGAAAAATGCACCAATTCTGGAGATGTAGAGGCCGGCTGAAGGGGTAGGAGGAGGCCGGATTTTTTTTTTAACGCCATGTGTGCATGCACTGGAGGCCTACATACATGTTGTTAAATTCAGTGTTTTTTCAGCCTGATAGTCCAGAATGTTTACAAGCTTGTCGCACTTTGAGACGGCGAATGTCCTCCAGTTCGTATTGGCGTTGTGTCCCTAATTCTTTCTCACATTGTGGGCAAAGAATGGGTTATTTGTTTTAGGTAGAAGAGGAATTATGTACTGATATTGGAACCAGAAGAACGCGCCTCCACAAGATGAAGTAGAACGCGGCGCCCTACAAACCTGTCGGATCGTGAAACATCACATTAAGGTAGATATAGACACCATTTGTGTTCGGGACGTCAGACTTTCTGGGCCATCAGGCACTCTCCTATCTTTTAACTACATGATAGGAAATATTGTTGTGGCAGCAATTCTGAAAAATGCACCAATTCTGGAGATGGAGAGGCCGGCTGAAGAGGTAGGAGGAGGCCTGATTTTTTTTTTAACGCCATGTGTGCATGCACTGGAGGCCTACATACATGTTGTTAAATTCAGTGTTTTTTCAGCCTGATAGTCCAGAATGTTTACAAGCTTGTCGCACTTTGAGACGGCGAATGTCCTCCAGTTCATATTGGCGTTGTGTCCCTAATTCTTTCTCACATTGTGGGTAAAGAATGGGTTATTTGTTTTAGGTAGAAGAGGAATTGTGTACTAATATTGGTACCAGAAGAATGCGCCTTTATAGGATGAAGAGGAACGCGGCGCGCTACAAACCCATCAGATCGTGAAACATCACATTAAGGTAGATATAGACACAATTTGCGTTCGGGACGTCAGACTTTCTGGGCCATAAGGCACTCTCCTATCTTTTAACTACATGATAGGAAATATTGGTGTGGCAGCAATTCTGAAAAATGCACCAACTCTGGAGATGGAAAGGCCGGCTGAAGGGGTAGGAGGAGGCCAGATTTTGTTTTTTAACACCATGTGTGCATGCACTGGAGGCCTACATACATGTTGTTAAATTCAGTTTTTTTTCAGCCTGATAGTCCAGAATGTTTACAAGCTTGTTGCACTTTGAGACGGCGAATGTCCTTCAGTTCGTATTGGCGTTGTGTACCTAATTCTTTCTCACATTGTGGGCAAAGAATGGGTAATTTGTTTTAGGTAGAAGAGGAATTGTGTACTAATATTGGTACCAGAAGAATGCGCCTTTATAGGATGAAGAGGAACGCGGCGCGCTACAAACCCATCGGATCGTGAAACATCACATTAAGGTAGATATAGACACTATTGGCTTTCGGGACGTCAGACTTTCTGGGCCATCAGGCACTCTCCTATCTTTTAAATACATGATAGGAAATATTGGTGTGGCAGCAATTCTGAAAAATGCACCAATTCTGGAGATGGAGAGGCCGGCTGAAGGGGTAGGAGGAGGCCGGATTTTTTTTAACGCTATGTGTGCATGCACTGGAGGCCTACATACATGTTGTTAAATTCAGTGTTTTTTCAGCCTGATAGTCCAGAATGTTTACAAGCTTGTCGCACTTTGAGACGGCGAATGTCCTCCAGTTCGTATTGGCGTTGTGTACCTAATTCTTTCTCACATTGTGGGCAAAGAATGGGTAATTTGTTTTAGGTAGAAGAGGAATTGTGTACTAATATTGGTACCAGAAGAATGCGCCTTTATAGGATGAAGAGGAACGCGGCGCGCTACAAACCCATCGGATCGTGAAACATCACATTAAGGTAGATATAGACACAATTTGCGTTCGGGACGTCAGACTTTCTGGGCCATAAGGCACTCTCCTGTCTTTTAACTACATGATAGGAAATAGTGGTGTGGTAGCAATTCTGAAAAAGGCACCAATTCTGGAGATGGAGAGGCCGGCTGAAGGGATAGGAGGAGGCCGGATTTTTTTTTTAACGCCATGTGTGCATGCACTGGAGGCCTACATACATGTTGTTAAATTCAGGGTTTTTTCAGCCTGATAGTCCAGAATATTTACAAGCTTGTCGCACTTTGAGACGGCGAATGTCCTCCAGTTCGTATTGGCGTTGTGTCCCTAATTCTTTCTCACATTGTGGGCAAAGAATGGGTTATTTGTTTTAGGTAAAAGAGGAATTGTGTACTAATATTGGTACCAGAAGAATGCGCCTTTATAGGATGAAGAGGAACGCGGCGCCCTACAAATCCATCGGATCGTGAAACATCACATTAAGGTAGATATAGACACTATATGCGTTCGGGACGTCAGACTTTCTGGGCAATCAGGCACTCTCCTATCTTTTAACTACTCGATAGGAAATATTGGTATGGCAGCAATTCTGAAAAAGGCACCAATTCTGGAGATGGGGAGGCCGGCTGAAGGGGTAGGAGGAGGCCGGATTTTTTTTTTAACGCCATGTGTGCATGCACTAGAGGCCTACATACATGTTGTTAAATTCAGGTTTTTTTCAGCCTGATAGTCCAGAATATTTACAAGCTTGTCGCACTTTGAGACGGCGAATGTCCTCCAGTTCGTATTGGCGTTGTGTCCCTAATTCTTTCTCACATTGTGGGCAAAGAATGGGTTATTTGTTTTAGGTAAAAGAGGAATTGTGTACTAATATTGGTACCAGAAGAATGCGCCTTTATAGGATGAAGAGGAACGCGGCGCGCTACAAACCCATCGGATCGTGAAACATCACATTAAGGTAGATATAGACACTATTTGCGTTCGGGACGACAGACTTTCTGGGCCATCAGGCACTCTCCTATCTTTTAACTACATGATAGGAAATATTGGTGTGGCAACAATTCTGAAAAATGCACCAACTCTGGAGATGGAAAGGCCGGCTGAAGGGGTAGGAGGAGGCCAGATTTTGTTTTTTAACACCATGTGTGCATGCACTGGAGGCCTACATACATGTTGTTAAATTCAGTTTTTTTTCAGCCTGATAGTCCAGAATGTTTACAAGCTTGTTGCACTTTGAGACGGCGAATGTCCTCCAGTTCGTATTGGCGTTGTGTACCTAATTCTTTCTCACATTGTGGGCAAAGAATGGGTAATTTGTTTTAGGTAGAAGAGGAATTTTGTACTAATATTGGTACCAGAAGAATGCGCCTTTATAGGATGAAGAGGAACACGGCGCGCTACAAACCCATCGGATCGTGAAACATCACATTAAGGTAGATATAGACACTATTTACGTTCGGGACGTCAGACTTTCTGGGCCATCAGGCACTCTCCTATCTTTTAAATACATGATAGGAAATATTGGTGTGGCAGCAATTCTGAAAAATGCACCAATTCTGGAGATGTAGAGGCCGGCTAAAGGGGTAGGAGGAGGCCGGATTTTGTTTTTTAACACCATGTGTGCATGCACTGGAGGCCTACATACATGTTGTTAAATTCAGGTTTTTTTCAGCCTGATAGTCCAGAATGTTTACAAGCTTGTTGCACTTTGAGACGGCGAATGTCCTCCTGTTCGTATTGGCGTTGTGTACCTAATTCTTTCTCACATTGTGGGCAAAGAATGGGTAATTTGTTTTAGGTAGAAGAGGAATTGTGTACTAATATTGGTACCAGAAGAATGGGCCTTTATAGGATGAAGAGGAACGCGGCGCGCTACAAACCCATCGGATCGTGAAACATCACATTAAGGTAGATATAGACACAATTTGCGTTCGGGACGTCAGACTTTCTGGGCCATAAGGCACTCTCCTGTCTTTTAACTACATGATAGGAAATATTGGTGTGGTAGCAATTCTGAAAAAGGCACCAATGCTGGAGATGGAGAGGCCGGCTGAAGGCGTAGGAGGAGGCCGGATTTTTTTTTTAACGCCATGTGTGCATGCACTAGAGGCCTACATACATGTTGTTAAATTCAGGTTTTTTTCAGCCTGATAGTCCAGAATGTTTACAAGCTTGTTGCACTTTGAGACGGCGAATGTCCTCCAGTTCGTATTGGCGTTGTGTACCTAATTCTTTCTCACATTGTGGGCAAAGAATGGGTAATTTGTTTTAGGTAGAAGAGGAATTGTGTACTGATATTGGAACCAGAAGAACGCGCCTCCACAAGATGAAGAAGAACGCGGCGCCCTACAAACCCATCGGATCGTGAAACATCACATTAAGGTAGATATAGACACTATTTGCGTTCGGGACGTCAGACTTTCTGGGCAATCAGGCACTCTCCTATCTTTTAAATACATGATAGGAAATATTGGTGTGGCAGCAATTCTGAAAAATGCACCAATTCTGGAGATGGAGAGGCCGGCTGAAGGGGTAGGAGGAGGCCGGATTTTTTTTAACGCTATGTGTGCATGCACTGGAGGCCTACATACATGTTGTTAAATTCAGTGTTTTTTCAGCCTGATAGTCCAGAATGTTTACAAGCTTGTCGCACTTTGAGACGGCGAATGTCCTCCAGTTCGTATTGGCGTTGTGTACCTAATTCTTTCTCACATTGTGGGCAAAGAATGGGTAATTTGTTTTAGGTAGAAGAGGAATTGTGTACTAATATTGGTACCAGAAGAATGCGCCTTTATAGGATGAAGAGGAACGCGGCGCGCTACAAACCCATCGGATCGTGAAACATCACATTAAGGTAGATATAGACACAATTTGCGTTCGGGACGTCAGACTTTCTGGGCCATAAGGCACTCTCCTGTCTTTTAACTACATGATAGGAAATAGTGGTGTGGTAGCAATTCTGAAAAAGGCACCAATTCTGGAGATGGAGAGGCCGGCTGAAGGGATAGGAGGAGGCCGGATTTTTTTTTTAACGCCATGTGTGCATGCACTGGAGGCCTACATACATGTTGTTAAATTCAGGGTTTTTTCAGCCTGATAGTCCAGAATATTTACAAGCTTGTCGCACTTTGAGACGGCGAATGTCCTCCAGTTCGTATTGGCGTTGTGTCCCTAATTCTTTCTCACATTGTGGGCAAAGAATGGGTTATTTGTTTTAGGTAAAAGAGGAATTGTGTACTAATATTGGTACCAGAAGAATGCGCCTTTATAGGATGAAGAGGAACGCGGCGCCCTACAAATCCATCGGATCGTGAAACATCACATTAAGGTAGATATAGACACTATATGCGTTCGGGACGTCAGACTTTCTGGGCAATCAGGCACTCTCCTATCTTTTAACTACTCGATAGGAAATATTGGTATGGCAGCAATTCTGAAAAAGGCACCAATTCTGGAGATGGGGAGGCCGGCTGAAGGGGTAGGAGGAGGCCGGATTTTTTTTTTAACGCCATGTGTGCATGCACTAGAGGCCTACATACATGTTGTTAAATTCAGGTTTTTTTCAGCCTGATAGTCCAGAATATTTACAAGCTTGTCGCACTTTGAGACGGCGAATGTCCTCCAGTTCGTATTGGCGTTGTGTCCCTAATTCTTTCTCACATTGTGGGCAAAGAATGGGTTATTTGTTTTAGGTAAAAGAGGAATTGTGTACTAATATTGGTACCAGAAGAATGCGCCTTTATAGGATGAAGAGGAACGCGGCGCGCTACAAACCCATCGGATCGTGAAACATCACATTAAGGTAGATATAGACACTATTTGCGTTCGGGACGACAGACTTTCTGGGCCATCAGGCACTCTCCTATCTTTTAACTACATGATAGGAAATATTGGTGTGGCAACAATTCTGAAAAATGCACCAACTCTGGAGATGGAAAGGCCGGCTGAAGGGGTAGGAGGAGGCCAGATTTTGTTTTTTAACACCATGTGTGCATGCACTGGAGGCCTACATACATGTTGTTAAATTCAGTTTTTTTTCAGCCTGATAGTCCAGAATGTTTACAAGCTTGTTGCACTTTGAGACGGCGAATGTCCTCCAGTTCGTATTGGCGTTGTGTACCTAATTCTTTCTCACATTGTGGGCAAAGAATGGGTAATTTGTTTTAGGTAGAAGAGGAATTTTGTACTAATATTGGTACCAGAAGAATGCGCCTTTATAGGATGAAGAGGAACACGGCGCGCTACAAACCCATCGGATCGTGAAACATCACATTAAGGTAGATATAGACACTATTTACGTTCGGGACGTCAGACTTTCTGGGCCATCAGGCACTCTCCTATCTTTTAAATACATGATAGGAAATATTGGTGTGGCAGCAATTCTGAAAAATGCACCAATTCTGGAGATGTAGAGGCCGGCTAAAGGGGTAGGAGGAGGCCGGATTTTGTTTTTTAACACCATGTGTGCATGCACTGGAGGCCTACATACATGTTGTTAAATTCAGGTTTTTTTCAGCCTGATAGTCCAGAATGTTTACAAGCTTGTTGCACTTTGAGACGGCGAATGTCCTCCTGTTCGTATTGGCGTTGTGTACCTAATTCTTTCTCACATTGTGGGCAAAGAATGGGTAATTTGTTTTAGGTAGAAGAGGAATTGTGTACTAATATTGGTACCAGAAGAATGGGCCTTTATAGGATGAAGAGGAACGCGGCGCGCTACAAACCCATCGGATCGTGAAACATCACATTAAGGTAGATATAGACACAATTTGCGTTCGGGACGTCAGACTTTCTGGGCCATAAGGCACTCTCCTGTCTTTTAACTACATGATAGGAAATATTGGTGTGGTAGCAATTCTGAAAAAGGCACCAATGCTGGAGATGGAGAGGCCGGCTGAAGGCGTAGGAGGAGGCCGGATTTTTTTTTTAACGCCATGTGTGCATGCACTAGAGGCCTACATACATGTTGTTAAATTCAGGTTTTTTTCAGCCTGATAGTCCAGAATGTTTACAAGCTTGTTGCACTTTGAGACGGCGAATGTCCTCCAGTTCGTATTGGCGTTGTGTACCTAATTCTTTCTCACATTGTGGGCAAAGAATGGGTAATTTGTTTTAGGTAGAAGAGGAATTGTGTACTGATATTGGAACCAGAAGAACGCGCCTCCACAAGATGAAGAAGAACGCGGCGCCCTACAAACCCATCGGATCGTGAAACATCACATTAAGGTAGATATAGACACTATTTGCGTTCGGGACGTCAGACTTTCTGGGCAATCAGGCACTCTCCTATCTTTTAACTACTCGATAGGAAATATTGGTATGGCAGCAATTCTGAAAAAGGCACCAATTCTGGAGATGGAGAGGCCGGCTGAAGGGGTAGGAGGAGGCCGGATTTTTTTTTAACGCCATGTGTGCATGCACTAGAGGCCTACATACATGTTGTTAAATTCAGGTTTTTTTCAGCCTGATAGTCCAGAATATTTACAAGCTTGTCGCACTTTGAGACGGCGAATGTCCTCCAGTTCGTATTGGCGTTGTGTCCCTAATTCTTTCTCACATTGTGGACAAAGAATGGGTAATTTGTTTTAGGTAGAAGAGGAATTGTGTACTGATATTGGTACCAGAAGAACGCGCCTCCATAGGATGAAGAAGAACGCGGCGCGCTACAAACCTTTCGGATCGTGAAACATCACATTAAGGTAGATATAGACACCATTTGCGTTCGGGACGTCAGACTTTCTGGGCCATCAGGCACTCTCCTATCTTTTAACTACATGATAGGAAATATTGGTGTGGCAGCAATTCTGAAAAATGCACCAACCCTGGAGATGGAAAGGCCGGCTGAAGGGGTAGGAGGAGGCCGGATTTTTTTTTAACGCCATGTGTGCATGCACTGGAGGCCTACATACATGTTGTTAAATTCAGTGTTTTTTCAGCCTGATAGTCCAGAATGTTTACAAGCTTGTCGCACTTTGAGACGGCGAATGTCCTCCGGTTCGTATTGGCGTTGTGTCCCTAATTCTTTCTCACATTGTGGACAAAGAATGGGTAATTTGTTTTAGGTAGAAGAGGAATTGTGTACTGATATTGGTACCAGAAGAACGCGCCTCCATAGGATGAAGAAGAACGCGGCGCGCTACAAACCTTTCGGATCGTGAAACATCACATTAAGGTAGATATAGACACCATTTGCGTTCGGGACGTCAGACTTTCTGGGCCATCAGGCACTCTCCTATCTTTTAACTACATGATAGGAAATATTGGTGTGGCAGCAATTCTGAAAAATGCACCAACCCTGGAGATGGAAAGGCCGGCTGAAGGGGTAGGAGGAGGCCGGATTTTTTTTTAACGCCATGTGTGCATGCACTGGAGGCCTACATACATGTTGTTAAATTCAGTGTTTTTTCAGCCTGATAGTCCAGAATGTTTACAAGCTTGTCGCACTTTGAGACGGCGAATGTCCTCCGGTTCGTATTGGCGTTGTGTCCCTAATTCTTTCTCACATTGTGGGCAAAGAATGGGTAATTTGTTTTAGGTAGAAGAGGAATTGTGTACTGATATTGGAACCAGAAGAACGTGCCTCCACAAGATGAAGAAGAACGCGGCGCCCTACAAACCCATCGGATCGTGAAACATCACATTAAGGTAGATATAGACACTATTTGCGTTCGGGACGTCAGACTTTCTGGGCAATCAGGCACTCTCCTATCTTTTAACTACTTGATAGGAAATATTGGTATGGCAGCAATTCTGAAAAAGGCACCAATTCTGGAGATGGAGAGGCCGGCTGAAGGGGTAGGAGGAGGCCGGATTTTTTTTTTAACGCCATGTGTGCATGCACTGGAGGCCTACATACATGTTGTTAAATTCAGGTTTTTTTCAGCCTGATAGTCCAGAATATTTACAAGCTTGTCGCACTTTGAGACGGCGAATGTCCTCCAGTTCGTATTGGCGTTGTGTCCCTAATTCTTTCTCACATTGTGGGCAAAGAATGGGTAATTTGTTTTAGGTAGAAGAGGAATTATGTACTGATATTGGAACCAGAAGAACGCGCCTCCACAAGATGAAGAAGAACGCGGCGCCCTACAAACCTGTCGGATCGTGAAACATCACATTAAGGTAGATATAGACACAATTTGCGTTCGGGACGTCAGACTTTCTGGGCCATCAGGCACTCTCCTATCTTTTAACTACATGATAGGAAATATTGGTGTGGCAGCAATTCTGAAGAATGCACCAATTCTGGAGATGGAAAGGCCGGCTGAAGGGGTAGGAGGAGGCCGGATTTTTTTTTTAACGCCATGTGTGCATGCACTGGAGGCCTACATACATGTTGTTAAATTCTGTGTTTTTTCAGCCTGATAGTCCAGAATGTTTACAAGCTTGTTGCACTTTGAGACGGCGAATGTCCTCCAGTTCGTATTGGCGTTGTGTACCTAATTCTTTCTCACATTGTGGGCAAAGAATGGGTAATTTGTTTTAGGTAGAAGAGGAATTGTGTACTAATATTGGTACCAGAAGAATGCGCCTTTATAGGATGAAGAGGAACGTGGCGCGCTACAAACCCATCGGATCGTGAAACATCACATTAAGGTAGATATAGACACTATTTGCGTTCGGGACGTCAGACTTTCTGGGCCATCAGGCACTCTCCTATCTTTTAAATACATGATAGGAAATATTGGTGTGGCAGCAATTCTGAAAAATGCACCAATTCTGGAGATGTAGAGGCCGGCTGAAGGGGTAGGAGGAGGCCGGATTTTTTTTTTAACGCCATGTGTGCATGCACTGGAGGCCTACATACATGTTGTTAAATTCAGTGTTTTTTCAGCCTGATAGTCCAGAATGTTTACAAGCTTGTCGCACTTTGAGACGGCGAATGTCCTCCAGTTCGTATTGGCGTTGTGTCCCTAATTCTTTCTCACATTGTGGGCAAAGAATGGGTTATTTGTTTTAGGTAGAAGAGGAATTATGTACTGATATTGGAACCAGAAGAACGCGCCTCCACAAGATGAAGTAGAACGCGGCGCCCTACAAACCTGTCGGATCGTGAAACATCACATTAAGGTAGATATAGACACCATTTGTGTTCGGGACGTCAGACTTTCTGGGCCATCAGGCACTCTCCTATCTTTTAACTACATGATAGGAAATATTGTTGTGGCAGCAATTCTGAAAAATGCACCAATTCTGGAGATGGAGAGGCCGGCTGAAGAGGTAGGAGGAGGCCTGATTTTTTTTTTAACGCCATGTGTGCATGCACTGGAGGCCTACATACATGTTGTTAAATTCAGTGTTTTTTCAGCCTGATAGTCCAGAATGTTTACAAGCTTGTCGCACTTTGAGACGGCGAATGTCCTCCAGTTCATATTGGCGTTGTGTCCCTAATTCTTTCTCACATTGTGGGCAAAGAATGGGTAATTTGTTTTAGGTAGAAGAGGAATTGTGTACTGATATTGGAACCAGAAGAACGCGCCTCCACAAGATGAAGAAGAACGCGGCGCCCTACAAATCCATCGGATCGTGAAACATCACATTAAGGTAGATATAGACACTATATGCGTTCGGGACGTCAGACTTTCTGGGCCATCAGGCACTCTCCTATCTTTTAACTACATGATAGGAAATATTGGTGTGGCAGCAATTCTGAAAAATGCACCAACTCTGGAGATGGAAAGGCCGGCTGAAGGGGTAGGAGGAGGGCGGATTTTGTTTTTTAACACCATGTGTGCATGCACTGGAGGCGTACATACATGTTGTTAAATTCAGTTTTTTTTCAGCCTGATAGTCCAGAATGTTTACAAGCTTGTTGCACTTTGAGACGGCGAATGTCCTCCAGTTCGTATTGGCATTGTGTACCTAATTCTTTCTCACATTGTGGGCAAAGAATGGGTAATTTGTTTTAGGTAGAAGAGGAATTGTGTACTAATATTGGTACCAGAAGAATGCGCCTTTATAGGATGAAGAGGAACGCGGCGCGCTACAAACCCATCGGATCGTGAAACATCACATTAAGGTAGATATAGACACAATTTGCGTTCGGGACGTCAGACTTTCTGGGCCATAAGGCACTCTCCTGTCTTTTAACTACATGATAGGAAATATTGGTGTGGTAGCAATTCTGAAAAAGGCACCAATGCTGGAGATGGAGAGGCCGGCTGAAGGGGTAGGAGGAGGCCGGATTTTTTTTTTAACGCCATGTGTGCATGATCTAGAGGCCTACATATATGTTGTTAAATTCAGTTTTTTTTCAGCATGATAGTCCGGAATGTTTACAAGCTTGTTGCACTTTGAGACGGCGAATGTCCTCCAGTTCGTATTGGCGTTGTGTACCTAATTCTTTCTCACATTGTGGGCAAAGAATGGGTAATTTGTTTTAGGTAGAAGAGGAATTGTGTACTGATATTGGAACCAGAAGAACGCGCCTCCACAAGATGAAGAAGAACGCGGCGCCCTACAAACCCATCGGATCGTGAAACATCACATTAAGGTAGATATAGACACTATTTGCGTTCGGGACGTCAGACTTTCTGGGCAATCAGGCACTCTCCTATCTTTTAACTACTTGATAGGAAATATTGGTATAACAGCAGCAATTCTGAAAAAGGCACCAATTCTGGAGATGGAGAGGCCGGCTGAAGGGGTAGGAGGAGGCCGGATTTTTTTTTAACGCCATGTGTGCATGCACTAGAGGCCTACATACATGTTGTTAAATTCAGGTTTTTTTCAGCCTGATAGTCCAGAATATTTACAAGCTTGTCGCACTTTGAGACGGCGAATGTCCTCCAGTTCGTATTGGCGTTGTGTCCCTAATTCTTTCTCACATTGTGGACAAAGAATGGGTAATTTGTTTTAGGTAGAAGAGGAATTGTGTACTAATATTGGTACCAGAAGAACGCGCCTCCATAGGATGAAGAAGAACGCGGCGCGCTACAAACCTTTCGGATCGTGAAACATCACATTAAGGAAGATATAGACACTATTTGCGTTCGGGACGTCAGACTTTCTGGGCCATCAGGCACTCTCCTATCTTTTAAATACATGATAGGAAATATTGGTGTGGCAGCAATTCTGAAAAATGCACCAATTCTGGAGATGTAGAGGCCGGCTGAAGGGGTAGGAGGAGGCCGGATTTTTTTTTTAACGCCATGTGTGCATGCACTGGAGGCCTACATACATGTTGTTAAATTCAGTGTTTTTTCAGCCTGATAGTCCAGAATGTTTACAAGCTTGTCGCACTTTGAGACGGCGAATGTCCTCCAGTTCGTATTGGCGTTGTGTCCCTAATTCTTTCTCACATTGTGGGCAAAGAATGGGTTATTTGTTTTAGGTAGAAGAGGAATTATGTACTGATATTGGAACCAGAAGAACGCGCCTCCACAAGATGAAGTAGAACGCGGCGCCCTACAAACCTGTCGGATCGTGAAACATCACATTAAGGTAGATATAGACACCATTTGTGTTCGGGACGTCAGACTTTCTGGGCCATCAGGCACTCTCCTATCTTTTAACTACATGATAGGAAATATTGTTGTGGCAGCAATTCTGAAAAATGCACCAATTCTGGAGATGGAGAGGCCGGCTGAAGGGGTAGGAGGAGGCCGGATTTTTTTTTTTTAACGCCATGTGTGCATGCACTGGAGGCCTACATACATGTTGTTAAATTCAGTGTTTTTTCAGCCTGATAGTCCAGAATGTTTACAAGCTTGTCGCACTTTGAGACGGCGAATGTCCTCCGGTTCGTATTGGTGTTGTGTCCCTAATTCTTTCTCACATTGTGGGCAAAGAATGGGTAATTTGTTTTAGGTAGAAGAGGAATTGTGTACTGATATTGGAAACAGAAGAACGCGCCTCCACAAGATGAAGAAGAACGCGGCGCCCTACAAATCCATCGGATCGTGAAACATCACATTAAGGTAGATATAGACACTATATGCGTTCGGGACGTCAGACTTTCTGGGCAATCAGGCACTCTCCTATCTTTTAACTACTCGATAGGAAATATTGGTATGGCAGCAATTCTGAAAAAGGCACCAATTCTGGAGATGGGGAGGCCGGCTGAAGGGGTAGGAGGAGGCCGGATTTTTTTTTTAACGCCATGTGTGCATGCACTAGAGGCCTACATACATGTTGTTAAATTCAGGTTTTTTTCAGCCTGATAGTCCAGAATATTTACAAGCTTGTCGCACTTTGAGACGGCGAATGTCCTCCAGTTCGTATTGGCGTTGTGTCCCTAATTCTTTCTCACATTGTGGGCAAAGAATGGGTAATTTGTTTTAGGTAGAAGAGGAATTGTGTAATGATATTGGTACCAGAAGAACGCGCCTCCATAGGATGAAGAAGAACGCGGCGCGCTACAAACCTTTCGGATCGTGAAACATCACATTAAGGTAGATATAGACACCATTTGCGTTCGGGACGTCAGACTTTCTGGGCCATCAGGCACTCTCCTATCTTTTAACTACATGATAGGAAATATTGGTGTGGCAGCAATTCTGAAAAATGCACCAACTCTGGAGATGGAAAGGCCGGCTGAAGGGGTAGGAGGAGGGCGGATTTTGTTTTTTAACACCATGTGTGCATGCACTGGAGGCGTACATACATGTTGTTAAATTCAGGTTTTTTTCAGCCTGATAGTCCAGAATGTTTACAAGCTTGTTGCACTTTGAGACGGCGAATGTCCTCCAGTTCGTATTGGCGTTGTGTCCCTAATTCTTTCTCACATTGTGGGCAAAGAATGGGTTATTTGTTTTAGGTAGAAGAGGAATTATGTACTGATATTGGAACCAGAAGAACGCGCCTCCACAAGATGAAGTAGAACGCGGCGCCCTACAAACCTGTCGGATCGTGAAACATCACATTAAGGTAGATATAGACACCATTTGTGTTCGGGACGTCAGACTTTCTGGGCCATCAGGCACTCTCCTATCTTTTAACTACATGATAGGAAATATTGTTGTGGCAGCAATTCTGAAAAATGCACCAATTCTGGAGATGGAGAGGCCGGCTGAAGAGGTAGGAGGAGGCCTGATTTTTTTTTTAACGCCATGTGTGCATGCACTGGAGGCCTACATACATGTTGTTAAATTCAGTGTTTTTTCAGCCTGATAGTCCAGAATGTTTACAAGCTTGTCGCACTTTGAGACGGCGAATGTCCTCCAGTTCATATTGGCGTTGTGTCCCTAATTCTTTCTCACATTGTGGGTAAAGAATGGGTTATTTGTTTTAGGTAGAAGAGGAATTGTGTACTAATATTGGTACCAGAAGAATGCGCCTTTATAGGATGAAGAGGAACGCGGCGCGCTACAAACCCATCAGATCGTGAAACATCACATTAAGGTAGATATAGACACAATTTGCGTTCGGGACGTCAGACTTTCTGGGCCATAAGGCACTCTCCTATCTTTTAACTACATGATAGGAAATATTGGTGTGGCAGCAATTCTGAAAAATGCACCAACTCTGGAGATGGAAAGGCCGGCTGAAGGGGTAGGAGGAGGCCAGATTTTGTTTTTTAACACCATGTGTGCATGCACTGGAGGCCTACATACATGTTGTTAAATTCAGTTTTTTTTCAGCCTGATAGTCCAGAATGTTTACAAGCTTGTTGCACTTTGAGACGGCGAATGTCCTTCAGTTCGTATTGGCGTTGTGTACCTAATTCTTTCTCACATTGTGGGCAAAGAATGGGTAATTTGTTTTAGGTAGAAGAGGAATTGTGTACTAATATTGGTACCAGAAGAATGCACCTTTATAGGATGAAGAGGAACGCGGCGCGCTACAAACCCATCGGATCGTGAAACATCACATTAAGGTAGATATAGACACTATTGGCTTTCGGGACGTCAGACTTTCTGGGCCATCAGGCACTCTCCTATCTTTTAAATACATGATAGGAAATATTGGTGTGGCAGCAATTCTGAAAAATGCACCAATTCTGGAGATGGAGAGGCCGGCTGAAGGGGTAGGAGGAGGCCGGATTTTTTTTTTTTAACGCCATGTGTGCATGCACTGGAGGCCTACATACATGTTGTTAAATTCAGTGTTTTTTCAGCCTGATAGTCCAGAATGTTTACAAGCTTGTCGCACTTTGAGACGGCGAATGTCCTCCGGTTCGTATTGGTGTTGTGTCCCTAATTCTTTCTCACATTGTGGGCAAAGAATGTGTAATTTGTTTTAGGTAGAAGAGGAATTGTGTACTGATATTGGAAACAGAAGAACGCGCCTCCACAAGATGAAGAAGAACGCGGCGCCCTACAAATCCATCGGATCGTGAAACATCACATTAAGGTAGATATAGACACTATATGCGTTCGGGACGTCAGACTTTCTGGGCAATCAGGCACTCTCCTATCTTTTAACTACTCGATAGGAAATATTGGTATGGCAGCAATTCTGAAAAAGGCACCAATTCTGGAGATGGGGAGGCCGGCTGAAGGGGTAGGAGGAGGCCGGATTTTTTTTTTAACGCCATGTGTGCATGCACTAGAGGCCTACATACATGTTGTTAAATTCAGGTTTTTTTCAGCCTGATAGTCCAGAATATTTACAAGCTTGTCGCACTTTGAGACGGCGAATGTCCTCCAGTTCGTATTGGCGTTGTGTCCCTAATTCTTTCTCACATTGTGGGCAAAGAATGGGTAATTTGTTTTAGGTAGAAGAGGAATTGTGTAATGATATTGGTACCAGAAGAACGCGCCTCCATAGGATGAAGAAGAACGCGGCGCGCTACAAACCTTTCGGATCGTGAAACATCACATTAAGGTAGATATAGACACCATTTGCGTTCGGGACGTCAGACTTTCTGGGCCATCAGGCACTCTCCTATCTTTTAACTACATGATAGGAAATATTGGTGTGGCAGCAATTCTGAAAAATGCACCAACTCTGGAGATGGAAAGGCCGGCTGAAGGGGTAGGAGGAGGGCGGATTTTGTTTTTTAACACCATGTGTGCATGCACTGGAGGCGTACATACATGTTGTTAAATTCAGGTTTTTTTCAGCCTGATAGTCCAGAATGTTTACAAGCTTGTTGCACTTTGAGACGGCGAATGTCCTCCAGTTCGTATTGGCGTTGTGTACCTAATTCTTTATCACATTGTGGGCAAAGAATGGGTAATTTGTTTTAGGTAGAAGAGGAATTGTGTACTAATATTGGTACCAGAAGAATGCGCCTTTATAGGATGAAGAGGAACGCGGCGCGCTACAAACCCATCGGATCGTGAAACATCACATTAAGGTAGATATAGACACAATTTGCGTTCGGGACGTCAGACTTTCTGGGCAATCAGGCACTCTCCTATCTTTTAACTACTTGATAGGAAATATTGGTATAACAGCAGCAATTCTGAAAAAGGCACCAATTCTGGAGATGGAGAGGCCGGCTGAAGGGGTAGGAGGAGGCCGGATTTTTTTTTAACGCCATGTGTGCATGCACTAGAGGCCTACATACATGTTGTTAAATTCAGGTTTTTTTCAGCCTGATAGTCCAGAATATTTACAAGCTTGTCGCACTTTGAGACGGCGAATGTCCTCCAGTTCGTATTGGCGTTGTGTCCCTAATTCCTTCTCACATTGTGGGCAAAGAATGGGTTATTTGTTTTAGGTAGAAGAGGAATTGTGTACTAATATTGGTACCAGAAGAATGCGCCTTTATAGGATGAAGAGGAACGCGGCGCGCTACAAACCCATCGGATCGTGAAACATCACATTAAGGTAGATATAGACACAATTTGCGTTCGGGACGTCAGACTTTCTGGGCCATAAGGCACTCTCCTATCTTTTAACTACATGATAGGAAATATTGGTGTGGCAGCAATTCTGAAAAATGCACCAACTCTGGAGATGGAAAGGCCGGCTGAAGGGGTAGGAGGAGGCCGGATTTTTTTTTAACGCCATGTGTGCATGCACTGGAGGCCTACATATATGTTGTTAAATTCAGTGTTTTTTCAGCCTGATAGTCCAGAATGTTTACAAGCTTGTCGCACTTTGAGACGGTGAATGTCCTCCGGTTCGTATTGGCGTTGTGTCCCTAATTCTTTCTCACATTGTGGGCAAAGAATGGGTAATTTGTTTTAGGTAGAAGAGGAATTGTGTACTGATATTGGAACCAGAAGAACGTGCCTCCACAAGATGAAGAAGAACGCGGCGCCCTACAAACCCATCGGATCGTGAAACATCACATTAAGGTAGATATAGACACTATTTGCGTTCGGGACGTCAGACTTTCTGGGCAATCAGGCACTCTCCTATCTTTTAACTACTCGATAGGAAATATTGGTATGGCAGCAATTCTGAAAAAGGCACCAATTCTGGAGATGGAGAGGCCGGCTGAAGGGGTAGGAGGAGGCCGGATTTTTTTTTTAACGCCATGTGTGCATGCACTGGAGGCCTACATACATGTTGTTAAATTCAGGTTTTTTTCAGCCTGATAGTCCAGAATATTTACAAGCTTGTCGCACTTTGAGACGGCGAATGTCCTCCAGTTCGTATTGGCGTTGTGTCCCTAATTCTTTCTCACATTGTGGGCAAAGAATGGGTAATTTGTTTTAGGTAGAAGAGGAATTATGTACTGATATTGGAACCAGAAGAACGCGCCTCCACAAGATGAAGAAGAACGCGGCGCCCTACAAACCTGTCGGATCGTGAAACATCACATTAAGGTAGATATAGACACAATTTGCGTTCGGGACGTCAGACTTTCTGGGCCATCAGGCACTCTCCTATCTTTTAACTACATGATAGGAAATATTGGTGTGGCAGCAATTCTGAAAAATGCACCAACTCTGGAGATGGAAAGGCCGGCTGAAGGGGTAGGAGGAGGCCAGATTTTGTTTTTTAACACCATGTGTGCATGCACTGGAGGCCTACATACATGTTGTTAAATTCAGTTTTTTTTTCAACCTGATAGTCCAGAATGTTTACAAGCTTGTTGCACTTTGAGACGGCGAATGTCCTTCAGTTCGTATTGGCGTTGTGTACCTAATTCTTTCTCACATTGTGGGCAAAGAATGGGTAATTTGTTTTAGGTAGAAGAGGAATTGTGTACTAATATTGGTACCAGAAGAATGCGCCTTTATAGGATGAAGAGGAACGCGGCGCGCTACAAACCCATCGGATCGTGAAACATCACATTAAGGTAGATATAGACACTATTGGCGTTCGGGACGTCAGACTTTCTGGGCCATCAGGCACTCTCCTATCTTTTAAATACATGATAGGAAATATTGGTATGGCAGCAATTCTGAAAAAGGCACCAATTCTGGAGATGGGGAGGCCGGCTGAAGGGGTAGGAGGAGGCCGGATTTTTTTTTTAACGCCATGTGTGCATGCACTAGAGGCCTACATACATGTTGTTAAATTCAGGTTTTTTTTCAGCCTGATAGTCCAGAATATTTACAAGCTTGTCGCACTTTGAGACGGCGAATGTCCTCCAGTTCGTATTGGCGTTGTGTCCCTAATTCCTTCTCACATTGTGGGCAAAGAATGGGTTATTTGTTTTAGGTAGAAGAGGAATTGTGTACTAATATTGGTACCAGAAGAATGCGCCTTTATAGGATGAAGAGGAACGCGGCGCGCTACAAACCCATCGGATCGTGAAACATCACATTAAGGTAGATATAGACACAATTTGCGTTCGGGACGTCAGACTTTCTGGGCCATAAGGCACTCTCCTATCTTTTAACTACATGATAGGAAATATTGGTGTGGCAGCAATTCTGAAAAATGCACCAACTCTGGAGATGGAAAGGCCGGCTGAAGGGGTAGGAGGAGGCCAGATTTTGTTTTTTAACACCATGTGTGCATGCACTGGAGGCCTACATACATGTTGTTAAATTCAGTTTTTTTTCAACCTGATAGTCCAGAATGTTTACAAGCTTGTTGCACTTTGAGACGG
The DNA here is from genome assembly GCF_050947455.1 of Rhinoderma darwinii. Classification (NCBI taxonomy): domain Eukaryota; kingdom Metazoa; phylum Chordata; class Amphibia; order Anura; family Rhinodermatidae; genus Rhinoderma; species Rhinoderma darwinii. Next base: position 220,135,947 of record NC_134688.1, read on the forward strand.
CGAATGTCCTTCAGTTCGTATTGGCGTTGTGTACCTAATTCTTTCTCACATTGTGGGCAAAGAATGGGTAATTTGTTTTAGGTAGAAGAGGAATTGTGTACTAATATTGGTACCAGAAGAATGCGCCTTTATAGGATGAAGAGGAACGCGGCGCGCTACAAACCCATCGGATCGTGAAACATCACATTAAGGTAGATATAGACACTATTGGCGTTCGGGACGTCAGACTTTCTGGGCCATCAGGCACTCTCCTATCTTTTAAATACATGATAGGAAATATTGGTATGGCAGCAATTCTGAAAAAGGCACCAATTCTGGAGATGGGGAGGCCGGCTGAAGGGGTAGGAGGAGGCCGGATTTTTTTTTTAACGCCATGTGTGCATGCACTGGAGGCCCACAAACATGTTGTTAAATTCAGGTTTTTTTTCAGCCTGATAGTCCAGAATATTTACAAGCTTGTCGCACTTTGAGACGGCGAATGTCCTCCAGTTCGTATTGGCGTTGTGTCCCTAATTCTTTCTCACATTGTGGGCAAAGAATGGGTAATTTGTTTTAGGTAGAAGAGGAATTGTGTAATGATATTGGTACCAGAAGAACGCGCCTCCATAGGATGAAGAAGAACGCGGCGCGCTACAAACCTTTCGGATCGTGAAACATCACATTAAGGTAGATATAGACACCATTTGCGTTCGGGACGTCAGACTTTCTGGGCCATCAGGCACTCTCCTATCTTTTAACTACATGATAGGAAATATTGGTGTGGCAGCAATTCTGAAAAATGCACCAACTCTGGAGATGGAAAGGCCGGCTGAAGGGGTAGGAGGAGGCCAGATTTTGTTTTTTAACACCATGTGTGCATGCACTGGAGGCCTACATACATGTTGTTAAATTCAGGTTTTTTTCAACCTGATAGTCCAGAATGTTTACAAGCTTGTTGCACTTTGAGACGGCGAATGTCCTTCAGTTCGTATTGGCGTTGTGTACCTAATTCTTTCTCACATTGTGGGCAAAGAATGGGTAATTTGTTTTAGGTAGAAGAGGAATTGTGTACTAATATTGGTACCAGAAGAATGCGCCTTTATAGGATGAAGAGGAACGCGGCGCGCTACAAACCCATCGGATCGTGAAACATCACATTAAGGTAGATATAGACACTATTGGCGTTCGGGACGTCAGACTTTCTGGGCCATCAGGCACTCTCCTATCTTTTAAATACATGATAGGAAATATTGGTGTGGCAGCAATTCTGAAAAATGCACCAATTCTGGAGATGGAGAGGCCGGCTGAAGGGGTAGGAGGAGGCCGGATTTTTTTTTTAACACCATGTGTGCATGCACTGGAGGCGTACATACATGTTGTTAAATTCAGTTTTTTTTCAGCCTGATAGTCCAGAATGTTTACAAGCTTGTTGCACTTTGAGACGGCGAATGTCCTCCAGTTCGTATTGGCGTTGTGTACCTAATTCTTTCTCACATTGTGGGCAAAGAATGGGTAATTTGTTTTAGGTAGAAGAGGAATTGTGTACTAATATTGGTACCAGAAGAATGCGCCTTTATAGGATGAAGAGGAACGCGGCGCGCTACAAACCCATCGGATCGTGAAACATCAGATTAAGGTAGATATAGACACTATTTGCGTTCGGGACGTCAGACTTTCTGGGCCATCAGGCACTCTCCTATCTTTTAAATACATGATAGGAAATATTGGTGTGGCAGCAATTCTGAAAAATGCACCAATTCTGGAGATGTAGAGGCCGGCTGAAGGGGTAGGAGGAGGCCGGATTTTTTTTTTAACGCCATGTGTGCATGCACTGGAGGCCTACATACATGTTGTTAAATTCAGTGTTTTTTCAGCCTGATAGTCCAGAATGTTTACAAGCTTGTCGCACTTTGAGACGGCGAATGTCCTCCGGTTCGTATTGGCGTTGTGTCGCTAATTCTTTCTCACATTGTGGGCAAAGAATGGGTTATTTGTTTTAGGTAGAAGAGGAATTGTGTACTAATATTGGTACCAGAAGAATGCGCCTTTATAGGATGAAGAGGAACGCGGCGCGCTACAAACCCATCGGATCGTGAAACATCACATTAAGGTAGATATAGACACAATTTGCGTTCGGGACGTCAGACTTTCTGGGCCATAAGGCACTCTCCTATCTTTTAACTACATGATAGGAAATATTGGTGTGGCAGCAATTCTGAAAAATGCACCAACTCTGGAGATGGAAAGGCCGGCTGAAGGGGTAGGAGGAGGCCAGATTTTGTTTTTTAACACCATGTGTGCATGCACTGGAGGCCTACATACATGTTGTTAAATTCAGTTTTTTTTCAGCCTGATAGTCCAGAATGTTTACAAGCTTGTTGCACTTTGAGACGGCGAATGTCCTCCAGTTCGTATTGGCGTTGTGTACCTAATTCTTTCTCACATTGTGGGCAAAGAATGGGTAATTTGTTTTAGGTAGAAGAGGAATTGTGTACTAATATTGGTACCAGAAGAATGCGCCTTTATAGGATGAAGAGGAACGCGGCGCGCTACAAACCTTTCGGATCGTGAAACATCACATTAAGGTAGATATAGACACCATTTGCGTTCGGGACGTCAGACTTTCTGGGCCATCAGGCACTCTCCTATCTTTTAACTACATGATAGGAAATATTGGTGTGGCAGCAATTCTGAAAAATGCACCAACTCTGGAGATGGATAGGCCGGCTGAAGGGGTAGGAGGAGGCCGGATTTTTTTTTTTAACGCAATGTGTGCATGCACTAGAGGCCTACATACATGTTGTTAAATTCAGGTTTTTTTCAGCCTGATAGTCCAGAATATTTACAAGCTTGTCGCACTTTGAGACGGCGAATGTCCTCCAGTTCGTATTGGCGTTGTGTCCCTAATTCTCACATTGTGGGCAAAGAATGGGTAATTTGTTTTAGGTAGAAGAGGAATTGTGTACTGATATTGGTACCAGAAGAACGCGCCTCCATAGGATGAAGAAGAACGCGGCGCGCTACAAACCTTTCGGATCGTGAAACATCACATTAAGGTAGATATAGACACCATTTGCGTTCGGGACGTCAGACTTTCTGGGCCATCAGGAATTCTCCTATCTTTTAACTACATGATAGGAAATATTGGTGTGGCAACAATTCTGAAAAATGCACCAACTCTGGAGATGGAAAGGCCGGCTGAAGGGGTAGGAGGAGGGCGGATTTTGTTTTTTAACACCATGTGTGCATGCACTGGAGGCCTACATACATGTTGTTAAATTCAGTTTTTTTTCAGCCTGATAGTCCAGAATATTTACAAGCTTGTTGCACTTTGAGACGGCGAATGTCCTCCAGTTCGTATTGGCGTTGTGTACCTAATTCTTTCTCACATTGTGGGCAAAGAATGGGTAATTTGTTTTAGGTAGAAGAGGAATTGTGTACTAATATTGGTACCAGAAGAATGCGCCTTTATAGGATGAAGAGGAACGCGGCGCGCTACAAACCCATCGGATCGTGAAACATCACATTAAGGTAGATATAGACACCATTTGCGTTCGGGACGTCAGACTTTCTGGGCCATCAGGCACTCTCCTATCTTTTAACTACATGATAGGAAATATTGGTGTGGCAGCAATTCTGAAAAATGCACCAACTCTGGAGATGGAAAGGCCGGCTGAAGGGGTAGGAGGAGGCCAGATTTTGTTTTTTAACACCATGTGTGCATGCACTGGAGGCCTACATACATGTTGTTAAATTCAGGTTTTTTTCAACCTGATAGTCCAGAATGTTTACAAGCTTGTTGCACTTTGAGACGGCGAATGTCCTTCAGTTCGTATTGGCGTTGTGTACCTAATTCTTTCTCACATTGTGGGCAAAGAATGGGTAATTTGTTTTAGGTAGAAGAGGAATTGTGTACTAATATTGGTACCAGAAGAATGCGCCTTTATAGGATGAAGAGGAACGCGGCGCGCTACAAACCCATCGGATCGTGAAACATCACATTAAGGTAGATATAGACACTATTGGCGTTCGGGACGTCAGACTTTCTGGGCCATCAGGCACTCTCCTATCTTTTAAATACATGATAGGAAATATTGGTGTGGCAGCAATTCTGAAAAATGCACCAATTCTGGAGATGGAGAGGCCGGCTGAAGGGGTAGGAGGAGGCCGGATTTTTTTTTTAACACCATGTGTGCATGCACTGGAGGCGTACATACATGTTGTTAAATTCAGTTTTTTTTCAGCCTGATAGTCCAGAATGTTTACAAGCTTGTTGCACTTTGAGACGGCGAATGTCCTCCAGTTCGTATTGGCGTTGTGTACCTAATTCTTTCTCACATTGTGGGCAAAGAATGGGTAATTTGTTTTAGGTAGAAGAGGAATTGTGTACTAATATTGGTACCAGAAGAATGCGCCTTTATAGGATGAAGAGGAACGCGGCGCGCTACAAACCCATCGGATCGTGAAACATCAGATTAAGGTAGATATAGACACTATTTGCGTTCGGGACGTCAGACTTTCTGGGCCATCAGGCACTCTCCTATCTTTTAAATACATGATAGGAAATATTGGTGTGGCAGCAATTCTGAAAAATGCACCAATTCTGGAGATGTAGAGGCCGGCTGAAGGGGTAGGAGGAGGCCGGATTTTTTTTTTAACGCCATGTGTGCATGCACTGGAGGCCTACATACATGTTGTTAAATTCAGTGTTTTTTCAGCCTGATAGTCCAGAATGTTTACAAGCTTGTCGCACTTTGAGACGGCGAATGTCCTCCGGTTCGTATTGGCGTTGTGTCGCTAATTCTTTCTCACATTGTGGGCAAAGAATGGGTTATTTGTTTTAGGTAGAAGAGGAATTGTGTACTAATATTGGTACCAGAAGAATGCGCCTTTATAGGATGAAGAGGAACGCGGCGCGCTACAAACCCATCGGATCGTGAAACATCACATTAAGGTAGATATAGACACAATTTGCGTTCGGGACGTCAGACTTTCTGGGCCATAAGGCACTCTCCTATCTTTTAACTACATGATAGGAAATATTGGTGTGGCAGCAATTCTGAAAAATGCACCAACTCTGGAGATGGAAAGGCCGGCTGAAGGGGTAGGAGGAGGCCAGATTTTGTTTTTTAACACCATGTGTGCATGCACTGGAGGCCTACATACATGTTGTTAAATTCAGTTTTTTTTCAGCCTGATAGTCCAGAATGTTTACAAGCTTGTTGCACTTTGAGACGGCGAATGTCCTCCAGTTCGTATTGGCGTTGTGTACCTAATTCTTTCTCACATTGTGGGCAAAGAATGGGTAATTTGTTTTAGGTAGAAGAGGAATTGTGTACTAATATTGGTACCAGAAGAATGCGCCTTTATAGGATGAAGAGGAACGCGGCGCGCTACAAACCTTTCGGATCGTGAAACATCACATTAAGGTAGATATAGACACCATTTGCGTTCGGGACGTCAGACTTTCTGGGCCATCAGGCACTCTCCTATCTTTTAACTACATGATAGGAAATATTGGTGTGGCAGCAATTCTGAAAAATGCACCAACTCTGGAGATGGATAGGCCGGCTGAAGGGGTAGGAGGAGGCCGGATTTTTTTTTTAACGCAATGTGTGCATGCACTAGAGGCCTACATACATGTTGTTAAATTCAGGTTTTTTTCAGCCTGATAGTCCAGAATATTTACAAGCTTGTCGCACTTTGAGACGGCGAATGTCCTCCAGTTCGTATTGGCGTTGTGTCCCTAATTCTCACATTGTGGGCAAAGAATGGGTAATTTGTTTTAGGTAGAAGAGGAATTGTGTACTGATATTGGTACCAGAAGAACGCGCCTCCATAGGATGAAGAAGAACGCGGCGCGCTACAAACCTTTCGGATCGTGAAACATCACATTAAGGTAGATATAGACACCATTTGCGTTCGGGACGTCAGACTTTCTGGGCCATCAGGAATTCTCCTATCTTTTAACTACATGATAGGAAATATTGGTGTGGCAACAATTCTGAAAAATGCACCAACTCTGGAGATGGAAAGGCCGGCTGAAGGGGTAGGAGGAGGGCGGATTTTGTTTTTTAACACCATGTGTGCATGCACTGGAGGCCTACATACATGTTGTTAAATTCAGTTTTTTTTCAGCCTGATAGTCCAGAATATTTACAAGCTTGTTGCACTTTGAGACGGCGAATGTCCTCCAGTTCGTATTGGCGTTGTGTACCTAATTCTTTCTCACATTGTGGGCAAAGAATGGGTAATTTGTTTTAGGTAGAAGAGGAATTGTGTACTAATATTGGTACCAGAAGAATGCGCCTTTATAGGATGAAGAGGAACGCGGCGCGCTACAAACCCATCGGATCGTGAAACATCACATTAAGGTAGATATAGACACTATTTGCGTTCGGGACGTCAGACTTTCTGGGCAATCAGGCACTCTCCTATCTTTTAACTACATGATAGGAAATATTGGTGTGGCAGCAATTCTGAAAAAGGCACCAATTCTGGAGATGGAGAGGCCGGCTGAAGGGGTAGGAGGAGGCCGGATTTTTTTTTTAACGCCATGTGTGCATGCACTGGAGGCCTACATACATGTTGTTAAATTCAGGTTTTTTTCAGCCTGATAGTCCAGAATATTTACAAGCTTGTCGCACTTTGAGACGGCGAATGTCCTCCAGTTCGTATTGGCGTTGTGTACCTAATTCTTTCTCACATTGTGGGCAAAGAATGGGTAATTTGTTTTAGGTAGAAGAGGAATTGTGTACTAATATTGGTACCAGAAGAATGCACCTTTATAGGATGAAGAGTAACGCGGCGCGCTACAAACCCATCGGATCGTGAAACATCACATTAAGGTAGATATAGACACTATTTGCGTTCGGGACGTCAGACTTTCTGGGCCATCAGGCACTCTCCTATCTTTTAACTACATGATAGGAAATATTGGTGTGGCAGCAATTCTGAAAAATGCACCAATTCTGGAGATGGAGAGGCCGGCTGAAGGGGTAGGAGGAGGCCGGATTTTTTTTTTAACGCCATGTGTGCATGCACTGGAGGCCTACATACATGTTGTTAAATTCAGGTTTTTTTCAGCCTGATAGTCCAGAATATTTACAAGCTTGTCGCACTTTGAGACGGCGAATGTAGTCCAGTTCGTATTGGCGTTGTGTCCCTAATTCTTTCTCACATTGTGGGCAAAGAATGGGTAATTTGTTTTAGGTAGAAGAGGAATTGTGTACTGATATTGGTACCAGAAGAACGCGCCTCCATAGGATGAAGAAGAACGCGGCGCGCTACAAACCTTTCGGATCGTGAAACATCACATTAAGGTAGATATAGACACCATTTGCGTTCGGGACGTCAGACTTTCTGGGCCATCAGGCATTCTCCTATCTTTTAACTACATGATAGGAAATATTGGTGTGGCAGCAATTCTGAAAAATGCACCGACTCTGGAGATGGAAAGGCCGGCTGAAGGGGTAGGAGGAGGGCGGATTTTGTTTTTTAACACCATGTGTGCATGCACTGGAGGCCTACATACATGTTGTTAAATTCAGGTTTTTTTCAGCCTGATAGTCCAGAATGTTTACAAGCTTGTTGCACTTTGAGACGGCGAATGTCCTCCAGTTCGTATTGGCGTTGTGTACCTAATTCTTTCTCACATTGTGGGCAAAGAATGGGTAATTTGTTTTAGGTAGAAGAGGAATTGTGTACTAATATTGGTACCAGAAGAATGCGCCTTTATAGGATGAAGAGGAACGCGGCGCGCTACAAACCCATCGGATCGTGAAACATCACATTAAGGTAGATATAGACACTATTTGCGTTCGGGACGTCAGACTTTCTGGGCAATCAGGCACTCTCCTATCTTTTAACTACATGATAGGAAATATTGGTGTGGCAGCAATTCTGAAAAAGGCACCAATTCTGGAGATGGAGAGGCCGGCTGAAGGGGTAGGAGGAGGCCGGATTTTTTTTTTAACGCCATGTGTGCATGCACTGGAGGCCTACATACATGTTGTTAAATTCAGTTTTTTTTCAGCCTGATAGTCCAGAATATTTACAAGCTTGTCGCACTTTGAGACGGCGAATGTCCTCCAGTTCGTATTGGCGTTGTGTACCTAATTCTTTCTCACATTGTGGGCAAAGAATGGGTAATTTGTTTTAGGTAGAAGAGGAATTGTGTACTAATATTGGTACCAGAAGAATGCACCTTTATAGGATGAAGAGTAACGCGGCGCGCTACAAACCCATTGGATCGTGAAACATCACATTAAGGTAGATATAGACACTATTTGCGTTCGGGACGTCAGACTTTCTGGGCAATCAGGCACTCCCCTATCTTTTAACTACATGATAGGAAATATTGGTGTGGCAGCAATTCTGAAAAAGGCACCAATTCTGGAGATGGAGAGGCCGGCTGAAGGGGTAGGAGGAGACCGGATTTTTTTTTTAACGCCATGTGTGCATGCACTGGAGGCCTACATACATGTTGTTAAATTCAGGTTTTTTTCAGCCTGATAGTCCAGAATGTTTACAAGCGTGTCGCACTTTGAGACGGCGAATGTCCTTCAGTTCGTATTGGCGTTGTGTCCCTAATTCTTTCTCACATTGTGGGCAAAGAATGGGTAATTTGTTTTAGGTAGAAGAGGAATTGTGTACTGATATTGGAACCAGAGGAATGCGCCTTTATAGGATGAAGAGGAACGCGGCGCGCTACAAACCCATCGGATCGTGAAACATCACATTAAGGTAGATATAGACACTATTTGCGTTCGGGACGTCAGACTTTCTGGGCCATCAGGCACTCTCCTATCTTTTAAACACATGATAGGAAATATTGGTGTGGCAGCAATTCTGAAAAATGCACCAATTCTGGAGATGGAGAGGCCGGCTGAAGGGGTAGGAGGAGGCTGGATTTTTTTTTTAACGCCATGTGTGCATGCACTGGAGGCCTACATACATGTTGTTAAATTCAGTGTTTTTTCAGCCTGATAGTCCAGAATGTTTACAAGCTTGTTGCACTTTGAGACGGCGAATGTCCTTCAGTTCGTATTGGCGTTGTGTCCCTAATTCTTTCTCACATTGTGGGCAAAGAATGGGTAATTTGTTTTAGGTAGAAGAGGAATTGTGTACTAATATTGGTACCAGAAGAATACGCCTTTATAGGATGAAGAGGAACGCGGCGCGCTACAAACCCATCGGATCGTGAAACATCACATTAAGGTAGATATAGACACAATTTGCGTTCGGGACGTCAGACTTTCTGGGCCATCAGGCACTCTCCTATCTTTTAACTACATGATAGGAAATATTGGTGTGGCAGCAATTCTGAAAAAGGCACCAATTCTGGAGATGGAGAGGCCGGCTGAAGGGGTAGGAGGAGGCCGGATTTTTTTTTTAACGCCATGTGTGCATGCACTGGAGGCCCACATACATGTTGTTAAATTCAGGTTTTTTTCAGCCTGATAGTCCAGAATATTTACAAGCTTGTCGCACTTTGAGACGGCGAATGTCCTCCAGTTCGTATTGGCGTTGTGTCCCTAATTCTTTCTCACATTGTGGGCAAAGAATGGGTAATTTGTTTTAGGTAGAAGAGGAATTGTGTACTGATATTGGAACCAGAAGAACGCGCCTCCACAAGATGAAGAAGAACGCGGCGCCCTACAAACCCATCGGATCGTGAAACATCACATTAAGGTAGATATAGACACTATTTGCGTTCGGGACGTCAAACTTTCTGGGCAATCAGGCACTCTCCTATCTTTTAACTACATGATAGGAAATATTGGTGTGGCAGCAATTCTGAAAAAGGCACCAAATCTGGAGATGGAGAGGCCGGCTGAAGGGGTAGGAGGAGGCCGTATTTTTTTTTTAACGCCATGTGTGCATGCACTGCAGGCCTACATACATGTTGTTCAATTCAGTGTTTTTTCAGCCTGATAGTCCAGAATGTTTACAAGCTTGTTGCACTTTGAGACGGCGAATGTCCTCCAGTTCGTATTGGCGTTGTGTACCTAATTCTTTCTCACATTGTGGGCAAAGAATGGGTAATTTGTTTTAGGTAGAAGAGGAATTGTGTACTAATATTGGTACCAGAAGAATGCGCCTTTATAGGATGAAGAGGAACGCGGCGCGCTACAAACCCATCGGATCGTGAAACATCACATTAAGGTAGATATAGACACTATTTGCGTTCGGGACGTCAGACTTTCTGGGCAATCCGGCACTCTCCTATCTTTTAACTACATGATAGGAAATATTGGTGTGGCAGCAATTCTGAAAAAGGCACCAATTCTGGAGATGGAGAGGCCGGCTGAAGGGGTAGGAGGAGGCCGGATTTTTTTTTAACGCCATGTGTGCATGCACTGGAGGCCTACATACATGTTGTTAAATTCAGGTTTTTTTCAGTCTGATAGTCCAGAATGTTTACAAGCTTGTCGCACTTTGAGACGGCGAATGTCCTTCAGTTCGTATTGGCGTTGTGTACCTAATTCTTTCTCACATTGTGGGCAAAGAATGGGTAATTTGTTTTAGGTAGAAGAGGAATTGTGTACTAATATTGGTACCAGAAGAATACGCCTTTATAGGATGAAGAGGAACGCGGCGCGCTACAAACCCATCGGATCGTGAAACATCACATTAAGGTAGATATAGACACAATTTGCGTTCGGGACGTCAGACTTTCTGGGCCATCAGGCACTCTCCTATCTTTTAACTACATGATAGGAAATATTGGTGTGGCAGCAATTCTGAAAAAGGCACCAATTCTGGAGATGGAGAGGCCGGCTGAAGGGGTAGGAGGAGGCCAGATTTTTTTTTTAACGCCATGTGTGCATGCACTGGAGGCCTACATACATGTTGTTAAATTCAGTGTTTTTTCAGCCTGATAGTCCAGAATATTTACAAGCTTGTCGCACTTTGAGACGGCGAATGTCCTTCAGTTCGTATTGGCGTTGTGTCCCTAATTCTTTCTCACATTGTGGGCAAAGAATGGGTAATTTGTTTTAGGTAGAAGAGGAATTGTGTACTGATATTGGAACCAGAAGAACGCGCCTCCACAAGATGAAGAAGAACGCGGCGCGCTACAAACCCATCAGATCGTAAAACATCACATTAAGGTAGATATAGACACAATTTGCGCTCGGGACGTCAGACTTTCTGGGCCATAAGGCACTCTCCTATTTTTTAACTACATGATAGGAAATATTGGTGTGGCAGCAATTCTGAAAAATGCACCAATTCTGGAGATGGAAAGGCTGGCTGAAGGGGTAGGAGGAGGCCGGATTTTTTTTTTTAACACCATGTGTGCATGCACTGGAGGCCTACATACATGTTGTTAAATTCAGTTTTTTTTCAGCCTGATAGTCCAGAATATTTACAAGCTTGTCGCACTTTGAGACGGCGAATGTCCTCCAGTTCGTATTGGCGTTGTGTCCCTAATTCTTTCTCACATTGTGGGCAAAGAATGGGTAATTTGTTTTAGGTAGAAGAGGAATTGTGTACTGATATTGGTACCAGAAGAACGCGCCTCCATAGGATGAAGAAGAACGCGGCGCGCTACAAACCTTTCGGATCGTGAAACATCACATTAAGGTAGATATAGACACCATTTGCGTTCGGGACGTCAGACTTTCTGGGCCATCAGGCACTCTCCTATCTTTTAACTACATGATAGGAAATATTGGTGTGGCAGCAATTCTGAAAAATGCACCAACTCTGGAGATGGAAAGGCCGGCTGAAGGGGTAGGAGGAGGCCGGATTTTGTTTTTTAACACCATGTGTGCATGCACTGGAGGCCTACATACATGTTGTTAAATTCAGTTTTTTTTCAGCCTGATAGTCCAGAATGTTTACAAGCTTGTTGCACTTTGAGTCGGCGAATGTCCTCCAGTTCGTATTGGCGTTGTGTACCTAATTCTTTCTCACATTGTGGGCAAAGAATGGGTAATTTGTTTTAGGTAGAAGAGGAATTGTGTACTAATATTGGTACCAGAAGAATGCGCCTTTATAGGATGAAGAGGAACGCGGCGCGCTACAAACCCATCGGATCGTGAAACATCACATTAAGGTAGATATAGACACAATTTGCGTTCGGGACGTCAGACTTTCTGGGCCATAAGGCACTCTCCTGTCTTTTAACTACATGATAGGAAATATTGGTGTGGTAGCAATTCTAAAAAAGGCACCAATTCTGGAGATGGAGAGGCCGGCTGAAGGGGTAGGAGGAGGCCGGATTTTTTTTTTAACGCCATGTGTGCATGCACTGGAGGCCTACATACATGTTGTTAAATTCAGGTTTTTTTCAGCCTGATAGTCCAGCATGTTTACAAGCTTGTCGCACTTTGAGACGGCGAATGTCCTTCAGTTCGTACTAGCGTTGTGTCCCTAATTCTTTCTCACATTGTGGGCAAAGAATGGGTAATTTGTTTTAGGTAGAAGAGGAATTGTGTACTAATATTGGTACCAGAAGAATACGCCTTTATAGGATGAAGAGGAATGCGGCGCGCTACAAACCTATTGGATCGTGAAACATCACATTAAGGTAGATATAGACACCATTTGCGTTCGGGACGTCAGACTTTCTGGGCAATCAGGCACTCTCCTATCTTTTAACTACATGATAGGAAATATTGGTGTGGCAGCAATTCTGAAAAAGGCACCAAATCTGGAGATGGAGAGGCCGGCTGAAGGGGTAGGAGGAGGCCGGATTTTTTTTTTAACGCCATGTGTGCATGCACTGGAGGCCTACATACATGTTGTTAAATTCAGGTTTTTTTCAGCCTGATAGTCCAGAATATTTACAAGCTTGTCGCACTTTGAGACGGCGAATGTCCTCCAGTTCGTATTGGCGTTGTGTCCCTAATTCTTTCTCACATTGTGGGCAAAGAATGGGTAATTTGTTTTAGGTAGAAGAGGAATTGTGTACTGATATTGGAACCAGAAGAACGCGCCTCCACAAGATGAAGAAGAACGCGGCGCCCTACAAACCCATCGGATCGTGAAACATCACATTAAGGTAGATATAGACACTATATGCGTTCGGGACGTCAGACTTTCTGGGCAATCAGGCACTCTCCTATCTTTTAACTACTCGATAGGAAATATTGGTATGGCAGCAATTCTGAAAAAGGCACCAATTCTGGAGATGGAGAGGCCGGCTGAAGGGGTAGGAGGAGGCCGGATTTTTTTTTTAACGCCATGTGTGCATGCACTAGAGGCCTACATACATGTTGTTAAATTCAGGTTTTTTTCAGCCTGATAGTCCAGAATATTTACAAGCTTGTCGCACTTTGAGACGGCGAATGTCCTCCAGTTCGTATTGGCGTTGTGTCCCTAATTCTTTCTCACATTGTGGGCAAAGAATGGGTAATTTGTTTTAGGTAGAAGAGGAATTGTGTACTGATATTGGTACCAGAAGAACGCGCCTCCATAGGATGAAGAAGAACGCGGCGCGCTACAAACCTTTCGGATCGTGAAACATCACATTAAGGTAGATATAGACACTATTTGCGTTCGGGACGTCAGACTTTCTGGGCCATCAGGCACTCTCCTATCTTTTAACTACATGATAGGAAATATTGGTGTGGCAGCAATTCTGAAAAATGCACCAATTCTGGAGATGGAGAGGCCGGCTGAAGGGTTAGGAGGAGGCCGGATTTTTTTTTAACACCAAGTGTGCATGCACTGGAGGCCTACATACATGCTGTTAAATTCAGGTTTTTTGCAGCCTGATAGTCCAGAATATTTACAAGCTTGTCGCACTTTGAGACGGCGAATGTCCTCCAGTTCGTATTGGCGTTGTGTCCCTAATTCTTTCTCACATTGTGGGCAAAGAATGGGTAATTTGTTTTAGGTAGAAGAGGAATTGTGTACTGATATTGGTACCAGAAGAACGCGCCTCCACAAGATGAAGAAGAACGCGGCGCCCTACAAACCTGTCGGATCGTGAAACATCACATTAAGGTAGATATAGACACCATTTGCGTTCGGGACGTCAGACTTTCTGGGCCATCAGGCACTCTCCTATCTTTTAACTACATGATAGGAAATATTGGTGTGGCAGCAATTCTGAAAAATGCACCAATTCTGGAGATGGAAAGGCCGGCTGAAGGGGTAGGAGGAGGCCGGATTTTTTTTTTAACACCATGTGTGCATGCACTGGAGGCCTACATACATGTTGTTAAATTCAGTTTTTTTTCAGGCTGATAGTCCAGAATGTTTACAAGCTTGTTGCACTTTGAGACGGCGAATGTCCTTCAGTTCGTATTGGCGTTGTGTCCCTAATTCTTTCTCACATTGTGGGCAAAGAATGGGTAATTTGTTTTAGGTAGAAGAGGAATTGTGTACTAATATTGGTACCAGAAGAATGCGCCTTTATAGGATGAAGAGGAACGCGGCGCGCTACAAACCCATCGGATTGTGAAACATCACATTAAGGTAGATATAGACACAATTTGCGTTCGGGACGTCAGACTTTCTGGGCCATAAGGCACTCCCCTATCTTTTAACTACATGATAGGAAATATTGGTGTGGCAGCAATTCTGAAAAATGCAACAATTCTGGAGATGGAGAGGCCGGCTGAAGGGGTAGGAGGAGGCCGGATTTTTTTTTTAACGCCATGTGTGCATGCACTGGAGGCCTACATACATGTTGTTAAATTCAGGTTTTTTTCAGCCTGATAGTCCAGAATGTTTACAAGCTTGTCGCACTTTGAGACGGTGAATGTCCTCCAGTTCGTATTGGCGTTGTGTCCCTAATTCTTTCTCACATTGTGGGCAAAGAATGGGTAATTTGTTTTAGGTAGAAGAGGAATTGTGTACTAATATTGGTACCAGAAGAATGCGCCTTTATAGGATGAAGAGGAACGCGGCGCGCTACAAACCCATTGGATCATGAAACATTACATTAAGGTAGATATATACACAATTTGCGTTCGGGACGTCAGACTTTCTGGGCCATCAGGCACTCTCCTATCTTTTAACTACATGATAGAAAATATTGGTGTGGCACCAATTCTGAAAAATGCACTAACTCTGGAGATGGAAAGGCCGGCTGAAGGGGTAGGAGGAGGCCGGATTTTTCTTTTAACACCACGTGTGCATGCACTGGAGGCATACATACATGTTGTTAAATTCTGTTTTTATTCAGCCTGATAGTCCAGAATGTTTACCAGCTTGTTTCACTTTGAGACAACGAATATCCTCCAGTTCGTATTGGCGTTGTGTACCTAATTCTTTCTCACATTGTGGGCAAAGAATGGGTAATTTGTTTTAGGTAGAAGAGGAATTGTGTACTAATATTGGTACCAGAAGAATGCGCCTTTATAGGATGAAGAGGAACGCGGCGCGCTACAAACCCATCGGATTGTGAAACATCACATTAAGGTAGATATAGACACAATTTGCGTTCGGGACGTCAGACTTTCAGGGCCATCAGGCACTCTCCTATCTTTTAACTACATGATAGGAAATATTGGTGTGGCAGCAATTCTGAAAAATGCACCAATTCTGGAGATGGAGAGGCCGGCTGAAGGGGTAGGAGGAGGCCGGATTTTTTTTAATGCCATGTGTGCATGCACTGGAGGCCTACATACATGTTGTTAAATTCAGTGTTTTTTCAGCCTGATAGTCCAGAATGTTTACAAGCTTGTCGCACTTTGAGACGGCGAATGTCCTCCAGTTCGTATTGGCGTTGTGTCCCTAATTCTTTCTCACATTGTGGGCAAAGAATGGGTAATTTGTTTTAGGTAGAAGAGGAATTGTGTACTGATATTGGAACCAGAAGAACGCGCCTCCACAAGATGAAGAACGCGGCGCCCTACAAACCCATCGGATCGTGAAACATCACATTAAGGTAGATATAGACACTATATGCGTTCGGGACGTCAGACTTTCTGGGCAATCAGGCACTCTCCTATCTTTTAACTACTCGATAGGAAATATTGGTATGGCAGCAATTCTGAAAAAGGCACCAATTCTGGAGATGGAGAGGCCGGCTGAAGGGGTAGGAGGAGGCCGTATTTTTTTTTTAACGCCATGTGTGCATGCACTAGAGGCCTACATACATGTTGTTAAATTCAGGTTTTTTTCAGCCTGATAGTCCAGAATATTTACAAGCTTGTCGCACTTTGAGACGGCGAATGTCCTCCAGTTCGTATTGGCGTTGTGTCCCTAATTCTTTCTCACATTGTGGGCAAAGAATGGGTAATTTGTTTTAGGTAGAAGAGGAATTGTGTACTGATATTGGTACCAGAAGAACGCGCCTCCATAGGATGAAGAAGAACGCGGCGCGCTACAAACCTTTCGGATCGTGAAACATCACATTAAGGTAGATATAGACACTATTTGCGTTCGGGACGTCAGACTTTCTGGGCCATCAGGCACTCTCCTATCTTTTAACTACATGATAGGAAATATTGGTGTGGCAGCAATTCTGAAAAATGCACCAATTCTGGAGATGGAGAGGCCGGCTGAAGGGGTAGGAGGAGGCCGGATTTTTTTTTAACACCAAGTGTGCATGCACTGGAGGCCTACATACATGCTGTTAAATTCAGGTTTTTTGCAGCCTGATAGTCCAGAATATTTACAAGCTTGTCGCACTTTGAGACGGCGAATGTCCTCCAGTTCGTATTGGCGTTGTGTCCCTAATTCTTTCTCACATTGTGGGCAAAGAATGGGTAATTTGTTTTAGGTAGAAGAGGAATTGTGTACTGATATTGGAACCAGAAGAACGCGCCTCCACAAGATGAAGAAGAACGCGGCGCCCTACAAACCTGTCGGATCGTGAAACATCACATTAAGGTAGATATAGACACCATTTGCGTTCGGGACGTCAGACTTTCTGGGCCATCAGGCACTCTCCTATCTTTTAACTACATGATAGGAAATATTGGTGTGGCAGCAATTCTGAAAAAGGCACCAATTCTGGAGATGGAGAGGCCGGCTGAAGGGGTAGGAGGAGGCCGGATTTTTTTTTAACACCATGTGTGCATGCACTGGAGGCCTACATACATGTTGTTAAATTCAGTTTTTTTTCAGGCTGATAGTCCAGAATGTTTACAAGCTTGTCGCACTTTGAGACGGCGAATGTCCTCCAGTTCGTATTGGCGTTGTGTCCCTAATTCTCTCTCACATTGTGGGCAAAGAATGGGTAATTTGTTTTAGGTAGAAGAGGAATTGTGTACTAATATTGGTACCAGAAGAATGCGCCTTTATAGGATGAAGAGGAACGCGGCGCGCTACAAACCCATCGGATCGTGAAACATCACATTAAGGTAGATATAGACACTATTTGCGTTCGGGACGTCAGACTTTCTGGGCCATAAGGCACTCTCCTGTCTTTTAACTACATGATAGGAAATATTGGTGTGGCAGCAATTCTGAAAAATGCACCAATTCTGGAGATGGAGAGGCCGGCTGAAGGGGTAGGAGGAGGCCGGATTATTTTTTAACGCCATGTGTGCATGCACTGGAGGCCTACATACATGTTGTTAAATTCAGGTTTTTTTCAGCCTGATAGTCCAGAATATTTACAAGCTTGTCGCACTTTGAGACGGCGAATGTCCTCCAGTTCGTATTGGCGTTGTGTCCCTAATTCTTTCTCACATTGTGGGCAAAGAATGGGTAATTTGTTTTAGGTAGAAGAGGAATTGTGTACTGATATTGGAACCAGAAGAACGCGCCTCCACAAGATGAAGAGGAACGCGGCGCGCTACAAACCCATCGGATCGTGAAACATCACATTAAGGTAGATATACACACAATTTGCGTTCGGGTCGTCAGACTTTCTGGGCCATCAGGCACTCTCCTATCTTTTAACTACATGATAGGAAATATTGGTGTGGCAGCAATTCTGAAAAATGCACCAGTTCTGGAGATGGAAAGGCCGGCTGAAGGGGTAGGAGGAGGCCGGATTTTTTTTTTAACACCATGTGTGCATGCACTGGAGGCCTACATACATGTTGTTAAATACAGTTTTTTTTCAGCCTGATAGTCCAGAATGTTTACAAGCTTGTCGCACTTTGAGACTGCGAATGTCCTCCAGTTCGTATTGGCGTTGTGTCCCTAATTCTTTCTCACATTGTGGGCAAAGAATGGGTAATTTGTTTTAGGTAGAAGAGGAATTGTGTACTAATATTGGTACCAGAAGAATGCGCCTTTATAGGATGAAGAGGAAAGCGGCGCGCTACAAACCCATCGGATCGTGAAACATCACATTAAGGTAGATATAGACACAATTTGCGTTCGGGACGTCAGACTTTCTGGGCCATAAGGCACTCTCCTATCTTTTAACTACATGATAGGAAATATTGGTGTGGCAGCAATTCTGAAAATGCACCAATTCTGGAGATGGAGAGGCCGGCTAAAGGGGTAGGAGGAGGCCGGACTTTTTTTTTTTTTAACGCCATGTGTGCATGCACTGGAGGCCTACATACATGTTGTTAAATTCAGGTTTTTTTCAGCCTGATAGTCCAGAATATTTACAAGCTTGTCGCACTTTGAGACGGCGAATGTCGTCCAGTTCGTATTGGTGTTGTGTCCCTAATTCTTTCTCACATTGTGGGCAAAGAATGGGTAATTTGTTTTAGGTAGAAGAGGAATTGTGTACTGATATTGGTACCAGAAGAACGTGCCTTTATAGGATGAAGAGGAAAGCGGCGCGCTACAAACCCATCGGATCGTGAAACATCACATTAAGATAGATATAGACACCATTTGCGTTCGGGATGTCAGACTTTCTGGGCCATCAAGCACTCTCCTATCTTTTAACTACATGATGGGAAATATTGGTGTGGCAGCAATTCTGAAAAATGCACCAGTTCTGGAGATGGAAAGGCCGGCTGAAGGGGTAGGAGGAGGCCGGATTTTTTTTTTAACACCATGTGTGCATGCACTGGAGGCCTACATACATGTTGTTAAATTCAGTTTTTTTTCAGCCTGATAGTCCAGAATGTTTACAAGCTTGTTGCACTTTGAGACGGCGAATGTCCTCCAGTTCGTATTGGCGTTGTGTCCCTAATTCTTTCTCACATTGTGGGCAAAGAATGGGTAATTTGTTTTAGGTAGAAGAGGAATTGTGTACTAATATTGGTACCAGAAGAATGCGCCTCTATAGGATGAAGAGGAACGCTGCGCGCTACAATCCCATCGGATCGTGAAACATCACATTAAGGTAGATATAGACACTGTTTGCGTTCGGGACGTCAGACTTTCTGGGCAATCAGGCACTCTCCTATCTTTTAAATACTTGATAGGAAATATTGGTGTGGCAGCAATTCTGAAAAATGCACCAATTCTGGAGATGGAGAGGCCGGCTAAAGGGGTAGGAGGAGGCCGGATTTTTTTTTTTAACGCCATGTGTGCATGCACTGGAGGCCTACATACATGTTGTTAAATTCAGGTTTTGTTCAGCCTGATAGTCCAGAATATTTACAAGCTTGTCGCACTTTGAGACGGCGAATGTCCTCCAGTTTGTATTGGCGTTGTGTCCCTAATTCTTTCTCACATTGTGGGCAAAGAATGGGTAATTTGTTTTAGGTAGAAGAGGAATTGTATACTAATATTGGTACCAGAAGAATGCGCCTTTATAGGATGAAGAGGAACGCGGCGCGCTACAAACCCATCGGATCGTGAAACATCACATTAAGGTAGATATAGACACCATTTGCGTTCAGGACGTCAGACTTTCTGGGCTATCAGGCACTCTCCTATCTTTTAACTACATGATAGGAAATATTGATGTGGCAGCAATTCTGAAAAATGCACCAATTCTGGAGATGGAAAGGCCGGCTGAAGGGGTAGGAGGAGGCCGGATTTTTTTTTTTTTAACGCCATGTGTGCATGCACTGGAGGCCTACATACATGTTGTTAAATTCAGGTTTTTTTCAGCCTGATAGTCCAGAATATTTACAAGCTTGTCGCACTTTGAGACGGCGAATGTCGTCCAGTTCGTATTGGTGTTGTGTCCCTAATTCTTTCTCACATTGTGGGCAAAGAATGGGTAATTTGTTTTAGGTAGAAGAGGAATTGTGTACTGATATTGGTACCAGAAGAACGTGCCTCCATAGGATGAAGAAGAACGCGGCGCGCTACAAACCTGTCGGATCGTGAAACATCACATTAAGGTAGATATAGACACCATTTGCGTTCGGGATGTCAGACTTTCTGGGCCATCAGGCACTCTCCTATCTTTTAACTACATGATGGGAAATATTGGTGTGGCAGCAATTCTGAAAAATGCACCAATTCTGGAGATGGAAAGGCTGGCTGAAGGGGTAGGAGGAGGCCGGATTTTTTTTTTTAACACCATGTGTGCATGCACTGGAGGCCTACATACATGTTGTTAAATTCAGGGTTTTTTTCAGCCTGATAGTCCAGAATGTTTAAAAGCTTGTTGCACTTTGAGACGGCGAATGTCCTCCAGTTCGTATTGGCGTTGTGTACCTAATTCTTTCTCACATTGAGGGCAAAGAATGGGTAATTTGTTTTAGGTAGAAGAGGAATTGTGTACTACCGTAATATTGGTACCAGAAGAATGCGCCTTTATAGGATGAAGAGGAATGTGGCGCGCTACAAACCCATCGGATCGTGAAACATCACATTAAGGTAGATATAGACACCATTTGCGTTCGGGACGTTAGACTTTCTGGGCAATCAGGCACTCTCCTATCTTTTAACTACATGATAGGAAATATTGGTGTGGCAGCAATTCTGAAAAATGCACCAATTCTGGAGATGGAAAGGCTGTCTGAAGGGGTAGGAGGAGGCCAGATTTTTTTTTAACACCATGTGTGCATGCACTGGAGGCCTACATACATGTTGTTAAATTCAGGGTTTTTTTCAGCCTGATAGTCCAGAATGTTTACAAGCTTGTTGCACATTGAGACGGCGAATCTCCTCCAGTTCGTATTGGCGTTGTGTACCTATTTCTTTCTCACATTGTGGGCAAAGAATGGGTAATTTGTTTTAGGTAGAAGAGGAATTGTGTACTAATATTGGTACCAGAAGAATGCGCCTTTATAGGATGAAGAGGAACGCGGCGCGCTACAAACCCATCGGATCGTGAAACATCACATTAAGGTAAATATAGACACCATTTGCGTTCGGGACGTCAGACTTTCTGGGCCATCAGGCACTCTCCTATCTTTTAACTACATGATAGGAAATATTGGTGTGGCAGCAATTCTGAAAAATGCACCAATTCTGGAGATGGAGAGGCCGGCTGAAGGGGTAGGAGGACGCCGAATTTTTTTTTTAACACCATGTGTGCATGCACTGGAGGCCTACATACATGTTGTTAAATTCAGTTTTTTTTCAGCCTTATAGTCCAGAATATTTACAAGCTTGTCGCACTTTGAGACTGCGAATGTCCTCCAGTTCGTATTGGCGTTGTGTCCCTAATTCTTTCTCACATTGTGGGCAAAGAATGGGTAATTTGTTTTAGATAGAAGAGGAATTGTGTACTAATATTGGTACCAGAAGAATGCGCCTTTATAGGATGAAAAGGAACGCGGCGCGCTACAAACCCATCGGATCGTGAAACATCACATTAAGGTAAATATAGACACCATTTGCGTTCGGGACGTCAGACTTTCTGGGCCATCAGGCACTCTCCTATCTTTTAACTACATGATAGGAAATATTGGTGTGGCAGCAATTCTGAAAAATGCACCAATTCTGGAGATGGAGAGGCCGGCTGAAGGGGTAGGAGGACGCCGAATTTTTTTTTTAACACCATGTGTGCATGCACTGGAGGCCTACATACATGTTGTTAAATTCAGGTTTTTTTCAGCCTGATAGTCCAGAATGTTTACAAGCTTGTCGCACTTTGAGACGGCGAATGTCCTCCAGTTCGTATTGGTGTTGTGTCCCTGAATTCTTTCTCACATTGTGGGCAAAGAATGGGTAATTTGTTTTAGGTAGAAGAGGAATTGTGTACTAATATTGGTACCAGAAGAATGCGCCTTTATAGGATGAAGAGGAACGCGGCGCGCTACAAACCCATCGGATCGTGAAACATCACATTAAGGTAGATATAGACACAATTTGCGTTCGGGACGTCAGACTTTCTGGGCCATCAGGCACTCTCCTTTCTTTTAACTACATGATAGAAAATATTGGTGTGGCACCAATTCTGAAAAATGCTTTAACTCTGGAGATGGAAAGGCCGGCTGAAGGGGTAGGAGGAGGCCGGATTTTTCTTTTAACACCATGTGTGCATGCACTGGAGGCCTACATACATGTTGTTAAATTCAGTTTTTATTCAGCCTGATAGTCCAGAATGTTTACAAGCTTGTTGCACTTTGAGACGACGAATATACTCCAGTTCGTATTGGCGTTGTGTACCTAATTCTTTCTCACATTGTGGGCAAAGAATGGGTAATTTGTTTTAGGTAGAAGAGGAATTGTGTACTAATATTGGTACCAGAAGAATGCGCCTTTATAGGATGAAGAGGAACGCGGCGCGCTACAAACCCATCGGATTGTGAAACATCACATTAAGGTAGATATAGACACAATTTGCGTTCGAGACGTCAGACTTTCTGGGCCATCAGGCACTCTCCTATCTTTTAACTACATGATAGGAAATATTGGTGTGGCAGCAATTCTGAAAAATGCAGCAATTCTGGAGATGGAGAGGCCGGCTGAAGGGGTAGGAGGAGGCCGGATTTTTTTTTAACGCCAAGTGTGCATGCACTGGAGGCCTACATACATGCTGTTAAATTCATGTTTTTTTCAGCCTGATAGTCCAGAATATTTACAAGCTTGTCGCACTTTGAGACGGCGAATGTCCTCCAGTTCGTATTGGCGTTGTGTCCCTAATTCTTTCTCACATTGTGGGCAAAGAATGGGTAATTTGTTTTACGTAGAAGAGGAATTGTGTACTGATATTGGAACCAGAAGAACGCGCCTCCACAAGATGAAGAAGAACGCAGCGCCCTACAAACCCATTGGATTGTGAAACATCACATTAAGGTAGATATAGACACAATTTGCGTTCGGGACGTCAGACTTTCTAGGCCATAAGGCACTCCCCTATCTTTTAACTACATGATAGGAAATATTGGTGTGGCAGCAATTCTGAAAAATGCACCAATTCTGGAGATGGAAAGGCTGGCTGAAGGGGTAGGAGGAGGCCAGATTTTTTTTTAACACCATGTGTGCATGCACTGGAGGCCTACATACATGTTGTTAAATTCAGGGTTTTTTTCAGCCTGATAGTCCAGAATGTTTACAAGCTTGTTGCACATTGAGACGGCGAATCTCCTCCAGTTCGTATTGGCGTTGTGTACCTATTTCTTTCTCACATTGTGGGCAAAGAATGGGTAATTTGTTTTAGGTAGAAGAGGAATTGTGTACTAATATTGGTACCAGAAGAATGCGCCTTTATAGGATGAAGAGGAACGCGGCGCGCTACAAACCCATCGGATCGTGAAACATCACATTAAGGTAGATATAGACACAATTTGCATTCGGGACGTCAGACTTTCTGGCCCATCAGGCACTCTCCTATCTTTTAACTACATGATAGGAAATATTGGTGTGGCAGCAATTCTGAAAAATGCACCAATTCTGTAGATAGAGAGGCCAGCTGAAGGGGTAGGAGGAGGCCGGATTTTTTTTTAACGCCATGTGTGCATGCACTGGAGGCCTACATACATGTTGTTAAATTCAGTTTTTTTTCAGCCTTATAGTCCAGAATATTTACAAGCTTGTCGCACTTTGAGACTGCGAATGTCCTCCAGTTCGTATTGGCGTTGTGTCCCTAATTCTTTCTCACATTGTGGGCAAAGAATGGGTAATTTGTTTTAGATAGAAGAGGAATTGTGTACTAATATTGGTACCAGAAGAATGCGCCTTTATAGGATGAAAAGGAACGCGGCGCGCTACAAACCCATCGGATCGTGAAACATCACATTATGGTAAATATAGACACCATTTGCGTTCGGGACGTCAGACTTTCTGGGCCATCAGGCACTCTCCTATCTTTTAACTACATGATAGGAAATATTGGTGTGGCAGCAATTCTGAAAAATGCACCAATTCTGGAGATGGAGAGGCCGGCTGAAGGGGTAGGAGGACGCCGATTTTTTTTTTTAACACCATGTGTGCATGCACTGGAGGCCTACATACATGTTGTTAAATTCAGGTTTTTTTCAGCCTGATAGTCCAGAATGTTTACAAGCTTGTCGCACTTTGAGACGGCGAATGTCCTCCAGTTCGTATTGGTGTTGTGTCCCTGAATTCTTTCTCACATTGTGGGCAAAGAATGGGTAATTTGTTTTAGGTAGAAGAGGAATTGTGTACTAATATTGGTACCAGAAGAATGCGCCTTTATAGGATGAAGAGGAACGCGGCGCGCTACAAACCCATCGGATCGTGAAACATCACATTAAGGTAGATATAGACACAATTTGCGTTCGGGACGTCAGACTTTCTGGGCCATCAGGCACTCTCCTTTCTTTTAACTACATGATAGAAAATATTGGTGTGGCACCAATTCTGAAAAATGCTTTAACTCTGGAGATGGAAAGGCCGGCTGAAGGGTTAGGAGGAGGCCGGATTTTTCTTTTAACACCATGTGTGCATGCACTGGAGGCCTACATACATGTTGTTAAATTCAGGTTTTTTTCAGCCTGATAGTCCAGAATGTTTACAAGCTTGTCGCACTTTGAGACGGCGAATGTCCTCCAGTTCGTATTGGTGTTGTGTCCCTGAATTCTTTCTCACATTGTGGGCAAAGAATGGGTAATTTGTTTTAGGTAGAAGAGGAATTGTGTACTAATATTGGTACCAGAAGAATGCGCCTTTATAGGATGAAGAGGAACGCGGCGCGCTACAAACCCATCGGATCGTGAAACATCACATTAAGGTAGATATAGACACAATTTGCGTTCGGGACGTCAGACTTTCTGGGCCATCAGGCACTCTCCTTTCTTTTAACTACATGATAGAAAATATTGGTGTGGCACCAATTCTGAAAAATGCTTTAACTCTGGAGATGGAAAGGCCGGCTGAAGGGTTAGGAGGAGGCCGGATTTTTCTTTTAACACCATGTGTGCATGCACTGGAGGCCTACATACATGTTGTTAAATTCAGTTTTTATTCAGCCTGATAGTCCAGAATGTTTACAAGCTTGTTGCACTTTGAGACGACGAATATACTCCAGTTCGTATTGGCGTTGTGTACCTAATTCTTTCTCACATTGTGGGCAAAGAATGGGTAATTTGTTTTAGGTAGAAGAGGAATTGTGTACTAATATTGGTACCAGAAGAATGCGCCTTTATAGGATGAAGAGGAACGCGGCGCGCTACAAACCCATCGGATTGTGAAACATCACATTAAGGTAGATATAGACACAATTTGCATTCGAGACGTCAGACTTTCTGGGCCATCAGGCACTCTCCTATCTTTTAACTACATGATAGGAAATATTGGTGTGGCAGCAATTCTGAAAAATGCACCAATTCTGGAGATGGAGAGGCCGGCTGAAGGGGTAGGAGGAGGCCGGATTTTTTTTTAACGCCAAGTGTGCATGCACTGGAGGCCTACATACATGCTGTTAAATTCAGGTTTTTTTCAGCCTGATAGTCCAGAATATTTACAAGCTTGTCGCACTTTGAGACGGCGAATGTCCTCCAGTTCGTATTGGCGTTGTGTCCCTAATTCTTTCTCACATTGTGAGCAAAGAATGGGTAATTTGTTTTAGGTAGAAGAGGAATTGTGTACTGATATTGGAACCAGAAGAACGCGCCTCCACAAGATGAAGAAGAACGCGGTGCCCTACAAACCCATCGGATTGTGAAACATCACATTAAGGTAGATATGAACACAATTTGCGTTCGGGACGTCAGACTTTCTAGGCCATAAGGCACTCCCCTATCTTTTAACTACATAATAGGAAATATTGGTGTGGCAGCAATTCTGAAAAATGCACCAATTCTGGAGATGAAGAGGCCGGCTGAAGGGGTAGGAGGAGGCCGGATTTTTTTTTAACGCCATGTGTGCATGCACTGGAGGCCTACATACATGTTGTTAAATTCAGGTTTTTTTCAGCCTGATAGTCCAGAATGTTTACAAGCTTGTCGTACTTTGAGACGGCGAATGTCCTCCAGTTCGTATTGGCGTTGTGTCCCTAATTCTTTCTCACATTGTGGGCAAAGAATGGGTAATTTGTTTTAGATAGAAGAGGAATTGTGTACTAATATTGGTACCAGAAGAATGCGCCTTTATAGGATGAAAAGGAACGCGGCGCGCTACAAACCCATCGGATCGTGAAACATCACATTAAGGTAAATATAGACACCAATTGCGTTCGGGACGTCAGACTTTCTGGGCCATCAGGCACTCTCCTATCTTTTAACTACATGATAGGAAATATTGGTGTGGCAGCAATTCTGAAAAATGCACCAATTCTGGAGATGGAGAGGCCGGCTGAAGGGGTAGGAGGACGCCGGATTTTTTTTTTAACACCATGTGTGCATGCACTGGAGGCCTACATACATGTTGTTAAATTCAAGTTTTTTTTCAGCCTGATAGTCCAGAATGTTTACAAGCTTGTCGCACTTTGAGACGTCGAATGTCCTCCAGTTCGTATTGGTGTTGTGTCCCTGAATTCTTTCTCACATTGTGGGCAAAGAATGGGTAATTTGTTTTAGGTAGAAGAGGAATTGTGTACTAATATTGGTACCAGAAGAATGCGCCTTTATAGGATGAAGAGGAACGCGGCGCGCTACAAACCCATCGGATCGTGAAACATCACATTAAGGTAGATATAGACACAATTTGCGTTCGGGACGTCAGACTTTCTGGGCCATCAGGCACTCTCCTTTCTTTTAACTACATGATAGAAAATATTGGTGTGGCACCAATTCTGAAAAATGCTTTAACTCTGGAGATGGAAAGGCCGGCTGAAGGGGTAGGAGGAGGCCGGATTTTTCTTTTAACACCATGTGTGCATGCACTGGAGGCCTACATACATGTTGTTAAATTCAGTTTTTATTCAGCCTGATAGTCCAGAATGTTTACAAGCTTGTTGCACTTTGAGACGACGAATATACTCCAGTTCGTATTGGCGTTGTGTACCTAATTCTTTCTCACATTGTGGGCAAAGAATGGGTAATTTGTTTTAGGTAGAAGAGGAATTGTGTACTAATATTGGTACCAGAAGAATGTGCCTTTATAGGATGAAGAGGAACGCGGTGCGCTACAAACCCATCGGATTGTGAAACATCACATTAAGGTAGATATAGACACAATTTGCGTTCGAGACGTCAGACTTTCTGGGCCATCAGGCACTCTCCTATCTTTTAACTACATGATAGGAAATATTGGTGTGGCAGCAATTCTGAAAAATGCAGCAATTCTGGAGATGGAGAGGCCGGCTGAAGGGGTAGGAGGAGGCCGGATTTTTTTTTAACGCCAAGTGTGCATGCACTGGAGGCCTACATACATGCTGTTAAATTCAGGTTTTTTTCAGCCTGATAGTCCAGAATATTTACAAGCTTGTCGCACTTTGAGACGGCGAATGTCCTCCAGTTCGTATTGGCGTTGTGTCCCTAATTCTTTCTCACATTGTGGGCAAAGAATGGGTAATTTGTTTTAGGTAGAAGAGGAATTGTGTACTGATATTGGAACCAGAAGAACGCGCCTCCACAAGATGAAGAAGAACGCAGCGCCCTACAAACCCATCGGATTGTGAAACATCACATTAAGGTAGATACAGACACAATTTGCGTTCGGGACGTCAGACTTTCTAGGCCATAAGGCACTCCCCTATCTTTTAACTACATGATAGGAAATATTGGTGTGGCAGCAATTCTAAAAAATGCACCAATTCTGGAGATGAAGAGGCCGGCTGAAGGGGTAGGAGGAGGCCGGATTTTTTTTTAACGCCATGTGTGCATGCACTGGAGGCCTACATACATGTTGTTAAATTCAGGTTTTTTTCAGCCTGATAGTCCAGAATGTTTACAAGCTTGTCGTACTTTGAGACGGCGAATGTCCTCCAGTTCGTATTGGCGTTGTGTCCCTAATTCTTTCTCACATTTTGGGCAAAGAATGGGTAATTTGTTTTAGGTAGAAGAGGAATTGTGTACTAATATTGGTACCAGAAGAATGCGCCTTTATAGGATGAAGAGGAACGCGGCGCGCTACAAACCCATCGAATAGTGAAACATCACATTAAGGTAGATATAGACACAATTTGCGTTCGGGCGTCAGACTTTCTGGGCCATAAGGCACTCTCCTATCTTTTAACTATATGATAGGAAATATTGGTGTGGCAGCAATTCTGAAAAATGCACCAATTCTGGAGATGGAAAGGCCGGCTGAAGGGGTAGGAGGAGGCCGGATTTTTTTTTTAACACCATGTGTGCATGCACTGGAGGCCTACATACATGTTGTTAAATTCAGTTTTTTTTCAGCCTGATAGTCCAGAATGTTTACAAGGTTGTTGCACATTGAGACGGCGAATCTGCTCCAGTTCGTATTGGCGTTGTTTACCTAATTCTTTCTCACATTGTGGGCAAAGAATGGGTAATTTGTTTTAGGTAGAAGAGGAATTGTGTACTAATATTGGTACCAGAAGAATGCGCCTTTATAGGATGAAAAGGAATGCGGCGCGCTACAAACCCATCAGATCGTGAAACATCACATTAAGGTAGATATAGACACCATTTGCGTTCGGGACGTCAGACTTTCTGGGCCATCAGGCACTCTCCTATCTTTTAACTACATGATAGGAAATATTGGTGTGGTAGCAATTCTGAAAAATGCACCAATTCTGGAGATGGAGAGGCCGGCTGAAGGGTAGGAGGAGGCTGGATTTTTTTTTTAACACCATGTGTGCATGCACTGGAGGCCTACATACATGTTGTTAAATTCAGTTTTTTTTTCAGCCTGATAGTCCAGAATGTTTACAAGCTTGTTGCACTTTGAGACGACGAATGTCTTCCAGTTCGTATTGGCGTTGTGTACCTAATTCTTTCTCACATTGTGGGCAAAGAATGGGTAATTTTTTTTAGGTAGAAGAGGAATTGTGTACTAATATTGGTACCAGAAGAATGCGCCTTTATAGGATGAAGAGGAACGCGGCGCGCTACAAACCCATCGGATTGTGAAACATCACATTAAGGTAGATATAGACACAATTTGCGTTCGGGACGTCAGACATTCTGGGCCATCAGGCACTCTCCTATCTTTTAACTACATGATAGAAAATATTGGTGTGGCACCAATTCTGAAAAATGCACTAACTCTGGAGATGGAAAGGCCGGCTGAAGGGGTAGGAGGAGGCCGGATTTTTCTTTTAACACCATGTGTGCATGCACTGGAGGCCTACATACATGTTGTTAAATTCAGTTTTTATTCAGCCTGATAGTCCAGAATGTTTACAAGCTTGTTGCACTTTGAGACGACGAATATCCTCCAGTTCGTATTGGCGTTGTGTACCTAATTCTTTCTCACATTGTGGGCAAAGAATGGGTAATTTGTTTTAGGTAGAAGAGGAATTGTGTACTAATATTGGTACCAGAAGAATGCGCCTTTATGAGATGAAGAGGAACGCGGCGCGCTACAAACCCATCGGATTGTGAAACATC
Source organism: Rhinoderma darwinii (assembly GCF_050947455.1). Taxonomy (NCBI): domain Eukaryota; kingdom Metazoa; phylum Chordata; class Amphibia; order Anura; family Rhinodermatidae; genus Rhinoderma; species Rhinoderma darwinii. The sequence continues at coordinate 220,165,523 of NC_134688.1, forward strand.
ACATTAAGGTAGATATAGACACAATTTGCGTTCGGGACGTCAGACTTTCTGGGCAATCAGGCACTCTCCTATCTTTTAACTACATGATAGGAAATATTGGTGTGGCAGCAATTCTGAAAAATGCACCAATTCTGGAGATGGAGAGGCCGGCTGAAGGGGTAGGAGGAGGCCGGATTTTTTTTTTAACGCCATGTGTGCATGCACTGGAGGCCTACATACATGTTGTTAAATTCAGGTTTTTTTCAGCCTGATAGTCCAGAATGTTTACAAGCTTGTCGCACTTTGAGACGGCGAATGTCCTCCAGTTCGTATTGGCGTTGTGTCCCTAATCCTTTCTCACATTGTGGGCAAAGAATGGGTAATTTTTTTTAGGTAGTAGAGGAATTGTGTACTAATATTGGTACCAGAAGAATGCGCCTTTATAGGATGAAGAGGGACGCGGCGCGCTACAAACCCATCGGATTGTGAAACATCACATTAAGGTAGATATAGACACAATTTGCGTTCGGGACGTCAGACATTCTGGGCCATCAGGCACTCTCCTATCTTTTAACTACATGATAGAAAATATTGGTGTGGCAACAATTCTGAAAAATGCACTAACTCTGGAGATGGAAAGGCCGGCTGAAGGGGTAGGAGGAGGCCGGATTTTTCTTTTAACACCATGTGTGCATGCACTGGAGGCCTACATACATGTTGTTAAATTCAGTTTTTATTCAGCCTGATAGTCCAGAATGTTTACAAGCTTGTTGCACTTTGAGACGACGAATATCCTCCAGTTCGTATTGGCGTTGTGTACCTAATTCTTTCTCACATTGTGGGCAAAGAATGGGTAATTTGTTTTAGGTAGAAGAGGAATTGTGTACTAATATTGGTACCAGAAGAATGCGCCTTTATGAGATGAAGAGGAACGCGGCGAGCTACAAACCCATCGGATTGTGAAACATCACATTAAGGTAGATATAGACACAATTTGCATTCGGGACGTCAGACTTTCTGGGCCATCAGGCACTCTCCTATCTTTTAACTACATGATAGGAAATATTGGTGTGGCAGCAATTCTGAAAAATGCACCAATTCTGGAGATGGAGAGGCCGGCTGAAGGGGTAGGAGGAGGCCGGATTTTTCTTTTAACACCATGTGTGCATGCACTGGAGGCCTACATACATGTTGTTAAATTCAGTTTTTATTCAGCCTGATAGTCCAGAATGTTTACAAGCTTGTTGCACTTTGAGACGACGAATATCCTCCAGTTCGTATTGGCGTTGTGTACCTAATTCTTTCTCACATTGTGGGCAAAGAATGGGCAATTTGTTTTAGGTAGAAGAGGAATTGTGTACTAATATTGGTACCAGAAGAATGCGCCTTTATAGGATGAAGAGGAACGCGGCGCGCTACAAACCCATCGGATCGTGAAACATTACATTAAGGTAGATATATACACAATTTGCGTTCGGGATGTCAGACTTTCTGGGCCATCAGGCACTCTCCTATCTTTTAACTACATGATGGGAAATATTGGTGTGGCAGCAATTCTGAAAAATGCACCAGTTCTGGAGATGGAAAGGCCGGCTGAAGGGGTAGGAGGAGGCCGGATTTTTTTTTTAACACCATGTGTGCATGCACTGGAGGCCTACATACATGTTGTTATATTCAGTTTTTTTTCAGCCTGATAGTCCAGAATGTTTACAAGCTTGTTGCACTTTGAGACGGCGAATGTCCTCCAGTTCGTATTGGCGTTGTGTCCCTAATTCTTTCTCACATTGTGGGCAAAGAATGGGTAATTTGTTTTAGGTAGAAGAGGAATTGTGTACTAATATTGGTACCAGAAGAATGCGCCTCTATAGGATGAAGAGGAACGCGGCGCGCTACAAACCCATCGGATCGTGAAACATCACATTAAGGTAGATATACAAACAATTTGCGTTCGGGTCGTCAGACTTTCTGGGCCATCAGGCACTCTCCTATCTTTTAACTACATGATAGGAAATATTGGTGTGGCAGCAATTCTGAAAAATGCACCAGTTCTGGAGATGGAAAGGCCGGCTGAAGGGGTAGGAGGAGGCCGGATTTTTTTTTTAACACCATGTGTGCATGCACTGGTGGCCTACATACATGTTGTTAAATACAGTTTTTTTTCAGCCTGATAGTCCAGAATGTTTACAAGCTTGTCGCACTTTGAGACTGCGAATGTCCTCCAGTTCGTATTGGCGTTGTGTCCCTAATTCTTTCTCACATTGTGGGCAAAGAATGGGTAATTTGTTTTAGGTAGAAGAGGAATTGTGTACTAATATTGGTACCAGAAGAATGCGCCTTTATAGGATGAAGAGGAAAGCGGCGCGCTACAAACCCATCGGATCGTGAAACATCACATTAAGGTAGATATAGACACAATTTGCGTTCGGGACGTCAGACTTTCTGGGCCATAAGGCACTCTCCTATCTTTTAACTACATGATAGGAAATATTGGTGTGGCAGCAATTCTGAAAATGCACCAATTCTGGAGATGGAGAGGCCGGCTAAAGGGGTAGGAGGAGGCCGGACTTTTTTTTTTTTTAACGCCATGTGTGCATGCACTGGAGGCCTACATACATGTTGTTAAATTCAGGTTTTTTTCAGCCTGATAGTCCAGAATATTTACAAGCTTGTCGCACTTTGAGACGGCGAATGTCGTCCAGTTCGTATTGGTGTTGTGTCCCTAAATCTTTCTCACATTGTGGGCAAAGAATGGGTAATTTGTTTTAGGTAGAAGAGGAATTGTGTACTGATATTGGTACCAGAAGAACGTGCCTTTATAGGATGAAGAGGAAAGCGGCGCGCTACAAACCCATCGGATTGTGAAACATCACATTAAGGTAGATATAGACACAATTTGCGTTCGAGACGTCAGACTTTCTGGGCCATCAGGCACTCTCCTATCTTTTAACTACATGATAGGAAATATTGGTGTGGCAGCAATTCTGAAAAATGCAGCAATTCTGGAGATGGAGAGGCCGGCTGAAGGGGTAGGAGGAGGCCGGATTTTTTTTTAACGCCAAGTGTGCATGCACTGGAGGCCTACATACATGCTGTTAAATTCAGGTTTTTTTCAGCCTGATAGTCCAGAATATTTACAAGCTTGTCGCACTTTGAGACGGCGAATGTCCTCCAGTTCGTATTGGCGTTGTGTCCCTAATTCTTTCTCACATTGTGGGCAAAGAATGGGTAATTTGTTTTAGGTAGAAGAGGAATTGTGTACTGATATTGGAACCAGAAGAACGCGCCTCCACAAGATGAAGAAGAACGCAGCGCCCTACAAACCCATCGGATTGTGAAACATCACATTAAGGTAGATACAGACACAATTTGCGTTCGGGACGTCAGACTTTCTAGGCCATAAGGCACTCCCCTATCTTTTAACTACATGATAGGAAATATTGGTGTGGCAGCAATTCTAAAAAATGCACCAATTCTGGAGATGAAGAGGCCGGCTGAAGGGGTAGGAGGAGGCCGGATTTTTTTTTAACGCCATGTGTGCATGCACTGGAGGCCTACATACATGTTGTTAAATTCAGGTTTTTTTCAGCCTGATAGTCCAGAATGTTTACAAGCTTGTCGTACTTTGAGACGGCGAATGTCCTCCAGTTCGTATTGGCGTTGTGTCCCTAATTCTTTCTCACATTTTGGGCAAAGAATGGGTAATTTGTTTTAGGTAGAAGAGGAATTGTGTACTAATATTGGTACCAGAAGAATGCGCCTTTATAGGATGAAGAGGAACGCGGCGCGCTACAAACCCATCGAATAGTGAAACATCACATTAAGGTAGATATAGACACAATTTGCGTTCGGGCGTCAGACTTTCTGGGCCATAAGGCACTCTCCTATCTTTTAACTATATGATAGGAAATATTGGTGTGGCAGCAATTCTGAAAAATGCACCAATTCTGGAGATGGAAAGGCCGGCTGAAGGGGTAGGAGGAGGCCGGATTTTTTTTTTAACACCATGTGTGCATGCACTGGAGGCCTACATACATGTTGTTAAATTCAGTTTTTTTTCAGCCTGATAGTCCAGAATGTTTACAAGGTTGTTGCACATTGAGACGGCGAATCTGCTCCAGTTCGTATTGGCGTTGTTTACCTAATTCTTTCTCACATTGTGGGCAAAGAATGGGTAATTTGTTTTAGGTAGAAGAGGAATTGTGTACTAATATTGGTACCAGAAGAATGCGCCTTTATAGGATGAAAAGGAATGCGGCGCGCTACAAACCCATCAGATCGTGAAACATCACATTAAGGTAGATATAGACACCATTTGCGTTCGGGACGTCAGACTTTCTGGGCCATCAGGCACTCTCCTATCTTTTAACTACATGATAGGAAATATTGGTGTGGTAGCAATTCTGAAAAATGCACCAATTCTGGAGATGGAGAGGCCGGCTGAAGGGTAGGAGGAGGCTGGATTTTTTTTTTAACACCATGTGTGCATGCACTGGAGGCCTACATACATGTTGTTAAATTCAGTTTTTTTTTCAGCCTGATAGTCCAGAATGTTTACAAGCTTGTTGCACTTTGAGACGACGAATGTCTTCCAGTTCGTATTGGCGTTGTGTACCTAATTCTTTCTCACATTGTGGGCAAAGAATGGGTAATTTTTTTTAGGTAGAAGAGGAATTGTGTACTAATATTGGTACCAGAAGAATGCGCCTTTATAGGATGAAGAGGAACGCGGCGCGCTACAAACCCATCGGATTGTGAAACATCACATTAAGGTAGATATAGACACAATTTGCGTTCGGGACGTCAGACATTCTGGGCCATCAGGCACTCTCCTATCTTTTAACTACATGATAGAAAATATTGGTGTGGCACCAATTCTGAAAAATGCACTAACTCTGGAGATGGAAAGGCCGGCTGAAGGGGTAGGAGGAGGCCGGATTTTTCTTTTAACACCATGTGTGCATGCACTGGAGGCCTACATACATGTTGTTAAATTCAGTTTTTATTCAGCCTGATAGTCCAGAATGTTTACAAGCTTGTTGCACTTTGAGACGACGAATATCCTCCAGTTCGTATTGGCGTTGTGTACCTAATTCTTTCTCACATTGTGGGCAAAGAATGGGTAATTTGTTTTAGGTAGAAGAGGAATTGTGTACTAATATTGGTACCAGAAGAATGCGCCTTTATGAGATGAAGAGGAACGCGGCGCGCTACAAACCCATCGGATTGTGAAACATCACATTAAGGTAGATATAGACACAATTTGCGTTCGGGACGTCAGACTTTCTGGGCAATCAGGCACTCTCCTATCTTTTAACTACATGATAGGAAATATTGGTGTGGCAGCAATTCTGAAAAATGCACCAATTCTGGAGATGGAGAGGCCGGCTGAAGGGGTAGGAGGAGGCCGGATTTTTTTTTTAACGCCATGTGTGCATGCACTGGAGGCCTACATACATGTTGTTAAATTCAGGTTTTTTTCAGCCTGATAGTCCAGAATGTTTACAAGCTTGTCGCACTTTGAGACGGCGAATGTCCTCCAGTTCGTATTGGCGTTGTGTCCCTAATCCTTTCTCACATTGTGGGCAAAGAATGGGTAATTTTTTTTAGGTAGTAGAGGAATTGTGTACTAATATTGGTACCAGAAGAATGCGCCTTTATAGGATGAAGAGGGACGCGGCGCGCTACAAACCCATCGGATTGTGAAACATCACATTAAGGTAGATATAGACACAATTTGCGTTCGGGACGTCAGACATTCTGGGCCATCAGGCACTCTCCTATCTTTTAACTACATGATAGAAAATATTGGTGTGGCAACAATTCTGAAAAATGCACTAACTCTGGAGATGGAAAGGCCGGCTGAAGGGGTAGGAGGAGGCCGGATTTTTCTTTTAACACCATGTGTGCATGCACTGGAGGCCTACATACATGTTGTTAAATTCAGTTTTTATTCAGCCTGATAGTCCAGAATGTTTACAAGCTTGTTGCACTTTGAGACGACGAATATCCTCCAGTTCGTATTGGCGTTGTGTACCTAATTCTTTCTCACATTGTGGGCAAAGAATGGGTAATTTGTTTTAGGTAGAAGAGGAATTGTGTACTAATATTGGTACCAGAAGAATGCGCCTTTATGAGATGAAGAGGAACGCGGCGAGCTACAAACCCATCGGATTGTGAAACATCACATTAAGGTAGATATAGACACAATTTGCATTCGGGACGTCAGACTTTCTGGGCCATCAGGCACTCTCCTATCTTTTAACTACATGATAGGAAATATTGGTGTGGCAGCAATTCTGAAAAATGCACCAATTCTGGAGATGGAGAGGCCGGCTGAAGGGGTAGGAGGAGGCCGGATTTTTCTTTTAACACCATGTGTGCATGCACTGGAGGCCTACATACATGTTGTTAAATTCAGTTTTTATTCAGCCTGATAGTCCAGAATGTTTACAAGCTTGTTGCACTTTGAGACGACGAATATCCTCCAGTTCGTATTGGCGTTGTGTACCTAATTCTTTCTCACATTGTGGGCAAAGAATGGGCAATTTGTTTTAGGTAGAAGAGGAATTGTGTACTAATATTGGTACCAGAAGAATGCGCCTTTATAGGATGAAGAGGAACGCGGCGCGCTACAAACCCATCGGATCGTGAAACATTACATTAAGGTAGATATATACACAATTTGCGTTCGGGATGTCAGACTTTCTGGGCCATCAGGCACTCTCCTATCTTTTAACTACATGATGGGAAATATTGGTGTGGCAGCAATTCTGAAAAATGCACCAGTTCTGGAGATGGAAAGGCCGGCTGAAGGGGTAGGAGGAGGCCGGATTTTTTTTTTAACACCATGTGTGCATGCACTGGAGGCCTACATACATGTTGTTATATTCAGTTTTTTTTCAGCCTGATAGTCCAGAATGTTTACAAGCTTGTTGCACTTTGAGACGGCGAATGTCCTCCAGTTCGTATTGGCGTTGTGTCCCTAATTCTTTCTCACATTGTGGGCAAAGAATGGGTAATTTGTTTTAGGTAGAAGAGGAATTGTGTACTAATATTGGTACCAGAAGAATGCGCCTCTATAGGATGAAGAGGAACGCGGCGCGCTACAAACCCATCGGATCGTGAAACATCACATTAAGGTAGATATACAAACAATTTGCGTTCGGGTCGTCAGACTTTCTGGGCCATCAGGCACTCTCCTATCTTTTAACTACATGATAGGAAATATTGGTGTGGCAGCAATTCTGAAAAATGCACCAGTTCTGGAGATGGAAAGGCCGGCTGAAGGGGTAGGAGGAGGCCGGATTTTTTTTTTAACACCATGTGTGCATGCACTGGAGGCCTACATACATGTTGTTAAATACAGTTTTTTTTCAGCCTGATAGTCCAGAATGTTTACAAGCTTGTCGCACTTTGAGACTGCGAATGTCCTCCAGTTCGTATTGGCGTTGTGTCCCTAATTCTTTCTCACATTGTGGGCAAAGAATGGGTAATTTGTTTTAGGTAGAAGAGGAATTGTGTACTAATATTGGTACCAGAAGAATGCGCCTTTATAGGATGAAGAGGAAAGCGGCGCGCTACAAACCCATCGGATCGTGAAACATCACATTAAGGTAGATATAGACACAATTTGCGTTCGGGACGTCAGACTTTCTGGGCCATAAGGCACTCTCCTATCTTTTAACTACATGATAGGAAATATTGGTGTGGCAGCAATTCTGAAAATGCACCAATTCTGGAGATGGAGAGGCCGGCTAAAGGGGTAGGAGGAGGCCGGACTTTTTTTTTTTTTAACGCCATGTGTGCATGCACTGGAGGCCTACATACATGTTGTTAAATTCAGGTTTTTTTCAGCCTGATAGTCCAGAATATTTACAAGCTTGTCGCACTTTGAGACGGCGAATGTCGTCCAGTTCGTATTGGTGTTGTGTCCCTAAATCTTTCTCACATTGTGGGCAAAGAATGGGTAATTTGTTTTAGGTAGAAGAGGAATTGTGTACTGATATTGGTACCAGAAGAACGTGCCTTTATAGGATGAAGAGGAAAGCGGCGCGCTACAAACCCATCGGATCGTGAAACATCACATTAAGATAGATATAGACACCATTTGCGTTCGGGATGTCAGACTTTCTGGGCCATCAAGCACTCTCCTATCTTTTAACTACATGATGGGAAATATTGGTGTGGCAGCAATTCTGAAAAATGCATCAATTCTGGAGATGGAAAGGCTGTCTGAAGGGGTAGGAGGAGGCCGGATTTTTTTTTTAACACCATGTGTGCATGCACTGGAGGCCTACATACATGTTGTTAAATTCAGGTTTTTTTCAGCCTGATAGTACAGAATGTTTACAAGCTTGTTGCACATTGAGACGGCGAATGTCCTCCAGTTTGTATTGGCGTTGTTTACCTAATTCTTTCTCACATTGTGGGCAAAGAATGGGTAATTTGTTTTAGGTAGAAGAGGAATTGTGTACTAATATTGGTACCAGAAGAATGCGCCTTTATAGGATGAAGAGGAACGCGGCGCGCTACAAACCCATCGGATCGTGAAACATCACATTAAGGTAGATATAGACACAATTTGCGTTCGGGACGTCAGACTTTCTGGGCCATAAGGCACTCTCCTATCTTTTAACTACATGATAGGAAATATTGGTGTGGCAGCAATTCTGAAAATGCACCAATTCTGGAGATGGAGAGGCCGGCTAAAGGGGTAGGAGGAGGCCGGACTTTTTTTTTTAACGCCATGTGTGCATGCACAGGAGGCCTACATACATGTTGTTAAATTCAGTTTTTTTTCAGCCTGATAGTCCAGAATATTTACAAGCTTGTGGCACTTTGAGACGACGAATGTCCTCCAGTTCGTATTGGCGTTGTGTCCCTAATTCTTTCTCACATTGTGGGCAAAGAATGGGTAATTTGTTTTAGGTAGAAGAGGAATTGTGTACTGATATTGGTACCAGAAGAACGCGCCTCCATAGGATGAAGAAGAACGCGGCGCACTACAAACCTGTCGAATCGTGAAACATCACATTAAGGTAGATATAGACACCATTTGCGTTCGGGACGTCAGACTTTCTGGGCCATTAGGCACTCTCCTATCTTTTAACTACATGATAGGAAATATTGGTGTGGCAGCAATTCTGAAAAATGCACCAGTTCTGGAGATGGAAAGGCCGGCTGAAGGGGTAGGAGGAGGCCGGATTTTTTTTTTAACACCATGTGTGCATGCACTGGAGGCCTACATACATGTTGTTAAATTCAGGTTTTTTTCAGCCTGATAGTCCAGAATGTTTACAAGCTTGTTGCACTTTGAGACGGCGAATGTCCTCCAGTTCGTATTGGCGTTGTGTACCTAATTCTTTCTCACATTGAGGGCAAAGAATGGGTAATTTGTTTTAGGTAGAAGAGGAATTGTGTACTAATATTGGTACCAGAAGAATGCGCCTTTATAGGATGAAAAGGAACGCGGCGCGCTACAAACCCATCGGATCGTGAAAAATCACATTAAGGTAGATATAGACACAATTTGCGTTCGGGACGTCAGACTTTCTGGGCCATCAGGCACTCTCCTATCTTTTAACTACATGATAGGAAATATTGGTGTGGCAGCAATTCTGAAAAATGCCGCAATTCTGGAGATGGAAAGGCCGGCTGAAGGGGTAGGAGGAGGCCGGATTATTTTTTTAACACCATGTGTGCATGCACTGGAGGCCTACATACATGTTGTTAAATTCAGGTTTTTTTCAGCCTGATAGTCCAGAATGTTTACAAGCTTGTCGCACTTTGAGACGGCGAATGTCCTCCAGTTTGTATTGGCGTTGTGTCCCTAATTCTTTCTCACATTGTGGGCAAAGAATGTGTAATTTGTTTTAGGTAGAAGAGGAATTGTGTACTAATATTGGTACCAGAAGAATGCGCCTTTATAGGATGAAGAGGAACGCGGCGCGCTACAAACCCATCGGATCGTGAAACATCACATTAAGGTAAATATAGACACCATTTGCGTTCGGGACGTCAGACTTTCTGGGCCATCAGGCACTCTCCTATCTTTTAACTACATGATAGGAAATATTGGTGTGGCAGCAATTCTGAAAAATGCACCAATTCTGGAGATGGAGAGGCCGGCTGAAGGGGTAGGAGGAGGCCGGATTTTTTTTTAACGCCATGTGTGCATGCACTGGAGGCCTACATACATGTTGTTAAATTCAGTTTTTTTTCAGCCTGATAGTCCAGAATGTTTACAAGCTTGTGGCACTTTGAGACGGCGAATGTCCTCCAGTTCGTATTGGCGTTGTGTCCCTAATTCTTTCTCACATTGTGGGCAAAGAATGGGTAATTTGTTTTAGGTAGAAGAGGAATTGTGTACTGATATTGGTACCAGAAGAATGCGCCTTTATAGGATGAAGAGGAACGCGGCGCGCTACAAACCCATCGGATCGTGAAACATCACATTAAGGTAGATATAGACACAATTTGCGTTCGGGCGTCAGACTTTCTGGGCCATAAGGCACTCTCCTATCTTTTAACTATATGATAGGAAATATTGGTGTGGCAGCAATTCTGAAAAATGCACCAATTCTGGAGATGGAAAGGCCGGCTGAAGGGGTAGGAGGAGGCCGGATTTTTTTTTTAACACCATGTGTGCATGCACTGGAGGCCTACATACATGTTGTTAAATTCAGTTTTTTTTCAGCCTGATAGTCCAGAATGTTTACAAGGTTGTTGCACATTGAGACGGCGAATCTGCTCCAGTTCGTATTGGCGTTGTTTACCTAATTCTTTCTCACATTGTGGGCAAAGAATGGGTAATTTTTTTAGGTAGAAGAGGAATTGTGTACTAATATTGGTACCAGAAGAATGCGCCTTTATAGGATGAAGAGGAACGCGGCGCGCTACAAACCCATCGGATTGTGAAACATCACATTAAGGTAGATATAGACACAATTTGCGTTCGGGACGTCAGACATTCTGGGCCATCAGGCACTCTCCTATCTTTTAACTACATGATAGAAAATATTGGTGTGGCACCAATTCTGAAAAATGCACTAACTCTGGAGATGGAAAGGCCGGCTGAAGGGGTAGGAGGAGGCCGGATTTTTCTTTTAACACCATGTGTGCATGCACTGGAGGCCTACATACATGTTGTTAAATTCAGTTTTTTTTCAGCCTGATAGTCCAGAATGTTTACAAGCTTGTTGCACTTTGAGACGACGAATATCCTCCAGTTCGTATTGGCCTTGTGTACCTAATTCTTTCTCACATTGTGGGCAAAGAATGGGTAATTTGTTTTAGGTAGAAGAGGAATTGTGTACTAATATTGGTACCAGAAGAATGCGCCTTTATGAGATGAAGAGGAACGCGGCGCGCTACAAACCCATCGGATTGTGAAACATCACATTAAGGTAGATATAGACACAATTTGCGTTCGGGACGTCAGACTTTCTGGGCAATCAGGCACTCTCCTATCTTTTAACTACATGATAGGAAATATTGGTGTGGCAGCAATTCTGAAAAATGCACCAATTCTGGAGATGGAGAGGCCGGCTGAAGGGGTAGGAGGAGGCCGGATTTTTTTTTTAACGCCATGTGTGCATGCACTGGAGGCCTACATACATGTTGTTAAATTCAGGTTTTTTTCAGCCTGATAGTCCAGAATGTTTACAAGCTTGTCGCACTTTGAGACGGCGAATGTCCTCCAGTTCGTATTGGCGTTGTGTCCCTAATTCTTTCTCACATTGTGGGCAAAGAATGGGTAATTTTTTTTAGGTAGTAGAGGAATTGTGTACTAATATTGGTACCAGAAGAATGCGCCTTTATAGGATGAAGAGGGACGCGGCGCGCTACAAACCCATCGGATTGTGAAACATCACATTAAGGTAGATATAGACACAATTTGCGTTCGGGACGTTAGACATTCTGGGCCATCAGGCACTCTCCTATCTTTTAACTACATGATAGAAAATATTGGTGTGGCAACAATTCTGAAAAATGCACTAACTCTGGAGATGGAAAGGCCGGCTGAAGGGGTAGGAGGAGGCCGGATTTTTCTTTTAACACCATGTGTGCATGCACTGGAGGCCTACATACATGTTGTTAAATTCAGTTTTTATTCAGCCTGATAGTCCAGAATGTTTACAAGCTTGTTGCACTTTGAGACGACGAATATCCTCCAGTTCGTATTGGCGTTGTGTACCTAATTCTTTCTCACATTGTGGGCAAAGAATGGGCAATTTGTTTTAGGTAGAAGAGGAATTGTGTACTAATATTGGTACCAGAAGAATGCGCCTTTATAGGATGAAGAGGAACGCGGCGCGCTACAAACCCATCGGATCGTGAAACATTACATTAAGGTAGATATATACACAATTTGCGTTCGGGATGTCAGACTTTCTGGGCCATCAGGCACTCTCCTATCTTTTAACTACATGATGGGAAATATTGGTGTGGCAGCAATTCTGAAAAATGCACCAGTTCTGGAGATCGAAAGGCCGGCTGAAGGGGTAGGAGGAGGCCGGATTTTTTTTTAACACCATGTGTGCATGCACTGGAGGCCTACATACATGTTGTTATATTCAGTTTTTTTTCAGCCTGATAGTCCAGAATGTTTACAAGCTTGTTGCACTTTGAGACGGCGAATGTCCTCCAGTTCGTATTGGCGTTGTGTCCCTAATTCTTTCTCACATTGTGGGCAAAGAATGGGTAATTTGTTTTAGGTAGAAGAGGAATTGTGTACTAATATTGGTACCAGAAGAATGCGCCTCTATAGGATGAAGAGGAACGCGGCGCGCTACAAACCCATCGGATCGTGAAACATCACATTAAGGTAGATATACAAACAATTTGCGTTCGGGTCGTCAGACTTTCTGGGCCATCAGGCACTCTCCTATCTTTTAACTACATGATAGGAAATATTGGTGTGGCAGCAATTCTGAAAAATGCACCAGTTCTGGAGATGGAAAGGCCGGCTGAAGGGGTAGGAGGAGGCCGGATTTTTTTTTTAACACCATGTGTGCATGCACTGGAGGCCTACATACATGTTGTTAAATACAGTTTTTTTTCAGCCTGATAGTCCAGAATGTTTACAAGCTTGTCGCACTTTGAGACTGCAAATGTCCTCCAGTTCGTATTGGCGTTGTGTCCCTAATTCTTTCTCACATTGTGGGCAAAGAATGGGTAATTTGTTTTAGGTAGAAGAGGAATTGTGTACTAATATTGGTACCAGAAGAATGCGCCTTTATAGGATGAAGAGGAACGCGGCGCGCTACAAACCCATCGGATCGTGAAACATCACATTAAGGTAGATATAGACACAATTTGCGTTCGGGCGTCAGACTTTCTGGGCCATAAGGCACTCTCCTATCTTTTAACTATATGATAGGAAATATTGGTGTGGCAGCAATTCTGAAAAATGCACCAATTCTGGAGATGGAAAGGCCGGCTGAAGGGGTAGGAGGAGGCCGGATTTTTTTTTTAACACCATGTGTGCATGCACTGGAGGCCTACATACATGTTGTTAAATTCAGTTTTTTTTCAGCCTGATAGTCCAGAATGTTTACAAGGTTGTTGCACATTGAGACGGCGAATCTGCTCCAGTTCGTATTGGCGTTGTTTACCTAATTCTTTCTCACATTGTGGGCAAAGAATGGGTAATTTGTTTTAGGTAGAAGAGGAATTGTGTACTAATATTGGTACCAGAAGAATGCGCCTTTATAGGATGAAAAGGAATGCGGCGCGCTACAAACCCATCAGATCGTGAAACATCACATTAAGGTAGATATAGACACCATTTGCGTTCGGGACGTCAGACTTTCTGGGCCATCAGGCACTCTCCTATCTTTTAACTACATGATAGGAAATATTGGTGTGGCAGCAATTCTGAAAAATGCACCAATTCTGGAGATGGAGAGGCCGGCTGAAGGGTAGGAGGAGGCTGGATTTTTTTTTTAACACCTTGTGTGCATGCACTGGAGGCCTACATACATGTTGTTAAATTCAGTTTTTTTTTCAGCCTGATAGTCCAGAATGTTTACAAGCTTGTTGCACTTTGAGACGACGAATGTCTTCCAGTTCGTATTGGCGTTGTGTACCTAATTCTTTCTCACATTGTGGGCAAAGAATGGGTAATTTTTTTAGGTAGAAGAGGAATTGTGTACTAATATTGGTACCAGAAGAATGCGCCTTTATAGGATGAAGAGGAACGCGGCGCGCTACAAACCCATCGGATTGTGAAACATCACATTAAGGTAGATATAGACACAATTTGCGTTCGGGACGTCAGACATTCTGGGCCATCAGGCACTCTCCTATCTTTTAACTACATGATAGAAAATATTGGTGTGGCACCAATTCTGAAAAATGCACTAACTCTGGAGATGGAAAGGCCGGCTGAAGGGGTAGGAGGAGGCCGGATTTTTCTTTTAACACCATGTGTGCATGCACTGGAGGCCTACATACATGTTGTTAAATTCAGTTTTTTTTCAGCCTGATAGTCCAGAATGTTTACAAGCTTGTTGCACTTTGAGACGACGAATATCCTCCAGTTCGTATTGGCGTTGTGTACCTAATTCTTTCTCACATTGTGGGCAAAGAATGGGTAATTTGTTTTAGGTAGAAGAGGAATTGTGTACTAATATTGGTACCAGAAGAATGCGCCTTTATGAGATGAAGAGGAACGCGGCGCGCTACAAACCCATCGGATTGTGAAACATCACATTAAGGTAGATATAGACACAATTTGCGTTCGGGACGTCAGACTTTCTGGGCAATCAGGCACTCTCCTATCTTTTAACTACATGATAGGAAATATTGGTGTGGCAGCAATTCTGAAAAATGCACCAATTCTGGAGATGGAGAGGCCGGCTGAAGGGGTAGGAGGAGGCCGGATTTTTTTTTTAACGCCATGTGTGCATGCACTGGAGGCCTACATACATGTTGTTAAATTCAGGTTTTTTTCAGCCTGATAGTCCAGAATGTTTACAAGCTTGTCGCACTTTGAGACGGCGAATGTCCTCCAGTTCGTATTGGCGTTGTGTCCCTAATTCTTTCTCACATTGTGGGCAAAGAATGGGTAATTTTTTTTAGGTAGTAGAGGAATTGTGTACTAATATTGGTACCAGAAGAATGCGCCTTTATAGGATGAAGAGGGACGCGGCGCGCTACAAACCCATCGGATTGTGAAACATCACATTAAGGTAGATATAGACACAATTTGCGTTCGGGACGTCAGACATTCTGGGCCATCAGGCACTCTCCTATCTTTTAACTACATGATAGAAAATATTGGTGTGGCAACAATTCTGAAAAATGCACTAACTCTGGAGATGGAAAGGCCGGCTGAAGGGGTAGGAGGAGGCCGGATTTTTCTTTTAACACCATGTGTGCATGCACTGGAGGCCTACATACATGTTGTTAAATTCAGTTTTTATTCAGCCTGATAGTCCAGAATGTTTACAAGCTTGTTGCACTTTGAGACGACGAATATCCTCCAGTTCGTATTGGCGTTGTGTACCTAATTCTTTCTCACATTGTGGGCAAAGAATGGGTAATTTGTTTTAGGTAGAAGAGGAATTGTGTACTAATATTGGTACCAGAAGAATGCGCCTTTATGAGATGAAGAGGAACGCGGCGAGCTACAAACCCATCGGATTGTGAAACATCACATTAAGGTAGATATAGACACAATTTGCGTTCGGGACGTCAGACTTTCTGGGCCATCAGGCACTCTCCTATCTTTTAACTACATGATAGGAAATATTGGTGTGGCAGCAATTCTGAAAAATGCACCAATTCTGGAGATGGAGAGGCCGGCTGAAGGGGTAGGAGGAGGCCGGATTTTTCTTTTAACACCATGTGTGCATGCACTGGAGGCCTACATACATGTTGTTAAATTCAGTTTTTATTCAGCCTGATAGTCCAGAATGTTTACAAGCTTGTTGCACTTTGAGACGACGAATATCCTCCAGTTCGTATTGGCGTTGTGTACCTAATTCTTTCTCACATTGTGGGCAAAGAATGGGCAATTTGTTTTAGGTAGAAGAGGAATTGTGTACTAATATTGGTACCAGAAGAATGCGCCTTTATAGGATGAAGAGGAACGCGGCGCGCTACAAACCCATCGGATCGTGAAACATTACATTAAGGTAGATATATACACAATTTGCGTTCGGGATGTCAGACTTTCTGGGCCATCAGGCACTCTCCTATCTTTTAACTACATGATGGGAAATATTGGTGTGGCAGCAATTCTGAAAAATGCACCAGTTCTGGAGATCGAAAGGCCGGCTGAAGGGGTAGGAGGAGGCCGGATTTTTTTTTTAACACCATGTGTGCATGCACTGGAGGCCTACATACATGTTGTTATATTCAGTTTTTTTTCAGCCTGATAGTCCAGAATGTTTACAAGCTTGTTGCACTTTGAGACGGCGAATGTCCTCCAGTTCGTATTGGCGTTGTGTCCCTAATTCTTTCTCACATTGTGGGCAAAGAATGGGTAATTTGTTTTAGGTAGAAGAGGAATTGTGTACTAATATTGGTACCAGAAGAATGCGCCTCTATAGGATGAAGAGGAACGCGGCGCGCTACAAACCCATCGGATCGTGAAACATCACATTAAGGTAGATATACAAACAATTTGCGTTCGGGTCGTCAGACTTTCTGGGCCATCAGGCACTCTCCTATCTTTTAACTACATGATAGGAAATATTGGTGTGGCAGCAATTCTGAAAAATGCACCAGTTCTGGAGATGGAAAGGCCGGCTGAAGGGGTAGGAGGAGGCCGGATTTTTTTTTTAACACCATGTGTGCATGCACTGGAGGCCTACATACATGTTGTTAAATACAGTTTTTTTTCAGCCTGATAGTCCAGAATGTTTACAAGCTTGTCGCACTTTGAGACTGCAAATGTCCTCCAGTTCGTATTGGCGTTGTGTCCCTAATTCTTTCTCACATTGTGGGCAAAGAATGGGTAATTTGTTTTAGGTAGAAGAGGAATTGTGTACTAATATTGGTACCAGAAGAATGCGCCTTTATAGGATGAAGAGGAAAGCGGCGCGCTACAAACCCATCGGATCGTGAAACATCACATTAAGGTAGATATAGACACAATTTGCGTTCGGGACGTCAGACTTTCTGGGCCATAAGGCACTCTCCTATCTTTTAACTACATGATAGGAAATATTGGTGTGGCAGCAATTCTGAAAATGCACCAATTCTGGAGATGGAGAGGCCGGCTAAAGGGGTAGGAGGAGGCCGGACTTTTTTTTTTTTTAACGCCATGTGTGCATGCACTGGAGGCCTACATACATGTTGTTAAATTCAGGTTTTTTTCAGCCTGATAGTCCAGAATATTTACAAGCTTGTCGCACTTTGAGACGGCGAATGTCGTCCAGTTCGTATTGGTGTTGTGTCCCTAATTCTTTCTCACATTGTGGGCAAAGAATGGGTAATTTGTTTTAGGTAGAAGAGGAATTGTGTACTGATATTGGTACCAGAAGAACGTGCCTTTATAGGATGAAGAGGAAAGCGGCGCGCTACAAACCCATCGGATCGTGAAACATCACATTAAGATAGATATAGACACCATTTGCGTTCGGGATGTCAGACTTTCTGGGCCATCAAGCACTCTCCTATCTTTTAACTACATGATGGGAAATATTGGTGTGGCAGCAATTCTGAAAAATGCACCAATTCTGGAGATGGAAAGGCTGTCTGAAGGGGTAGGAGGAGGCCGGATTTTTTTTTTAACACCATGTGTGCATGCACTGGAGGCCTACATACATGTTGTTAAATTCAGGTTTTTTTCAGCCTGATAGTACAGAATGTTTACAAGCTTGTTGCACATTGAGACCGCGAATGTCCTCCAGTTTGTATTGGCGTTGTTTACCTAATTCTTTCTCACATTGTGGGCAAAGAATGGGTAATTTGTTTTAGGTAGAAGAGGAATTGTGTACTAATATTGGTACCAGAAGAATGCGCCTTTATAGGATGAAGAGGAACGCGGCGCGCTACAAACCCATCGGATCGTGAAACATCACATTAAGGTAGATATAGACACAATTTGCGTTCGGGACGTCAGACTTTCTGGGCCATAAGGCACTCTCCTATCTTTTAACTACATGATAGGAAATATTGGTGTGGCAGCAATTCTGAAAATGCACCAATTCTGGAGATGGAGAGGCCGGCTAAAGGGGTAGGAGGAGGCCGGACTTTTTTTTTTAACGCCATGTGTGCATGCACAGGAGGCCTACATACATGTTGTTAAATTCAGTTTTTTTTCAGCCTGATAGTCCAGAATATTTACAAGCTTGTCGCACTTTGAGACGACGAATGTCCTCCAGTTCGTATTGGCGTTGTGTCCCTAATTCTTTCTCACATTGTGGGCAAAGAATGGGTAATTTGTTTTAGGTAGAAGAGGAATTGTGTACTGATATTGGTACCAGAAGAACGCGCCTCCATAGGATGAAGAAGAACGCGGCGCACTACAAACCTGTCGAATCGTGAAACATCACATTAAGGTAGATATAGACACCATTTGCGTTCGGGACGTCAGACTTTCTGGGCCATTAGGCACTCTCCTATCTTTTAACTACATGATAGGAAATATTGGTGTGGCAGCAATTCTGAAAAATGCACCAGTTCTGGAGATGGAAAGGCCGGCTGAAGGGGTAGGAGGAGGCCGGATTTTTTTTTTAACACCATGTGTGCATGCACTGGAGGCCTACATACATGTTGTTAAATTCAGGTTTTTTTCAGCCTGATAGTCCAGAATGTTTACAAGCTTGTTGCACTTTGAGACGGCGAATGTCCTCCAGTTCGTATTGGCGTTGTGTACCTAATTCTTTCTCACATTGAGGGCAAAGAATGGGTAATTTGTTTTAGGTAGAAGAGGAATTGTGTACTAATATTGGTACCAGAAGAATGCGCCTTTATAGGATGAAAAGGAACGCGGCGCGCTACAAACCCATCGGATCGTGAAAAATCACATTAAGGTAGATATAGACACAATTTGCGTTCGGGACGTCAGACTTTCTGGGCCATCAGGCACTCTCCTATCTTTTAACTACATGATAGGAAATATTGGTGTGGCAGCAATTCTGAAAAATGCCGCAATTCTGGAGATGGAAAGGCCGGCTGAAGGGGTAGGAGGAGGCCGGATTATTTTTTTAACACCATGTGTGCATGCACTGGAGGCCTACATACATGTTGTTAAATTCAGGTTTTTTTCAGCCTGATAGTCCAGAATGTTTACAAGCTTGTCGCACTTTGAGACGGCGAATGTCCTCCAGTTTGTATTGGCGTTGTGTCCCTAATTCTTTCTCACATTGTGGGCAAAGAATGTGTAATTTGTTTTAGGTAGAAGAGGAATTGTGTACTAATATTGGTACCAGAAGAATGCGCCTTTATAGGATGAAGAGGAACGCGGCGCGCTACAAACCCATCGGATCGTGAAACATCACATTAAGGTAGGTATAGATACAATTTGCGTTCGGGGCGTCAGACTTTCTGGGCCATAAGGCACTCTACTGTCTTTTAACTACATGATAGGAAATATTGGTGTGGCAGCAATTCTGAAAAATGCACCAATTCTGGAGATGGAGAGGCCGGCTGAAGGGGTAGGAGGAGGCCGGATTTTTTTTTAACGCCATGTGTGCATGCACTGGAGGCCTACATACATGTTGTTAAATTCAGTTTTTTTTCAGCCTGATAGTCCAGAATGTTTACAAGCTTGTCGCACTTTGAGACTGCGAATGTCCTCCAGTTCGTATTGGCGTTGTGTCCCTAATTCTTTCTCACATTGTGGGCAAAGAATGGGTAATTTGTTTTAGGTAGAAGAGGAATTGTGTACTAATATTGGTACCAGAAGAATGCGCCTTTATAGGATGAAAAGGAACGCGGCGCGCTACAAACCCATCGGATCGTGAAACATCACATTAAGGTAAATATAGACACCATTTGCGTTCGGGACGTCAGACTTTCTGGGCCATCAGGCACTCTCCTATCTTTTAACTACATGATAGGAAATATTGGTGTGGCAGCAATTCTGAAAAATGCACCAATTCTGGAGATGGAGAGGCCGGCTGAAGGGGTAGGAGGAGGCCGGATTTTTTTTTAACGCCATGTGTGCATGCACTGGAGGCCTACATACATGTTGTTAAATTCAGTTTTTTTTCAGCCTGATAGTCCAGAATGTTTACAAGCTTGTGGCACTTTGAGACGGCGAATGTCCTCCAGTTTGTATTGGCGTTGTGTCCCTAATTCTTTCTCACATTGTGGGCAAAGAATGGGTAATTTGTTTTAGGTAGAAGAGGAATTGTGTACTGATATTGGTACCAGAAGAACGCGCCTCCATAGGATGAAGAAGAACGCGGCACGCTAAAAACCTGTCGGATCGTGAAACATCACATTAAGGTAGATATAGACACTATTTGCGTTCGGGACGTCAGACTTTCTGGGCAATCAGGCACTCTCCTATCTTTTAACTACTCGATAGGAAATATTGGTGTGGCAGCAATTCTGAAAAAGGCACCAATTCTGGAGATGGAGAGGCTGGCTGAAGGGGTAGGAGGAGGCCGGATTTTGTTTTTTAACACCATGTGTGCATGCACTGGAGGCCTACATACATGTTGTTAAATTCAGTTTTTTTTCAGCCTGATAGTCCAGAATGTTTACAAGCTTGTTGCACATTGAGACGGCGAATCTCCTCCAGTTCGTATTGGCGTTGTTTACCTAATTCTTTCTCACATTGTGGGCAAAGAATGGGTAATTTGTTTTAGGTAGAAGAGGAATTGTGTACTAATATTGGTACCAGAAGAATGCGCCTTTATAGGATGAAGAGGAACGCGGCGCGCTACAAACCCATCGGATCGTGAAACATCACATTAAGGTAGATATAGACACAATTTGCATTCGGGACGTCAGACTTTCTGGGCCATCAGGCACTCTCCTATCTTTTAACTACATGATGGGAAATATTGGTGTGGCAGCAATTCTGAAAAATGCACCAGTTCTGGAGATGGAAAGGCCGGCTGAAGGGGTAGGAGGAGGCGGGATTTTTTTTTTAACACCATGTGTGCATGCACTGGAGGCCTACATACATGTTGTTAAATTCAGTTTTTTTTCAGCCTGATAGTCCAGAATGTTTACAAGCTTGTTGCACTTTGAGACGGCGAATGTCCTCCAGTTCGTATTGGCGTTGTGTCCCTAATTCTTTCTCAAGTTGTGGGCAAAGAATGGGTAATTTGTTTTAGGTAGAAGAGGAATTGTGTACTAATATTGGTACCAGAAGAATGCGCCTCTATAGGATGAAGAGGAACGCGGCGCGCTACAATCCCATCGGATCGTGAAACATCACATTAAGGTAGATATAGACACTGTTTGCGTTCGGGACGTCAGACTTTCTGGGCAATCAGGCACTCTCCTATCTTTTAAATACTTGATAGGAAATATTGGTGTGGCAGCAATTCTGAAAAATGCACCAGTTCTGGAGATGGAAAGGCCGGCTGAAGGGGTAGGAGGAGGCCGGATTTTTTTTTTAACACCATGTGTGCATGCACTGGAGGCCTACATACATGTTGTTAAATTCAGTTTTTTTTCAGCCTGATAGTCCAGAATGTTTACAAGCTTGTTGCACTTTGAGACGGCGAATGTCCTCCAGTTCGTATTGGCGTTGTGTCCCTAATTCTTTCTCACATTGTGGGCAAAGAATGGGTAATTTGTTTTAGGTAGAAGAGGAATTGTGTACTAATATTGGTACCAGAAGAATGCGCCTCTATAGGATGAAGAGGAACGCGGCGCGCTACAATCCCATCGGATCGTGAAACATCACATTAAGGTAGATATAGACACTGTTTGCGTTCGGGACGTCAGACTTTCTGGGCAATCAGGCACTCTCCTATCTTTTAAATACTTGATAGGAAATATTGGTGTGGCAGCAATTCTGAAAAATGCACCAGTTCTGGAGATGGAAAGGCCGGCTGAAGGGGTAGGAGGAGGCCGGATTTTTTTTTTAACACCATGTGTGCATGCACTGGAGGCCTACATACATGTTGTTAAATTCAGTTTTTTTTCAGCCTGATAGTCCAGAATGTTTACAAGCTTGTTGCACTTTGAGACGGCGAATGTCCTCCAGTTCGTATTGGCGTTGTGTCCCTAATTCTTTCTCACATTGTGGGCAAAGAATGGGTAATTTGTTTTAGGTAGAAGAGGAATTGTGTACTAATATTGGTACCAGAAGAATGCGCCTCTATAGGATGAAGAGGAACGCGGCGCGCTACAATCCCATCGGATCGTGAAACATCACATTAAGGTAGATATAGACACTGTTTGCGTTCGGGACGTCAGACTTTCTGGGCAATCAGGCACTCTCCTATCTTTTAAATACTTGATAGGAAATATTGGTGTGGCAGCAATTCTGAAAAATGCACCAATTCTGGAGATGGAGAGGCCGGCTAAAGGGGTAGGAGGAGGCCGGATTTTTTTTTTAACGCCATGTGTGCATGCACTGGAGGCCTACATACATGTTGTTAAATTCAGGTTTTGTTCAGCCTGATAGTCCAGAATATTTACAAGCTTGTCGCACTTTGAGACGGCGAATGTCCTCCAGTTTGTATTGGCGTTGTGTCCCTAATTCTTTCTCACATTGTGGGCAAAGAATGGGTAATTTGTTTTAGGTAGAAGAGGAATTGTATACTAATATTGGTACCAGAAGAATGCGCCTTTATAGGATGAAGAGGAACGCGGCGCGCTACAAACCCATCGGATCGTGAAACATCACATTAAGGTAGATATACACACAATTTGCGTTCGGGTCGTCAGACTTTCTGGGCCATCAGGCACTCTCCTATCTTTTAACTACATGATAGGAAATATTGGTGTGGCAGCAATTCTGAAAAATGCACCAGTTCTGGAGATGGAAAGGCCGGCTGAAGGGGTAGGAGGAGGCCGGATTTTTTTTTTTAACACCATGTGTGCATGCACTGGAGGCCTACATACATGTTGTTAAATACAGTTTTTTTTCAGCCTGATAGTCCAGAATGTTTACAAGCTTGTCGCACTTTGAGGCTGCGAATGTCCTCCAGTTCGTATTGGCGTTGTGTCCCTAATTCTTTCTCACATTGTGGGCAAAGAATGGGTAATTTGTTTTAGGTAGAAGAGGAATTGTGTACTAATATTGGTACCAGAAGAATGCGCCTTTATAGGATGAAGAGGAACGTGGCGCGCTACAAACCCATCGGATCGTGAAACATCACATTAAGGTAGATATAGACACCATTTGCGTTCGGGACGTCAGACTTTCTGGGCTATCAGGCACTCTCCTATCTTTTAACTACATGATAGGAAATATTGATGTGGCAGCAATTCTGAAAAATGCACCAATTCTGGAGATGGAAAGGCCGGCTGAAGGGGTAGGAGGAGGCTGGATTTTTGTTTTTTTAACACCATGTGTGCATGCACTGGAGGCCTACATACATGTTGTTAAATTCAGTTTTTTTTCAGCCTGATAGTCCAGAATGTTTACAAGCTTGTTGCACATTGAGACGGCGAATCTCCTCCAGTTCGTATTGGCGTTGTTTACCTAATTCTTTCTCACATTGTGGGCAAAGAATGGGTAATTTGTTTTAGGTAGAAGAGGAATTGTGTACTAATATTGGTACCAGAAGAATGCGCCTTTATAGGATGAAGAGGAAAGCGGCGCGCTACAAACCCATCGGATCGTGAAACATCACATTAAGGTAGATATAGACACAATTTGCGTTCGGGACGTCAGACTTTCTGGGCCATAAGGCACTCTCCTATCTTTTAACTACATGATAGGAAATATTGGTGTGGCAGCAATTCTGAAAATGCACCAATTCTGGAGATGGAGAGGCCGGCTGAAGGGGTAGGAGGAGGCCGGACTTTTTTTTTTTTAACGCCATGTGTGCATGCACTGGAGGCCTACATACATGTTGTTAAATTCAGGTTTTTTTCAGCCTGATAGTCCAGAATATTTACAAGCTTGTCGCACTTTGAGACGGCGAATGTCGTCCAGTTCGTATTGGTGTTGTGTCCCTAATTCTTTCTCACATTGTGGGCAAAGAATGGGTAATTTGTTTTAGGTAGAAGAGGAATTGTGTACTGATATTGGTACCAGAAGAACGTGCCTCCATAGGATGAAGAAGAACGCGGCGCGCTACAAACCTGTCGGATCGTGAAACATCACATTAAGGTAGATATAGACACCATTTGCGTTCGGGATGTCAGACTTTCTGGGCAATCAGGCACTCTCCTATCTTTTAACTACATGATAGGAAATATTGGTGTGGCAGCAATTCTGAAAAATGCACCAATTCTGGAGATGGAAAGGCTGGCTGAAGGGGTAGGAGGAGGCCAGATTTTTTTTTAACACCATGTGTGCATGCACTGGAGGCCTACATACATGTTGTTAAATTCAGGGTTTTTTTCAGCCTGATAGTCCAGAATGTTTACAAGCTTGTTGCACATTGAGACGGCGAATCTCCTCCAGTTCGTATTGGCGTTGTGTACCTATTTCTTTCTCACATTGTGGGCAAAGAATGGGTAATTTGTTTTAGGTAGAAGAGGAATTGTGTACTAATATTGGTACCAGAAGAATGCGCCTTTATAGGATGAAGAGGAACGCGGCGCGCTACAAACCCATCGGATCGTGAAACATCACATTAAGGTAAATATAGACACCAATTGCGTTCGGGACGTCAGACTTTCTGGGCCATCAGGCACTCTCCTATCTTTTAACTACATGATAGGAAATATTGGTGTGGCAGCAATTCTGAAAAATGCACCAATTCTGTAGATAGAGAGGCCGGCTGAAGGGGTAGGAGGAGGCCGGATTTTTTTTTAACGCCATGTGTGCATGCACTGGAGGCCTACATACATGTTGTTAAATTCAGTTTTTTTTTCAGCCTTATAGTCCAGAATATTTACAAGCTTGTCGCACTTTGAGACTGCGAATGTCCTCCAGTTCGTATTGGCGTTGTGTCACTAATTCTTTCTCACATTGTGGGCAAAGAATGGGTAATTTGTTTTAGATAGAAGAGGAATTGTGTACTAATATTGGTACCAGAAGAATGCGCCTTTATAGGATGAAAAGGAACGCGGCGCGCTACAAACCCATCGGATCGTGAAACATCACATTAAGGTAAATATAGACACCATTTGCGTTCGGGACGTCAGACTTTCTGGGCCATCAGGCACTCTCCTATCTTTTAACTACATGATAGGAAATATTGGTGTGGCAGCAATTCTGAAAAATGCACCAATTCTGGAGATGGAGAGGCCGGCTGAAGGGGTAGGAGGACGCCGAATTTTTTTTTTAACACCATGTGTGCATGCACTGGAGGCCTACATACATGTTGTTAAATTCAGGTTTTTTTCAGCCTGATAGTCCAGAATGTTTACAAGCTTGTCGCACTTTGAGACGGCGAATGTCCTCCAGTTCGTATTGGTGTTGTGTCCCTGAATTCTTTCTCACATTGTGGGCAAAGAATGGGTAATTTGTTTTAGGTAGAAGAGGAATTGTGTACTAATATTGGTACCAGAAGAATGCGCCTTTATAGGATGAAGAGGAACGCGGCGCGCTACAAACCCATCGGATCGTGAAACATCACATTAAGGTAGATATAGACACAATTTGCGTTCGGGACGTCAGACTTTCTGGGCCATCAGGCACTCTCCTTTCTTTTAACTACATGATAGAAAATATTGGTGTGGCACCAATTCTGAAAAATGCTTTAACTCTGGAGATGGAAAGGCCGGCTGAAGGGGTAGGAGGAGGCCGGATTTTTCTTTTAACACCATGTGTGCATGCACTGGAGGCCTACATACATGCTGTTAAATTCATGTTTTTTTCAGCCTGATAGTCCAGAATATTTACAAGCTTGTCGCACTTTGAGACGGCGAATGTCCTCCAGTTCGTATTGGCGTTGTGTCCCTAATTCTTTCTCACATTGTGGGCAAAGAATGGGTAATTTGTTTTACGTAGAAGAGGAATTGTGTACTGATATTGGAACCAGAAGAACGCGCCTCCACAAGATGAAGAAGAACGCGGCGCCCTACAAACCCATCGGATTGTGAAACATCACATTAAGGTAGATATAGACACAATTTGCGTTCGGGACGTCAGACTTTCTAGGCCATAAGGCACTCCCCTATCTTTTAACTACATGATAGGAAATATTGGTGTGGCAGCAATTCTGAAAAATGCACCAATTCTGGAGATGGAAAGGCTGGCTGAAGGGGTAGGAGGAGGCCAGATTTTTTTTTAACACCATGTGTGCATGCACTGGAGGCCTACATACATGTTGTTAAATTCAGGGTTTTTTTCAGCCTGATAGTCCAGAATGTTTACAAGCTTGTTGCACATTGAGACGGCGAATCTCCTCCAGTTCGTATTGGCGTTGTGTACCTATTTCTTTCTCACATTGTGGGCAAAGAATGGGTAATTTGTTTTAGGTAGAAGAGGAATTGTGTACTAATATTGGTACCAGAAGAATGCGCCTTTATAGGATGAAGAGGAACGCGGCGCGCTACAAACCCATCGGATCGTGAAACATCACATTAAGGTAGATATAGACACAATTTGCATTCGGGACGTCAGACTTTCTGGCCCATCAGGCACTCTCCTATCTTTTAACTACATGATAGGAAATATTGGTGTGGCAGCAATTCTGAAAAATGCACCAATTCTGTAGATAGAGAGGCCAGCTGAAGGGGTAGGAGGAGGCCGGATTTTTTTTTAACGCCATGTGTGCATGCACTGGAGGCCTACATACATGTTGTTAAATTCAGTTTTTTTTCAGCCTTATAGTCCAGAATATTTACAAGCTTGTCGCACTTTGAGACTGCGAATGTCCTCCAGTTCGTATTGGCGTTGTGTCCCTAATTCTTTCTCACATTGTGGGCAAAGAATGGGTAATTTGTTTTAGATAGAAGAGGAATTGTGTACTAATATTGGTACCAGAAGAATGCGCCTTTATAGGATGAAAAGGAACGCGGCGCGCTACAAACCCATCGGATCGTGAAACATCACATTATGGTAAATATAGACACCATTTGCGTTCGGGACGTCAGACTTTCTGGGCCATCAGGCACTCTCCTATCTTTTAACTACATGATAGGAAATATTGGTTTGGCACCAATTCTGAAAAATGCTTTAACTCTGGAGATGGAAAGGCCGGCTGAAGGGTTAGGAGGAGGCCGGATTTTTCTTTTAACACCATGTGTGCATGCACTGGAGGCCTACATACATGCTGTTAAATTCATGTTTTTTTCAGCCTGATAGTCCAGAATATTTACAAGCTTGTCGCACTTTGAGACGGCGAATGTCCTCCAGTTCGTATTGGCGTTGTGTCCCTAATTCTTTCTCACATTGTGGGCAAAGAATGGGTAATTTGTTTTAGGTAGAAGAGGAATTGTGTACTGATATTGGAACCAGAAGAACGCGCCTCCACAAGATGAAGAAGAACGCGGCACTACAAACCTTTTGGATCGTGAAACATCACATTAAGGTAGATATAGACACCATTTGCGTTCGGGACGTCAGACTTTCTGGGCCATCAGGCACTCTCCTATCTTTTAACTACTCGATAGGAAATATTGGTATGGCAGCAATTCTGAAAAAGGCACCAATTCTGGAGATGGAGAGGCCGGCTGAAGGGGTAGGAGGAGGCCGGAATTTTTTTTTAACGCCATGTGTGCATGCACTAGAGGCCTACATACATGTTGTTAAATTCAGGTTTTTTTCAGCCTGATAGTCCAGAATATTTACAAGCTTGTCGCACTTTGAGACGGCGAATGTCCTCCAGTTCGTATTGGCGTTGTGTCCCTAATTCTTTCTCACATTGTGGGCAAAGAATGGGTAATTTGTTTTAGGTAGAAGAGGAATTGTGTACTGATATTGGTACCAGAAGAATGCGCCTTTATAGGATAAAGAGGAACGCGGCGCGCTACAAACCCATCGGATCGTGAAACATCACATTAAGGTAGATATAGACACTATTTACGTTCGGGACGTCAGACTTTCTGGGCCATCAGGCACTCTCCTATCTTTTAAATACATGATAGGAAATATTGGTGTGGCAGCAATTCTGAAAAATGCACCAATTCTGGAGATGTAGAGGCCGGCTGAAGGGGTAGGAGGAGGCCGGATTTTGTTTTTTAACACCATGTGTGCATGCACTGGAGGCCTACATACATGTTGTTAAATTCAGTTTTTTTTCAGCCTGATAGTCCAGAATGTTTACAAGCTTGTTGCACTTTGAGACGGCGAATGTCCTCCAGTTCGTATTGGCGTTGTGTACCTAATTCTTTCTCACATTGTGGGCAAAGAATGGGTAATTTGTTTTAGGTAGAAGAGGAATTGTGTACTAATATTGGTACCAGAAGAATGCGCCTTTATAGGATGAAGAGGAACGCGGCGCGCTACAAACCCATCGGATCGTGAAACATCACATTAAGGTAGATATAGACACTATTTGCGTTCGGGACGTCAGACTTTCTGGGCCATCAGGCACTCTCCTATCTTTTAAATACATGATAGGAAATATTGGTGTGGCAGCAATTCTGAAAAATGCACCAATTCTGGAGATGGAGAGGCCGGCTGAAGGGGTAGGAGGAGGCTGGATTTTTTTTTTAACGCCATGTGTGCATGCACTGGAGGCCTACATACATGTTGTTAAATTCAGTGTTTTTTCAGCCTGATAGTCCAGAATGTTTACAAGCTTGTCGCACTTTGAGACGGCGAATGTCCTCCAGTTCGTATTTGCGTTGTGTCCCTAATTCTTTCTCACATTGTGGGCAAAGAATGGGTAATTTGTTTTAGGTAGAAGAGGAATTGTGTACTGATATTGGAACCAGAAGAACGCGCCTCCACAAGATGAAGAAGAACGCGGCACTACAAACCTTTCGGATCGTGAAACATCACATTAAGGTAGATATAGACACCATTTGCGTTCGGGACGTCAGACTTTCTGGGCCATCAGGCACTCTCCTATCTTTTAACTACATGATAGGAAATATTGGTGTGGCAGCAATTCTGAAAAATGCACCAACTCTGGAGATGGATAGGCCGGCTGAAGGGGTAGGAGGAGGCCGGATTTTTTTTTTAACGCCATGTGTGCATGCACTGGAGGCCTACATACATGTTGTTAAATTCAGTGGTTTTTTCAGCCTGATAGTCCAGAATGTTTACAAGCTTGTCGCACTTTGAGACGGCGAATGTCCTCCGGTTCGTATTGGCGTTGTGTCCCTAATTCTTTCTCACATTGTGGGCAATGAATGGGTAATTTGTTTTAGGTAGAAGAGGAATTGTGTACTGATATTGGAACCAGAAGAACGCGCCTCCACAAGATGAAGAAGAACGCGGCGCCCTACAAACCCATCGGATCGTGAAACATCACATTAAGGTAGATATAGACACTATATGCGTTCGGGATGTCAGACTTTCTGGGCAATCAGGCACTCTCCTATCTTTTAACTACTCGATAGGAAATATTGGTGTGGCAGCAATTCTGAAAAATGCACCAATTCTGGAGATGGAGAGGCCGGCTGAAGGGGTAGGAGGAGGCTGGATTTTTTTTTTTAACGCCATGTGTGCATGCACTGGAGGCCTACATACATGTTGTTAAATTCAGTGTTTTTTCAGCCTGATAGTCCAGAATGTTTACAAGCTTGTCGCACTTTGAGACGGCGAATGTCCTCCAGTTCGTATTTGCGTTGTGTCCCTAATTCTTTCTCACATTGTGGGCAAAGAATGGGTAATTTGTTTTAGGTAGAAGAGGAATTGTGTACTGATATTGGAACCAGAAGAAATCGCCTCCACAAGATGAAGAAGAACGCGGCGCTACAAACCTTTCGGATCGTGAAACATCACATTAAGGTAGATATAGACACCATTTGCGTTCGGGACGTCAGACTTTCTGGGCCATCAGGCACTCTCCTATCTTTTAACTACATGATAGGAAATATTGGTGTGGCAGCAATTCTGAAAAATGCACCAACTCTGGAGATGGATAGGCCGGCTGAAGGGGTAGGAGGAGGCCGGATTTTTCTATTAACGCCATGTGTGCATGCACTGGAGGCCTACATACATGTTGTTAAATTCAGTGGTTTTTTCAGCCTGATAGTCCAGAATGTTTACAAGCTTGTCGCACTTTGAGACGGCGAATGTCCTCCGGTTCGTATTGGCGTTGTGTCCCTAATTCTTTCTCACATTGTGGGCAATGAATGGGTAATTTGTTTTAGGTAGAAGAGGAATTGTGTACTGATATTGGAACCAGACGAACGCGCCTCCACAAGATGAAGAAGAACGCGGCGCCCTACAAACCCATCGGATCGTGAAACATCACATTAAGGTAGATATAGACACTATATGCGTTCGGGATGTCAGACTTTCTGGGCAATCAGGCACTCTCCTATCTTTTAACTACTCGATAGGAAATATTGGTATGGCAGCAATTCTGAAAAAGGCACCAATTCTGGAGATGGAGAGGCCGGCTGAAGGGGTAGGAGGAGGCCGGATTTTTTTGTTAACGCCATGTGTGCATGCACTAGAGGCCTACATACATGTTGTTAAATTCAGGTTTTTTTCAGCCTGATAGTCCAGAATATTTACAAGCTTGTCGCACTTTGAGACTGCGAATGTCCTCCAGTTCGTATTGGCGTTGTGTCCCTAATTCTTTCTCACATTGTGGGCAAAGAATGGGTAATTTGTTTTAGATAGAAGAGGAATTGTGTACTAATATTGGTACCAGAAGAATGCGCCTTTATAGGATGAAGAGGAACGCGGCGCGCTACAAACCCATCGGATCGTGAAACATCACATTAAGGTAAATATAGACACCATTTGCGTTCGGGACGTCAGACTTTCTGGGCCATCAGGCACTCTCCTATCTTTTAACTACATGATAGGAAATATTGGTGTGGCAGCAATTCTGAAAAATGCACCAATTCTGGAGATGGAGAGGCCGGCTGAAGGGGTAGGAGGACGCCGAATTTTTTTTTTAACACCATGTGTGCATGCACTGGAGGCCTACATACATGTTGTTAAATTCAGGTTTTTTTCAGCCTGATAGTCCAGAATGTTTACAAGCTTGTCGCACTTTGAGACGGCGAATGTCCTCCAGTTCGTATTGGTGTTGTGTCCCTGAATTCTTTCTCACATTGTGGGCAAAGAATGGGTAATTTGTTTTAGGTAGAAGAGGAATTGTGTACTAATATTGGTACCAGAAGAATGCGCCTTTATAGGATGAAGAGGAACGCGGCGCGCTACAAACCCATCGGATCGTGAAACATCACATTAAGGTAGATATAGACACAATTTGCGTTCGGGACGTCAGACTTTCTGGGCCATCAGGCACTCTCCTTTCTTTTAACTACATGATAGAAAATATTGGTGTGGCACCAATTCTGAAAAATGCTTTAACTCTGGAGATGGAAAGGCCGGCTGAAGGGGTAGGAGGAGGCCGGATTTTTCTTTTAACACCATGTGTGCATGCACTGGAGGCCTACATACATGCTGTTAAATTCATGTTTTTTTCAGCCTGATAGTCCAGAATATTTACAAGCTTGTCGCACTTTGAGACGGCGAATGTCCTCCAGTTCGTATTGGCGTTGTGTCCCTAATTCTTTCTCACATTGTGGGCAAAGAATGGGTAATTTGTTTTACGTAGAAGAGGAATTGTGTACTGATATTGGAACCAGAAGAACGCGCCTCCACAAGATGAAGAAGAACGCGGCGCCCTACAAACCCATCGGATTGTGAAACATCACATTAAGGTAGATATAGACACAATTTGCGTTCGGGACGTCAGACTTTCTAGGCCATAAGGCACTCCCCTATCTTTTAACTACATGATAGGAAATATTGGTGTGGCAGCAATTCTGAAAAATGCACCAATTCTGGAGATGGAAAGGCTGGCTGAAGGGGTAGGAGGAGGCCAGATTTTTTTTTAACACCATGTGTGCATGCACTGGAGGCCTACATACATGTTGTTAAATTCAGTTTTTTTTCAGCCTGATAGTCCAGAATGTTTACAAGCTTGTTGCACTTTGAGACGGCGAATGTCCTCCAGTTCGTATTGGCGTTGTGTCCCTAATTCTTTCTCACATTGTGGGCAAAGAATGGGTAATTTGTTTTAGGTAGAAGAGGAATTATGTACTGATATTGGAACCAGAAGAACGCGCCTCCACAAGATGAAGAAGAACGCGGCGCCCTACAAACCTGTCGGATCGTGAAACATCACATTAAGGTAGATATAGACACAATTTGCGTTTTGGACGTCAGACTTTCTGGGCCATCAGGCACTCTCCTGTCTTTTAACTACATGATAGGAAATATTGGTGTGGCAGCAATTCTGAAAAATGCACCAATTCTGGAGATGGAGAGGCCGGCTGAAGGGGTAGGAGGAGGCCGGATTTTTTTTAACGCTATGTGTGCATGCACTGGAGGCCTACATACATGTTGTTAAATTCAGTGTTTTTTCAGCCTGATAGTCCAGAATGTTTACAAGCTTGTCGCACTTTGAGACGGCGAATGTCCTCCAGTTCGTATTGGCGTTGTGTACCTAATTCTTTCTCACATTGTGGGCAAAGAATGGGTAATTTGTTTTAGGTAGAAGAGGAATTGTGTACTAATATTGGTACCAGAAGAATGCGCCTTTATAGGATGAAGAGGAACGCGGCGCGCTACAAACCCATCGGATCGTGAAACATCACATTAAGGTAGATATAGACACAATTTGCGTTCGGGACGTCAGACTTTCTGGGCCATAAGGCACTCTCCTGTCTTTTAACTACATGATAGGAAATAGTGGTGTGGTAGCAATTCTGAAAAAGGCACCAATTCTGGAGATGGAGAGGCCGGCTGAAGGGATAGGAGGAGGCCGGATTTTTTTTTTAACGCCATGTGTGCATTCACTGGAGGCCTACATACATGTTGTTAAATTCAGGGTTTTTTCAGCCTGATAGTCCAGAATGTTTACAAGCTTGTTGCACTTTGAGATGGCGAATGTCCTCCAGTTCGTATTGGCGTTGTGTACCTAATTCTTTCTCACATTGTGGGCAAAGAATGGGTAATTTGTTTTAGGTAGAAGAGGAATTGTGTACTGATATTGGAACCAGAAGAACGCGCCTCCACAAGATGAAGAAGAACGCGGCGCCCTAAAAACCCATCGGATCGTGAAACATCACATTAAGGTAGATATAGACACTATATGCGTTCGGGACGTCAGACTTTCTGGGCAATCAGGCACTCTCCTATCTTTTAACTACTCGATAGGAAATATTGGTGTGGCAGCAATTCTGAAAAAGGCACCAATTCTGGAGATGGAGAGGCCGGCTGAAGGGGTAGGAGGAGGCCGGATTTTTTTTTTAACGCCATGTGTGCATGCACTGGAGGCCTACATACATGTTGTTAAATTCAGGTTTTTTTCAGCCTGATAGTCCAGAATATTTACAAGCTTGTCGCACTTTGAGACGGCGAATGTCCTCCAGTTCGTATTGGCGTTGTGTCCCTAATTCTTTCTCACATTGTGGGCAAAGAATGGGTAATTTGTTTTAGGTAGAAGAGGAATTGTGTACTGATATTGGAACCAGAAGTACGTGCCTCCACAAGATGAAGAAGAACGCGGCGCCCTACAAACCTGTCGGATCGTGAAACATCACATTAAGGTAGATATAGACACCATTTGCGTTCGGGACGTCAGACTTTCTGGGCCATCAGGCACTCTCCTATCTTTTAACTACATGATAGGAAATATTGGTGTGGCAGCAATTCTGAAAAATGCACCAATTCTGGAGATGGAAAGGCCGGCTGAAGGGGTAGGAGGAGGCCGGATTTTTTTTTTAACGCCATGTGTGCATGCACTGGAGGCCTACATACATGTTGTTAAATTCTGTGTTTTTTCAGCCTGATAGTCCAGAATGTTTACAAGCTTGTCGCACTTTGAGACGGCGAATGTCCTCCAGTTCGTATTGGCGTTGTGTCCCTAATTCTTTCTCACATTGTGGGCAAAGAATGGGTAATTTGTTTTAGGTAGAAGAGGAATTGTGTACTAATATTGGTACCAGAAGAATGCGCCTTTATAGGATGAAGAGGAACGCGGCGCGCTACAAACCCATCGGATCGTGAAACATCACATTAAGGTAGATATAGACAATATTTGCGTTCGGGACGTCAGACTTTCTGGGCAATCAGGCACTCTCCTATCTTTTAACTACTCGATAGGAAATATTGGTGTGGCAGCAATTCTGAAAAAGGCACCAATTCTGGAGATGGAGAGGCCGGCTGAAGGGGTAGGAGGAGGCCGGATTTTTTTTTTAACGCCATGTGTGCATGCACTGGAGGCCTACATACATGTTGTTAAATTCAGTGTTTTTTCAGCCTGATAGTCCAGAATATTTACAAGCTTGTCGCACTTTGAGACGGCGAATGTCCTCCAGTTCGCATTGGCGTTGTGTCCCTAATTCTTTCTCACATTGTGGGCAAAGAATGGGTAATTTGTTTTAGGTAGAAGAGGAATTATGTACTGATATTGGAACCAGAAGAACGCGCCTCCACAAGATGAAGAAGAACGCGGCGCCCTACAAACCTGTCGGATCGTGAAACATCACATTAAGGTAGATATAGACACAATTTGCGTTCGGGACGTCAGACTTTCTGGGCCATCAGGCACTCCCCTATCTTTTAACTACATGATAGGAAATATTGGTGTGGCAGCAATTCTGAAAAATGCACCAATTCTGGAGATGGAGAGGCCGGCTGAAGGGGTAGGAGGAGGCCGGATTTTTTTTAACGCTATGTGTGCATGCACTGGAGGCCTACATACATGTTGTTAAATTCAGTGTTTTTTCAGCCTGATAGTCCAGAATGTTTACAAGCTTGTCGCACTTTGAGACGGCGAATGTCCTCCAGTTCGTATTGGCGTTGTGTCCCTAATTCTTTCTCACATTGTGGGCAAAGAATGGGTAATTTCTTTTAGGTAGAAGAGGAATTATGTACTGATATTGGAACCAGAAGAACGCGCCTCCACAAGATGAAGAAGAACGCGGCGCCCTACAAACCTGTCGGATCGTGAAACATCACATTAAGGTAGATATAGACACAATTTGCGTTCGGGACGTCAGACTTTCTGGGCCATCAGGCACTCCCCTATCTTTTAACTACATGATAGGAAATATTGGTGTGGCAGCAATTCTGAAAAATGCACCAATTCTGGAGATGGAGAGGCCGGCTGAAGGGGTAGGAGGAGGCCGGATTTTTTTTAACGCTATGTGTGCATGCACTGGAGGCCTACATACATGTTGTTAAATTCAGTGTTTTTTCAGCCTGATAGTCCAGAATGTTTACAAGCTTGTCGCACTTTGAGACGGCGAATGTCCTCCAGTTCGTATTGGCGTTGTGTACCTAATTCTTTCTCACATTGTGGGCAAAGAATGGGTAATTTGTTTTAGGTAGAAGAGGAATTGTGTACTAATATTGGTACCAGAAGAATGCGCCTTTATAGGATGAAGAGGAACGCGGCGCGCTACAAACCCATCGGATCGTGAAACATCACATTAAGGTAGATATAGACACAATTTGCGTTCGGGACGTCAGACTTTCTGGGCCATAAGGCACTCTCCTGTCTTTTAACTACATGATAGGAAATAGTGGTGTGGTAGCAATTCTGAAAAAGGCACCAATTCTGGAGATGGAGAGGCCGGCTGAAGGGATAGGAGGAGGCCGGATTTTTTTTTTAACGCCATGTGTGCATGCACTGGAGGCCTACATACATGTTGTTAAATTCAGGGTTTTTTCAGCCTGATAGTCCAGAATATTTACAAGCTTGTCGCACTTTGAGACGGCGAATGTCCTCCAGTTCGTATTGGCGTTGTGTCCCTAATTCTTTCTCACATTGTGGGCAAAGAATGGGTTATTTGTTTTAGGTAAAAGAGGAATTGTGTACTAATATTGGTACCAGAAGAATGCGCCTTTATAGGATGAAGAGGAACGCGGCGCGCTACAAACCCATCGGATCGTGAAACATCACATTAAGGTAGATATAGACACTATTTGCGTTCGGGACGACAGACTTTCTGGGCCATCAGGCACTCTCCTATCTTTTAACTACATGATAGGAAATATTGGTGTGGCAACAATTCTGAAAAATGCACCAACTCTGGAGATGGAAAGGCCGGCTGAAGGGGTAGGAGGAGGCCAGATTTAGTTTTTTAACACCATGTGTGCATGCACTGGAGGCCTACATACATGTTGTTAAATTCAGTTTTTTTTCAGCCTGATAGTCCAGAATGTTTACAAGCTTGTTGCACTTTGAGACGGCGAATGTCCTCCAGTTCGTATTGGCGTTGTGTACCTAATTCTTTCTCACATTGTGGGCAAAGAATGGGTAATTTGTTTTAGGTAGAAGAGGAATTTTGTACTAATATTGGTACCAGAAGAATGCGCCTTTATAGGATGAAGAGGAACACGGCGCGCTACAAACCCATCGGATCGTGAAACATCACATTAAGGTAGATATAGACACTATTTACGTTCGGGACGTCAGACTTTCTGGGCCATCAGGCACTCTCCTATCTTTTAAATACATGATAGGAAATATTGGTGTGGCAGCAATTCTGAAAAATGCACCAATTCTGGAGATGTAGAGGCCGGCTAAAGGGGTAGGAGGAGGCCGGATTTTGTTTTTTAACACCATGTGTGCATGCACTGGAGGCCTACATACATGTTGTTAAATTCAGGTTTTTTTCAGCCTGATAGTCCAGAATGTTTACAAGCTTGTTGCACTTTGAGACGGCGAATGTCCTCCTGTTCGTATTGGCGTTGTGTACCTAATTCTTTCTCACATTGTGGGCAAAGAATGGGTAATTTGTTTTAGGTAGAAGAGGAATTGTGTACTAATATTGGTACCAGAAGAATGGGCCTTTATAGGATGAAGAGGAACGCGGCGCGCTACAAACCCATCGGATCGTGAAACATCACATTAAGGTAGATATAGACACAATTTGCGTTCGGGACGTCAGACTTTCTGGGCCATAAGGCACACTCCTGTCTTTTAACTACATGATAGGAAATATTGGTGTGGTAGCAATTCTGAAAAAGGCACCAATGCTGGAGATGGAGAGGCCGGCTGAAGGCGTAGGAGGAGGCCGGATTTTTTTTTTAACGCCATGTGTGCATGCACTAGAGGCCTACATACATGTTGTTAAATTCAGGTTTTTTTCAGCCTGATAGTCCAGAATGTTTACAAGCTTGTTGCACTTTGAGACGGCGAATGTCCTCCAGTTCGTATTGGCGTTGTGTACCTAATTCTTTCTCACATTGTGGGCAAAGAATGGGTAATTTGTTTTAGGTAGAAGAGGAATTATGTACTGATATTGGAACCAGAAGAACGCGCCTCCACAAGATGAAGAAGAACGCGGCGCCCTACAAACCTGTCGGATCGTGAAACATCACATTAAGGTAGATATAGACACAATTTGCGTTTTGGACGTCAGACTTTCTGGGCCATCAGGCACTCTCCTGTCTTTTAACTACATGATAGGAAATATTGGTGTGGCAGCAATTCTGAAAAATGCACCAATTCTGGAGATGGAGAGGCCGGCTGAAGGGGTAGGAGGAGGCCGGATTTTTTTTAACGCTATGTGTGCATGCACTGGAGGCCTACATACATGTTGTTAAATTCAGTGTTTTTTCAGCCTGATAGTCCAGAATGTTTACAAGCTTGTCGCACTTTGAGACGGCGAATGTCCTCCAGTTCGTATTGGCGTTGTGTACCTAATTCTTTCTCACATTGTGGGCAAAGAATGGGTAATTTGTTTTAGGTAGAAGAGGAATTGTGTACTAATATTGGTACCAGAAGAATGCGCCTTTATAGGATGAAGAGGAACGCGGCGCGCTACAAACCCATCGGATCGTGAAACATCACATTAAGGTAGATATAGACACAATTTGCGTTCGGGACGTCAGACTTTCTGGGCCATAAGGCACTCTCCTGTCTTTTAACTACATGATAGGAAATAGTGGTGTGGTAGCAATTCTGAAAAAGGCACCAATTCTGGAGATGGAGAGGCCGGCTGAAGGGATAGGAGGAGGCCGGATTTTTTTTTTAACGCCATGTGTGCATTCACTGGAGGCCTACATACATGTTGTTAAATTCAGGGTTTTTTCAGCCTGATAGTCCAGAATGTTTACAAGCTTGTTGCACTTTGAGATGGCGAATGTCCTCCAGTTCGTATTGGCGTTGTGTACCTAATTCTTTCTCACATTGTGGGCAAAGAATGGGTAATTTGTTTTAGGTAGAAGAGGAATTGTGTACTGATATTGGAACCAGAAGAACGCGCCTCCACAAGATGAAGAAGAACGCGGCGCCCTAAAAACCCATCGGATCGTGAAACATCACATTAAGGTAGATATAGACACAATTTGCGTTCGGGACGTCAGACTTTCTGGGCAATCAGGCACTCTCCTATCTTTTAACTACTCGATAGGAAATATTGGTGTGGCAGCAATTCTGAAAAAGGCACCAATTCTGGAGATGGAGAGGCCGGCTGAAGGGGTAGGAGGAGGCCGGATTTTTTTTTTAACGCCATGTGTGCATGCACTGGAGGCCTACATACATGTTGTTAAATTCAGGTTTTTTTCAGCCTGATAGTCCAGAATATTTACAAGCTTGTCGCACTTTGAGACGGCGAATGTCCTCCAGTTCGTATTGGCGTTGTGTCCCTAATTCTTTCTCACATTGTGGGCAAAGAATGGGTAATTTGTTTTAGGTAGAAGAGGAATTGTGTACTGATATTGGAACCAGAAGTACGTGCCTCCACAAGATGAAGAAGAACGCGGCGCCCTACAAACCTGTCGGATCGTGAAACATCACATTAAGGTAGATATAGACACCATTTGCGTTCGGGACGTCAGACTTTCTGGGCCATCAGGCACTCTCCTATCTTTTAACTACATGATAGGAAATATTGGTGTGGCAGCAATTCTGAAAAATGCACCAATTCTGGAGATGGAAAGGCCGGCTGAAGGGGTAGGAGGAGGCCGGATTTTTTTTTTAACGCCATGTGTGCATGCACTGGAGGCCTACATACATGTTGTTAAATTCTGTGTTTTTTCAGCCTGATAGTCCAGAATGTTTACAAGCTTGTCGCACTTTGAGACGGCGAATGTCCTCCAGTTCGTATTGGCGTTGTGTCCCTAATTCTTTCTCACATTGTGGGCAAAGAATGGGTAATTTGTTTTAGGTAGAAGAGGAATTGTGTACTAATATTGGTACCAGAAGAATGCGCCTTTATAGGATGAAGAGGAACGCGGCGCGCTACAAACCCATCGGATCGTGAAACATCACATTAAGGTAGATATAGACAATATTTGCGTTCGGGACGTCAGACTTTCTGGGCAATCAGGCACTCTCCTATCTTTTAACTACTCGATAGGAAATATTGGTGTGGCAGCAATTCTGAAAAAGGCACCAATTCTGGAGATGGAGAGGCCGGCTGAAGGGGTAGGAGGAGGCCGGATTTTTTTTTTAACGCCATGTGTGCATGCACTGGAGGCCTACATACATGTTGTTAAATTCAGTGTTTTTTCAGCCTGATAGTCCAGAATATTTACAAGCTTGTCGCACTTTGAGACGGCGAATGTCCTCCAGTTCGTATTGGCGTTGTGTCCCTAATTCTTTCTCACATTGTGGGCAAAGAATGGGTAATTTGTTTTAGCTAGAAGAGGAATTATGTACTGATATTGGAGCCAGAAGAACGCGCCTCCACATGATGAAGAAGAACGTGGCGCCCTACAAACCTGTCGGATCGTGAAACATCACATTAAGGTAGATATAGACACCATTTGCGTTCGGGACGTCAGACTTTCTGGGCCATCAGGCACTCTCCTATCTTTTAACTACATGATAGGAAATATTGGTGTGGCAGCAATTCTGAAAAATGCACCAACTCTGGAGATGGAAAGGCCGGCTGAAGGGGTAGGAGGAGGCCGGATTTTGTTTTTTAACACCATGTGTGCATGCACTGGAGGCCTACATACATGTTGTTAAATTCAGTTTTTTTTCAGCCTGATAGTCCAGAATGTTTACAAGCTTGTTGCACTTTGAGACGGCGAATGTCCTCCAGTTCGCATTGGCGTTGTGTCCCTAATTCTTTCTCACATTGTGGGCAAAGAATGGGTAATTTGTTTTAGGTAGAAGAGGAATTATGTACTGATATTGGAACCAGAAGAACGCGCCTCCACAAGATGAAGAAGAACGCGGCGCCCTACAAACCTGTCGGATCGTGAAACATCACATTAAGGTAGATATAGACACAATTTGCGTTCGGGACGTCAGACTTTCTGGGCCATCAGGCACTCCCCTATCTTTTAACTACATGATAGGAAATATTGGTGTGGCAGCAATTCTGAAAAATGCACCAATTCTGGAGATGGAGAGGCCGGCTGAAGGGGTAGGAGGAGGCCGGATTTTTTTTAACGCTATGTGTGCATGCACTGGAGGCCTACATACATGTTGTTAAATTCAGTGTTTTTTCAGCCTGATAGTCCAGAATGTTTACAAGCTTGTCGCACTTTGAGACGGCGAATGTCCTCCAGTTCGTATTGGCGTTGTGTCCCTAATTCTTTCTCACATTGTGGGCAAAGAATGGGTAATTTCTTTTAGGTAGAAGAGGAATTATGTACTGATATTGGAACCAGAAGAACGCGCCTCCACAAGATGAAGAAGAACGCGGCGCCCTACAAACCTGTCGGATCGTGAAACATCACATTAAGGTAGATATAGACACAATTTGCGTTCGGGACGTCAGACTTTCTGGGCCATCAGGCACTCCCCTATCTTTTAACTACATGATAGGAAATATTGGTGTGGCAGCAATTCTGAAAAATGCACCAATTCTGGAGATGGAGAGGCCGGCTGAAGGGGTAGGAGGAGGCCGGATTTTTTTTAACGCTATGTGTGCATGCACTGGAGGCCTACATACATGTTGTTAAATTCAGTGTTTTTTCAGCCTGATAGTCCAGAATGTTTACAAGCTTGTCGCACTTTGAGACGGCGAATGTCCTCCAGTTCGTATTGGCGTTGTGTACCTAATTCTTTCTCACATTGTGGGCAAAGAATGGGTAATTTGTTTTAGGTAGAAGAGGAATTGTGTACTAATATTGGTACCAGAAGAATGCGGCTTTATAGGATGAAGAGGAACGCGGCGCGCTACAAACCCATCGGATCGTGAAACATCACATTAAGGTAGATATAGACACAATTTGCGTTCGGGACGTCAGACTTTCTGGGCCATAAGGCACTCTCCTGTCTTTTAACTACATGATAGGAAATAGTGGTGTGGTAGCAATTCTGAAAAAGGCACCAATTCTGGAGATGGAGAGGCCGGCTGAAGGGATAGGAGGAGGCCGGATTTTTTTTTTAACGCCATGTGTGCATGCACTGGAGGCCTACATACATGTTGTTAAATTCAGGGTTTTTTCAGCCTGATAGTCCAGAATATTTACAAGCTTGTCGCACTTTGAGACGGCGAATGTCCTCCAGTTCGTATTGGCGTTGTGTCCCTAATTCTTTCTCACATTGTGGGCAAAGAATGGGTTATTTGTTTTAGGTAAAAGAGGAATTGTGTACTAATATTGGTACCAGAAGAATGCGCCTTTATAGGATGAAGAGGAACGCGGCGCGCTACAAACCCATCGGATCGTGAAACATCACATTAAGGTAGATATAGACACTATTTGCGTTCGGGACGACAGACTTTCTGGGCCATCAGGCACTCTCCTATCTTTTAACTACATGATAGGAAATATTGGTGTGGCAACAATTCTGAAAAATGCACCAACTCTGGAGATGGAAAGGCCGGCTGAAGGGGTAGGAGGAGGCCAGATTTAGTTTTTTAACACCATGTGTGCATGCACTGGAGGCCTACATACATGTTGTTAAATTCAGTTTTTTTTCAGCCTGATAGTCCAGAATGTTTACAAGCTTGTTGCACTTTGAGACGGCGAATGTCCTC
This sequence comes from Rhinoderma darwinii, assembly GCF_050947455.1. Taxonomy (NCBI): domain Eukaryota; kingdom Metazoa; phylum Chordata; class Amphibia; order Anura; family Rhinodermatidae; genus Rhinoderma; species Rhinoderma darwinii. The sequence goes on from NC_134688.1 coordinate 220,207,532, forward strand.
CAGTTCGTATTGGCGTTGTGTACCTAATTCTTTCTCACATTGTGGGCAAAGAATGGGTAATTTGTTTTAGGTAGAAGAGGAATTTTGTACTAATATTGGTACCAGAAGAATGCGCCTTTATAGGATGAAGAGGAACACGGCGCGCTACAAACCCATCGGATCGTGAAACATCACATTAAGGTAGATATAGACACTATTTACGTTCGGGACGTCAGACTTTCTGGGCCATCAGGCACTCTCCTATCTTTTAAATACATGATAGGAAATATTGGTGTGGCAGCAATTCTGAAAAATGCACCAATTCTGGAGATGTAGAGGCCGGCTAAAGGGGTAGGAGGAGGCCGGATTTTGTTTTTTAACACCATGTGTGCATGCACTGGAGGCCTACATACATGTTGTTAAATTCAGGTTTTTTTCAGCCTGATAGTCCAGAATGTTTACAAGCTTGTTGCACTTTGAGACGGCGAATGTCCTCCTGTTCGTATTGGCGTTGTGTACCTAATTCTTTCTCACATTGTGGGCAAAGAATGGGTAATTTGTTTTAGGTAGAAGAGGAATTGTGTACTAATATTGGTACCAGAAGAATGGGCCTTTATAGGATGAAGAGGAACGCGGCGCGCTACAAACCCATCGGATCGTGAAACATCACATTAAGGTAGATATAGACACAATTTGCGTTCGGGACGTCAGACTTTCTGGGCCATAAGGCACACTCCTGTCTTTTAACTACATGATAGGAAATATTGGTGTGGTAGCAATTCTGAAAAAGGCACCAATGCTGGAGATGGAGAGGCCGGCTGAAGGCGTAGGAGGAGGCCGGATTTTTTTTTTAACGCCATGTGTGCATGCACTAGAGGCCTACATACATGTTGTTAAATTCAGGTTTTTTTCAGCCTGATAGTCCAGAATGTTTACAAGCTTGTTGCACTTTGAGACGGCGAATGTCCTCCAGTTCGTATTGGCGTTGTGTACCTAATTCTTTCTCACATTGTGGGCAAAGAATGGGTAATTTGTTTTAGGTAGAAGAGGAATTGTGTACTGATATTGGAACCAGAAGAACGCGCCTCCACAAGATGAAGAAGAACGCGGCGCCCTACAAACCCATCGGATCGTGAAACATCACATTAAGGTAGATATAGACACTATTTGCGTTCGGGACGTCAGACTTTCTGGGCAATCAGGCACTCTCCTATCTTTTAACTACTCGATAGGAAATATTGGTATGGCAGCAATTCTGAAAAAGGCACCAATTCTGGAGATGGAGAGGCCGGCTGAAGGGGTAGGAGGAGGCCGGATTATTTTTTTAACGCCATGTGTGCATGCACTGGAGGCCTACATACATGTTGTTAAATTCAGGTTTTTTTCAGCCTGATAGTCCAGAATATTTACAAGCTTGTCGCACTTTGAGACGGCGAATGTCCTCCAGTTCGTATTGGCGTTGTGTCCCTAATTCTTTCTCACATTGTGGGCAAAGAATGGGTAATTTGTTTTAGGTAGAAGAGGAATTGTGTACTAATATTGGTACCAGAAGAATGCGCCTTTATAGGATGAAGAGGAACGCGGCGCGCTACAAACCCATCGGATCGTGAAACATCACATTAAGGTAGATATAGACACAATTTGCGTTCGGGACGTCAGACTTTCTGGGCCATAAGGCACTCTCCTGTCTTTTAACTACATGATAGGAAATATTGGTGTGGTAGCAATTCTGAAAAAGGCACCAATGCTGGAGATGGAGAGGCCGGCTGAAGGGGTAGGAGGAGGCCGGATTTTTTTTTTAACGCCATGTGTGCATGATCTAGAGGCCTACATATATGTTGTTAAATTCAGTTTTTTTTCAGCATGATAGTCCGGAATGTTTACAAGCTTGTTGCACTTTGAGACGGCGAATGTCCTCCAGTTCGTATTGGCGTTGTGTACCTAATTCTTTCTCACATTGTAGGCAAAGAATGGGTAATTTGTTTTAGGTAGAAGAGGAATTGTGTACTGATATTGGAACCAGAAGAACGCGCCTCCACAAGATGAAGAAGAACGCGGCGCCCTACAAACCCATCGGATCGTGAAACATCACATTAAGGTAGATATAGACACTATTTGCGTTCGGGACGTCAGACTTTCTGGGCAATCAGGCACTCTCCTATCTTTTAACTACTTGATAGGAAATATTGGTATAACAGCAGCAATTCTGAAAAAGGCACCAATTCTGGAGATGGAGAGGCCGGCTGAAGGGGTAGGAGGAGGCCGGATTTTTTTTTTAACGCCATGTGTGCATGCACTAGAGGCCTACATACATGTTGTTAAATTCAGGTTTTTTTCAGCCTGATAGTCCAGAATATTTACAAGCTTGTCGCACTTTGAGACGGCGAATGTCCTCCAGTTCGTATTGGCGTTGTGTCCCTAATTCTTTCTCACATTGTGGACAAAGAATGGGTAATTTGTTTTAGGTAGAAGAGGAATTGTGTACTGATATTGGTACCAGAAGAACGCGCCTCCATAGGATGAAGAAGAACGCGGCGCGCTACAAACCTTTCGGATCGTGAAACATCACATTAAGGTAGATATAGACACCATTTGCGTTCGGGACGTCAGACTTTCTGGGCCATCAGGCACTCTCCTATCTTTTAACTACATGATAGGAAATATTGGTGTGGCAGCAATTCTGAAAAATGCACCAACCCTGGAGATGGAAAGGCCGGCTGAAGGGGTAGGAGGAGGCCGGATTTTTTTTTAACGCCATGTGTGCATGCACTGGAGGCCTACATACATGTTGTTAAATTCAGTGTTTTTTCAGCCTGATAGTCCAGAATGTTTACAAGCTTGTCGCACTTTGAGACGGCGAATGTCCTCCGGTTCGTATTGGCGTTGTGTCCCTAATTCTTTCTCACATTGTGGGCAAAGAATGGGTAATTTGTTTTAGGTAGAAGAGGAATTGTGTACTGATATTGGAACCAGAAGAACGTGCCTCCACAAGATGAAGAAGAACGCGGCGCCCTACAAACCCATCGGATCGTGAAACATCACATTAAGGTAGATATAGACACTATTTGCGTTCGGGATGTCAGACTTTCTGGGCAATCAGGCACTCTCCTATCTTTTAACTACTCGATAGGAAATATTGGTATGGCAGCAATTCTGAAAAAGGCACCAATTCTGGAGATGGAGAGGCCGGCTGAAGGGGTAGGAGGAGGCCGGATTTTTTTTTTAACGCCATGTGTGCATGCACTGGAGGCCTACATACATGTTGTTAAATTCAGGTTTTTTTCAGCCTGATAGTCCAGAATATTTACAAGCTTGTCGCACTTTGAGACGGCGAATGTCCTCCAGTTCGTATTGGCGTTGTGTCCCTAATTCTTTCTCACATTGTGGGCAAAGAATGGGTAATTTGTTTTAGGTAGAAGAGGAATTATGTACTGATATTGGAACCAGAAGAACGCGCCTCCACAAGATGAAGAAGAACGCGGCGCCCTACAAACCTGTCGGATCGTGAAACATCACATTAAGGTAGATATAGACACAATTTGCGTTCGGGACGTCAGACTTTCTGGGCCATCAGGCACTCTCCTATCTTTTAACTACATGATAGGAAATATTGGTGTGGCAGCAATTCTGAAAAATGCACCAATTCTGGAGATGGAAAGGCCGGCTGAAGGGGTAGGAGGAGGCCGGATTTTTTTTTTAACGCCATGTGTGCATGCACTGGAGGCCTACATACATGTTGTTAAATTCTGTGTTTTTTCAGCCTGATAGTCCAGAATGTTTACAAGCTTGTTGCACTTTGAGACGGCGAATGTCCTCCAGTTCGTATTGGCGTTGTGTACCTAATTCTTTCTCACATTGTGGGCAAAGAATGGGTAATTTGTTTTAGGTAGAAGAGGAATTGTGTACTAATATTGGTACCAGAAGAATGCGCCTTTATAGGATGAAGAGGAACGTGGCGCGCTACAAACCCATCGGATCGTGAAACATCACATTAAGGTAGATATAGACACTATTTGCGTTCGGGACGTCAGACTTTCTGGGCCATCAGGCACTCTCCTATCTTTTAAATACATGATAGGAAATATTGGTGTGGCAGCAATTCTGAAAAATGCACCAATTCTGGAGATGTAGAGGCCGGCTGAAGGGGTAGGAGGAGGCCGGATTTTTTTTTTAACGCCATGTGTGCATGCACTGGAGGCCTACATACATGTTGTTAAATTCAGTGTTTTTTCAGCCTGATAGTCCAGAATGTTTACAAGCTTGTCGCACTTTGAGACGGCGAATGTCCTCCAGTTCGTATTGGCGTTGTGTCCCTAATTCTTTCTCACATTGTGGGCAAAGAATGGGTTATTTGTTTTAGGTAGAAGAGGAATTATGTACTGATATTGGAACCAGAAGAACGCGCCTCCACAAGATGAAGTAGAACGCGGCGCCCTACAAACCTGTCGGATCGTGAAACATCACATTAAGGTAGATATAGACACCATTTTTGTTCGGGACGTCAGACTTTCTGGGCCATCAGGCACTCTCCTATCTTTTAACTACATGATAGGAAATATTGTTGTGGCAGCAATTCTGAAAAATGCACCAATTCTGGAGATGGAAAGGCCGGCTGAAGAGGTAGGAGGAGGCCTGATTTTTTTTTTAACGCCATGTGTGCATGCACTGGAGGCCTACATACATGTTGTTAAATTCAGTGTTTTTTCAGCCTGATAGTCCAGAATGTTTACAAGCTTGTCGCACTTTGAGACGGCGAATGTCCTCCAGTTCATATTGGCGTTGTGTCCCTAATTCTTTCTCACATTGTGGGTAAAGAATGGGTTATTTGTTTTAGGTAGAAGAGGAATTGTGTACTAATATTGGTACCAGAAGAATGCGCCTTTATAGGATGAAGAGGAACGTGGCGCACTACAAACCTGTCGGATCGTGAAACATCACATTAAGGTAGATATAGACACCATTTGCGTTCTGGACGTCAGACTTTCTGGGCCATCAGGCACTCTCCTATCTTTTAACTACATGATAGGAAATATTGGTGTGGCAGCAATTCTGAAAAATGCACCAACTCTGGAGATGGAAAGGCCGGCTGAAGGGGTAGGAGGAGGCCGGATTTTGTTTTTTAACACCATGTGTGCATGCACTGGAGGCCTACATACATGTTGTTAAATTCAGTTTTTTTTCAGCCTGATAGTCCAGAATGTTTACAAGCTTGTTGCACTTTGAGACGGCGAATGTCCTCCAGTTCGTATTGGCGTTGTGTCCCTAATTCTTTCTCACATTGTGGGCAAAGAATGGGTAATTTGTTTTAGGTAGAAGAGGAATTATGTACTGATATTGGAACCAGAAGAACGCGCCTCCACAAGATGAAGAAGAACGCGGCGCCCTACAAACCTGTCGGATCGTGAAACATCACATTAAGGTAGATATAGACACAATTTGCGTTTTGGACGTCAGACTTTCTGGGCCATCAGGCACTCTCCTGTCTTTTAACTACATGATAGGAAATATTGGTGTGGCAGCAATTCTGAAAAATGCACCAATTCTGGAGATGGAGAGGCCGGCTGAAGGGGTAGGAGGAGGCCGGATTTTTTTTAACGCTATGTGTGCATGCACTGGAGGCCTACATACATGTTGTTAAATTCAGTGTTTTTTCAGCCTGATAGTCCAGAATGTTTACAAGCTTGTCGCACTTTGAGACGGCGAATGTCCTCCAGTTCGTATTGGCGTTGTGTACCTAATTCTTTCTCACATTGTGGGCAAAGAATGGGTAATTTGTTTTAGGTAGAAGAGGAATTGTGTACTAATATTGGTACCAGAAGAATGCGCCTTTATAGGATGAAGAGGAACGCGGCGCGCTACAAACCCATCGGATCGTGAAACATCACATTAAGGTAGATATAGACACAATTTGCGTTCGGGACGTCAGACTTTCTGGGCCATAAGGCACTCTCCTGTCTTTTAACTACATGATAGGAAATAGTGGTGTGGTAGCAATTCTGAAAAAGGCACCAATTCTGGAGATGGAGAGGCCGGCTGAAGGGATAGGAGGAGGCCGGATTTTTTTTTTAACGCCATGTGTGCATTCACTGGAGGCCTACATACATGTTGTTAAATTCAGGGTTTTTTCAGCCTGATAGTCCAGAATGTTTACAAGCTTGTTGCACTTTGAGATGGCGAATGTCCTCCAGTTCGTATTGGCGTTGTGTACCTAATTCTTTCTCACATTGTGGGCAAAGAATGGGTAATTTGTTTTAGGTAGAAGAGGAATTGTGTACTGATATTGGAACCAGAAGAACGCGCCTCCACAAGATGAAGAAGAACGCGGCGCCCTAAAAACCCATCGGATCGTGAAACATCACATTAAGGTAGATATAGACACTATATGCGTTCGGGACGTCAGACGTTCTGGGCAATCAGGCACTCTCCTATCTTTTAACTACTCGATAGGAAATATTGGTGTGGCAGCAATTCTGAAAAAGGCACCAATTCTGGAGATGGAGAGGCCGGCTGAAGGGGTAGGAGGAGGCCGGATTTTTTTTTTAACGCCATGTGTGCATGCACTGGAGGCCTACATACATGTTGTTAAATTCAGGTTTTTTTCAGCCTGATAGTCCAGAATATTTACAAGCTTGTCGCACTTTGAGACGGCGAATGTCCTCCAGTTCGTATTGGCGTTGTGTCCCTAATTCTTTCTCACATTGTGGGCAAAGAATGGGTAATTTGTTTTAGGTAGAAGAGGAATTGTGTACTGATATTGGAACCAGAAGTACGCGCCTCCACAAGATGAAGAAGAACGCGGCGCCCTACAAACCTGTCGGATCGTGAAACATCACATTAAGGTAGATATAGACACCATTTGCGTTCGGGACGTCAGACTTTCTGGGCCATCAGGCACTCTCCTATCTTTTAACTACATGATAGGAAATATTGGTGTGGCAGCAATTCTGAAAAATGCACCAATTCTGGAGATGGAAAGGCCGGCTGAAGGGGTAGGAGGAGGCCGGATTTTTTTTTTAACGCCATGTGTGCATGCACTGGAGGCCTACATACATGTTGTTAAATTCTGTGTTTTTTCAGCCTGATAGTCCAGAATGTTTACAAGCTTGTCGCACTTTGAGACGGCGAATGTCCTCCAGTTCGTATTGGCGTTGTGTCCCTAATTCTTTCTCACATTGTGGGCAAAGAATGGGTAATTTGTTTTAGGTAGAAGAGGAATTGTGTACTAATATTGGTACCAGAAGAATGCGCCTTTATAGGATGAAGAGGAACGCGGCGCGCTACAAACCCATCGGATCGTGAAACATCACATTAAGGTAGATATAGACAATATTTGCGTTCGGGACGTCAGACTTTCTGGGCAATCAGGCACTCTCCTATCTTTTAACTACTCGATAGGAAATATTGGTGTGGCAGCAATTCTGAAAAAGGCACCAATTCTGGAGATAGAGAGGCCGGCTGAAGGGGTAGGAGGAGGCCGGATTTTTTTTTTAACGCCATGTGTGCATGCACTGGAGGCCTACATACATGTTGTTAAATTCAGTGTTTTTTCAGCCTGATAGTCCAGAATATTTACAAGCTTGTCGCACTTTGAGACGGCGAATGTCCTCCAGTTCGTATTGGCGTTGTGTCCCTAATTCTTTCTCACATTGTGGGCAAAGAATGGGTAATTTGTTTTAGCTAGAAGAGGAATTATGTACTGATATTGGAGCCAGAAGAACGCGCCTCCACATGATGAAGAAGAACGTGGCGCCCTACAAACCTGTCGGATCGTGAAACATCACATTAAGGTAGATATAGACACCATTTGCGTTCGGGACGTCAGACTTTCTGGACCATCAGGCACTCTCCTATCTTTTAACTACATGATAGGAAATATTGGTGTGGCAGCAATTCTGAAAAATGCACCAACTCTGGAGATGGAAAGGCCGGCTGAAGGGGTAGGAGGAGGCCGGATTTTGTTTTTTAACACCATGTGTGCATGCACTGGAGGCCTACATACATGTTGTTAAATTCAGTGTTTTTTCAGCCTGATAGTCCAGAATGTTTACAAGCTTGTCGCACTTTGAGACGGCGAATGTCCTCCAGTTCGTATTGGCGTTGTGTCCCTAATTCTTTCTCACATTGTGGGCAAAGAATGGGTAATTTCTTTTAGGTAGAAGAGGAATTATGTACTGATATTGGAACCAGAAGAACGCGCCTCCACAAGATGAAGAAGAACGCGGCGCCCTACAAACCTGTCGGATCGTGAAACATCACATTAAGGTAGATATAGACACAATTTGCGTTCGGGACGTCAGACTTTCTGGGCCATCAGGCACTCCCCTATCTTTTAACTACATGATAGGAAATATTGGTGTGGCAGCAATTCTGAAAAATGCACCAATTCTGGAGATGGAGAGGCCGGCTGAAGGGGTAGGAGGAGGCCGGATTTTTTTTAACGCTATGTGTGCATGCACTGGAGGCCTACATACATGTTGTTAAATTCAGTGTTTTTTCAGCCTGATAGTCCAGAATGTTTACAAGCTTGTCGCACTTTGAGACGGCGAATGTCCTCCAGTTCGTATTGGCGTTGTGTACCTAATTCTTTCTCACATTGTGGGCAAAGAATGGGTAATTTGTTTTAGGTAGAAGAGGAATTGTGTACTAATATTGGTACCAGAAGAATGCGCCTTTATAGGATGAAGAGGAACGCGGCGCGCTACAAACCCATCGGATCGTGAAACATCACATTAAGGTAGATATAGACACAATTTGCGTTCGGGACGTCAGACTTTCTGGGCCATAAGGCACTCTCCTGTCTTTTAACTACATGATAGGAAATAGTGGTGTGGTAGCAATTCTGAAAAAGGCACCAATTCTGGAGATGGAGAGGCCGGCTGAAGGGATAGGAGGAGGCCGGATTTTTTTTTTAACGCCATGTGTGCATGCACTGGAGGCCTACATACATGTTGTTAAATTCAGGGTTTTTTCAGCCTGATAGTCCAGAATATTTACAAGCTTGTCGCACTTTGAGACGGCGAATGTCCTCCAGTTCGTATTGGCGTTGTGTCCCTAATTCTTTCTCACATTGTGGGCAAAGAATGGGTTATTTGTTTTAGGTAAAAGAGGAATTGTGTACTAATATTGGTACCAGAAGAATGCGCCTTTATAGGATGAAGAGGAACGCGGCGCGCTACAAACCCATCGGATCGTGAAACATCACATTAAGGTAGATATAGACACTATTTGCGTTCGGGACGACAGACTTTCTGGGCCATCAGGCACTCTCCTATCTTTTAACTACATGATAGGAAATATTGGTGTGGCAACAATTCTGAAAAATGCACCAACTCTGGAGATGGAAAGGCCGGCTGAAGGGGTAGGAGGAGGCCAGATTTTGTTTTTTAACACCATGTGTGCATGCACTGGAGGCCTACATACATGTTGTTAAATTCAGTTTTTTTTCAGCCTGATAGTCCAGAATGTTTACAAGCTTGTTGCACTTTGAGACGGCGAATGTCCTCCAGTTCGTATTGGCGTTGTGTACCTAATTCTTTCTCACATTGTGGGCAAAGAATGGGTAATTTGTTTTAGGTAGAAGAGGAATTTTGTACTAATATTGGTACCAGAAGAATGCGCCTTTATAGGATGAAGAGGAACACGGCGCGCTACAAACCCATCGGATCGTGAAACATCACATTAAGGTAGATATAGACACTATTTACGTTCGGGACGTCAGACTTTCTGGGCCATCAGGCACTCTCCTATCTTTTAAATACATGATAGGAAATATTGGTGTGGCAGCAATTCTGAAAAATGCACCAATTCTGGAGATGTAGAGGCCGGCTAAAGGGGTAGGAGGAGGCCGGATTTTGTTTTTTAACACCATGTGTGCATGCACTGGAGGCCTACATACATGTTGTTAAATTCAGGTTTTTTTCAGCCTGATAGTCCAGAATGTTTACAAGCTTGTTGCACTTTGAGACGGCGAATGTCCTCCTGTTCGTATTGGCGTTGTGTACCTAATTCTTTCTCACATTGTGGGCAAAGAATGGGTAATTTGTTTTAGGTAGAAGAGGAATTGTGTACTAATATTGGTACCAGAAGAATGGGCCTTTATAGGATGAAGAGGAACGCGGCGCGCTACAAACCCATCGGATCGTGAAACATCACATTAAGGTAGATATAGACACAATTTGCGTTCGGGACGTCAGACTTTCTGGGCCATAAGGCACACTCCTGTCTTTTAACTACATGATAGGAAATATTGGTGTGGTAGCAATTCTGAAAAAGGCACCAATGCTGGAGATGGAGAGGCCGGCTGAAGGCGTAGGAGGAGGCCGGATTTTTTTTTAACGCCATGTGTGCATGCACTAGAGGCCTACATACATGTTGTTAAATTCAGGTTTTTTTCAGCCTGATAGTCCAGAATGTTTACAAGCTTGTTGCACTTTGAGACGGCGAATGTCCTCCAGTTCGTATTGGCGTTGTGTACCTAATTCTTTCTCACATTGTGGGCAAAGAATGGGTAATTTGTTTTAGGTAGAAGAGGAATTGTGTACTGATATTGGAACCAGAAGAACGCGCCTCCACAAGATGAAGAAGAACGCGGCGCCCTACAAACCCATCGGATCGTGAAACATCACATTAAGGTAGATATAGACACTATTTGCGTTCGGGACGTCAGACTTTCTGGGCAATCAGGCACTCTCCTATCTTTTAACTACTCGATAGGAAATATTGGTATGGCAGCAATTCTGAAAAAGGCACCAATTCTGGAGATGGAGAGGCCGGCTGAAGGGGTAGGAGGAGGCCGGATTTTTTTTTTAACGCCATGTGTGCATGCACTGGAGGCCTACATATATGTTGTTAAATTCAGTTTTTTTTCAGCATGATAGTCCGGAATGTTTACAAGCTTGTTGCACTTTGAGACGGCGAATGTCCTCCAGTTCGTATTGGCGTTGTGTACCTAATTCTTTCTCACATTGTGGGCAAAGAATGGGTAATTTGTTTTAGGTAGAAGAGGAATTGTGTACTAATATTGGTACCAGAAGAATGCGCCTTTATAGGATGAAGAGGAACGCGGCGCGCTACAAACCCATCGGATCGTGAAACATCACATTAAGGTAGATATAGACACAATTTGCGTTCGGGACGTCAGACTTTCTGGGCCATAAGGCACTCTCCTGTCTTTTAACTACATGATAGGAAATATTGGTGTGGTAGCAATTCTGAAAAAGGCACCAATGCTGGAGATGGAGAGGCCGGCTGAAGGGGTAGGAGGAGGCCGGATTTTTTTTTTAACGCCATGTGTGCATGATCTAGAGGCCTACATATATGTTGTTAAATTCAGTTTTTTTTCAGCATGATAGTCCGGAATGTTTACAAGCTTGTTGCACTTTGAGACGGCGAATGTCCTCCAGTTCGTATTGGCGTTGTGTACCTAATTCTTTCTCACATTGTGGGCAAAGAATGGGTAATTTGTTTTAGGTAGAAGAGGAATTGTGTACTGATATTGGAACCAGAAGAACGCGCCTCCACAAGATGAAGAAGAACGCGGCGCCCTACAAACCCATCGGATCGTGAAACATCACATTAAGGTAGATATAGACACTATTTGCGTTCGGGACGTCAGACTTTCTGGGCAATCAGGCACTCTCCTATCTTTTAACTACTTGATAGGAAATATTGGTATAACAGCAGCAATTCTGAAAAAGGCACCAATTCTGGAGATGGAGAGGCCGGCTGAAGGGGTAGGAGGAGGCCGGATTTTTTTTTAACGCCATGTGTGCATGCACTAGAGGCCTACATACATGTTGTTAAATTCAGGTTTTTTTCAGCCTGATAGTCCAGAATATTTACAAGCTTGTCGCACTTTGAGACGGCGAATGTCCTCCAGTTCGTATTGGCGTTGTGTCCCTAATTCTTTCTCACATTGTGGACAAAGAATGGGTAATTTGTTTTAGGTAGAAGAGGAATTGTGTACTGATATTGGTACCAGAAGAACGCGCCTCCATAGGATGAAGAAGAACGCGGCGCGCTACAAGCCTTTCGGATCGTGAAACATCACATTAAGGTAGATATAGACACCATTTGCGTTCGGGACGTCAGACTTTCTGGGCCATCAGGCACTCTCCTATCTTTTAACTACATGATAGGAAATATTGGTGTGGCAGCAATTCTGAAAAATGCACCAACCCTGGAGATGGAAAGGCCGGCTGAAGGGGTAGGAGGAGGCCGGATTTTTTTTTAACGCCATGTGTGCATGCACTGGAGGCCTACATACATGTTGTTAAATTCAGTGTTTTTTCAGCCTGATAGTCCAGAATGTTTACAAGCTTGTCGCACTTTGAGACGGCGAATGTCCTCCGGTTCGTATTGGCGTTGTGTCCCTAATTCTTTCTCACATTGTGGGCAAAGAATGGGTAATTTGTTTTAGGTAGAAGAGGAATTGTGTACTGATATTGGAACCAGAAGAACGTGCCTCCACAAGATGAAGAAGAACGCGGCGCCCTACAAACCCATCGGATCGTGAAACATCACATTAAGGTAGATATAGACACTATTTGCGTTCGGGACGTCAGACTTTCTGGGCAATCAGGCACTCTCCTATCTTTTAACTACTCGATAGGAAATATTGGTATGGCAGCAATTCTGAAAAAGGCACCAATTCTGGAGATGGAGAGGCCGGCTGAAGGGGTAGGAGGAGGCCGGATTTTTTTTTTAACGCCATGTGTGCATGCAGTGGAGGCCTACATACATGTTGTTAAATTCAGGTTTTTTTCAGCCTGATAGTCCAGAATATTTACAAGCTTGTCGCACTTTGAGACGGCGAATGTCCTCCAGTTCGTATTGGCGTTGTGTCCCTAATTCTTTCTCACATTGTGGGCAAAGAATGGGTAATTTGTTTTAGGTAGAAGAGGAATTGTGTACTGATATTGGAACCAGAAGAACGTGCCTCCACAAGATGAAGAAGAACGCGGCGCCCTACAAACCCATCGGATCGTGAAACATCACATTAAGGTAGATATAGACACAATTTGCGTTCGGGACGTCAGACTTTCTGGGCCATCAGGCACTCTCCTATCTTTTAACTACATGATAGGAAATATTGGTGTGGCAGCAATTCTGAAAAATGCACCAATTCTGGAGATGGAAAGGCCGGCTGAAGGGGTAGGAGGAGGCCGGATTTTTTTTTTAACGCCATGTGTGCATGCACTGGAGGCCTACATACATGTTGTTAAATTCTGTGTTTTTTCAGCCTGATAGTCCAGAATGTTTACAAGCTTGTTGCACTTTGAGACGGCGAATGTCCTCCAGTTCGTATTGGCGTTGTGTACCTAATTCTTTCTCACATTGTGGGCAAAGAATGGGTAATTTGTTTTAGGTAGAAGAGGAATTGTGTACTAATATTGGAACCAGAAGAATGCGCCTTTATAGGATGAAGAGGAACGTGGCGCGCTACAAACCCATCGGATCGTGAAACATCACATTAAGGTAGATATAGACACTATTTGCGTTCGGGACGTCAGACTTTCTGGGCCATCAGGCACTCTCCTATCTTTTAAATACATGATAGGAAATATTGGTGTGGCAGCAATTCTGAAAAATGCACCAATTCTGGAGATGTAGAGGCCGGCTGAAGGGGTAGGAGGAGGCCGGATTTTTTTTTAACGCCATGTGTGCATGCACTGGAGGCCTACATACATGTTGTTAAATTCAGTGTTTTTTCAGCCTGATAGTCCAGAATGTTTACAAGCTTGTCGCACTTTGAGACGGCGAATGTCCTCCAGTTCGTATTGGCGTTGTGTCCCTAATTCTTTCTCACATTGTGGGCAAAGAATGGGTTATTTGTTTTAGGTAGAAGAGGAATTATGTACTGATATTGGAACCAGAAGAACGCGCCTCCACAAGATGAAGTAGAACGCGGCGCCCTACAAACCTGTCGGATCGTGAAACATCACATTAAGGTAGATATAGACACCATTTGTGTTCGGGACGTCAGACTTTCTGGGCCATCAGGCACTCTCCTATCTTTTAACTACATGATAGGAAATATTGTTGTGGCAGCAATTCTGAAAAATGCACCAATTCTGGAGATGGAGAGGCCGGCTGAAGAGGTAGGAGGAGGCCTGATTTTTTTTTAACGCCATGTGTGCATGCACTGGAGGCCTACATACATGTTGTTAAATTCAGTGTTTTTTCAGCCTGATAGTCCAGAATGTTTACAAGCTTGTCGCACTTTGAGACGGCGAATGTCCTCCAGTTCATATTGGCGTTGTGTCCCTAATTCTTTCTCACATTGTGGGTAAAGAATGGGTTATTTGTTTTAGGTAGAAGAGGAATTGTGTACTAATATTGGTACCAGAAGAATGCGCCTTTATAGGATGAAGAGGAACGCGGCGCGCTACAAACCCATCAGATCGTGAAACATCACATTAAGGTAGATATAGACACAATTTGCGTTCGGGACGTCAGACTTTCTGGGCCATAAGGCACTCTCCTATCTTTTAACTACATGATAGGAAATATTGGTGTGGCAGCAATTCTGAAAAATGCACCAACTCTGGAGATGGAAAGGCCGGCTGAAGGGGTAGGAGGAGGCCAGATTTTGTTTTTTAACACCATGTGTGCATGCACTGGAGGCCTACATACATGTTGTTAAATTCAGTTTTTTTTCAGCCTGATAGTCCAGAATGTTTACAAGCTTGTTGCACTTTGAGACGGCGAATGTCCTTCAGTTCGTATTGGCGTTGTGTACCTAATTCTTTCTCACATTGTGGGCAAAGAATGGGTAATTTGTTTTAGGTAGAAGAGGAATTGTGTACTAATATTGGTACCAGAAGAATGCGCCTTTATAGGATGAAGAGGAACGCGGCGCGCTACAAACCCATCGGATCGTGAAACATCACATTAAGGTAGATATAGACACTATTGGCTTTCGGGACGTCAGACTTTCTGGGCCATCAGGCACTCTCCTATCTTTTAAATACATGATAGGAAATATTGGTGTGGCAGCAATTCTGAAAAATGCACCAATTCTGGAGATGGAGAGGCCGGCTGAAGGGGTAGGAGGAGGCCGGATTTTTTTTTTTTAACGCCATGTGTGCATGCACTGGAGGCCTACATACATGTTGTTAAATTCAGTGTTTTTTCAGCCTGATAGTCCAGAATGTTTACAAGCTTGTCGCACTTTGAGACGGCGAATGTCCTCCGGTTCGTATTGGCGTTGTGTCCCTAATTCTTTCTCACATTGTGGGCAAAGAATGGGTAATTTGTTTTAGGTAGAAGAGGAATTGTGTACTGATATTGGAACCAGAAGAACGCGCCTCCACAAGATGAAGAAGAACGCGGCGCGCTACAAACCCATCGGATCGTGAAACATCACATTAAGGTAGATATAGACACTATTTGCGTTCGGGACGACAGACTTTCTGGGCCATCAGGCACTCTCCTATCTTTTAACTACATGATAGGAAATATTGGTGTGGCAACAATTCTGAAAAATGCACCAACTCTGGAGATGGAAAGGCCGGCTGAAGGGGTAGGAGGAGGCCAGATTTTGTTTTTTAACACCATGTGTGCATGCACTGGAGGCCTACATACATGTTGTTAAATTCAGTTTTTTTTCAGCCTGATAGTCCAGAATGTTTACAAGCTTGTTGCACTTTGAGACGGCGAATGTCCTCCAGTTCGTATTGGCGTTGTGTACCTAATTCTTTCTCACATTGTGGGCAAAGAATGGGTAATTTGTTTTAGGTAGAAGAGGAATTTTGTACTAATATTGGTACCAGAAGAATGCGCCTTTATAGGATGAAGAGGAACACGGCGCGCTACAAACCCATCGGATCGTGAAACATCACATTAAGGTAGATATAGACACTATTTACGTTCGGGACGTCAGACTTTCTGGGCCATCAGGCACTCTCCTATCTTTTAAATACATGATAGGAAATATTGGTGTGGCAGCAATTCTGAAAAATGCACCAATTCTGGAGATGTAGAGGCCGGCTAAAGGGGTAGGAGGAGGCCGGATTTTGTTTTTTAACACCATGTGTGCATGCACTGGAGGCCTACATACATGTTGTTAAATTCAGGTTTTTTTCAGCCTGATAGTCCAGAATGTTTACAAGCTTGTTGCACTTTGAGACGGCGAATGTCCTCCTGTTCGTATTGGCGTTGTGTACCTAATTCTTTCTCACATTGTGGGCAAAGAATGGGTAATTTGTTTTAGGTAGAAGAGGAATTGTGTACTAATATTGGTACCAGAAGAATGGGCCTTTATAGGATGAAGAGGAACGCGGCGCGCTACAAACCCATCGGATCGTGAAACATCACATTAAGGTAGATATAGACACAATTTGCGTTCGGGACGTCAGACTTTCTGGGCCATAAGGCACTCTCCTGTCTTTTAACTACATGATAGGAAATATTGGTGTGGTAGCAATTCTGAAAAAGGCACCAATGCTGGAGATGGAGAGGCCGGCTGAAGGCGTAGGAGGAGGCCGGATTTTTTTTTTAACGCCATGTGTGCATGCACTAGAGGCCTACATACATGTTGTTAAATTCAGGTTTTTTTTCAGCCTGATAGTCCAGAATGTTTACAAGCTTGTTGCACTTTGAGACGGCGAATGTCCTCCAGTTCGTATTGGCGTTGTGTACCTAATTCTTTCTCACATTGTGGGCAAAGAATGGGTAATTTGTTTTAGGTAGAAGAGGAATTGTGTACTGATATTGGAACCAGAAGAACGCGCCTCCACAAGATGAAGAAGAACGCGGCGCCCTACAAACCCATCGGATCGTGAAACATCACATTAAGGTAGATATAGACACTATTTGCGTTCGGGACGTCAGACTTTCTGGGCAATCAGGCACTCTCCTATCTTTTAACTACTCGATAGGAAATATTGGTATGGCAGCAATTCTGAAAAAGGCACCAATTCTGGAGATGGAGAGGCCGGCTGAAGGGGTAGGAGGAGGCCGGATTTTTTTTTAACGCCATGTGTGCATGCACTAGAGGCCTACATACATGTTGTTAAATTCAGGTTTTTTTCAGCCTGATAGTCCAGAATATTTACAAGCTTGTCGCACTTTGAGACGGCGAATGTCCTCCAGTTCGTATTGGCGTTGTGTCCCTAATTCTTTCTCACATTGTGGACAAAGAATGGGTAATTTGTTTTAGGTAGAAGAGGAATTGTGTACTGATATTGGTACCAGAAGAACGCGCCTCCATAGGATGAAGAAGAACGCGGCGCGCTACAAACCTTTCGGATCGTGAAACATCACATTAAGGTAGATATAGACACCATTTGCGTTCGGGACGTCAGACTTTCTGGGCCATCAGGCACTCTCCTATCTTTTAACTACATGATAGGAAATATTGGTGTGGCAGCAATTCTGAAAAATGCACCAACCCTGGAGATGGAAAGGCCGGCTGAAGGGGTAGGAGGAGGCCGGATTTTTTTTTAACGCCATGTGTGCATGCACTGGAGGCCTACATACATGTTGTTAAATTCAGTGTTTTTTCAGCCTGATAGTCCAGAATGTTTACAAGCTTGTCGCACTTTGAGACGGCGAATGTCCTCCGGTTCGTATTGGCGTTGTGTCCCTAATTCTTTCTCACATTGTGGGCAAAGAATGGGTAATTTGTTTTAGGTAGAAGAGGAATTGTGTACTGATATTGGAACCAGAAGAACGTGCCTCCACAAGATGAAGAAGAACGCGGCGCCCTACAAACCCATCGGATCGTGAAACATCACATTAAGGTAGATATAGACACTATTTGCGTTCGGGACGTCAGACTTTCTGGGCAATCAGGCACTCTCCTATCTTTTAACTACTTGATAGGAAATATTGGTATGGCAGCAATTCTGAAAAAGGCACCAATTCTGGAGATGGAGAGGCCGGCTGAAGGGGTAGGAGGAGGCCGGATTTTTTTTTTAACGCCATGTGTGCATGCACTGGAGGCCTACATACATGTTGTTAAATTCAGGTTTTTTTCAGCCTGATAGTCCAGAATATTTACAAGCTTGTCGCACTTTGAGACGGCGAATGTCCTCCAGTTCGTATTGGCGTTGTGTCCCTAATTCTTTCTCACATTGTGGGCAAAGAATGGGTAATTTGTTTTAGGTAGAAGAGGAATTATGTACTGATATTGGAACCAGAAGAACGCGCCTCCACAAGATGAAGAAGAACGCGGCGCCCTACAAACCTGTCGGATCGTGAAACATCACATTAAGGTAGATATAGACACAATTTGCGTTCGGGACGTCAGACTTTCTGGGCCATCAGGCACTCTCCTATCTTTTAACTACATGATAGGAAATATTGGTGTGGCAGCAATTCTGAAAAATGCACCAATTCTGGAGATGGAAAGGCCGGCTGAAGGGGTAGGAGGAGGCCGGATTTTTTTTTTAACGCCATGTGTGCATGCACTGGAGGCCTACATACATGTTGTTAAATTCTGTGTTTTTTCAGCCTGATAGTCCAGAATGTTTACAAGCTTGTTGCACTTTGAGACGGCGAATGTCCTCCAGTTCGTATTGGCGTTGTGTACCTAATTCTTTCTCACATTGTGGGCAAAGAATGGGTAATTTGTTTTAGGTAGAAGAGGAATTGTGTACTAATATTGGTACCAGAAGAATGCGCCTTTATAGGATGAAGAGGAACGTGGCGCGCTACAAACCCATCGGATCGTGAAACATCACATTAAGGTAGATATAGACACAATTTGCGTTCGGGACGTCAGACTTTCTGGGCCATAAGGCACTCTCCTGTCTTTTAACTACATGATAGGAAATATTGGTGTGGTAGCAATTCTGAAAAAGGCACCAATGCTGGAGATGGAGAGGCCGGCTGAAGGCGTAGGAGGAGGCCGGATTTTTTTTTTAACGCCATGTGTGCATGCACTAGAGGCCTACATACATGTTGTTAAATTCAGGTTTTTTTTCAGCCTGATAGTCCAGAATGTTTACAAGCTTGTTGCACTTTGAGACGGCGAATGTCCTCCAGTTCGTATTGGCGTTGTGTACCTAATTCTTTCTCACATTGTGGGCAAAGAATGGGTAATTTGTTTTAGGTAGAAGAGGAATTGTGTACTGATATTGGAACCAGAAGAACGCGCCTCCACAAGATGAAGAAGAACGCGGCGCCCTACAAACCCATCGGATCGTGAAACATCACATTAAGGTAGATATAGACACTATTTGCGTTCGGGACGTCAGACTTTCTGGGCAATCAGGCACTCTCCTATCTTTTAACTACTCGATAGGAAATATTGGTATGGCAGCAATTCTGAAAAAGGCACCAATTCTGGAGATGGAGAGGCCGGCTGAAGGGGTAGGAGGAGGCCGGATTTTTTTTTAACGCCATGTGTGCATGCACTAGAGGCCTACATACATGTTGTTAAATTCAGGTTTTTTTCAGCCTGATAGTCCAGAATATTTACAAGCTTGTCGCACTTTGAGACGGCGAATGTCCTCCAGTTCGTATTGGCGTTGTGTCCCTAATTCTTTCTCACATTGTGGACAAAGAATGGGTAATTTGTTTTAGGTAGAAGAGGAATTGTGTACTGATATTGGTACCAGAAGAACGCGCCTCCATAGGATGAAGAAGAACGCGGCGCGCTACAAACCTTTCGGATCGTGAAACATCACATTAAGGTAGATATAGACACCATTTGCGTTCGGGACGTCAGACTTTCTGGGCCATCAGGCACTCTCCTATCTTTTAACTACATGATAGGAAATATTGGTGTGGCAGCAATTCTGAAAAATGCACCAACCCTGGAGATGGAAAGGCCGGCTGAAGGGGTAGGAGGAGGCCGGATTTTTTTTTAACGCCATGTGTGCATGCACTGGAGGCCTACATACATGTTGTTAAATTCAGTGTTTTTTCAGCCTGATAGTCCAGAATGTTTACAAGCTTGTCGCACTTTGAGACGGCGAATGTCCTCCGGTTCGTATTGGCGTTGTGTCCCTAATTCTTTCTCACATTGTGGGCAAAGAATGGGTAATTTGTTTTAGGTAGAAGAGGAATTGTGTACTGATATTGGAACCAGAAGAACGTGCCTCCACAAGATGAAGAAGAACGCGGCGCCCTACAAACCCATCGGATCGTGAAACATCACATTAAGGTAGATATAGACACTATTTGCGTTCGGGACGTCAGACTTTCTGGGCAATCAGGCACTCTCCTATCTTTTAACTACTTGATAGGAAATATTGGTATGGCAGCAATTCTGAAAAAGGCACCAATTCTGGAGATGGAGAGGCCGGCTGAAGGGGTAGGAGGAGGCCGGATTTTTTTTTTAACGCCATGTGTGCATGCACTGGAGGCCTACATACATGTTGTTAAATTCAGGTTTTTTTCAGCCTGATAGTCCAGAATATTTACAAGCTTGTCGCACTTTGAGACGGCGAATGTCCTCCAGTTCGTATTGGCGTTGTGTCCCTAATTCTTTCTCACATTGTGGGCAAAGAATGGGTAATTTGTTTTAGGTAGAAGAGGAATTATGTACTGATATTGGAACCAGAAGAACGCGCCTCCACAAGATGAAGAAGAACGCGGCGCCCTACAAACCTGTCGGATCGTGAAACATCACATTAAGGTAGATATAGACACAATTTGCGTTCGGGACGTCAGACTTTCTGGGCCATCAGGCACTCTCCTATCTTTTAACTACATGATAGGAAATATTGGTGTGGCAGCAATTCTGAAAAATGCACCAATTCTGGAGATGGAAAGGCCGGCTGAAGGGGTAGGAGGAGGCCGGATTTTTTTTTTAACGCCATGTGTGCATGCACTGGAGGCCTACATACATGTTGTTAAATTCTGTGTTTTTTCAGCCTGATAGTCCAGAATGTTTACAAGCTTGTTGCACTTTGAGACGGCGAATGTCCTCCAGTTCGTATTGGCGTTGTGTACCTAATTCTTTCTCACATTGTGGGCAAAGAATGGGTAATTTGTTTTAGGTAGAAGAGGAATTGTGTACTAATATTGGTACCAGAAGAATGCGCCTTTATAGGATGAAGAGGAACGTGGCGCGCTACAAACCCATCGGATCGTGAAACATCACATTAAGGTAGATATAGACACTATTTGCGTTCGGGACGTCAGACTTTCTGGGCCATCAGGCACTCTCCTATCTTTTAAATACATGATAGGAAATATTGGTGTGGCAGCAATTCTGAAAAATGCACCAATTCTGGAGATGTAGAGGCCGGCTGAAGGGGTAGGAGGAGGCCGGATTTTTTTTTTAACGCCATGTGTGCATGCACTGGAGGCCTACATACATGTTGTTAAATTCAGTGTTTTTTCAGCCTGATAGTCCAGAATGTTTACAAGCTTGTCGCACTTTGAGACGGCGAATGTCCTCCAGTTCGTATTGGCGTTGTGTCCCTAATTCTTTCTCACATTGTGGGCAAAGAATGGGTTATTTGTTTTAGGTAGAAGAGGAATTATGTACTGATATTGGAACCAGAAGAACGCGCCTCCACAAGATGAAGTAGAACGCGGCGCCCTACAAACCTGTCGGATCGTGAAACATCACATTAAGGTAGATATAGACACCATTTGTGTTCGGGACGTCAGACTTTCTGGGCCATCAGGCACTCTCCTATCTTTTAACTACATGATAGGAAATATTGTTGTGGCAGCAATTCTGAAAAATGCACCAATTCTGGAGATGGAGAGGCCGGCTGAAGAGGTAGGAGGAGGCCTGATTTTTTTTTTAACGCCATGTGTGCATGCACTGGAGGCCTACATACATGTTGTTAAATTCAGTGTTTTTTCAGCCTGATAGTCCAGAATGTTTACAAGCTTGTCGCACTTTGAGACGGCGAATGTCCTCCAGTTCATATTGGCGTTGTGTCCCTAATTCTTTCTCACATTGTGGGTAAAGAATGGGTTATTTGTTTTAGGTAGAAGAGGAATTGTGTACTAATATTGGTACCAGAAGAATGCGCCTTTATAGGATGAAGAGGAACGCGGCGCGCTACAAACCCATCGGATCGTGAAACATCACATTAAGGTAGATATAGACACTATTGGCTTTCGGGACGTCAGACTTTCTGGGCCATCAGGCACTCTCCTATCTTTTAAATACATGATAGGAAATATTGGTGTGGCAGCAATTCTGAAAAATGCACCAATTCTGGAGATGGAGAGGCCGGCTGAAGGGGTAGGAGGAGGCCGGATTTTTTTTTTTTAACGCCATGTGTGCATGCACTGGAGGCCTACATACATGTTGTTAAATTCAGTGTTTTTTCAGCCTGATAGTCCAGAATGTTTACAAGCTTGTCGCACTTTGAGACGGCGAATGTCCTCCGGTTCGTATTGGCGTTGTGTCCCTAATTCTTTCTCACATTGTGGGCAAAGAATGGGTAATTTGTTTTAGGTAGAAGAGGAATTGTGTACTGATATTGGAACCAGAAGAACGCGCCTCCACAAGATGAAGAAGAACGCGGCGCCCTACAAATCCATCGGATCGTGAAACATCACATTAAGGTAGATATAGACACTATATGCGTTCGGGACGTCAGACTTTCTGGGCAATCAGGCACTCTCCTATCTTTTAACTACTCGATAGGAAATATTGGTATGGCAGCAATTCTGAAAAAGGCACCAATTCTGGAGATGGGGAGGCCGGCTGAAGGGGTAGGAGGAGGCCGGATTTTTTTTTTAACGCCATGTGTGCATGCACTAGAGGCCTACATACATGTTGTTAAATTCAGGTTTTTTTCAGCCTGATAGTCCAGAATATTTACAAGCTTGTCGCACTTTGAGACGGCGAATGTCCTCCAGTTCGTATTGGCGTTGTGTCCCTAATTCTTTCTCACATTGTGGGCAAAGAATGGGTAATTTGTTTTAGGTAGAAGAGGAATTGTGTAATGATATTGGTACCAGAAGAACGCGCCTCCATAGGATGAAGAAGAACGCGGCGCGCTACAAACCTTTCGGATCGTGAAACATCACATTAAGGTAGATATAGACACCATTTGCGTTCGGGACGTCAGACTTTCTGGGCCATCAGGCACTCTCCTATCTTTTAACTACATGATAGGAAATATTGGTGTGGCAGCAATTCTGAAAAATGCACCAACTCTGGAGATGGAAAGGCCGGCTGAAGGGGTAGGAGGAGGGCGGATTTTGTTTTTTAACACCATGTGTGCATGCACTGGAGGCGTACATACATGTTGTTAAATTCAGTTTTTTTTCAGCCTGATAGTCCAGAATGTTTACAAGCTTGTTGCACTTTGTGACGGCGAATGTCCTCCAGTTCGTATTGGCATTGTGTACCTAATTCTTTCTCACATTGTGGGCAAAGAATGGGTAATTTGTTTTAGGTAGAAGAGGAATTGTGTACTAATATTGGTACCAGAAGAATGCGCCTTTATAGGATGAAGAGGAACGCGGCGCGCTACAAACCCATCGGATCGTGAAACATCACATTAAGGTAGATATAGACACTATTTGCGTTCGGGACGTCAGACTTTCTGGGCAATCAGGCACTCTCCTACCTTTTAACTACTTGATAGGAAATA
This sequence comes from Rhinoderma darwinii, assembly GCF_050947455.1. Lineage (NCBI taxonomy): Eukaryota > Metazoa > Chordata > Amphibia > Anura > Rhinodermatidae > Rhinoderma > Rhinoderma darwinii. The sequence goes on from NC_134688.1 coordinate 220,231,033, forward strand.
TTGGTATAACAGCAGCAATTCTGAAAAAGGCACCAATTCTGGAGATGGAGAGGCCGGCTGAAGGGGTAGGAGGAGGCCGGATTTTTTTTTAACGCCATGTGTGCATGCACTAGAGGCCTACATACATGTTGTTAAATTCAGGTTTTTTTCAGCCTGATAGTCCAGAATATTTACAAGCTTGTCGCACTTTGAGACGGCGAATGTCCTCCAGTTCGTATTGGCGTTGTGTCCCTAATTCTTTCTCACATTGTGGACAAAGAATGGGTAATTTGTTTTAGGTAGAAGAGGAATTGTGTACTAATATTGGTACCAGAAGAACGCGCCTCCATAGGATGAAGAAGAACGCGGCGCGCTACAAACCTTTCGGATCGTGAAACATCACATTAAGGAAGATATAGACACTATTTGCGTTCGGGACGTCAGACTTTCTGGGCCATCAGGCACTCTCCTATCTTTTAAATACATGATAGGAAATATTGGTGTGGCAGCAATTCTGAAAAATGCACCAATTCTGGAGATGTAGAGGCCGGCTGAAGGGGTAGGAGGAGGCCGGATTTTTTTTTTAACGCCATGTGTGCATGCACTGGAGGCCTACATACATGTTGTTAAATTCAGTGTTTTTTCAGCCTGATAGTCCAGAATGTTTACAAGCTTGTCGCACTTTGAGACGGCGAATGTCCTCCAGTTCGTATTGGCGTTGTGTCCCTAATTCTTTCTCACATTGTGGGAAAAGAATGGGTTATTTGTTTTAGGTAGAAGAGGAATTATGTACTGATATTGGAACCAGAAGAACGCGCCTCCACAAGATGAAGTAGAACGCGGCGCCCTACAAACCTGTCGGATCGTGAAACATCACATTAAGGTAGATATAGACACCATTTGTGTTCGGGACGTCAGACTTTCTGGGCCATCAGGCACTCTCCTATCTTTTAACTACATGATAGGAAATATTGTTGTGGCAGCAATTCTGAAAAATGCACCAATTCTGGAGATGGAGAGGCCGGCTGAAGAGGTAGGAGGAGGCCTGATTTTTTTTTTAACGCCATGTGTGCATGCACTGGAGGCCTACATACATGTTGTTAAATTCAGTGTTTTTTCAGCCTGATAGTCCAGAATGTTTACAAGCTTGTCGCACTTTGACACGGCGAATGTCCTCCAGTTCATATTGGCGTTGTGTCCCTAATTCTTTCTCACATTGTGGGTAAAGAATGGGTTATTTGTTTTAGGTAGAAGAGGAATTGTGTACTAATATTGGTACCAGAAGAATGCGCCTTTATAGGATGAAGAGGAACGCGGCGCGCTACAAACCCATCAGATCGTGAAACATCACATTAAGGTAGATATAGACACAATTTGCGTTCGGGACGTCAGACTTTCTGGGCCATAAGGCACTCTCCTATCTTTTAACTACATGATAGGAAATATTGGTGTGGCAGCAATTCTGAAAAATGCACCAACTCTGGAGATGGAAAGGTCGGCTGAAGGGGTAGGAGGAGGCCAGATTTTGTTTTTTAACACCATGTGTGCATGCACTGGAGGCCTACATACATGTTGTTAAATTCAGTTTTTTTTCAGCCTGATAGTCCAGAATGTTTACAAGCTTGTTGCACTTTGAGACGGCGAATGTCCTTCAGTTCGTATTGGCGTTGTGTACCTAATTCTTTCTCACATTGTGGGCAAAGAATGGGTAATTTGTTTTAGGTAGAAGAGGAATTGTGTACTAATATTGGTACCAGAAGAATGCGCCTTTATAGGATGAAGAGGAACGCGGCGCGCTACAAACCCATCGGATCGTGAAACATCACATTAAGGTAGATATAGACACTATTGGCTTTCGGGACGTCAGACTTTCTGGGCCATCAGGCACTCTCCTATCTTTTAAATACATGATAGGAAATATTGGTGTGGCAGCAATTCTGAAAAATGCACCAATTCTGGAGATGGAGAGGCCGGCTGAAGGGGTAGGAGGAGGCCGAATTTTTTTTTTTTAACGCCATGTGTGCATGCACTGGAGGCCTACATACATGTTGTTAAATTCAGTGTTTTTTCAGCCTGATAGTCCAGAATGTTTACAAGCTTGTCGCACTTTGAGACGGCGAATGTCCTCCGGTTCGTATTGGTGTTGTGTCCCTAATTCTTTCTCACATTGTGGGCAAAGAATGGGTAATTTGTTTTAGGTAGAAGAGGAATTGTGTACTGATATTGGAAACAGAAGAACGCGCCTCCACAAGATGAAGAAGAACGCGGCGCCCTACAAATCCATCGGATCGTGAAACATCACATTAAGGTAGATATAGACACTATATGCGTTCGGGACGTCAGACTTTCTGGGCAATCAGGCACTCTCCTATCTTTTAACTACTCGATAGGAAATATTGGTATGGCAGCAATTCTGAAAAAGGCACCAATTCTGGAGATGGGGAGGCCGGCTGAAGGGGTAGGAGGAGGCCGGATTTTTTTTTAACGCCATGTGTGCATGCACTAGAGGCCTACATACATGTTGTTAAATTCAGGTTTTTTTCAGCCTGATAGTCCAGAATATTTACAAGCTTGTCGCACTTTGAGACGGCGAATGTCCTCCAGTTCGTATTGGCGTTGTGTCCCTAATTCTTTCTCACATTGTGGGCAAAGAATGGGTAATTTGTTTTAGGTAGAAGAGGAATTGTGTAATGATATTGGTACCAGAAGAACGCGCCTCCATAGGATGAAGAAGAACGCGGCGCGCTACAAACCTTTCGGATCGTGAAACATCACATTAAGGTAGATATAGACACCATTTGCGTTCGGGACGTCAGACTTTCTGGGCCATCAGGCACTCTCCTATTTTTTAACTACATGATAGGAAATATTGGTGTGGCAGCAATTCTGAAAAATGCACCAACTCTGGAGATGGAAAGGCCGGCTGAAGGGGTAGGAGGAGGGCGGATTTTGTTTTTTAACACCATGTGTGCATGCACTGGAGGCGTACATACATGTTGTTAAATTCAGGTTTTTTTCAGCCTGATAGTCCAGAATGTTTACAAGCTTGTTGCACTTTGAGACGGCGAATGTCCTCCAGTTCGTATTGGCGTTGTGTCCCTAATTCTTTCTCACATTGTGGGCAAAGAATGGGTTATTTGTTTTAGGTAGAAGAGGAATTATGTACTGATATTGGAACCAGAAGAACGCGCCTCCACAAGATGAAGTAGAACGCGGCGCCCTACAAACCTGTCGGATCGTGAAACATCACATTAAGGTAGATATAGACACCATTTGTGTTCGGGACGTCAGACTTTCTGGGCCATCAGGCACTCTCCTATCTTTTAACTACATGATAGGAAATATTGTTGTGGCAGCAATTCTGAAAAATGCACCAATTCTGGAGATGGAGAGGCCGGCTGAAGAGGTAGGAGGAGGCCTGATTTTTTTTTTAACGCCATGTGTGCATGCACTGGAGGCCTACATACATGTTGTTAAATTCAGTGTTTTTTCAGCCTGATAGTCCAGAATGTTTACAAGCTTGTCGCACTTTGAGACGGCGAATGTCCTCCAGTTCATATTGGCGTTGTGTCCCTAATTCTTTCTCACATTGTGGGTAAAGAATGGGTTATTTGTTTTAGGTAGAAGAGGAATTGTGTACTAATATTGGTACCAGAAGAATGCGCCTTTATAGGATGAAGAGGAACGCGGCGCGCTACAAACCCATCAGATCGTGAAACATCACATTAAGGTAGATATAGACACAATTTGCGTTTGGGACGTCAGACTTTCTGGGCCATAAGGCACTCTCCTATCTTTTAACTACATGATAGGAAATATTGGTGTGGCAGCAATTCTGAAAAATGCACCAACTCTGGAGATGGAAAGGCCGGCTGAAGGGGTAGGAGGAGGCCAGATTTTGTTTTTTAACACCATGTGTGCATGCACTGGAGGCCTACATACATGTTGTTAAATTCAGTTTTTTTTCAGCCTGATAGTCCAGAATGTTTACAAGCTTGTTGCACTTTGAGACGGCGAATGTCCTCCAGTTCGTATTGGCGTTGTGTACCTAATTCTTTCTCACATTGTGGGCAAAGAATGGGTAATTTGTTTTAGGTAGAAGAGGAATTGTGTACTAATATTGGTACCAGAAGAATGCACCTTTATAGGATGAAGAGGAACGCGGCGCGCTACAAACCCATCGGATCGTGAAACATCACATTAAGGTAGATATAGACACTATTGGCTTTCGGGACGTCAGACTTTCTGGGCCATCAGGCACTCTCCTATCTTTTAAATACATGATAGGAAATATTGGTGTGGCAGCAATTCTGAAAAATGCACCAATTCTGGAGATGGAGAGGCCGGCTGAAGGGGTAGGAGGAGGCCGGATTTTTTTTTTTTAACGCCATGTGTGCATGCACTGGAGGCCTACATACATGTTGTTAAATTCAGTGTTTTTTCAGCCTGATAGTCCAGAATGTTTACAAGCTTGTCGCACTTTGAGACGGCGAATGTCCTCCGGTTCGTATTGGTGTTGTGTCCCTAATTCTTTCTCACATTGTGGGCAAAGAATGTGTAATTTGTTTTAGGTAGAAGAGGAATTGTGTACTGATATTGGAAACAGAAGAACGCGCCTCCACAAGATGAAGAAGAACGCGGCGCCCTACAAATCCATCGGATCGTGAAACATCACATTAAGGTAGATATAGACACTATATGCGTTCGGGACGTCAGACTTTCTGGGCAATCAGGCACTCTCCTATCTTTTAACTACTCGATAGGAAATATTGGTATGGCAGCAATTCTGAAAAAGGCACCAATTCTGGAGATGGGGAGGCCGGCTGAAGGGGTAGGAGGAGGCCGGATTTTTTTTTAAACGCCATGTGTGCATGCACTAGAGGCGTACATACATGTTGTTAAATTCAGGTTTTTTTCAGCCTGATAGTCCAGAATGTTTACAAGCTTGTTGCACTTTGAGACGGCGAATGTCCTCCAGTTCGTATTGGCGTTGTGTACCTAATTCTTTATCACATTGTGGGCAAAGAATGGGTAATTTGTTTTAGGTAGAAGAGGAATTGTGTACTAATATTGGTACCAGAAGAATGCGCCTTTATAGGATGAAGAGGAACGCGGCGCGCTACAAACCCATCGGATCGTGAAACATCACATTAAGGTAGATATAGACACAATTTGCGTTCGGGACGTCAGACTTTCTGGGCAATCAGGCACTCTCCTATCTTTTAACTACTTGATAGGAAATATTGGTATAACAGCAGCAATTCTGAAAAAGGCACCAATTCTGGAGATGGAGAGGCCGGCTGAAGGGGTAGGAGGAGGCCGGATTTTTTTTTAACGCCATGTGTGCATGCACTAGAGGCCTACATACATGTTGTTAAATTCAGGTTTTTTTCAGCCTGATAGTCCAGAATATTTACAAGCTTGTCGCACTTTGAGACGGCGAATGTCCTCCAGTTCGTATTGGCGTTGTGTCCCTAATTCTTTCTCACATTGTGGACAAAGAATGGGTAATTTGTTTTAGGTAGAAGAGGAATTGTGTACTGATATTGGTACCAGAAGAACGCGCCTCCATAGGATGAAGAAGAACGCGGCGCGCTACAAACCTTTCGGATCGTGAAACATCACATTAAGGTAGATATAGACACCATTTGCGTTCGAGACGTCAGACTTTCTGGGCCATCAGGCACTCTCCTATCTTTTAACTACATGATAGGAAATATTGGTGTGGCAGCAATTCTGAAAAATGCACCAACTCTGGAGATGGAAAGGCCGGCTGAAGGGGTAGGAGGAGGCCGGATTTTTTTTTAACGCCATGTGTGCATGCACTGGAGGCCTACATACATGTTGTTAAATTCAGTGTTTTTTCAGCCTGATAGTCCAGAATGTTTACAAGCTTGTCGCACTTTGAGACGGTGAATGTCCTCCGGTTCGTATTGGCGTTGTGTCCCTAATTCTTTCTCACATTGTGGGCAAAGAATGGGTAATTTGTTTTAGGTAGAAGAGGAATTGTGTACTGATATTGGAACCAGAAGAACGTGCCTCCACAAGATGAAGAAGAACGCGGCGCCCTACAAACCCATCGGATCGTGAAACATCACATTAAGGTAGATATAGACACTATTTGCGTTCGGGACGTCAGACTTTCTGGGCAATCAGGCACTCTCCTATCTTTTAACTACTCGATAGGAAATATTGGTATGGCAGCAATTCTGAAAAAGGCACCAATTCTGGAGATGGAGAGGCCGGCTGAAGGGGTAGGAGGAGGCCGGATTTTTTTTTTAACGCCATGTGTGCATGCACTGGAGGCCTACATACATGTTGTTAAATTCAGGTTTTTTTCAGCCTGATAGTCCAGAATATTTACAAGCTTGTCGCACTTTGAGACGGCGAATGTCCTCCAGTTCGTATTGGCGTTGTGTCCCTAATTCTTTCTCACATTGTGGGCAAAGAATGGGTAATTTGTTTTAGGTAGAAGAGGAATTATGTACTGATATTGGAACCAGAAGAACGCGCCTCCACAAGATGAAGAAGAACGCGGCGCCCTACAAACCTGTCGGATCGTGAAACATCACATTAAGGTAGATATAGACACAATTTGCGTTCGGGACGTCAGACTTTCTGGGCCATCAGGCACTCTCCTATCTTTTAACTACATGATAGGAAATATTGGTGTGGCAGCAATTCTGAAAAATGCACCAATTCTGGAGATGGAAAGGCCGGCTGAAGGGGTAGGAGGAGGCCGGATTTTTTTTTTAACGCCATGTGTGCATGCACTGGAGGCCTACATACATGTTGTTAAATTCTGTGTTTTTTCAGCCTGATAGTCCAGAATGTTTACAAGCTTGTCGCACTTTGAGACGGCGAATGTCCTCCAGTTCGTATTGGCGTTGTGTCCCTAATTCTTTCTCACATTGTGGGCAAAGAATGGGTAATTTGTTTTAGGTAGAAGAGGAATTGTGTACTAATATTGGTACCAGAAGAATGCGCCTTTATAGGATGAAGAGGAACGCGGCGCGCTACAAACCCATCGGATCGTGAAACATCACATTAAGGTAGATATAGACACTTTTTGCGTTCGGGACGTCAGACTTTCTGGGCAATCAGGCACTCTCCTATCTTTTAACTACTCGATAGGAAATATTGGTGTGGCAGCAATTCTGAAAAAGGCACCAATTCTGAAGATGGAGAGGCCGGCTGAAGGGGTAGGAGGAGGCCGGATTTTTTTTTTAACGCCATGTGTGCATGCACTGGAGGCCTACATACATGTTGTTAAATTCAGTGTTTTTTCAGCCTGATAGTCCAGAATATTTACAAGCTTGTCGCACTTTGAGACGGCGAATGTCCTCCAGTTCGTATTGGCGTTGTGTCCCTAATTCTTTCTCACATTGTGGGCAAAGAATGGGTAATTTGTTTTAGCTAGAAGAGGAATTATGTACTGATATTGGAACCAGAAGAACGCGCCTCCACATGATGAAGAAGAACGTGGCGCCCTACAAACCTGTCGGATCGTGAAACATCACATTAAGGTAGATATAGACACTATTTGCGTTCGGGACGTCAGACTTTCTGGGCCATCAGGCACTCTCATATCTTTTAACTACATGATAGGAAATACTGGTGTGGCAGCAATTCTGAAAAATGCACCAACTCTGGAGATGGAAAGGCCGGCTGAAGGGGTAGGAGGAGGCCAGATTTTGTTTTTTAACACCATGTGTGCATGCACTGGAGGCCTACATACATGTTGTTAAATTCAGTTTTTTTTCAGCCTGATACTCCAGAATGTTTACAAGCTTGTTGCACTTTGAGACGGCGAATGTCCTCCAGTTCGTATTGGCGTTGTGTACCTAATTCTTTCTCACATTGTGGGCAAAGAATGGGTAATTTGTTTTAGGTAGAAGAGGAATTGTGTACTAATATTGGTACCAGAAGAATGCGCCTTTATAGGATGAAGAGGAACGCGGCGCGCTACAAACCCATCGGATCGTGAAACATCACATTAAGGTAGATATAGACACTATTTGCGTTCGGGACGTCAGACTTTCTGGGCCATCAGGCACTCTCCTATCTTTTAAATACATGATAGGAAATATTGGTGTGGCAGCAATTCTGAAAGATGCACCAATTCTGGAGATGTAGAGGCCGGCTGAAGGGGTAGGAGGAGGCCGGATTTTTTTTTTAACGCCATGTGTGCATGCACTGGAGGCCTACATACATGTTGTTAAATTCAGTGTTTTTTCAGCCTGATAGTCCAGAATGTTTACAAGCTTGTCGCACTTTGAGACGGCGAATGTCCTCCAGTTCGTATTGGCGTTGTGTCCCTAATTCTTTCTCACATTGTGGGCAAAGAATAGGTAATTTGTTTTAGGTAGAAGAGGAATTATGTACTGATATTGGAACCAGAAGAACGCGCCTCCACAAGATGAAGAAGAACGCGGCGCCCTACAAACCTGTCGGATCGTGAAACATCACATTAAGGTAGATATAGACACAATTTGCGTTCGGGACGTCAGACTTTCTGGGCCATCAGGCACTCTCCTATCTTTTAACTACATGATAGGAAATATTGGTGTGGCAGCAATTCTGAAAAATGCACCAATTCTGGAGATGGAAAGGCCGGCTGAAGGGGTAGGAGGAGGCCGGATATTTTTTTTAAAACCATGTGTGCATGCACTGGAGGCCTACATACATGTTGTTAAATTCAGTTTTTTTTCAGCCTGATAGTCCAGAATGTTTACAAGCTTGTTGCACTTTGAGACGGCGAATGTCCTCCAGTTCGTATTGGCGTTGTGTCCCTAATTCTTTCTCACATTGTAGGCAAAGAATGGGTTATTTGTTTTAGGTAGAAGAGGAATTGTGTACTAATATTGGTACCAGAAGAATGCGCCTTTATAGGATGAAGAGGAACGCGGCGCGCTACAAACCCATCGGATCGTGAAACATCACATTAAGGTAGATATAGACACAATTTGCGTTCGGGACGTCAGACTTTCTGGGCCATAAGGCACTCTCCTATCTTTTAACTACATGATAGGAAATATTGGTGTGGCAGCAATTCTGAAAAATGCACCAACTCTGGAGATGGAAAGGCCGGCTGAAGGGGTAGGAGGAGGCCAGATTTTGTTTTTTAACACCATGTGTGCATGCACTGGAGGCCTACATACATGTTGTTAAATTCAGGTTTTTTTCAGCCTGATAGTCCAGAATATTTACAAGCTTGTCGCACTTTGAGACGGCGAATGTCCTCCAGTTCGTATTGGCGTTGTGTCCCTAATTCTTTCTCACATTGTGGGCAAAGAATGGGTAATTTGTTTTAGGTAGAAGAGGAATTATGTACTGATATTGGAACCAGAAGAACGCGCCTCCACAAGATGAAGAAGAACGCGGCGCCCTACAAACCTGTCGGATCGTGAAACATCACATTAAGGTAGATATAGACACAATTTGCGTTCGGGACGTCAGACTTTCTGGGCCATCAGGCACTCTCCTATCTTTTAACTACATGATAGGAAATATTGGTGTGGCAGCAATTCTGAAAAATGCACCAATTCTGGAGATGGAAAGGCCGGCTGAAGGGGTAGGAGGAGGCCGGATTTTTTTTTTAACGCCATGTGTGCATGCACTGGAGGCCTACATACATGTTGTTAAATTCTGTGTTTTTTCAGCCTGATAGTCCAGAATGTTTACAAGCTTGTCGCACTTTGAGACGGCGAATGTCCTCCAGTTCGTATTGGCGTTGTGTCCCTAATTCTTTCTCACATTGTGGGCAAAGAATGGGTAATTTGTTTTAGGTAGAAGAGGAATTGTGTACTAATATTGGTACCAGAAGAATGCGCCTTTATAGGATGAAGAGGAACGCGGCGCGCTACAAACCCATCGGATCGTGAAACATCACATTAAGGTAGATATAGACACTTTTTGCGTTCGGGACGTCAGACTTTCTGGGCAATCAGGCACTCTCCTATCTTTTAACTACTCGATAGGAAATATTGGTGTGGCAGCAATTCTGAAAAAGGCACCAATTCTGAAGATGGAGAGGCCGGCTGAAGGGGTAGGAGGAGGCCGGATTTTTTTTTTAACGCCATGTGTGCATGCACTGGAGGCCTACATACATGTTGTTAAATTCAGTGTTTTTTCAGCCTGATAGTCCAGAATATTTACAAGCTTGTCGCACTTTGAGACGGCGAATGTCCTCCAGTTCGTATTGGCGTTGTGTCCCTAATTCTTTCTCACATTGTGGGCAAAGAATGGGTAATTTGTTTTAGCTAGAAGAGGAATTATGTACTGATATTGGAACCAGAAGAACGCGCCTCCACATGATGAAGAAGAACGTGGCGCCCTACAAACCTGTCGGTTCGTGAAACATCACATTAAGGTAGATATAGACACTATTTGCGTTCGGGACGTCAGACTTTCTGGGCAATCAGGCACTCTCCTATCTTTTAACTACTCGATAGGAAATATTGGTATGGCAGCAATTCTGAAAAAGGCACCAATTCTGGAGATGGAGAGGCCGGCTGAAGGGGTAGGAGGAGGCCGGATTTTTTTTTTAACGCCATGTGTGCATGCACTGGAGGCCTACATACATGTTGTTAAATTCAGGTTTTTTTCAGCCTGATAGTCCAGAATATTTACAAGCTTGTCGCACTTTGAGACGGCGAATGTCCTCCAGTTCGTATTGGCGTTGTGTCCCTAATTCTTTCTCACATTGTGGGCAAAAAATGGGTAATTTGTTTTAGGTAGAAGAGGAATTATGTACTGATATTGGAACCAGAAGAACGCGCCTCCACAAGATGAAGAAGAACGCGGCGCCCTACAAACCTGTCGGATCGTGAAACATCACATTAAGGTAGATATAGACACAATTTGCGTTCGGGACGTCAGACTTTCTGGGCCATCAGGCACTCTCCTATCTTTTAACTACATGATAGGAAATATTGGTGTGGCAGCAATTCTGAAAAATGCACCAATTCTGGAGATGGAAAGGCCGGCTGAAGGGGTAGGAGGAGGCCGGATTTTTTTTTTAACGCCATGTGTGCATGCACTGGAGGCCTACATACATGTTGTTAAATTCTGTGTTTTTTCAGCCTGATAGTCCAGAATGTTTACAAGCTTGTCGCACTTTGAGACGGCGAATGTCCTCCAGTTCGTATTGGCGTTGTGTCCCTAATTCTTTCTCACATTGTGGGCAAAGAATGGGTAATTTGTTTTAGGTAGAAGAGGAATTGTGTACTAATATTGGTACCAGAAGAATGCGCCTTTATAGGATGAAGAGGAACGCGGCGCGCTACAAACCCATCGGATCGTGAAACATCACATTAAGGTAGATATAGACACTTTTTGCGTTCGGGACGTCAGACTTTCTGGGCAATCAGGCACTCTCCTATCTTTTAACTACTCGATAGGAAATATTGGTGTGGCAGCAATTCTGAAAAAGGCACCAATTCTGAAGATGGAGAGGCCGGCTGAAGGGGTAGGAGGAGGCCGGATTTTTTTTTTAACGCCATGTGTGCATGCACTGGAGGCCTACATACATGTTGTTAAATTCAGTGTTTTTTCAGCCTGATAGTCCAGAATATTTACAAGCTTGTCGCACTTTGAGACGGCGAATGTCCTCCAGTTCGTATTGGCGTTGTGTCCCTAATTCTTTCTCACATTGTGGGCAAAGAATGGGTAATTTGTTTTAGCTAGAAGAGGAATTATGTACTGATATTGGAACCAGAAGAACGCGCCTCCACATGATGAAGAAGAACGTGGCGCCCTACAAACCTGTCGGATCGTGAAACATCACATTAAGGTAGATATAGACACTATTTGCGTTCGGGACGTCAGACTTTCTGGGCCATCAGGCACTCTCATATCTTTTAACTACATGATAGGAAATACTGGTGTGGCAGCAATTCTGAAAAATGCACCAACTCTGGAGATGGAAAGCCCGGCTGAAGGGGTAGGAGGAGGCCAGATTTTGTTTTTTAACACCATGTGTGCATGCACTGGAGGCCTACATACATGTTGTTAAATTCAGTTTTTTTTCAGCCTGATAGTCCAGAATGTTTACAAGCTTGTTGCACTTTGAGACGGCGAATGTCCTCCAGTTCGTATTGGCGTTGTGTACCTAATTCTTTCTCACATTGTGGGCAAAGAATGGGTAATTTGTTTTAGGTAGAAGAGGAATTGTGTACTAATATTGGTACCAGAAGAATGCGCCTTTATAGGATGAAGAGGAACGCGGCGCGCTACAAACCCATCGGATCGTGAAACATCACATTAAGGTAGATATAGACACTATTTGCGTTCGGGACGTCAGACTTTCTGGGCCATCAGGCACTCTCCTATCTTTTAAATACATGATAGGAAATATTGGTGTGGCAGCAATTCTGAAAAATGCACCAATTCTGGAGATGTAGAGGCCGGCTGAAGGGGTAGGAGGAGGCCGGATTTTTTTTTTAACGCCATGTGTGCATGCACTGGAGGCCTACATACATGTTGTTAAATTCAGTGTTTTTTCAGCCTGATAGTCCAGAATGTTTACAAGCTTGTCGCACTTTGAGACGGCGAATGTCCTCCAGTTCGTATTGGCGTTGTGTCCCTAATTCTTTCTCACATTGTGGGCAAAGAATGGGTAATTTGTTTTAGGTAGAAGAGGAATTATGTACTGATATTGGAACCAGAAGAACGCGCCTCCACAAGATGAAGAAGAACGCGGCGCCCTACAAACCTGTCGGATCGTGAAACATCACATTAAGGTAGATATAGACACAATTTGCGTTCGGGACGTCAGACTTTCTGGGCCATCAGGCACTCTCCTATCTTTTATCTACATGATAGGAAATATTGGTGTGGCAGCAATTCTGAAAAATGCACCAACTCTGGAGATGGAAAGGCCGGCTGAAGGGGTAGGAGGAGGCCAGATTTTGTTTTTTAACACCATGTGTGCATGCACTGGAGGCCTACATACATGTTGTTAAATTCAGTTTTTTTTCAACCTGATAGTCCAGAATGTTTACAAGCTTGTTGCACTTTGAGACGGCGAATGTCCTTCAGTTCGTATTGGCGTTGTGTACCTAATTCTTTCTCACATTGTGGGCAAAGAATGGGTAATTTGTTTTAGGTAGAAGAGGAATTGTGTACTAATATTGGTACCAGAAGAATGCGCCTTTATAGGATGAAGAGGAACGCGGCGCGCTACAAACCCATCGGATCGTGAAACATCACATTAAGGTAGATATAGACACTATTGGCGTTCGGGACGTCAGACTTTCTGGGCCATCAGGCACTCTCCTATCTTTTAAATACATGATAGGAAATATTGGTATGGCAGCAATTCTGAAAAAGGCACCAATTCTGGAGATGGGGAGGCCGGCTGAAGGGGTAGGAGGAGGCCGGATTTTTTTTTTAACGCCATGTGTGCATGCACTAGAGGCCTACATACATGTTGTTAAATTCAGGTTTTTTTTCAGCCTGATAGTCCAGAATATTTACAAGCTTGTCGCACTTTGAGACGGCGAATGTCCTCCAGTTCGTATTGGCGTTGTGTCCCTAATTCCTTCTCACATTGTGGGCAAAGAATGGGTTATTTGTTTTAGGTAGAAGAGGAATTGTGTACTAATATTGGTACCAGAAGAATGCGCCTTTATAGGATGAAGAGGAACGCGGCGCGCTACAAACCCATCGGATCGTGAAACATCACATTAAGGTAGATATAGACACAATTTGCGTTCGGGACGTCAGACTTTCTGGGCCATAAGGCACTCTCCTATCTTTTAACTACATGATAGGAAATATTGGTGTGGCAGCAATTCTGAAAAATGCACCAACTCTGGAGATGGAAAGGCCGGCTGAAGGGGTAGGAGGAGGCCAGATTTTGTTTTTTAACACCATGTGTGCATGCACTGGAGGCCTACATACATGTTGTTAAATTCAGTTTTTTTTCAACCTGATAGTCCAGAATGTTTACAAGCTTGTTGCACTTTGAGACGGCGAATGTCCTTCAGTTCGTATTGGCGTTGTGTACCTAATTCTTTCTCACATTGTGGGCAAAGAATGGGTAATTTGTTTTAGGTAGAAGAGGAATTGTGTACTAATATTGGTACCAGAAGAATGCGCCTTTATAGGATGAAGAGGAACGCGGCGCGCTACAAACCCATCGGATCGTGAAACATCACATTAAGGTAGATATAGACACTATTGGCGTTCGGGACGTCAGACTTTCTGGGCCATCAGGCACTCTCCTATCTTTTAAATACATGATAGGAAATATTGGTATGGCAGCAATTCTGAAAAAGGCACCAATTCTGGAGATGGGGAGGCCGGCTGAAGGGGTAGGAGGAGGCCGGATTTTTTTTTTAACGCCATGTGTGCATGCACTAGAGGCCTACATACATGTTGTTAAATTCAGGTTTTTTTTCAGCCTGATAGTCCAGAATATTTACAAGCTTGTCGCACTTTGAGACGGCGAATGTCCTCCAGTTCGTATTGGCGTTGTGTCCCTAATTCTTTCTCACATTGTGGGCAAAGAATGGGTAATTTGTTTTAGGTAGAAGAGGAATTGTGTAATGATATTGGTACCAGAAGAACGCGCCTCCATAGGATGAAGAAGAACGCGGCGCGCTACAAACCTTTCGGATCGTGAAACATCACATTAAGGTAGATATAGACACCATTTGCGTTCGGGACGTCAGACTTTCTGGGCCATCAGGCACTCTCCTATCTTTTAACTACATGATAGGAAATATTGGTGTGGCAGCAATTCTGAAAAATGCACCAACTCTGGAGATGGAAAGGCCGGCTGAAGGGGTAGGAGGAGGCCAGATTTTGTTTTTTAACACCATGTGTGCATGCACTGGAGGCCTACATACATGTTGTTAAATTCAGGTTTTTTTCAACCTGATAGTCCAGAATGTTTACAAGCTTGTTGCACTTTGAGACGGCGAATGTCCTTCAGTTCGTATTGGCGTTGTGTACCTAATTCTTTCTCACATTGTGGGCAAAGAATGGGTAATTTGTTTTAGGTAGAAGAGGAATTGTGTACTAATATTGGTACCAGAAGAATGCGCCTTTATAGGATGAAGAGGAACGCGGCGCGCTACAAACCCATCGGATCGTGAAACATCACATTAAGGTAGATATAGACACTATTGGCGTTCGGGACGTCAGACTTTCTGGGCCATCAGGCACTCTCCTATCTTTTAAATACATGATAGGAAATATTGGTGTGGCAGCAATTCTGAAAAATGCACCAATTCTGGAGATGGAGAGGCCGGCTGAAGGGGTAGGAGGAGGCCGGATTTTTTTTTTAACACCATGTGTGCATGCACTGGAGGCGTACATACATGTTGTTAAATTCAGTTTTTTTTCAGCCTGATAGTCCAGAATGTTTACAAGCTTGTCGCACTTTGAGACGGCGAATGTCCTCCAGTTCGTATTGGCGTTGTGTCCCTAATTCTCACATTGTGGGCAAAGAATGGGTAATTTGTTTTAGGTAGAAGAGGAATTGTGTACTGATATTGGTACCAGAAGAACGCGCCTCCATAGGATGAAGAAGAACGCGGCGCGCTACAAACCTTTCGGATCGTGAAACATCACATTAAGGTAGATATAGACACCATTTGCGTTCGGGACGTCAGACTTTCTGGGCCATCAGGAATTCTCCTATCTTTTAACTACATGATAGGAAATATTGGTGTGGCAACAATTCTGAAAAATGCACCAACTCTGGAGATGGAAAGGCCGGCTGAAGGGGTAGGAGGAGGGCGGATTTTGTTTTTTAACACCATGTGTGCATGCACTGGAGGCCTACATACATGTTGTTAAATTCAGTTTTTTTTCAGCCTGATAGTCCAGAATATTTACAAGCTTGTTGCACTTTGAGACGGCGAATGTCCTCCAGTTCGTATTGGCGTTGTGTACCTAATTCTTTCTCACATTGTGGGCAAAGAATGGGTAATTTGTTTTAGGTAGAAGAGGAATTGTGTACTAATATTGGTACCAGAAGAATGCGCCTTTATAGGATGAAGAGGAACGCGGCGCGCTACAAACCCATCGGATCGTGAAACATCACATTAAGGTAGATATAGACACTATTTGCGTTCGGGACGTCAGACTTTCTGGGCAATCAGGCACTCTCCTATCTTTTAACTACATGATAGGAAATATTGGTGTGGCAGCAATTCTGAAAAAGGCACCAATTCTGGAGATGGAGAGGCCGGCTGAAGGGGTAGGAGGAGGCCGGATTTTTTTTTTAACGCCATGTGTGCATGCACTGGAGGCCTACATACATGTTGTTAAATTCAGGTTTTTTTCAGCCTGATAGTCCAGAATATTTACAAGCTTGTCGCACTTTGAGACGGCGAATGTCCTCCAGTTCGTATTGGCGTTGTGTACCTAATTCTTTCTCACATTGTGGGCAAAGAATGGGTAATTTGTTTTAGGTAGAAGAGGAATTGTGTACTAATATTGGTACCAGAAGAATGCACCTTTATAGGATGAAGAGTAACGCGGCGCGCTACAAACCCATCGGATCGTGAAACATCACATTAAGGTAGATATAGACACTATTTGCGTTCGGGACGTCAGACTTTCTGGGCCATCAGGCACTCTCCTATCTTTTAACTACATGATAGGAAATATTGGTGTGGCAGCAATTCTGAAAAATGCACCAATTCTGGAGATGGAGAGGCCGGCTGAAGGGGTAGGAGGAGGCCGGATTTTTTTTTAACGCCATGTGTGCATGCACTGGAGGCCTACATACATGTTGTTAAATTCAGGTTTTTTTCAGCCTGATAGTCCAGAATATTTACAAGCTTGTCGCACTTTGAGACGGCGAATGTAGTCCAGTTCGTATTGGCGTTGTGTCCCTAATTCTTTCTCACATTGTGGGCAAAGAATGGGTAATTTGTTTTAGGTAGAAGAGGAATTGTGTACTGATATTGGTACCAGAAGAACGCGCCTCCATAGGATGAAGAAGAACGCGGCGCGCTACAAACCTTTCGGATCGTGAAACATCACATTAAGGTAGATATAGACACCATTTGCGTTCGGGACGTCAGACTTTCTGGGCCATCAGGCATTCTCCTATCTTTTAACTACATGATAGGAAATATTGGTGTGGCAGCAATTCTGAAAAATGCACCAACTCTGGAGATGGAAAGGCCGGCTGAAGGGGTAGGAGGAGGGCGGATTTTGTTTTTTAACACCATGTGTGCATGCACTGGAGGCCTACATACATGTTGTTAAATTCAGGTTTTTTTCAGCCTGATAGTCCAGAATGTTTACAAGCTTGTTGCACTTTGAGACGGCGAATGTCCTCCAGTTCGTATTGGCGTTGTGTACCTAATTCTTTCTCACATTGTGGGCAAAGAATGGGTAATTTGTTTTAGGTAGAAGAGGAATTGTGTACTAATATTGGTACCAGAAGAATGCGCCTTTATAGGATGAAGAGGAACGCGGCGCGCTACAAACCCATCGGATCGTGAAACATCACATTAAGGTAGATATAGACACTATTTGCGTTCGGGACGTCAGACTTTCTGGGCAATCAGGCACTCTCCTATCTTTTAACTACATGATAGGAAATATTGGTGTGGCAGCAATTCTGAAAAAGGCACCAATTCTGGAGATGGAGAGGCCGGCTGAAGGGGTAGGAGGAGGCCGGATTTTTTTTTTAACGCCATGTGTGCATGCACTGGAGGCCTACATACATGTTGTTAAATTCAGTTTTTTTTCAGCCTGATAGTCCAGAATATTTACAAGCTTGTCGCACTTTGAGACGGCGAATGTCCTCCAGTTCGTATTGGCGTTGTGTACCTAATTCTTTCTCACATTGTGGGCAAAGAATGGGTAATTTGTTTTAGGTAGAAGAGGAATTGTGTACTAATATTGGTACCAGAAGAATGCACCTTTATAGGATGAAGAGTAACGCGGCGCGCTACAAACCCATTGGATCGTGAAACATCACATTAAGGTAGATATAGACACTATTTGCGTTCGGGACGTCAGACTTTCTGGGCAATCAGGCACTCCCCTATCTTTTAACTACATGATAGGAAATATTGGTGTGGCAGCAATTCTGAAAAAGGCACCAATTCTGGAGATGGAGAGGCCGGCTGAAGGGGTAGGAGGAGGCCGGATTTTTTTTTTAACGCCATGTGTGCATGCACTGGAGGCCTACATACATGTTGTTAAATTCAGGTTTTTTTCAGCCTGATAGTCCAGAATGTTTACAAGCGTGTCGCACTTTGAGACGGCGAATGTCCTTCAGTTCGTATTGGCGTTGTGTCCCTAATTCTTTCTCACATTGTGGGCAAAGAATGGGTAATTTGTTTTAGGTAGAAGAGGAATTGTGTACTGATATTGGAACCAGAGGAATGCGCCTTTATAGGATGAAGAGGAACGCGGCGTGCTACAAACCCATCGGATCGTGAAACATCACATTAAGGTAGATATAGACACTATTTGCGTTCGGGACGTCAGACTTTCTGGGCCATCAGGCACTCTCCTATCTTTTAAATACATGATAGGAAATATTGGTGTGGCAGCAATTCTGAAAAATGCACCAATTCTGGAGATGGAGAGGCCGGCTGAAGGGGTAGGAGGAGGCTGGATTTTTTTTTTAACGCCATGTGTGCATGCACTGGAGGCCTACATACATGTTGTTAAATTCAGTGTTTTTTCAGCCTGATAGTCCAGAATGTTTACAAGCTTGTCGCACTTTGAGACGGCGAATGTCCTCCAGTTCGTATTGGCGTTGTGTCCCTAATTCTTTCTCACATTGTGGGCAAAGAATGGGTAATTTGTTTTAGGTAGAAGAGGAATTGTGTACTAATATTGGTACCAGAAGAATGCGCCTTTATAGGATGAAGAGGAACGCGGCGCGCTACAAACCCATCGGATCGTGAAACATCACATTAAGGTAGATATAGACACTATTTGCGTTCGGGACGTCAGACTTTCTGGGCAATCAGGCACTCTCCTATCTTTTAACTACTCGATAGGAAATATTGGTGTGGCAGCAATTCTGAAAAAGGCACCAATTCTGGAGATGGAGAGGCCGGCTGAAGGGGTAGGAGGAGGCCGGATTTTTTTTTTAACGCCATGTGTGCATGCACTGGAGGCCCACATACATGTTGTTAAATTCAGGTTTTTTTCAGCCTGATAGTCCAGAATATTTACAAGCTTGTCGCACTTTGAGACGGCGAATGTCCTCCAGTTCGTATTGGCGTTGTGTCCCTAATTCTTTCTCACATTGTGGGCAAAGAATGGGTAATTTGTTTTAGGTAGAAGAGGAATTGTGTACTGATATTGGAACCAGAAGAACGCGCCTCCACAAGATGAAGAAGAACGCGGCGCCCTACAAACCCATCGGATCGTGAAACATCACATTAAGGTAGATATAGACACTATTTGCGTTCGGGACGTCAAACTTTCTGGGCAATAAGGCACTCTCCTATCTTTTAACTACATGATAGGAAATATTGGTGTGGCAGCAATTCTGAAAAAGGCACCAAATCTGGAGATGGAGAGGCCGGCTGAAGGGGTAGGAGGAGGCCGTATTTTTTTTTTAACGCCATGTGTGCATGCACTGCAGGCCTACATACATGTTGTTCAATTCAGTGTTTTTTCAGCCTGATAGTCCAGAATGTTTACAAGCTTGTTGCACTTTGAGACGGCGAATGTCCTTCAGTTCGTATTGGCGTTGTGTCCCTAATTCTTTCTCACATTGTGGGCAAAGAATGGGTAATTTGTTTTAGGTAGAAGAGGAATTGTGTACTAATATTGGTACCAGAAGAATACGCCTTTATAGGATGAAGAGGAACGCGGCGCGCTACAAACCCATCGGATCGTGAAACATCACATTAAGGTAGATATAGACACAATTTGCGTTCGGGACGTCAGACTTTCTGGGCCATCAGGCACTCTCCTATCTTTTAACTACATGATAGGAAATATTGGTGTGGCAGCAATTCTGAAAAAGGCACCAATTCTGGAGATGGAGAGGCCGGCTGAAGGGGTAGGAGGAGGCCGGATTTTTTTTTTAACGCCATGTGTGCATGCACTGGAGGCCCACATACATGTTGTTAAATTCAGGTTTTTTTCAGCCTGATAGTCCAGAATATTTACAAGCTTGTCGCACTTTGAGACGGCGAATGTCCTCCAGTTCGTATTGGCGTTGTGTCCCTAATTCTTTCTCACATTGTGGGCAAAGAATGGGTAATTTGTTTTAGGTAGAAGAGGAATTGTGTACTGATATTGGAACCAGAAGAACGCGCCTCCACAAGATGAAGAAGAACGCGGCGCCCTACAAACCCATCGGATCGTGAAACATCACATTAAGGTAGATATAGACACTATTTGCGTTCGGGACGTCAAACTTTCTGGGCAATCAGGCACTCTCCTATCTTTTAACTACATGATAGGAAATATTGGTGTGGCAGCAATTCTGAAAAAGGCACCAAATCTGGAGATGGAAAGGCTGGCTGAAGGGGTAGGAGGAGGCCGGATTTTTTTTTTTAACACCATGTGTGCATGCACTGGAGGCCTACATACATGTTGTTAAATTCAGTTTTTTTTCAGCCTGATAGTCCAGAATGTTTACAAGCTTGTTGCACTTTGAGACGGCGAATGTCCTCCAGTTCGTATTGGCGTTGTGTACCTAATTCTTTCTCACATTGTGGGCAAAGAATGGGTAATTTGTTTTAGGTAGAAGAGGAATTGTGTACTAATATTGGTACCAGAAGAATGCGCCTTTATAGGATGAAGAGGAACGCGGCGCGCTACAAACCTATCGGATCGTGAAACATCACATTAAGGTAGATATAGACACTATTTGCGTTCGGGACGTCAGACTTTCTGGGCAATCCGGCACTCTCCTATCTTTTAACTACATGATAGGAAATATTGGTGTGGCAGCAATTCTGAAAAAGGCACCAATTCTGGAGATGGAGAGGCCGGCTGAAGGGGTAGGAGGAGGCCGGATTTTTTTTTAACGCCATGTGTGCATGCACTGGAGGCCTACATACATGTTGTTAAATTCAGGTTTTTTTCAGTCTGATAGTCCAGAATGTTTACAAGCTTGTCGCACTTTGAGACGGCGAATGTCCTTCAGTTCGTATTGGCGTTGTGTACCTAATTCTTTCTCACATTGTGGGCAAAGAATGGGTAATTTGTTTTAGGTAGAAGAGGAATTGTGTACTAATATTGGTACCAGAAGAATACGCCTTTATAGGATGAAGAGGAACGCGGCGCGCTACAAACCCATTGGATCGTGAAACATCACATTAAGGTAGATATAGACACCATTTGCGTTCGGGATGTCAGACTTTCTGGGCAATCAGGCACTCTCCTATCTTTTAACTACATGATAGGAAATATTGGTGTGGCAGCAATTCTGAAAAAGGCACCAAATCTGGAGATGGAGAGGCCGGCTGAAGGGGTAGGAGGAGGCCGGATTTTTTTTTTAACGCCATGTGTGCATTTACTAGAGGCTTACATACATGTTGTTAAATTCAGGTTTTTTTCAGCCTGATAGTCCAGAATATTTACAAGCTTGTCGCACTTTGAGACGGCGAATGTCCTCTAGTTCGTATTGGCGTTGTGTCCCTAATTCTTTCTCACATTGTGGGCAAAGAATGGGTAATTTGTTTTAGGTAGAAGAGGAATTGTGTACTGATATTGGTACCAGAAGAACGCGCCTCCATAGGATGAAGAAGAACGCGGCGCGCTACAAACCTTTCGGATCGTGAAACATCACATTAAGGTAGATATAGACACCATTTGCGTTCGGGACGTCAGACTTTCTGGGCCATCAGGCACTCTCCTATCTTTTAACTACATGATAGGAAATATTGGTGTGGCAGCAATTCTGAAAAATGCACCAACTCTGGAGATGGAAAGGCCGGCTGAAGGGGTAGGAGGAGGCCGGATTTTGTTTTTTAACACCATGTGTGCATGCACTGGAGGCCTACATACATGTTGTTAAATTCAGTTTTTTTTCAGCCTGATAGTCCAGAATGTTTACAAGCTTGTTGCACTTTGAGTCGGCGAATGTCCTCCAGTTCGTATTGGCGTTGTGTACCTAATTCTTTCTCACATTGTGGGCAAAGAATGGGTAATTTGTTTTAGGTAGAAGAGGAATTGTGTACTAATATTGGTACCAGAAGAATGCGCCTTTATAGGATGAAGAGGAACGCGGCGCGCTACAAACCCATCGGATCGTGAAACATCACATTAAGGTAGATATAGACACAATTTGCGTTCGGGACGTCAGACTTTCTGGGCCATAAGGCACTCTCCTGTCTTTTAACTACATGATAGGAAATATTGGTGTGGTAGCAATTCTGAAAAAGGCACCAATTCTGGAGATGGAGAGGCCGGCTGAAGGGGTAGGAGGAGGCCGGATTTTTTTTTTAACGCCATGTGTGCATGCACTGGAGGCCTACATACATGTTGTTAAATTCAGGTTTTTTTCAGCCTGATAGTCCAGCATGTTTACAAGCTTGTCGCACTTTGAGACGGCGAATGTCCTTCAGTTCGTACTGGCGTTGTGTCCCTAATTCTTTCTCACATTGTGGGCAAAGAATGGGTAATTTGTTTTAGGTAGAAGAGGAATTGTGTACTAATATTGGTACCAGAAGAATACGCCTTTATAGGATGAAGAGGAATGCGGCGCGCTACAAACCCATTGGATCGTGAAACATCACATTAAGGTAGATATAGACACCATTTGCGTTCGGGACGTCAGACTTTCTGGGCAATCAGGCACTCTCCTATCTTTTAACTACATGATAGGAAATATTGGTGTGGCAGCAATTCTGAAAAAGGCACCAAATCTGGAGATGGAGAGGCCGGCTGAAGGGGTAGGAGGAGGCCGGATTTTTTTTTTAACGCCATGTGTGCATTTACTAGAGGCCTACATACATGTTGTTAAATTCAGGTTTTTTTCAGCCTGATAGTCCAGAATATTTACAAGCTTGTCGCACTTTGAGACGGCGAATGTCCTCCAGTTCGTATTGGCGTTGTGTCCCTAATTCTTTCTCACATTGTGGGCAAAGAATGGGTAATTTGTTTTAGGTAGAAGAGGAATTGTGTACTGATATTGGAACCAGAAGAACGCGCCTCCACAAGATGAAGAAGAACGCGGCGCCCTACAAACCCATCGGATCGTGAAACATCACATTAAGGTAGATATAGACACTATATGCGTTCGGGACGTCAGACTTTCTGGGCAATCAGGCACTCTCCTATCTTTTAACTACTCGATAGGAAATATTGGTATGGCAGCAATTCTGAAAAAGGCACCAATTCTGGAGATGGAGAGGCCGGCTGAAGGGGTAGGAGGAGGCCGGATTTTTTTTTTAACGCCATGTGTGCATGCACTAGAGGCCTACATACATGTTGTTAAATTCAGGTTTTTTTCAGCCTGATAGTCCAGAATATTTACAAGCTTGTCGCACTTTGAGACGGCGAATGTCCTCCAGTTCGTATTGGCGTTGTGTCCCTAATTCTTTCTCACATTGTGGGCAAAGAATGGGTAATTTGTTTTAGGTAGAAGAGGAATTGTGTACTAATATTGGTACCAGAAGAATACGCCTTTATAGGATGAAGAGGAACGCGGCGCGCTACAAACCCATCGGATCGTGAAACATCACATTAAGGTAGATATAGACACAATTTGCGTTCGGGACGTCAGACTTTCTGGGCCATCAGGCACTCTCCTATCTTTTAACTACATGATAGGAAATATTGGTGTGGCAGCAATTCTGAAAAAGGCACCAATTCTGGAGATGGAGAGGCCGGCTGAAGGGGTAGGAGGAGGCCAGATTTTTTTTTTAACGCCATGTGTGCATGCACTGGAGGCCTACATACATGTTGTTAAATTCAGTGTTTTTTCAGCCTGATAGTCCAGAATATTTACAAGCTTGTCGCACTTTGAGACGGCGAATGTCCTTCAGTTCGTATTGGCGTTGTGTCCCTAATTCTTTCTCACATTGTGGGCAAAGAATGGGTAATTTGTTTTAGGTAGAAGAGGAATTGTGTACTGATATTGGAACCAGAAGAACGCGCCTCCACAAGATGAAGAAGAACGCGGCGCGCTACAAACCCATCAGATCGTAAAACATCACATTAAGGTAGATATAGACACAATTTGCGCTCGGGACGTCAGACTTTCTGGGCCATAAGGCACTCTCCTATTTTTTAACTACATGATAGGAAATATTGGTGTGGCAGCAATTCTGAAAAATGCACCAATTCTGGAGATGGAAAGGCTGGCTGAAGGGGTAGGAGGAGGCCGGATTTTTTTTTTTAACACCATGTGTGCATGCACTGGAGGCCTACATACATGTTGTTAAATTCAGTTTTTTTTCAGCCTGATAGTCCAGAATGTTTACAAGCTTGTTGCACTTTGAGACGGCGAATGTCCTCCAGTTCGTATTGGCGTTGTGTACCTAATTCTTTCTCACATTGTGGGCAAAGAATGGGTAATTTGTTTTAGGTAGAAGAGGAATTGTGTACTAATATTGGTACCAGAAGAATGCGCCTTTATAGGATGAAGAGGAACGCGGCGCGCTACAAACCTATCGGATCGTGAAACATCACATTAAGGTAGATATAGACACTATTTGCGTTCGGGACGTCAGACTTTCTGGGCAATCCGGCACTCTCCTATCTTTTAACTACATGATAGGAAATATTGGTGTGGCAGCAATTCTGAAAAAGGCACCAATTCTGGAGATGGAGAGGCCGGCTGAAGGGGTAGGAGGAGGCCGGATTTTTTTTTAACGCCATGTGTGCATGCACTGGAGGCCTACATACATGTTGTTAAATTCAGGTTTTTTTCAGTCTGATAGTCCAGAATGTTTACAAGCTTGTCGCACTTTGAGACGGCGAATGTCCTTCAGTTCGTATTGGCGTTGTGTACCTAATTCTTTCTCACATTGTGGGCAAAGAATGGGTAATTTGTTTTAGGTAGAAGAGGAATTGTGTACTAATATTGGTACCAGAAGAATACGCCTTTATAGGATGAAGAGGAACGCGGCGCGCTACAAACCCATTGGATCGTGAAACATCACATTAAGGTAGATATAGACACCATTTGCGTTCGGGATGTCAGACTTTCTGGGCAATCAGGCACTCTCCTATCTTTTAACTACATGATAGGAAATATTGGTGTGGCAGCAATTCTGAAAAAGGCACCAAATCTGGAGATGGAGAGGCCGGCTGAAGGGGTAGGAGGAGGCCGGATTTTTTTTTTAACGCCATGTGTGCATTTACTAGAGGCTTACATACATGTTGTTAAATTCAGGTTTTTTTCAGCCTGATAGTCCAGAATATTTACAAGCTTGTCGCACTTTGAGACGGCGAATGTCCTCTAGTTCGTATTGGCGCTGTGTCCCTAATTCTTTCTCACATTGTGGGCAAAGAATGGGTAATTTGTTTTAGGTAGAAGAGGAATTGTGTACTGATATTGGTACCAGAAGAACGCGCCTCCATAGGATGAAGAAGAACGCGGCGCGCTACAAACCTTTCGGATCGTGAAACATCACATTAAGGTAGATATAGACACCATTTGCGTTCGGGACGTCAGACTTTCTGGGCCATCAGGCACTCTCCTATCTTTTAACTACATGATAGGAAATATTGGTGTGGCAGCAATTCTGAAAAATGCACCAACTCTGGAGATGGAAAGGCCGGCTGAAGGGGTAGGAGGAGGCCGGATTTTGTTTTTTAACACCATGTGTGCATGCACTGGAGGCCTACATACATGTTGTTAAATTCAGTTTTTTTTCAGCCTGATAGTCCAGAATGTTTACAAGCTTGTTGCACTTTGAGTCGGCGAATGTCCTCCAGTTCGTATTGGCGTTGTGTACCTAATTCTTTCTCACATTGTGGGCAAAGAATGGGTAATTTGTTTTAGGTAGAAGAGGAATTGTGTACTAATATTGGTACCAGAAGAATGCGCCTTTATAGGATGAAGAGGAACGCGGCGCGCTACAAACCCATCGGATCGTGAAACATCACATTAAGGTAGATATAGACACAATTTGCGTTCGGGACGTCAGACTTTCTGGGCCATAAGGCACTCTCCTGTCTTTTAACTACATGATAGGAAATATTGGTGTGGTAGCAATTCTGAAAAAGGCACCAATTCTGGAGATGGAGAGGCCGGCTGAAGGGGTAGGAGGAGGCCGGATTTTTTTTTTAACGCCATGTGTGCATGCACTGGAGACCTACATACATGTTGTTAAATTCAGGTTTTTTTCAGCCTGATAGTCCAGCATGTTTACAAGCTTGTCGCACTTTGAGACGGCGAATGTCCTTCAGTTCGTACTGGCGTTGTGTCCCTAATTCTTTCTCACATTGTGGGCAAAGAATGGGTAATTTGTTTTAGGTAGAAGAGGAATTGTGTACTAATATTGGTACCAGAAGAATACGCCTTTATAGGATGAAGAGGAATGCGGCGCGCTACAAACCCATTGGATCGTGAAACATCACATTAAGGTAGATATAGACACTATTTGCGTTCGGGACGTCAGACTTTCTGGGCCATCAGGCACTCTCCTATCTTTTAACTACATGATAGGAAATATTGGTGTGGCAGCAATTCTGAAAAATGCACCAATTCTGGAGATGGAGAGGCCGGCTGAAGGGTTAGGAGGAGGCCGGATTTTTTTTTAACACCAAGTGTGCATGCACTGGAGGCCTACATACATGCTGTTAAATTCAGGTTTTTTGCAGCCTGATAGTCCAGAATATTTACAAGCTTGTCGCACTTTGAGACGGCGAATGTCCTCCAGTTCGTATTGGCGTTGTGTCCCTAATTCTTTCTCACATTGTGGGCAAAGAATGGGTAATTTGTTTTAGGTAGAAGAGGAATTGTGTACTGATATTGGTACCAGAAGAACGCGCCTCCACAAGATGAAGAAGAACGCGGCGCCCTACAAACCTGTCGGATCGTGAAACATCACATTAAGGTAGATATAGACACCATTTGCGTTCGGGACGTCAGACTTTCTGGGCCATCAGGCACTCTCCTATCTTTTAACTACATGATAGGAAATATTGGTGTGGCAGCAATTCTGAAAAATGCACCAATTCTGGAGATGGAAAGGCCGGCTGAAGGGGTAGGAGGAGGCCGGATTTTTTTTTTAACACCATGTGTGCATGCACTGGAGGCCTACATACATGTTGTTAAATTCAGTTTTTTTTCAGGCTGATAGTCCAGAATGTTTACAAGCTTGTTGCACTTTGAGACGGCGAATGTCCTTCAGTTCGTATTGGCGTTGTGTCCCTAATTCTTTCTCACATTGTGGGCAAAGAATGGGTAATTTGTTTTAGGTAGAAGAGGAATTGTGTACTAATATTGGTACCAGAAGAATGCGCCTTTATAGGATGAAGAGGAACGCGGCGCGCTACAAACCCATCGGATTGTGAAACATCACATTAAGGTAGATATAGACACAATTTGCGTTCGGGACGTCAGACTTTCTGGGCCATAAGGCACTCCCCTATCTTTTAACTACATGATAGGAAATATTGGTGTGGCAGCAATTCTGAAAAATGCACCAATTCTGGAGATGGAGAGGCCGGCTGAAGGGGTAGGAGGAGGCCGGATTTTTTTTTTAACGCCATGTGTGCATGCACTGGAGGCCTACATACATGTTGTTAAATTCAGGTTTTTTTCAGCCTGATAGTCCAGAATGTTTACAAGCTTGTCGCACTTTGAGACGGTGAATGTCCTCCAGTTCGTATTGGCGTTGTGTCCCTAATTCTTTCTCACATTGTGGGCAAAGAATGGGTAATTTGTTTTAGGTAGAAGAGGAATTGTGTACTAATATTGGTACCAGAAGAATGCGCCTTTATAGGATGAAGAGGAACGCGGCGCGCTACAAACCCATTGGATCATGAAACATTACATTAAGGTAGATATATACACAATTTGCGTTCGGGACGTCAGACTTTCTGGGCCATCAGGCACTCTCCTATCTTTTAACTACATGATAGAAAATATTGGTGTGGCACCAATTCTGAAAAATGCACTAACTCTGGAGATGGAAAGGCCGGCTGAAGGGGTAGGAGGAGGCCGGATTTTTCTTTTAACACCACGTGTGCATGCACTGGAGGCATACATACATGTTGTTAAATTCTGTTTTTATTCAGCCTGATAGTCCAGAATGTTTACCAGCTTGTTTCACTTTGAGACAACGAATATCCTCCAGTTCGTATTGGCGTTGTGTACCTAATTCTTTCTCACATTGTGGGCAAAGAATGGGTAATTTGTTTTAGGTAGAAGAGGAATTGTGTACTAATATTGGTACCAGAAGAATGCGCCTTTATAGGATGAAGAGGAACGCGGCGTGCTACAAACCCATCGGATTGTGAAACATCACATTAAGGTAGATATAGACACAATTTGCGTTCGGGACGTCAGACTTTCAGGGCCATCAGGCACTCTCCTATCTTTTAACTACATGATAGGAAATATTGGTGTGGCAGCAATTCTGAAAAATGCACCAATTCTGGAGATGGAGAGGCCGGCTGAAGGGGTAGGAGGAGGCCGGATTTTTTTTAATGCCATGTGTGCATGCACTGGAGGCCTACATACATGTTGTTAAATTCAGTGTTTTTTCAGCCTGATAGTCCAGAATGTTTACAAGCTTGTCGCACTTTGAGACGGCGAATGTCCTCCAGTTCGTATTGGCGTTGTGTCCCTAATTCTTTCTCACATTGTGGGCAAAGAATGGGTAATTTGTTTTAGGTAGAAGAGGAATTGTGTACTGATATTGGAACCAGAAGAACGCGCCTCCACAAGATGAAGAACGCGGCGCCCTACAAACCCATCGGATCGTGAAACATCACATTAAGGTAGATATAGACACTATATGCGTTCGGGACGTCAGACTTTCTGGGCAATCAGGCACTCTCCTATCTTTTAACTACTCGATAGGAAATATTGGTATGGCAGCAATTCTGAAAAAGGCACCAATTCTGGAGATGGAGAGGCCGGCTGAAGGGGTAGGAGGAGGCCGTATTTTTTTTTTAACGCCATGTGTGCATGCACTAGAGGCCTACATACATGTTGTTAAATTCAGGTTTTTTTCAGCCTGATAGTCCAGAATATTTACAAGCTTGTCGCACTTTGAGACGGCGAATGTCCTCCAGTTCGTATTGGCGTTGTGTCCCTAATTCTTTCTCACATTGTGGGCAAAGAATGGGTAATTTGTTTTAGGTAGAAGAGGAATTGTGTACTGATATTGGTACCAGAAGAACGCGCCTCCATAGGATGAAGAAGAACGCGGCGCGCTACAAACCTTTCGGATCGTGAAACATCACATTAAGGTAGATATAGACACTATTTGCGTTCGGGACGTCAGACTTTCTGGGCCATCAGGCACTCTCCTATCTTTTAACTACATGATAGGAAATATTGGTGTGGCAGCAATTCTGAAAAATGCACCAATTCTGGAGATGGAGAGGCCGGCTGAAGGGGTAGGAGGAGGCCGGATTTTTTTTTAACACCAAGTGTGCATGCACTGGAGGCCTACATACATGCTGTTAAATTCAGGTTTTTTGCAGCCTGATAGTCCAGAATATTTACAAGCTTGTCGCACTTTGAGACGGCGAATGTCCTCCAGTTCGTATTGGCGTTGTGTCCCTAATTCTTTCTCACATTGTGGGCAAAGAATGGGTAATTTGTTTTAGGTAGAAGAGGAATTGTGTACTGATATTGGAACCAGAAGAACGCGCCTCCACAAGATGAAGAAGAACGCGGCGCCCTACAAACCTGTCGGATCGTGAAACATCACATTAAGGTAGATATAGACACCATTTGCGTTCGGGACGTCAGACTTTCTGGGCCATCAGGCACTCTCCTATCTTTTAACTACATGATAGGAAATATTGGTGTGGCAGCAATTCTGAAAAAGGCACCAATTCTGGAGATGGAGAGGCCGGCTGAAGGGGTAGGAGGAGGCCGGATTTTTTTTTAACACCATGTGTGCATGCACTGGAGGCCTACATACATGTTGTTAAATTCAGTTTTTTTTCAGGCTGATAGTCCAGAATGTTTACAAGCTTGTAGCACTTTGAGACGGCGAATGTCCTCCAGTTCGTATTGGCGTTGTGTCCCTAATTCTCTCTCACATTGTGGGCAAAGAATGGGTAATTTGTTTTAGGTAGAAGAGGAATTGTGTACTAATATTGGTACCAGAAGAATGCGCCTTTATAGGATGAAGAGGAACGCGGCGCGCTACAAACCCATCGGATCGTGAAACATCACATTAAGGTAGATATAGACACAATTTGCGTTCGGGACGTCAGACTTTCTGGGCCATAAGGCACTCTCCTGTCTTTTAACTACATGATAGGAAATATTGGTGTGGCAGCAATTCTGAAAAATGCACCAATTCTGGAGATGGAGAGGCCGGCTGAAGGGGTAGGAGGAGGCCGGATTATTTTTTAACGCCATGTGTGCAAGCACTGGAGGCCTACATACATGTTGTTAAAATCAGGTTTTTTTCAGCCTGATAGTCCAGAATATTTACAAGCTTGTCGCACTTTGAGACGGCGAATGTCCTCCAGTTCGTATTGGCGTTGTGTCCCTAATTCTTTCTCACATTGTGGGCAAAGAATGGGTAATTTGTTTTAGGTAGAAGAGGAATTGTGTACTGATATTGGAACCAGAAGAACGGGCCTCCACAAGATGAAGAAGAACGCGGCGCCCTACAAACCTGTCGGATCGTGAAACATCACATTAAGGTAGATATAGACACCAATTGCGTTCGGGACGTCAGACTTTCTGGGCCATCAGGCACTCTCCTATCTTTTAACTACATGATAGGAAATATTGGTGTGGCAGCAATTCTGAAAAATGCACCAATTCTGGAGAAGGAAAGGCCGGCTGAAGGGGTAGGAGGAGGCCGGATTTTTTTTTTAACACCATGTGTGCTTGCACTGGAGGCCTACATACATGTTGTTAAATTCAGTTTTTTTTCAGCCTGATAGTCCAGAATGTTTATAAGCTTGTTGCACTTTGAGACGGCGAATGTCCTCCAGTTCGTATTGGCGTTGTGTCCCTGAATTCTTTCTCACATTGTGGGCAAAGAATGGGTAATTTGTTTTAGGTAGAAGAGGAATTGTGTACTAATATTGGTACCAGAAGAATGCGTCTTTATAGGATGAAGAGGAACGCGGCGCGCTACAAACCCATCGGATCGTGAAACATCACATTAAGGTAGATATAGACACCATTTGCGTTCGGGACGTCAGACTTTCTGGGCCATCAGGCACTCTCCTATCTTTTAACTACATGATAGGAAATATTGGTGAGGCAGCAATTCTGAAAAAGGCACCAATTATGGAGATGGAGAGGCCGGCTGAAGGGGTAGGAGGAGGCCGGTTTTTTTTTTTAACGCCATGTGTGCATGCACTGGAGGCCTACATACATGTTGTTAAATTCAGTTTTTTTTCAGCCTGATAGTCCAGAATATTTACAAGCTTGTCGCACTTTGAGACGGCGAATGTCCTCCAGTTCGTATTGGCGTTGTGTACCTAATTCTTTCTCACATTGAGGGCAAAGAATGGGTAATTTGTTTTAGGTAGAAGAGGAATTGTGTACTAATATTGGTACCAGAAGAATGCGCTTTTATAGGATGAAGAGGAACGCGGCGCGCTACAAACCCATCGGATCGTGAAACATCACATTAAGGTAGATATAGACACTATTTGCGTTCGGGACGTCAGACTTTCTGGGCCATCAGGCACTCTCCTATATTTTAACTACATGATAGGAAATATTGGTGTGGCAGCAATTCTGAAAAATGCACCAACTCTGGAGATGGAAAGGCCGGCTGAAGGGGTAGGAGGAGGCCGGATTTTGTTTTTTAACACCATGTGTGCATGCACTGGAGGCCTACATACATGTTGTTAAATTCAGTTTTTTTTCAGCCTGATAGTCCAGAATGTTTACAAGCTTGTTGCACTTTGAGTCGGCGAATGTCCTCCAGTTCGTATTGGCGTTGTGTACCTAATTCTTTCTCACATTGTGGGCAAAGAATGGGTAATTTGTTTTAGGTAGAAGAGGAATTGTGTACTAATATTGGTACCAGAAGAATGCGCCTTTATAGGATGAAGAGGAACGCGGCGCGCTACAAACCCATCGGATCGTGAAACATCACATTAAGGTAGATATAGACACAATTTGCGTTCGGGACGTCAGACTTTCTGGGCCATAAGGCACTCTCCTGTCTTTTAACTACATGATAGGAAATATTGGTGTGGTAGCAATTCTGAAAAAGGCACCAATTCTGGAGATGGAGAGGCCGGCTGAAGGGGTAGGAGGAGGCCGGATTTTTTTTTTAACGCCATGTGTGCATGCACTGGAGGCCTACATACATGTTGTTAAATTCAGGTTTTTTTCAGCCTGATAGTCCAGCATGTTTACAAGCTTGTCGCACTTTGAGACGGCGAATGTCCTTCAGTTCGTACTGGCGTTGTGTCCCTAATTCTTTCTCACATTGTGGGCAAAGAATGGGTAATTTGTTTTAGGTAGAAGAGGAATTGTGTACTAATATTGGTACCAGAAGAATACGCCTTTATAGGATGAAGAGGAATGCGGCGCGCTACAAACCCATTGGATAGTGAAACATCACATTAAGGTAGATATAGACACCATTTGCGTTCGGGACGTCAGACTTTCTGGGCAATCAGGCACTCTCCTATCTTTTAACTACATGATAGGAAATATTGGTGTGGCAGCAATTCTGAAAAAGGCACCAAATCTGGAGATGGAGAGGCCGGCTGAAGGGGTAGGAGGAGGCCGGATTTTTTTTTTAACGCCATGTGTGCATTTACTAGAGGCCTACATACATGTTGTTAAATTCAGGTTTTTGTCAGCCTGATAGTCCAGAATATTTACAAGCTTGTCGCACTTTGAGACGGCGAATGTCCTCCAGTTCGTATTGGCGTTGTGTCCCTAATTCTTTCTCACATTGTGGGCAAAGAATGGGTAATTTGTTTTAGGTAGAAGAGGAATTGTGTACTGATATTGGAACCAGAAGAACGCGCCTCCACAAGATGAAGAAGAACGCGGCGCCCTACAAACCCATCGGATCGTGAAACATCACATTAAGGTAGATATAGACACTATATGCGTTCGGGACGTCAGACTTTCTGGGCAATCAGGCACTCTCCTATCTTTTAACTACTCGATAGGAAATTTTGGTATGGCAGCAATTCTGAAAAAGGCACCAATTCTGGAGATGGAGAGGCCGGCTGAAGGGGTAGGAGGAGGCCGGATTTTTTTTTTAACGCCATGTGTGCATGCACTAGAGGCCTACATACATGTTGTTAAATTCAGGTTTTTTTCAGCCTGATAGTCCAGAATATTTACAAGCTTGTCGCACTTTGAGACGGCGAATGTCCTCCAGTTCGTATTGGCGTTGTGTCCCTAATTCTTTCTCACATTGTGGGCAAAGAATGGGTAATTTGTTTTAGGTAGAAGAGGAATTGTGTACTGATATTGGTACCAGAAGAACGCGCCTCCATAGGATGAAGAAGAACGCGGCGCGCTACAAACCTTTCGGACCGTGAAACATCACATTAAGGTAGATATAGACACTATTTGCGTTCGGGACGTCAGACTTTCTGGGCCATCAGGCACTCTCCTATCTTTTAACTACATGATAGGAAATATTGGTGTGGCAGCAATTCTGAAAAATGCACCAATTCTGGAGATGGAGAGGCCGGCTGAAGGGTTAGGAGGAGGCCGGATTTTTTTTTAACACCAAGTGTGCATGCACTGGAGGCCTACATACATGCTGTTAAATTCAGGTTTTTTGCAGCCTGATAGTCCAGAATATTTACAAGCTTGTCGCACTTTGAGACGGCGAATGTCCTCCAGTTCGTATTGGCGTTGTGTCCCTAATTCTTTCTCACATTGTGGGCAAAGAATGGGTAATTTGTTTTAGGTAGAAGAGGAATTGTGTACTGATATTGGTACCAGAAGAACGCGCCTCCACAAGATGAAGAAGAACGCGGCGCCCTACAAACCTGTCGGATCGTGAAACATCACATTAAGGTAGATATAGACACCATTTGCGTTCGGGACGTCAGACTTTCTGGGCCATCAGGCACTCTCCTATCTTTTAACTACATGATAGGAAATATTGGTGTGGCAGCAATTCTGAAAAATGCACCAATTCTGGAGATGGAAAGGCCGGCTGAAGGGGTAGGAGGAGGCCGGATTTTTTTTTTAACACCATGTGTGCATGCACTGGAGGCCTACATACATGTTGTTAAATTCAGTTTTTTTTCAGGCTGATAGTCCAGAATGTTTACAAGCTTGTTGCACTTTGAGACGGCGAATGTCCTTCAGTTCGTATTGGCGTTGTGTCCCTAATTCTTTCTCACATTGTGGGCAAAGAATGGGTAATTTGTTTTAGGTAGAAGAGGAATTGTGTACTAATATTGGTACCAGAAGAATGCGCCTTTATAGGATGAAGAGGAACGCGGCGCGCTACAAACCCATCGGATTGTGAAACATCACATTAAGGTAGATATAGACACAATTTGCGTTCGGGACGTCAGACTTTCTGGGCCATAAGGCACTCCCCTATCTTTTAACTACATGATAGGAAATATTGGTGTGGCAGCAATTCTGAAAAATGCACCAATTCTGGAGATGGAGAGGCCGGCTGAAGGGGTAGGAGGAGGCCGGATTTTTTTTTTAACGCCATGTGTGCATGCACTGGAGGCCTACATACATGTTGTTAAATTCAGGTTTTTTTCAGCCTGATAGTCCAGAATGTTTACAAGCTTGTCGCACTTTGAGACGGTGAATGTCCTCCAGTTCGTATTGGCGTTGTGTCCCTAATTCTTTCTCACATTGTGGGCAAAGAATGGGTAATTTGTTTTAGGTAGAAGAGGAATTGTGTACTAATATTGGTACCAGAAGAATGCGCCTTTATAGGATGAAGAGGAACGCGGCGCGCTACAAACCCATTGGATCATGAAACATTACATTAAGGTAGATATATACACAATTTGCGTTCGGGACGTCAGACTTTCTGGGCCATCAGGCACTCTCCTATCTTTTAACTACATGATAGAAAATATTGGTGTGGCACCAATTCTGAAAAATGCACTAACTCTGGAGATGGAAAGGCCGGCTGAAGGGGTAGGAGGAGGCCGGATTTTTCTTTTAACACCACGTGTGCATGCACTGGAGGCATACATACATGTTGTTAAATTCTGTTTTTATTCAGCCTGATAGTCCAGAATGTTTACCAGCTTGTTTCACTTTGAGACAACGAATATCCTCCAGTTCGTATTGGCGTTGTGTACCTAATTCTTTCTCACATTGTGGGCAAAGAATGGGTAATTTGTTTTAGGTAGAAGAGGAATTGTGTACTAATATTGGTACCAGAAGAATGCGCCTTTATAGGATGAAGAGGAACGCGGCGCGCTACAAACCCATCGGATTGTGAAACATCACATTAAGGTAGATATAGACACAATTTGCGTTCGGGACGTCAGACTTTCAGGGCCATCAGGCACTCTCCTATCTTTTAACTACATGATAGGAAATATTGGTGTGGCAGCAATTCTGAAAAATGCACCAATTCTGGAGATGGAGAGGCCGGCTGAAGGGGTAGGAGGAGGCCGGATTTTTTTTAATGCCATGTGTGCATGCACTGGAGGCCTACATACATGTTGTTAAATTCAGTGTTTTTTCAGCCTGATAGTCCAGAATGTTTACAAGCTTGTCGCACTTTGAGACGGCGAATGTCCTCCAGTTCGTATTGGCATTGTGTCCCTAATTCTTTCTCACATTGTGGGCAAAGAATGGGTAATTTGTTTTAGGTAGAAGAGGAATTGTGTACTGATATTGGAACCAGAAGAACGCGCCTCCACAAGATGAAGAACGCGGCGCCCTACAAACCCATCGGATCGTGAAACATCACATTAAGGTAGATATAGACACTATATGCGTTCGGGACGTCAGACTTTCTGGGCAATCAGGCACTCTCCTATCTTTTAACTACTCGATAGGAAATATTGGTATGGCAGCAATTCTGAAAAAGGCACCAATTCTGGAGATGGAGAGGCCGGCTGAAGGGGTAGGAGGAGGCCGTATTTTTTTTTTAACGCCATGTGTGCATGCACTAGAGGCCTACATACATGTTGTTAAATTCAGGTTTTTTTCAGCCTGATAGTCCAGAATATTTACAAGCTTGTCGCACTTTGAGACGGCGAATGTCCTCCAGTTCGTATTGGCGTTGTGTCCCTAATTCTTTCTCACATTGTGGGCAAAGAATGGGTAATTTGTTTTAGGTAGAAGAGGAATTGTGTACTGATATTGGTACCAGAAGAACGCGCCTCCATAGGATGAAGAAGAACGCGGCGCGCTACAAACCTTTCGGATCGTGAAACATCACATTAAGGTAGATATAGACACTATTTGCGTTCGGGACGTCAGACTTTCTGGGCCATCAGGCACTCTCCTATCTTTTAACTACATGATAGGAAATATTGGTGTGGCAGCAATTCTGAAAAATGCACCAATTCTGGAGATGGAGAGGCCGGCTGAAGGGGTAGGAGGAGGCCGGATTTTTTTTTAACACCAAGTGTGCATGCACTGGAGGCCTACATACATGCTGTTAAATTCAGGTTTTTTGCAGCCTGATAGTCCAGAATATTTACAAGCTTGTCGCACTTTGAGACGGCGAATGTCCTCCAGTTCGTATTGGCGTTGTGTCCCTAATTCTTTCTCACATTGTGGGCAAAGAATGGGTAATTTGTTTTAGGTAGAAGAGGAATTGTGTACTGATATTGGAACCAGAAGAACGCGCCTCCACAAGATGAAGAAGAACGCGGCGCCCTACAAACCCATCGGATCGTGAAACATCACATTAAGGTAGATATAGACACTATTTGCGTTCGGGACGTCAAACTTTCTGGGCAATCAGGCACTCTCCTATCTTTTAACTACATGATAGGAAATATTGGTGTGGCAGCAATTCTGAAAAAGGCACCAAATCTGGAGATGGAAAGGCTGGCTGAAGGGGTAGGAGGAGGCCGGATTTTTTTTTTTAACACCATGTGTGCATGCACTGGAGGCCTACATACATGTTGTTAAATTCAGTTTTTTTTCAGCCTGATAGTCCAGAATGTTTACAAGCTTGTTGCACTTTGAGACGGCGAATGTCCTCCAGTTCGTATTGGCGTTGTGTACCTAATTCTTTCTCACATTGTGGGCAAAGAATGGGTAATTTGTTTTAGGTAGAAGAGGAATTGTGTACTAATATTGGTACCAGAAGAATGCGCCTTTATAGGATGAAGAGGAACGCGGCGCGCTACAAACCTATCGGATCGTGAAACATCACATTAAGGTAGATATAGACACTATTTGCGTTCGGGACGTCAGACTTTCTGGGCAATCCGGCACTCTCCTATCTTTTAACTACATGATAGGAAATATTGGTGTGGCAGCAATTCTGAAAAAGGCACCAATTCTGGAGATGGAGAGGCCGGCTGAAGGGGTAGGAGGAGGCCGGATTTTTTTTTAACGCCATGTGTGCATGCACTGGAGGCCTACATACATGTTGTTAAATTCAGGTTTTTTTCAGTCTGATAGTCCAGAATGTTTACAAGCTTGTCGCACTTTGAGACGGCGAATGTCCTTCAGTTCGTATTGGCGTTGTGTACCTAATTCTTTCTCACATTGTGGGCAAAGAATGGGTAATTTGTTTTAGGTAGAAGAGGAATTGTGTACTAATATTGGTACCAGAAGAATACGCCTTTATAGGATGAAGAGGAACGCGGCGCGCTACAAACCCATTGGATCGTGAAACATCACATTAAGGTAGATATAGACACCATTTGCGTTCGGGATGTCAGACTTTCTGGGCAATCAGGCACTCTCCTATCTTTTAACTACATGATAGGAAATATTGGTGTGGCAGCAATTCTGAAAAAGGCACCAAATCTGGAGATGGAGAGGCCGGCTGAAGGGGTAGGAGGAGGCCGGATTTTTTTTTTAACGCCATGTGTGCATTTACTAGAGGCTTACATACATGTTGTTAAATTCAGGTTTTTTTCAGCCTGATAGTCCAGAATATTTACAAGCTTGTCGCACTTTGAGACGGCGAATGTCCTCTAGTTCGTATTGGCGTTGTGTCCCTAATTCTTTCTCACATTGTGGGCAAAGAATGGGTAATTTGTTTTAGGTAGAAGAGGAATTGTGTACTGATATTGGTACCAGAAGAACGCGCCTCCATAGGATGAAGAAGAACGCGGCGCGCTACAAACCTTTCGGATCGTGAAACATCACATTAAGGTAGATATAGACACCATTTGCGTTCGGGACGTCAGACTTTCTGGGCCATCAGGCACTCTCCTATCTTTTAACTACATGATAGGAAATATTGGTGTGGCAGCAATTCTGAAAAATGCACCAACTCTGGAGATGGAAAGGCCGGCTGAAGGGGTAGGAGGAGGCCGGATTTTGTTTTTTAACACCATGTGTGCATGCACTGGAGGCCTACATACATGTTGTTAAATTCAGTTTTTTTTCAGCCTGATAGTCCAGAATGTTTACAAGCTTGTTGCACTTTGAGTCGGCGAATGTCCTCCAGTTCGTATTGGCGTTGTGTACCTAATTCTTTCTCACATTGTGGGCAAAGAATGGGTAATTTGTTTTAGGTAGAAGAG
Organism: Rhinoderma darwinii; assembly: GCF_050947455.1. Classification (NCBI taxonomy): domain Eukaryota; kingdom Metazoa; phylum Chordata; class Amphibia; order Anura; family Rhinodermatidae; genus Rhinoderma; species Rhinoderma darwinii. Next base: position 220,269,715 of record NC_134688.1, read on the forward strand.
GAATTGTGTACTAATATTGGTACCAGAAGAATGCGCCTTTATAGGATGAAGAGGAACGCGGCGCGCTACAAACCCATCGGATCGTGAAACATCACATTAAGGTAGATATAGACACAATTTGCGTTCGGGACGTCAGACTTTCTGGGCCATAAGGCACTCTCCTGTCTTTTAACTACATGATAGGAAATATTGGTGTGGTAGCAATTCTGAAAAAGGCACCAATTCTGGAGATGGAGAGGCCGGCTGAAGGGGTAGGAGGAGGCCGGATTTTTTTTTTAACGCCATGTGTGCATGCACTGGAGGCCTACATACATGTTGTTAAATTCAGGTTTTTTTCAGCCTGATAGTCCAGCATGTTTACAAGCTTGTCGCACTTTGAGACGGCGAATGTCCTTCAGTTCGTACTGGCGTTGTGTCCCTAATTCTTTCTCACATTGTGGGCAAAGAATGGGTAATTTGTTTTAGGTAGAAGAGGAATTGTGTACTAATATTGGTACCAGAAGAATACGCCTTTATAGGATGAAGAGGAATGCGGCGCGCTACAAACCCATTGGATCGTGAAACATCACATTAAGGTAGATATAGACACCATTTGCGTTCGGGACGTCAGACTTTCTGGGCAATCAGGCACTCTCCTATCTTTTAACTACATGATAGGAAATATTGGTGTGGCAGCAATTCTGAAAAAGGCACCAAATCTGGAGATGGAGAGGCCGGCTGAAGGGGTAGGAGGAGGCCGGATTTTTTTTTTAACGCCATGTGTGCATTTACTAGAGGCCTACATACATGTTGTTAAATTCAGGTTTTTTTCAGCCTGATAGTCCAGAATATTTACAAGCTTGTCGCACTTTGAGACGGCGAATGTCCTCCAGTTCGTATTGGCGTTGTGTCCCTAATTCTTTCTCACATTGTGGGCAAAGAATGGGTAATTTGTTTTAGGTAGAAGAGGAATTGTGTACTGATATTGGAACCAGAAGAACGCGCCTCCACAAGATGAAGAAGAACGCGGCGCCCTACAAACCCATCGGATCGTGAAACATCACATTAAGGTAGATATAGACACTATATGCGTTCGGGACGTCAGACTTTCTGGGCAATCAGGCACTCTCCTATCTTTTAACTACTCGATAGGAAATATTGGTATGGCAGCAATTCTGAAAAAGGCACCAATTCTGGAGATGGAGAGGCCGGCTGAAGGGGTAGGAGGAGGCCGGATTTTTTTTTTAACGCCATGTGTGCATGCACTAGAGGCCTACATACATGTTGTTAAATTCAGGTTTTTTTCAGCCTGATAGTCCAGAATATTTACAAGCTTGTCGCACTTTGAGACGGCGAATGTCCTCCAGTTCGTATTGGCGTTGTGTCCCTAATTCTTTCTCACATTGTGGGCAAAGAATGGGTAATTTGTTTTAGGTAGAAGAGGAATTGTGTACTAATATTGGTACCAGAAGAATACGCCTTTATAGGATGAAGAGGAACGCGGCGCGCTACAAACCCATCGGATCGTGAAACATCACATTAAGGTAGATATAGACACAATTTGCGTTCGGGACGTCAGACTTTCTGGGCCATCAGGCACTCTCCTATCTTTTAACTACATGATAGGAAATATTGGTGTGGCAGCAATTCTGAAAAAGGCACCAATTCTGGAGATGGAGAGGCCGGCTGAAGGGGTAGGAGGAGGCCAGATTTTTTTTTTAACGCCATGTGTGCATGCACTGGAGGCCTACATACATGTTGTTAAATTCAGTGTTTTTTCAGCCTGATAGTCCAGAATATTTACAAGCTTGTCGCACTTTGAGACGGCGAATGTCCTTCAGTTCGTATTGGCGTTGTGTCCCTAATTCTTTCTCACATTGTGGGCAAAGAATGGGTAATTTGTTTTAGGTAGAAGAGGAATTGTGTACTGATATTGGAACCAGAAGAACGCGCCTCCACAAGATGAAGAAGAACGCGGCGCGCTACAAACCCATCAGATCGTAAAACATCACATTAAGGTAGATATAGACACAATTTGCGCTCGGGACGTCAGACTTTCTGGGCCATAAGGCACTCTCCTATTTTTTAACTACATGATAGGAAATATTGGTGTGGCAGCAATTCTGAAAAATGCACCAATTCTGGAGATGGAAAGGCTGGCTGAAGGGGTAGGAGGAGGCCGGATTTTTTTTTTTAACACCATGTGTGCATGCACTGGAGGCCTACATACATGTTGTTAAATTCAGTTTTTTTTCAGCCTGATAGTCCAGAATGTTTACAAGCTTGTTGCACTTTGAGACGGCGAATGTCCTCCAGTTCGTATTGGCGTTGTGTACCTAATTCTTTCTCACATTGTGGGCAAAGAATGGGTAATTTGTTTTAGGTAGAAGAGGAATTGTGTACTAATATTGGTACCAGAAGAATGCGCCTTTATAGGATGAAGAGGAACGCGGCGCGCTACAAACCTATCGGATCGTGAAACATCACATTAAGGTAGATATAGACACTATTTGCGTTCGGGACGTCAGACTTTCTGGGCAATCCGGCACTCTCCTATCTTTTAACTACATGATAGGAAATATTGGTGTGGCAGCAATTCTGAAAAAGGCACCAATTCTGGAGATGGAGAGGCCGGCTGAAGGGGTAGGAGGAGGCCGGATTTTTTTTTAACGCCATGTGTGCATGCACTGGAGGCCTACATACATGTTGTTAAATTCAGGTTTTTTTCAGTCTGATAGTCCAGAATGTTTACAAGCTTGTCGCACTTTGAGACGGCGAATGTCCTTCAGTTCGTATTGGCGTTGTGTACCTAATTCTTTCTCACATTGTGGGCAAAGAATGGGTAATTTGTTTTAGGTAGAAGAGGAATTGTGTACTAATATTGGTACCAGAAGAATACGCCTTTATAGGATGAAGAGGAACGCGGCGCGCTACAAACCCATTGGATCGTGAAACATCACATTAAGGTAGATATAGACACCATTTGCGTTCGGGATGTCAGACTTTCTGGGCAATCAGGCACTCTCCTATCTTTTAACTACATGATAGGAAATATTGGTGTGGCAGCAATTCTGAAAAAGGCACCAAATCTGGAGATGGAGAGGCCGGCTGAAGGGGTAGGAGGAGGCCGGATTTTTTTTTTAACGCCATGTGTGCATTTACTAGAGGCTTACATACATGTTGTTAAATTCAGGTTTTTTTCAGCCTGATAGTCCAGAATATTTACAAGCTTGTCGCACTTTGAGACGGCGAATGTCCTCTAGTTCGTATTGGCGCTGTGTCCCTAATTCTTTCTCACATTGTGGGCAAAGAATGGGTAATTTGTTTTAGGTAGAAGAGGAATTGTGTACTGATATTGGTACCAGAAGAACGCGCCTCCATAGGATGAAGAAGAACGCGGCGCGCTACAAACCTTTCGGATCGTGAAACATCACATTAAGGTAGATATAGACACCATTTGCGTTCGGGACGTCAGACTTTCTGGGCCATCAGGCACTCTCCTATCTTTTAACTACATGATAGGAAATATTGGTGTGGCAGCAATTCTGAAAAATGCACCAACTCTGGAGATGGAAAGGCCGGCTGAAGGGGTAGGAGGAGGCCGGATTTTGTTTTTTAACACCATGTGTGCATGCACTGGAGGCCTACATACATGTTGTTAAATTCAGTTTTTTTTCAGCCTGATAGTCCAGAATGTTTACAAGCTTGTTGCACTTTGAGTCGGCGAATGTCCTCCAGTTCGTATTGGCGTTGTGTACCTAATTCTTTCTCACATTGTGGGCAAAGAATGGGTAATTTGTTTTAGGTAGAAGAGGAATTGTGTACTAATATTGGTACCAGAAGAATGCGCCTTTATAGGATGAAGAGGAACGCGGCGCGCTACAAACCCATCGGATCGTGAAACATCACATTAAGGTAGATATAGACACAATTTGCGTTCGGGACGTCAGACTTTCTGGGCCATAAGGCACTCTCCTGTCTTTTAACTACATGATAGGAAATATTGGTGTGGTAGCAATTCTGAAAAAGGCACCAATTCTGGAGATGGAGAGGCCGGCTGAAGGGGTAGGAGGAGGCCGGATTTTTTTTTTAACGCCATGTGTGCATGCACTGGAGACCTACATACATGTTGTTAAATTCAGGTTTTTTTCAGCCTGATAGTCCAGCATGTTTACAAGCTTGTCGCACTTTGAGACGGCGAATGTCCTTCAGTTCGTACTGGCGTTGTGTCCCTAATTCTTTCTCACATTGTGGGCAAAGAATGGGTAATTTGTTTTAGGTAGAAGAGGAATTGTGTACTAATATTGGTACCAGAAGAATACGCCTTTATAGGATGAAGAGGAATGCGGCGCGCTACAAACCCATTGGATCGTGAAACATCACATTAAGGTAGATATAGACACTATTTGCGTTCGGGACGTCAGACTTTCTGGGCCATCAGGCACTCTCCTATCTTTTAACTACATGATAGGAAATATTGGTGTGGCAGCAATTCTGAAAAATGCACCAATTCTGGAGATGGAGAGGCCGGCTGAAGGGTTAGGAGGAGGCCGGATTTTTTTTTAACACCAAGTGTGCATGCACTGGAGGCCTACATACATGCTGTTAAATTCAGGTTTTTTGCAGCCTGATAGTCCAGAATATTTACAAGCTTGTCGCACTTTGAGACGGCGAATGTCCTCCAGTTCGTATTGGCGTTGTGTCCCTAATTCTTTCTCACATTGTGGGCAAAGAATGGGTAATTTGTTTTAGGTAGAAGAGGAATTGTGTACTGATATTGGTACCAGAAGAACGCGCCTCCACAAGATGAAGAAGAACGCGGCGCCCTACAAACCTGTCGGATCGTGAAACATCACATTAAGGTAGATATAGACACCATTTGCGTTCGGGACGTCAGACTTTCTGGGCCATCAGGCACTCTCCTATCTTTTAACTACATGATAGGAAATATTGGTGTGGCAGCAATTCTGAAAAATGCACCAATTCTGGAGATGGAAAGGCCGGCTGAAGGGGTAGGAGGAGGCCGGATTTTTTTTTTAACACCATGTGTGCATGCACTGGAGGCCTACATACATGTTGTTAAATTCAGTTTTTTTTCAGGCTGATAGTCCAGAATGTTTACAAGCTTGTTGCACTTTGAGACGGCGAATGTCCTTCAGTTCGTATTGGCGTTGTGTCCCTAATTCTTTCTCACATTGTGGGCAAAGAATGGGTAATTTGTTTTAGGTAGAAGAGGAATTGTGTACTAATATTGGTACCAGAAGAATGCGCCTTTATAGGATGAAGAGGAACGCGGCGCGCTACAAACCCATCGGATTGTGAAACATCACATTAAGGTAGATATAGACACAATTTGCGTTCGGGACGTCAGACTTTCTGGGCCATAAGGCACTCCCCTATCTTTTAACTACATGATAGGAAATATTGGTGTGGCAGCAATTCTGAAAAATGCACCAATTCTGGAGATGGAGAGGCCGGCTGAAGGGGTAGGAGGAGGCCGGATTTTTTTTTTAACGCCATGTGTGCATGCACTGGAGGCCTACATACATGTTGTTAAATTCAGGTTTTTTTCAGCCTGATAGTCCAGAATGTTTACAAGCTTGTCGCACTTTGAGACGGTGAATGTCCTCCAGTTCGTATTGGCGTTGTGTCCCTAATTCTTTCTCACATTGTGGGCAAAGAATGGGTAATTTGTTTTAGGTAGAAGAGGAATTGTGTACTAATATTGGTACCAGAAGAATGCGCCTTTATAGGATGAAGAGGAACGCGGCGCGCTACAAACCCATTGGATCATGAAACATTACATTAAGGTAGATATATACACAATTTGCGTTCGGGACGTCAGACTTTCTGGGCCATCAGGCACTCTCCTATCTTTTAACTACATGATAGAAAATATTGGTGTGGCACCAATTCTGAAAAATGCACTAACTCTGGAGATGGAAAGGCCGGCTGAAGGGGTAGGAGGAGGCCGGATTTTTCTTTTAACACCACGTGTGCATGCACTGGAGGCATACATACATGTTGTTAAATTCTGTTTTTATTCAGCCTGATAGTCCAGAATGTTTACCAGCTTGTTTCACTTTGAGACAACGAATATCCTCCAGTTCGTATTGGCGTTGTGTACCTAATTCTTTCTCACATTGTGGGCAAAGAATGGGTAATTTGTTTTAGGTAGAAGAGGAATTGTGTACTAATATTGGTACCAGAAGAATGCGCCTTTATAGGATGAAGAGGAACGCGGCGTGCTACAAACCCATCGGATTGTGAAACATCACATTAAGGTAGATATAGACACAATTTGCGTTCGGGACGTCAGACTTTCAGGGCCATCAGGCACTCTCCTATCTTTTAACTACATGATAGGAAATATTGGTGTGGCAGCAATTCTGAAAAATGCACCAATTCTGGAGATGGAGAGGCCGGCTGAAGGGGTAGGAGGAGGCCGGATTTTTTTTAATGCCATGTGTGCATGCACTGGAGGCCTACATACATGTTGTTAAATTCAGTGTTTTTTCAGCCTGATAGTCCAGAATGTTTACAAGCTTGTCGCACTTTGAGACGGCGAATGTCCTCCAGTTCGTATTGGCGTTGTGTCCCTAATTCTTTCTCACATTGTGGGCAAAGAATGGGTAATTTGTTTTAGGTAGAAGAGGAATTGTGTACTGATATTGGAACCAGAAGAACGCGCCTCCACAAGATGAAGAACGCGGCGCCCTACAAACCCATCGGATCGTGAAACATCACATTAAGGTAGATATAGACACTATATGCGTTCGGGACGTCAGACTTTCTGGGCAATCAGGCACTCTCCTATCTTTTAACTACTCGATAGGAAATATTGGTATGGCAGCAATTCTGAAAAAGGCACCAATTCTGGAGATGGAGAGGCCGGCTGAAGGGGTAGGAGGAGGCCGTATTTTTTTTTTAACGCCATGTGTGCATGCACTAGAGGCCTACATACATGTTGTTAAATTCAGGTTTTTTTCAGCCTGATAGTCCAGAATATTTACAAGCTTGTCGCACTTTGAGACGGCGAATGTCCTCCAGTTCGTATTGGCGTTGTGTCCCTAATTCTTTCTCACATTGTGGGCAAAGAATGGGTAATTTGTTTTAGGTAGAAGAGGAATTGTGTACTGATATTGGTACCAGAAGAACGCGCCTCCATAGGATGAAGAAGAACGCGGCGCGCTACAAACCTTTCGGATCGTGAAACATCACATTAAGGTAGATATAGACACTATTTGCGTTCGGGACGTCAGACTTTCTGGGCCATCAGGCACTCTCCTATCTTTTAACTACATGATAGGAAATATTGGTGTGGCAGCAATTCTGAAAAATGCACCAATTCTGGAGATGGAGAGGCCGGCTGAAGGGGTAGGAGGAGGCCGGATTTTTTTTTAACACCAAGTGTGCATGCACTGGAGGCCTACATACATGCTGTTAAATTCAGGTTTTTTGCAGCCTGATAGTCCAGAATATTTACAAGCTTGTCGCACTTTGAGACGGCGAATGTCCTCCAGTTCGTATTGGCGTTGTGTCCCTAATTCTTTCTCACATTGTGGGCAAAGAATGGGTAATTTGTTTTAGGTAGAAGAGGAATTGTGTACTGATATTGGAACCAGAAGAACGCGCCTCCACAAGATGAAGAAGAACGCGGCGCCCTACAAACCTGTCGGATCGTGAAACATCACATTAAGGTAGATATAGACACCATTTGCGTTCGGGACGTCAGACTTTCTGGGCCATCAGGCACTCTCCTATCTTTTAACTACATGATAGGAAATATTGGTGTGGCAGCAATTCTGAAAAAGGCACCAATTCTGGAGATGGAGAGGCCGGCTGAAGGGGTAGGAGGAGGCCGGATTTTTTTTTAACACCATGTGTGCATGCACTGGAGGCCTACATACATGTTGTTAAATTCAGTTTTTTTTCAGGCTGATAGTCCAGAATGTTTACAAGCTTGTAGCACTTTGAGACGGCGAATGTCCTCCAGTTCGTATTGGCGTTGTGTCCCTAATTCTCTCTCACATTGTGGGCAAAGAATGGGTAATTTGTTTTAGGTAGAAGAGGAATTGTGTACTAATATTGGTACCAGAAGAATGCGCCTTTATAGGATGAAGAGGAACGCGGCGCGCTACAAACCCATCGGATCGTGAAACATCACATTAAGGTAGATATAGACACAATTTGCGTTCGGGACGTCAGACTTTCTGGGCCATAAGGCACTCTCCTGTCTTTTAACTACATGATAGGAAATATTGGTGTGGCAGCAATTCTGAAAAATGCACCAATTCTGGAGATGGAGAGGCCGGCTGAAGGGGTAGGAGGAGGCCGGATTATTTTTTAACGCCATGTGTGCAAGCACTGGAGGCCTACATACATGTTGTTAAAATCAGGTTTTTTTCAGCCTGATAGTCCAGAATATTTACAAGCTTGTCGCACTTTGAGACGGCGAATGTCCTCCAGTTCGTATTGGCGTTGTGTCCCTAATTCTTTCTCACATTGTGGGCAAAGAATGGGTAATTTGTTTTAGGTAGAAGAGGAATTGTGTACTGATATTGGAACCAGAAGAACGGGCCTCCACAAGATGAAGAAGAACGCGGCGCCCTACAAACCTGTCGGATCGTGAAACATCACATTAAGGTAGATATAGACACCAATTGCGTTCGGGACGTCAGACTTTCTGGGCCATCAGGCACTCTCCTATCTTTTAACTACATGATAGGAAATATTGGTGTGGCAGCAATTCTGAAAAATGCACCAATTCTGGAGAAGGAAAGGCCGGCTGAAGGGGTAGGAGGAGGCCGGATTTTTTTTTTAACACCATGTGTGCTTGCACTGGAGGCCTACATACATGTTGTTAAATTCAGTTTTTTTTCAGCCTGATAGTCCAGAATGTTTATAAGCTTGTTGCACTTTGAGACGGCGAATGTCCTCCAGTTCGTATTGGCGTTGTGTCCCTGAATTCTTTCTCACATTGTGGGCAAAGAATGGGTAATTTGTTTTAGGTAGAAGAGGAATTGTGTACTAATATTGGTACCAGAAGAATGCGTCTTTATAGGATGAAGAGGAACGCGGCGCGCTACAAACCCATCGGATCGTGAAACATCACATTAAGGTAGATATAGACACCATTTGCGTTCGGGACGTCAGACTTTCTGGGCCATCAGGCACTCTCCTATCTTTTAACTACATGATAGGAAATATTGGTGAGGCAGCAATTCTGAAAAAGGCACCAATTATGGAGATGGAGAGGCCGGCTGAAGGGGTAGGAGGAGGCCGGTTTTTTTTTTTAACGCCATGTGTGCATGCACTGGAGGCCTACATACATGTTGTTAAATTCAGTTTTTTTTCAGCCTGATAGTCCAGAATATTTACAAGCTTGTCGCACTTTGAGACGGCGAATGTCCTCCAGTTCGTATTGGCGTTGTGTACCTAATTCTTTCTCACATTGAGGGCAAAGAATGGGTAATTTGTTTTAGGTAGAAGAGGAATTGTGTACTAATATTGGTACCAGAAGAATGCGCTTTTATAGGATGAAGAGGAACGCGGCGCGCTACAAACCCATCGGATCGTGAAACATCACATTAAGGTAGATATAGACACTATTTGCGTTCGGGACGTCAGACTTTCTGGGCCATCAGGCACTCTCCTATATTTTAACTACATGATAGGAAATATTGGTGTGGCAGCAATTCTGAAAAATGCACCAACTCTGGAGATGGAAAGGCCGGCTGAAGGGGTAGGAGGAGGCCGGATTTTGTTTTTTAACACCATGTGTGCATGCACTGGAGGCCTACATACATGTTGTTAAATTCAGTTTTTTTTCAGCCTGATAGTCCAGAATGTTTACAAGCTTGTTGCACTTTGAGTCGGCGAATGTCCTCCAGTTCGTATTGGCGTTGTGTACCTAATTCTTTCTCACATTGTGGGCAAAGAATGGGTAATTTGTTTTAGGTAGAAGAGGAATTGTGTACTAATATTGGTACCAGAAGAATGCGCCTTTATAGGATGAAGAGGAACGCGGCGCGCTACAAACCCATCGGATCGTGAAACATCACATTAAGGTAGATATAGACACAATTTGCGTTCGGGACGTCAGACTTTCTGGGCCATAAGGCACTCTCCTGTCTTTTAACTACATGATAGGAAATATTGGTGTGGTAGCAATTCTGAAAAAGGCACCAATTCTGGAGATGGAGAGGCCGGCTGAAGGGGTAGGAGGAGGCCGGATTTTTTTTTTAACGCCATGTGTGCATGCACTGGAGGCCTACATACATGTTGTTAAATTCAGGTTTTTTTCAGCCTGATAGTCCAGCATGTTTACAAGCTTGTCGCACTTTGAGACGGCGAATGTCCTTCAGTTCGTACTGGCGTTGTGTCCCTAATTCTTTCTCACATTGTGGGCAAAGAATGGGTAATTTGTTTTAGGTAGAAGAGGAATTGTGTACTAATATTGGTACCACAAGAATACGCCTTTATAGGATGAAGAGGAATGCGGCGCGCTACAAACCCATTGGATAGTGAAACATCACATTAAGGTAGATATAGACACCATTTGCGTTCGGGACGTCAGACTTTCTGGGCAATCAGGCACTCTCCTATCTTTTAACTACATGATAGGAAATATTGGTGTGGCAGCAATTCTGAAAAAGGCACCAAATCTGGAGATGGAGAGGCCGGCTGAAGGGGTAGGAGGAGGCCGGATTTTTTTTTTAACGCCATGTGTGCATTTACTAGAGGCCTACATACATGTTGTTAAATTCAGGTTTTTGTCAGCCTGATAGTCCAGAATATTTACAAGCTTGTCGCACTTTGAGACGGCGAATGTCCTCCAGTTCGTATTGGCGTTGTGTCCCTAATTCTTTCTCACATTGTGGGCAAAGAATGGGTAATTTGTTTTAGGTAGAAGAGGAATTGTGTACTGATATTGGAACCAGAAGAACGCGCCTCCACAAGATGAAGAAGAACGCGGCGCCCTACAAACCCATCGGATCGTGAAACATCACATTAAGGTAGATATAGACACTATATGCGTTCGGGACGTCAGACTTTCTGGGCAATCAGGCACTCTCCTATCTTTTAACTACTCGATAGGAAATTTTGGTATGGCAGCAATTCTGAAAAAGGCACCAATTCTGGAGATGGAGAGGCCGGCTGAAGGGGTAGGAGGAGGCCGGATTTTTTTTTTAACGCCATGTGTGCATGCACTAGAGGCCTACATACATGTTGTTAAATTCAGGTTTTTTTCAGCCTGATAGTCCAGAATATTTACAAGCTTGTCGCACTTTGAGACGGCGAATGTCCTCCAGTTCGTATTGGCGTTGTGTCCCTAATTCTTTCTCACATTGTGGGCAAAGAATGGGTAATTTGTTTTAGGTAGAAGAGGAATTGTGTACTGATATTGGTACCAGAAGAACGCGCCTCCATAGGATGAAGAAGAACGCGGCGCGCTACAAACCTTTCGGACCGTGAAACATCACATTAAGGTAGATATAGACACTATTTGCGTTCGGGACGTCAGACTTTCTGGGCCATCAGGCACTCTCCTATCTTTTAACTACATGATAGGAAATATTGGTGTGGCAGCAATTCTGAAAAATGCACCAATTCTGGAGATGGAGAGGCCGGCTGAAGGGTTAGGAGGAGGCCGGATTTTTTTTTAACACCAAGTGTGCATGCACTGGAGGCCTACATACATGCTGTTAAATTCAGGTTTTTTGCAGCCTGATAGTCCAGAATATTTACAAGCTTGTCGCACTTTGAGACGGCGAATGTCCTCCAGTTCGTATTGGCGTTGTGTCCCTAATTCTTTCTCACATTGTGGGCAAAGAATGGGTAATTTGTTTTAGGTAGAAGAGGAATTGTGTACTGATATTGGTACCAGAAGAACGCGCCTCCACAAGATGAAGAAGAACGCGGCGCCCTACAAACCTGTCGGATCGTGAAACATCACATTAAGGTAGATATAGACACCATTTGCGTTCGGGACGTCAGACTTTCTGGGCCATCAGGCACTCTCCTATCTTTTAACTACATGATAGGAAATATTGGTGTGGCAGCAATTCTGAAAAATGCACCAATTCTGGAGATGGAAAGGCCGGCTGAAGGGGTAGGAGGAGGCCGGATTTTTTTTTTAACACCATGTGTGCATGCACTGGAGGCCTACATACATGTTGTTAAATTCAGTTTTTTTTCAGGCTGATAGTCCAGAATGTTTACAAGCTTGTTGCACTTTGAGACGGCGAATGTCCTTCAGTTCGTATTGGCGTTGTGTCCCTAATTCTTTCTCACATTGTGGGCAAAGAATGGGTAATTTGTTTTAGGTAGAAGAGGAATTGTGTACTAATATTGGTACCAGAAGAATGCGCCTTTATAGGATGAAGAGGAACGCGGCGCGCTACAAACCCATCGGATTGTGAAACATCACATTAAGGTAGATATAGACACAATTTGCGTTCGGGACGTCAGACTTTCTGGGCCATAAGGCACTCCCCTATCTTTTAACTACATGATAGGAAATATTGGTGTGGCAGCAATTCTGAAAAATGCACCAATTCTGGAGATGGAGAGGCCGGCTGAAGGGGTAGGAGGAGGCCGGATTTTTTTTTTAACGCCATGTGTGCATGCACTGGAGGCCTACATACATGTTGTTAAATTCAGGTTTTTTTCAGCCTGATAGTCCAGAATGTTTACAAGCTTGTCGCACTTTGAGACGGTGAATGTCCTCCAGTTCGTATTGGCGTTGTGTCCCTAATTCTTTCTCACATTGTGGGCAAAGAATGGGTAATTTGTTTTAGGTAGAAGAGGAATTGTGTACTAATATTGGTACCAGAAGAATGCGCCTTTATAGGATGAAGAGGAACGCGGCGCGCTACAAACCCATTGGATCATGAAACATTACATTAAGGTAGATATATACACAATTTGCGTTCGGGACGTCAGACTTTCTGGGCCATCAGGCACTCTCCTATCTTTTAACTACATGATAGAAAATATTGGTGTGGCACCAATTCTGAAAAATGCACTAACTCTGGAGATGGAAAGGCCGGCTGAAGGGGTAGGAGGAGGCCGGATTTTTCTTTTAACACCACGTGTGCATGCACTGGAGGCATACATACATGTTGTTAAATTCTGTTTTTATTCAGCCTGATAGTCCAGAATGTTTACCAGCTTGTTTCACTTTGAGACAACGAATATCCTCCAGTTCGTATTGGCGTTGTGTACCTAATTCTTTCTCACATTGTGGGCAAAGAATGGGTAATTTGTTTTAGGTAGAAGAGGAATTGTGTACTAATATTGGTACCAGAAGAATGCGCCTTTATAGGATGAAGAGGAACGCGGCGCGCTACAAACCCATCGGATTGTGAAACATCACATTAAGGTAGATATAGACACAATTTGCGTTCGGGACGTCAGACTTTCAGGGCCATCAGGCACTCTCCTATCTTTTAACTACATGATAGGAAATATTGGTGTGGCAGCAATTCTGAAAAATGCACCAATTCTGGAGATGGAGAGGCCGGCTGAAGGGGTAGGAGGAGGCCGGATTTTTTTTAATGCCATGTGTGCATGCACTGGAGGCCTACATACATGTTGTTAAATTCAGTGTTTTTTCAGCCTGATAGTCCAGAATGTTTACAAGCTTGTCGCACTTTGAGACGGCGAATGTCCTCCAGTTCGTATTGGCATTGTGTCCCTAATTCTTTCTCACATTGTGGGCAAAGAATGGGTAATTTGTTTTAGGTAGAAGAGGAATTGTGTACTGATATTGGAACCAGAAGAACGCGCCTCCACAAGATGAAGAACGCGGCGCCCTACAAACCCATCGGATCGTGAAACATCACATTAAGGTAGATATAGACACTATATGCGTTCGGGACGTCAGACTTTCTGGGCAATCAGGCACTCTCCTATCTTTTAACTACTCGATAGGAAATATTGGTATGGCAGCAATTCTGAAAAAGGCACCAATTCTGGAGATGGAGAGGCCGGCTGAAGGGGTAGGAGGAGGCCGTATTTTTTTTTTAACGCCATGTGTGCATGCACTAGAGGCCTACATACATGTTGTTAAATTCAGGTTTTTTTCAGCCTGATAGTCCAGAATATTTACAAGCTTGTCGCACTTTGAGACGGCGAATGTCCTCCAGTTCGTATTGGCGTTGTGTCCCTAATTCTTTCTCACATTGTGGGCAAAGAATGGGTAATTTGTTTTAGGTAGAAGAGGAATTGTGTACTGATATTGGTACCAGAAGAACGCGCCTCCATAGGATGAAGAAGAACGCGGCGCGCTACAAACCTTTCGGATCGTGAAACATCACATTAAGGTAGATATAGACACTATTTGCGTTCGGGACGTCAGACTTTCTGGGCCATCAGGCACTCTCCTATCTTTTAACTACATGATAGGAAATATTGGTGTGGCAGCAATTCTGAAAAATGCACCAATTCTGGAGATGGAGAGGCCGGCTGAAGGGGTAGGAGGAGGCCGGATTTTTTTTTAACACCAAGTGTGCATGCACTGGAGGCCTACATACATGCTGTTAAATTCAGGTTTTTTGCAGCCTGATAGTCCAGAATATTTACAAGCTTGTCGCACTTTGAGACGGCGAATGTCCTCCAGTTCGTATTGGCGTTGTGTCCCTAATTCTTTCTCACATTGTGGGCAAAGAATGGGTAATTTGTTTTAGGTAGAAGAGGAATTGTGTACTGATATTGGAACCAGAAGAACGCGCCTCCACAAGATGAAGAAGAACGCGGCGCCCTACAAACCTGTCGGATCGTGAAACATCACATTAAGGTAGATATAGACACCATTTGCTTTCGGGACGTCAGACTTTCTGGGCCATCAGGCACTCTCCTATCTTTTAACTACATTATAGGAAATATTGGTGTGGCAGCAATTCTGAAAAAGGCACCAATTCTGGAGATGGAGAGGCCGGCTGAAGGGGTAGGAGGAGGCCGGATTTTTTTTTAACACCATGTGTGCATGCACTGGAGGCCTACATACATGTTGTTAAATTCAGTTTTTTTTCAGGCTGATAGTCCAGAATGTTTACAAGCTTGTCGCACTTTGAGACGGCGAATGTCCTCCAGTTCGTATTGGCGTTGTGTCCCTAATTCTCTCTCACATTGTGGGCAAAGAATGGGTAATTTGTTTTAGGTAGAAGAGGAATTGTGTACTAATATTGGTACCAGAAGAATGCGCCTTTATAGGATGAAGAGGAACGCGGCGCGCTACAAACCCATCGGATCGTGAAACATCACATTAAGGTAGATATAGACACAATTTGCGTTCGGGACGTCAGACTTTCTGGGCCATAAGGCACTCTCCTGTCTTTTAACTACATGATAGGAAATATTGGTGTGGCAGCAATTCTGAAAAATGCACCAATTCTGGAGATGGAGAGGCCGGCTGAAGGGGTAGGAGGAGGCCGGATTATTTTTTAACGCCATGTGTGCATGCACTGGAGGCCTACATACATGTTGTTAAATTCAGGTTTTTTTCAGCCTGATAGTCCAGAATATTTACAAGCTTGTCGCACTTTGAGACGGCGAATGTCCTCCAGTTCGTATTGGCGTTGTGTCCCTAATTCTTTCTCACATTGTGGGCAAAGAATGGGTAATTTGTTTTAGGTAGAAGAGGAATTGTGTACTGATATTGGAACCAGAAGAACGCGCCTCCACAAGATGAAGAAGAACGCGGCGCCCTACAAACCTGTCGGATCGTGAAACATCACATTAAGGTAGATATAGACACCAATTGCGTTCGGGACGTCAGACTTTCTGGGCCATCAGGCACTCTCCTATCTTTTAACTACATGATAGGAAATATTGGTGTGGCAGCAATTCTGAAAAATGCACCAATTCTGGAGAAGGAAAGGCCGGCTGAAGGGGTAGGAGGAGGCCGGATTTTTTTTTTTAACACCATGTGTGCTTGCACTGGAGGCCTACATACATGTTGTTAAATTCAGTTTTTTTTCAGCCTGATAGTCCAGAATGTTTACAAGCTTGTTGCACTTTGAGACGGCGAATGTCCTCCAGTTCGTATTGGCGTTGTGTACCTAATTCTTTCTCACATTGAGGGCAAAGAATGGGTAATTTGTTTTAGGTAGAAGAGGAATTGTGTACTAATATTGGTACCAGAAGAATGCGCC
Source organism: Rhinoderma darwinii (assembly GCF_050947455.1). Taxonomy (NCBI): domain Eukaryota; kingdom Metazoa; phylum Chordata; class Amphibia; order Anura; family Rhinodermatidae; genus Rhinoderma; species Rhinoderma darwinii. The sequence continues at coordinate 220,285,854 of NC_134688.1, forward strand.
TTTATAGGATGAAAAGGAACGCGGCGCGCTACAAACCCATCGGATCGTGAAAAATCACATTAAGGTAGATATAGACACCATTTGCGTTCGGGACTTCAGACTTTCTGGGCCATCAGGCACTCTCCTATCTTTTAACTACATGATAGGAAATATTGGTGTGGCAGCAATTCTGAAAAATGCACCAATTCTGGAGATGGAAAGGCCGGCTGAAGGGGTAGGAGGAGGCCGGATTATTTTTTTTTAACACCATGTGTGCATGCACTGGAGGCCTACATACATGTTGTTAAATTCAGGTTTTTTTCAGCCTGATAGTCCAGAATGTTTACAAGCTTGTCGCACTTTGAGACGGCGAATGTCCTCCAGTTTGTATTGGCGTTGTGTCTCTAATTCTTTCTCACATTGTGGGCAAAGAATGGGTAATTTGTTTTAGGTAGAAGAGGAATTGTGTACTAATATTGGTACCAGAAGAATGCGCCTTTATAGGATGAAGAGGAACGCGGCGCGCTACAAACCCATCGGATCGTGAAACATCACATTAAGGTAGATATAGACACAATTTGCGTTCGGGGCGTCAGACTTTCTGGGCCATAAGGCACTCTACTGTCTTTTAACTACATGATAGGAAATATTGGTGTGGCAGCAATTCTGAAAAAGGCACCAATTCTGGAGATGGAGAGGCCGGCTGAAGGGGTAGGAGGAGGCCGGATTTTTTTTTTAACGCCATGTGTGCATGCACTGGAGGCCTACATACCTGTTGTTAAATTCAGTTTTTTTTCAGCCTGATAGTCCAGAATGTTTACAAGCTTGTCGCACTTTGAGACTGCGAATGTCCTCCAGTTCGTATTGGCGTTGTGTCCCTAATTCTTTCTCACATTGTGGGCAAAGAATGGGTAATTTGTTTTAGGTAGAAGAGGAATTGTGTACTAATATTGGTACCAGAAGAATGCGCCTTTATAGGATGAAAAGGAACGCGGCGCGCTACAAACCCATCGGATCGTGAAACATCACATTAAGGTAAATATAGACACCATTTGCGTTCGGGACGTCAGACTTTCTGGGCCATCAGGCACTCTCCTATCTTTTAACTACATGATAGGAAATATTGGTGTGGCAGCAATTCTGAAAAATGCACCAATTCTGGAGATGGAGAGGCCGGCTGAAGGGGTAGGAGGAGGCCGGATTTTTTTTTAACGCCATGTGTGCATGCACTGGAGGCCTACATACATGTTGTTAAATTCAGTTTTTTTTCAGCCTGATAGTCCAGAATGTTTACAAGCTTGTGGCACTTTGAGACGGCGAATGTCCTCCAGTTTGTATTGGCGTTGTGTCCCTAATTCTTTCTCACATTGTGGGCAAAGAATGGGTAATTTGTTTTAGGTAGAAGAGGAATTGTGTACTGATATTGGTACCAGAAGAACGCGCCTCCATAGGATGAAGAAGAACGCGGCACGCTAAAAACCTGTCGGATCGTGAAACATCACATTAAGGTAGATATAGACACTATTTGCGTTTGGGACGTCAGACTTTCTGGGCAATCAGGCACTCTCCTATCTTTTAACTACTCGATAGGAAATATTGGTGTGGCAGCAATTCTGAAAAAGGCACCAATTCTGGAGATGGAGAGGCTGGCTGAAGGGGTAGGAGGAGGCCGGATTTTGTTTTTTAACACCATGTGTGCATGCACTGGAGGCCTACATACATGTTGTTAAATTCAGTTTTTTTTCAGCCTGATAGTCCAGAATGTTTACAAGCTTGTCGCACTTTGAGACGGCGAATGTCCTCCAGTTCGTATTGGTGTTGTGTCCCTGAATTCTTTCTCACATTGTGGGCAAAGAATGGGTAATTTGTTTTAGGTAGAAGAGGAATTGTGTACTAATATTGGTACCAGAAGAATGCGCCTTTATAGGATGAAGAGGAACGCGGCGCGCTACAAACCCATCGGATCGTGAAACATCACATTAAGGTAGATATAGACACAATTTGCGTTCGGGACGTCAGACTTTCTGGGCCATAAGGCACTCTCCTGTCTTTTAACTACATGATAGGAAATATTGGTGTGGCAGCAATTCTGAAAAATGCACCAATTCTGGAGATGGAGAGGCAGGCTGAAGGGGTAGGAGGAGGCCGGATTATTTTTTAACGCCATGTGTGCATTCACTGGAGGCCTACATACATGTTGTTAAATTCAGGTTTTTTTCAGCCTGATAGTCCAGAATATTTACAAGCTTGTCGCACTTTGAGACGGCGAATGTCCTCCAGTTCGTATTGGCGTTGTGTCCCTAATTCTTTCTCACATTGTGGGCAAAGAATGGGTAATTTGTTTTAGGTAGAAGAGGAATTGTGTACTGATATTGGAACCAGAAGAACGCGCCTCCACAAGATGAAGAAGAACGCGGCGCCCTACAAACCTGTCGGATCGTGAAACATCACATTAAGGTAGATATAGACACCAATTGCGTTCGGGACGTCAGACTTTCTGGGCCATCAGGCACTCTCCTATCTTTTAACTACATGATAGGAAATATTGGTGTGGCAGCAATTCTGAAAAATGCACCAATTCTGGAGAAGGAAAGGCCGGCTGAAGGGGTAGGAGGAGGCCGGATTTTTTTTTTTAACACCATGTGTGCTTGCACTGGAGGCCTACATACATGTTGTTAAATTCAGTTTTTTTTCAGCCTGATAGTCCAGAATGTTTATAAGCTTGTTGCACTTTGAGACGGCGAATGTCCTCCAGTTCGTATTGGCGTTGTGTCCCTGAATTCTTTCTCACATTGTGGGCAAAGAATGGGTAATTTGTTTTAGGTAGAAGAGGAATTGTGTACTAATATTGGTACCAGAAGAATGCGTCTTTATAGGATGAAGAGGAACGCGGCGCGCTACAAACCCATCGGATCGTGAAACATCACATTAAGGTAGATATAGACACCATTTGCGTTCGGGACGTCAGACTTTCTGGGCCATCAGGCACTCTCCTATCTTTTAACTACATGATAGGAAATATTGGTGTGGCAGCAATTCTGAAAAATGCACCAATTCTGGAGAAGGAAAGGCCGGCTGAAGGGGTAGGAGGAGGCCGGATTTTTTTTTTTAACACCATGTGTGCTTGCACTGGAGGCCTACATACATGTTGTTAAATTCAGTTTTTTTTCAGCCTGATAGTCCAGAATGTTTACAAGCTTGTCGCACTTTGAGACTGCGAATGTCCTCCAGTTCGTATTGGCGTTGTGTCCCTAATTCTTTCTCACATTGTGGGAAAAGAATGGGTAATTTGTTTTAGGTAGAAGAGGAATTGTGTACTAATATTGGTACCAGAAGAATGCGCCTTTATAGGATGAAGAGGAAAGCGGCGCGCTACAAACCCATCGGATCGTGAAACATCACATTAAGGTAGATATAGACACAATTTGCGTTCGGGACGTCAGACTTTCTGGGCCATAAGGCACTCTCCTATCTTTTAACTACATGATAGGAAATATTGGTGTGGCAGCAATTCTGAAAATGCACCAATTCTGGAGATGGAGAGGCCGGCTAAAGGGGTAGGAGGAGGCCGGACTTTTTTTTTTTTAACGCCATGTGTGCATGCACTGGAGGCCTACATACATGTTGTTAAATTCAGGTTTTTTTCAGCCTGATAGTCCAGAATATTTACAAGCTTGTCGCACTTTGAGACGACGAATGTCCTCCAGTTCGTATTGGCGTTGTGTCCCTAATTCTTTCTCACATTGTGGGCAAAGAATGGGTAATTTGTTTTAGGTAGAAGAGGAATTGTGTACTGATATTGGTACCAGAAGAACGCGCCTCCATAGGATGAAGAAGAACGCGGCGCACTACAAACCTGTCGAATCGTGAAACATCACATTAAGGTAGATATAGACACCATTTGCGTTCGGGACGTCAGACTTTCTGGGCCATTAGGCACTCTCCTATCTTTTAACTACATGATAGGAAATATTGGTGTGGCAGCAATTCTGAAAAATGCACCAGTTCTGGAGATGGAAAGGCCGGCTGAAGGGGTAGGAGGAGGCCGGATTTTTTTTTTAACACCATGTGTGCATGCACTGGAGGCCTACATACATGTTGTTAAATTCAGGTTTTTTTCAGCCTGATAGTCCAGAATGTTTACAAGCTTGTTGCACTTTGAGACGGCGAATGTCCTCCAGTTCGTATTGGCGTTGTGTACCTAATTCTTTCTCACATTGAGGGCAAAGAATGGGTAATTTGTTTTAGGTAGAAGAGGAATTGTGTACTAATATTGGTACCAGAAGAATGCGCCTTTATAGGATGAAAAGGAACGCGGCGCGCTACAAACCCATCGGATCGTGAAAAATCACATTAAGGTAGATATAGACACAATTTGCGTTCGGGACGTCAGACTTTCTGGGCCATCAGGCACTCTCCTATCTTTTAACTACATGATAGGAAATATTGGTGTGGCAGCAATTCTGAAAAATGCCGCAATTCTGGAGATGGAAAGGCCGGCTGAAGGGGTAGGAGGAGGCCGGATTATTTTTTTAACACCATGTGTGCATGCACTGGAGGCCTACATACATGTTGTTAAATTCAGGTTTTTTTCAGCCTGATAGTCCAGAATGTTTACAAGCTTGTCGCACTTTGAGACGGCGAATGTCCTCCAGTTTGTATTGGCGTTGTGTCCCTAATTCTTTCTCACATTGTGGGCAAAGAATGTGTAATTTGTTTTAGGTAGAAGAGGAATTGTGTACTAATATTGGTACCAGAAGAATGCGCCTTTATAGGATGAAGAGGAACGCGGCGCGCTACAAACCCATCGGATCGTGAAACATCACATTAAGGTAGGTATAGATACAATTTGCGTTCGGGGCGTCAGACTTTCTGGGCCATAAGGCACTCTACTGTCTTTTAACTACATGATAGGAAATATTGGTGTGGCAGCAATTCTGAAAAATGCACCAATTCTGGAGATGGAGAGGCCGGCTGAAGGGGTAGGAGGAGGCCGGATTTTTTTTTTAACGCCATGTGTGCATGCACTGGAGGCCTACATACATGTTGTTAAATTCAGTTTTTTTTCAGCCTGATAGTCCAGAATGTTTACAAGCTTGTCGCACTTTGAGACTGCGAATGTCCTCCAGTTCGTATTGGCGTTGTGTCCCTAATTCTTTCTCACATTGTGGGCAAAGAATGGGTAATTTGTTTTAGGTAGAAGAGGAATTGTGTACTAATATTGGTACCAGAAGAATGCGCCTTTATAGGATGAAAAGGAACGCGGCGCGCTACAAACCCATCGGATCGTGAAACATCACATTAAGGTAAATATAGACACCATTTGCGTTCGGGACGTCAGACTTTCTGGGCCATCAGGCACTCTCCTATCTTTTAACTACATGATAGGAAATATTGGTGTGGCAGCAATTCTGAAAAATGCACCAATTCTGGAGATGGAGAGGCCGGCTGAAGGGGTAGGAGGAGGCCGGATTTTTTTTTTAACGCCATGTGTGCATGCACTGGAGGCCTACATACATGTTGTTAAATTCAGTTTTTTTTCAGCCTGATAGTCCAGAATGTTTACAAGCTTGTGGCACTTTGAGACGGCGAATGTCCTCCAGTTTGTATTGGCGTTGTGTCCCTAATTCTTTCTCACATTGTGGGCAAAGAATGGGTAATTTGTTTTAGGTAGAAGAGGAATTGTGTACTGATATTGGTACCAGAAGAACGCGCCTCCATAGGATGAAGAAGAACGCGGCACGCTAAAAACCTGTCGGATCGTGAAACATCACATTAAGGTAGATATAGACACTATTTGCGTTCGGGACGTCAGACTTTCTGGGCAATCAGGCACTCTCCTATCTTTTAACTACTCGATAGGAAATATTGGTGTGGCAGCAATTCTGAAAAAGGCACCAATTCTGGAGATGGAGAGGCTGGCTGAAGGGGTAGGAGGAGGCCGGATTTTGTTTTTTAACACCATGTGTGCATGCACTGGAGGCCTACATACATGTTGTTAAATTCAGTTTTTTTTCAGCCTGATAGTCCAGAATGTTTACAAGCTTGTTGCACATTGAGACGGCGAATCTCCTCCAGTTCGTATTGGCGTTGTTTACCTAATTCTTTCTCACATTGTGGGCAAAGAATGGGTAATTTGTTTTAGGTAGAAGAGGAATTGTGTACTAATATTGGTACCAGAAGAATGCGCCTTTATAGGATGAAGAGGAACGCGGCGCGCTACAAACCCATCGGATCGTGAAACATCACATTAAGGTAGATATAGACACAATTTGCATTCGGGACGTCAGACTTTCTGGGCCATCAGGCACTCTCCTATCTTTTAACTACATGATGGGAAATATTGGTGTGGCAGCAATTCTGAAAAATGCACCAGTTCTGGAGATGGAAAGGCCGGCTGAAGGGGTAGGAGGAGGCGGGATTTTTTTTTTAACACCATGTGTGCATGCACTGGAGGCCTACATACATGTTGTTAAATTCAGTTTTTTTTCAGCCTGATAGTCCAGAATGTTTACAAGCTTGTTGCACTTTGAGACGGCGAATGTCCTCCAGTTCGTATTGGCGTTGTGTCCCTAATTCTTTCTCACATTGTGGGCAAAGAATGGGTAATTTGTTTTAGGTAGAAGAGGAATTGTGTACTAATATTGGTACCAGAAGAATGCGCCTCTATAGGATGAAGAGGAACGCGGCGCGCTACAATCCCATCGGATCGTGAAACATCACATTAAGGTAGATATAGACACTGTTTGCGTTCGGGACGTCAGACTTTCTGGGCAATCAGGCACTCTCCTATCTTTTAAATACTTGATAGGAAATATTGGTGTGGCAGCAATTCTGAAAAATGCACCAGTTCTGGAGATGGAAAGGCCGGCTGAAGGGGTAGGAGGAGGCCGGATTTTTTTTTTAACACCATGTGTGCATGCACTGGAGGCCTACATACATGTTGTTAAATTCAGTTTTTTTTCAGCCTGATAGTCCAGAATGTTTACAAGCTTGTTGCACTTTGAGACGGCGAATGTCCTCCAGTTCGTATTGGCGTTGTGTCCCTAATTCTTTCTCACATTGTGGGCAAAGAATGGGTAATTTGTTTTAGGTAGAAGAGGAATTGTGTACTAATATTGGTACCAGAAGAATGCGCCTCTATAGGATGAAGAGGAACGCGGCGCGCTACAATCCCATCGGATCGTGAAACATCACATTAAGGTAGATATAGACACTGTTTGCGTTCGGGACGTCAGACTTTCTGGGCAATCAGGCACTCTCCTATCTTTTAAATACTTGATAGGAAATATTGGTGTGGCAGCAGTTCTGAAAAATGCACCAGTTCTGGAGATGGAAAGGCCGGCTGAAGGGGTAGGAGGAGGCCGGATTTTTTTTTTAACACCATGTGTGCATGCACTGGAGGCCTACATACATGTTGTTAAATTCAGTTTTTTTTCAGCCTGATAGTCCAGAATGTTTACAAGCTTGTTGCACTTTGAGACGGCGAATGTCCTCCAGTTCGTATTGGCGTTGTGTCCCTAATTCTTTCTCACATTGTGGGCAAAGAATGGGTAATTTGTTTTAGGTAGAAGAGGAATTGTGTACTAATATTGGTACCAGAAGAATGCGCCTCTATAGGATGAAGAGGAACGCGGCGCGCTACAATCCCATCGGATCGTGAAACATCACATTAAGGTAGATATAGACACTGTTTGCGTTCGGGACGTCAGACTTTCTGGGCAATCAGGCACTCTCCTATCTTTTAAATACTTGATAGGAAATATTGGTGTGGCAGCAGTTCTGAAAAATGCACCAGTTCTGGAGATGGAAAGGCCGGCTGAAGGGGTAGGAGGAGGCCGGATTTTTTTTTTAACACCATGTGTGCATGCACTGGAGGCCTACATACATGTTGTTAAATTCAGTTTTTTTTCAGCCTGATAGTCCAGAATGTTTACAAGCTTGTTGCACTTTGAGACGGCGAATGTCCTCCAGTTCGTATTGGCGTTGTGTCCCTAATTCTTTCTCACATTGTGGGCAAAGAATGGGTAATTTGTTTTAGGTAGAAGAGGAATTGTGTACTAATATTGGTACCAGAAGAATGCGCCTCTATAGGATGAAGAGGAACGCGGCGCGCTACAATCCCATCGGATCGTGAAACATCACATTAAGGTAGATATAGACACTGTTTGCGTTCGGGACGTCAGACTTTCTGGGCAATCAGGCACTCTCCTATCTTTTAAATACTTGATAGGAAATATTGGTGTGGCAGCAATTCTGAAAAATGCACCAATTCTGGAGATGGAGAGGCCGGCTAAAGGGGTAGGAGGAGGCCGGATTTTTTTTTTTAACGCCATGTGTGCATGCACTGGAGGCCTACATACATGTTGTTAAATTCAGGTTTTGTTCAGCCTGATAGTCCAGAATATTTACAAGCTTGTCGCACTTTGAGACGGCGAATGTCCTCCAGTTTGTATTGGCGTTGTGTCCCTAATTCTTTCTCACATTGTGGGCAAAGAATGGGTAATTTGTTTTAGGTAGAAGAGGAATTGTATACTAATATTGGTACCAGAAGAATGCGCCTTTATAGGATGAAGAGGAACGCGGCGCGCTACAAACCCATCGGATCGTGAAACATCACATTAAGGTAGATATACACACAATTTGCGTTCGGGTCGTCAGACTTTCTGGGCCATCAGGCACTCTCCTATCTTTTAACTACATGATAGGAAATATTGGTGTGGCAGCAATTCTGAAAAATGCACCAGTTCTGGAGATGGAAAGGCCGGCTGAAGGGGTAGGAGGAGGCCGGATTTTTTTTTTAACACCATGTGTGCATGCACTGGAGGCCTACATACATGTTGTTAAATACAGTTTTTTTTCAGCCTGATAGTCCAGAATGTTTACAAGCTTGTCGCACTTTGAGACTGCGAATGTCCTCCAGTTCGTATTGGCGTTGTGTCCCTAATTCTTTCTCACATTGTGGGCAAAGAATGGGTAATTTGTTTTAGGTAGAAGAGGAATTGTGTACTAATATTGGTACCAGAAGAATGCGCCTTTATAGGATGAAGAGGAACGTGGCGCGCTACAAACCCATCGGATCGTGAAACATCACATTAAGGTAGATATAGACACCATTTGCGTTCGGGACGTCAGACTTTCTGGGCTATCAGGCACTCTCCTATCTTTTAACTACATGATAGGAAATATTGATGTGGCAGCAATTCTGAAAAATGCACCAATTCTGGAGATGGAAAGGCCGGCTGAAGGGGTAGGAGGAGGCCGGATTTTTGTTTTTTTAACACCATGTGTGCATGCACTGGAGGCCTACATACATGTTGTTAAATTCAGTTTTTTTTCAGCCTGATAGTCCAGAATGTTTACAAGCTTGTTGCACATTGAGACGGCGAATCTCCTCCAGTTCGTATTGGCGTTGTTTACCTAATTCTTTCTCACATTGTGGGCAAAGAATGGGTAATTTGTTTTAGGTAGAAGAGGAATTGTGTACTAATATTGGTACCAGAAGAATGCGCCTTTATAGGATGAAGAGGAAAGCGGCGCGCTACAAACCCATCGGATCGTGAAACATCACATTAAGGTAGATATAGACACAATTTGCGTTCGGGACGTCAGACTTTCTGGGCCATAAGGCACTCTCCTATCTTTTAACTACATGATAGGAAATATTGGTGTGGCAGCAATTCTGAAAATGCACCAATTCTGGAGATGGAGAGGCCGGCTAAAGGGGTAGGAGGAGGCCGGATTTTTTTTTTTACCGCCATGTGTGCATGCACTGGAGGCCTACATACATGTTGTTAAATTCAGGTTTTGTTCAGCCTGATAGTCCAGAATATTTACAAGCTTGTCGCACTTTGAGACGGCGAATGTCCTCCAGTTTGTATTGGCGTTGTGTCCCTAATTCTTTCTCACATTGTGGGCAAAGAATGGGTAATTTGTTTTAGGTAGAAGAGGAATTGTATACTAATATTGGTACCAGAAGAATGCGCCTTTATAGGATGAAGAGGAACGCGGCGCGCTACAAACCCATCGGATCGTGAAACATCACATTAAGGTAGATATACACACAATTTGCGTTCGGGTCGTCAGACTTTCTGGGCCATCAGGCACTCTCCTATCTTTTAACTACATGATAGGAAATATTGGTGTGGCAGCAATTCTGAAAAATGCACCAGTTCTGGAGATGGAAAGGCCGGCTGAAGGGGTAGGAGGAGGCCGGATTTTTTTTTTAACACCATGTGTGCATGCACTGGAGGCCTACATACATGTTGTTAAATACAGTTTTTTTTCAGCCTGATAGTCCAGAATGTTTACAAGCTTGTCGCACTTTGAGACTGCGAATGTCCTCCAGTTCGTATTGGCGTTGTGTCCCTAATTCTTTCTCACATTGTGGGCAAAGAATGGGTAATTTGTTTTAGGTAGAAGAGGAATTGTGTACTAATATTGGTACCAGAAGAATGCGCCTTTATAGGATGAAGAGGAACGTGGCGCGCTACAAACCCATCGGATCGTGAAACATCACATTAAGGTAGATATAGACACCATTTGCGTTCGGGACGTCAGACTTTCTGGGCTATCAGGCACTCTCCTATCTTTTAACTACATGATAGGAAATATTGATGTGGCAGCAATTCTGAAAAATGCACCAATTCTGGAGATGGAAAGGCCGGCTGAAGGGGTAGGAGGAGGCCGGATTTTTGTTTTTTTAACACCATGTGTGCATGCACTGGAGGCCTACATACATGTTGTTAAATTCAGTTTTTTTTCAGCCTGATAGTCCAGAATGTTTACAAGCTTGTTGCACATTGAGACGGCGAATCTCCTCCAGTTCGTATTGGCGTTGTTTACCTAATTCTTTCTCACATTGTGGGCAAAGAATGGGTAATTTGTTTTAGGTAGAAGAGGAATTGTGTACTAATATTGGTACCAGAAGAATGCGCCTTTATAGGATGAAGAGGAAAGCGGCGCGCTACAAACCCATCGGATCGTGAAACATCACATTAAGGTAGATATAGACACAATTTGCGTTCGGGACGTCAGACTTTCTGGGCCATAAGGCACTCTCCTATCTTTTAACTACATGATAGGAAATATTGGTGTGGCAGCAATTCTGAAAATGCACCAATTCTGGAGATGGAGAGGCCGGCTAAAGGGGTAGGAGGAGGCCGGACTTTTTTTTTTTTTAACGCCATGTGTGCATGCACTGGAGGCCTACATACATGTTGTTAAATTCAGGTTTTTTTCAGCCTGATAGTCCAGAATATTTACAAGCTTGTCGCACTTTGAGACGGCGAATGTCGTCCAGTTCGTATTGGTGTTGTGTCCCTAATTCTTTCTCACATTGTGGGCAAAGAATGGGTAATTTGTTTTAGGTAGAAGAGGAATTGTGTACTGATATTGGTACCAGAAGAACGTGCCTCCATAGGATGAAGAAGAACGCGGCGCGCTACAAACCTGTCGGATCGTGAAACATCACATTAAGGTAGATATAGACACCATTTGCGTTCGGGACGTCAGACTTTCTGGGCCATCAGGCACTCTCCTATCTTTTAACTACATGATAGGAAATATTGGTGTGGCAGCAATTCTGAAAAATGCACCAATTCTGGAGATGGAGAGGCCGGCTGAAGGGGTAGGAGGATTCCGAATTTTTTTTTTAACACCATGTGTGCATGCACTGGAGGCCTACATACATGTTGTTAAATTCAGGTTTTTTTCAGCCTGATAGTCCAGAATGTTTACAAGCTTGTCGCACTTTGAGACGGCGAATGTCCTCCAGTTCGTATTGGTGTTGTGTCCCTGAATTCTTTCTCACATTGTGGGCAAAGAATGGGTAATTTGTTTTAGGTAGAAGAGGAATTGTGTACTAATATTGGTACCAGAAGAATGCGCCTTTATAGGATGAAGAGGAACGCGGTGTGCTACAAACCCATCGGATCGTGAAACATCACATTAAGGTAGATATAGACACAATTTGCGTTCGGGACGTCAGACTTTCTGGGCCATCAGGCACTCTCCTTTCTTTTAACTACATGATAGAAAATATTGGTGTGGCACCAATTCTGAAAAATGCTTTAACTCTGGAGATGGAAAGGCCGGCTGAAGGGTTAGGAGGAGGCCGGATTTTTCTTTTAACACCATGTGTGCAAGCACTGGAGGCATACATACATGTTGTTAAATTCAGTTTTTATTCAGCCTGATAGTCCAGAATGTTTACAAGCTTGTTGCACTTTGAGACGACGAATATACTCCAGTTCGTATTGGCGTTGTGTACCTAATTCTTTCTCACATTGTGGGCAAAGAATGGGTAATTTGTTTTAGGTAGAAGAGGAATTGTGTACTAATATTGGTACCAGAAGAATGCGCCTTTATAGGATGAAGAGGAACGCGGCGCGCTACAAACCCATCGGATTGTGAAACATCACATTAAGGTAGATATAGACACAATTTGCGTTCGAGACGTCAGACTTTCTGGGCCATCAGGCACTCTCCTATCTTTTAACTACATGATAGGAAATATTGGTGTGGCAGCAATTCTGAAAAATGCACCAATTCTGGAGATGGAGAGGCCGGCTGAAGGGGTAGGAGGAGGCCGGATTTTTTTTTAACGCCAAGTGTGCATGCACTGGAGGCCTACATACATGCTGTTCAATTCAGGTTTTTTTTTAGCCTGATAGTCCAGAATATTTACAAGCTTGTCGCACTTTGAGACGGCGAATGTCCTCCAGTTCGTATTGGCGTTGTGTCCCTAATTCTTTCTCACATTGTGGGCAAAGAATGGGTAATTTGTTTTAGGTAGAAGAGGAATTGTGTACTGATATTGGAACCAGAAGAACGCGCCTCCACAAGATGAAGAAGAACGCGGCGCCCTACAAACCCATCGGATTGTGAAACATCACATTAAGGTAGATATAGACACTATATGCGTTCGGGATGTCAGACTTTCTGGGCCATCAGGCACTCTCCTTTCTTTTAACTACATGATAGAAAATATTGGTGTGGCACCAATTCTGAAAAATGCTTTAACTCTGGAGATGGAAAGGCCGGCTGAAGGGGTAGGAGGAGGCCGGATTTTTCTTTTAACACCATGTGTGCATGCACTGGAGGCCTACATACATGTTGTTAAATTCAGTTTTTATTCAGCCTGATAGTCCAGAATGTTTACAAGCTTGTTGCACTTTGAGACGACGAATATACTCCAGTTCGTATTGGCGTTGTGTACCTAATTCTTTCTCACATTGTGGGCAAAGAATGGGTAATTTGTTTTAGGTAGAAGAGGAATTGTGTACTAATATTGGTACCAGAAGAATGCGCCTTTATAGGATGAAGAGGAACGCGGCGCGCTACAAACCCATCGGATTGTGAAACATCACATTAAGGTAGATATAGACACAATTTGCGTTCGAGACGTCAGACTTTCTGGGCCATCAGGCACTCTCCTATCTTTTAACTACATGATAGGAAATATTGGTGTGGCAGCAATTCTGAAAAATGCACCAATTCTGGAGATGGAGAGGCCGGCTGAAGGGGTAGGAGGAGGCCGGATTTTTTTTTAACGCCAAGTGTGCATGCACTGGAGGCCTACATACATGCTGTTAAATTCAGGTTTTTTTCAGCCTGATAGTCCAGAATATTTACAAGCTTGTCGCACTTTGAGACGGCGAATGTCCTCCAGTTCGTATTGGCGTTGTGTTTCCTAATTCTTTCTCACATTGTGGGCAAAGAATGGGTAATTTGTTTTAGGTAGAAGAGGAATTGTGTACTAATATTGGTACCAGAAGAATGCGCCTTTATAGGATGAAGAGGAACGTGGCGCGCTACAAACCCATCGGATCGTGAAACATCACATTAAGGTAGATATAGACACCATTTGCGTTCGGGACGTCAGACTTTCTGGGCTATCAGGCACTCTCCTATCTTTTAACTACATGATAGGAAATATTGATGTGGCAGCAATTCTGAAAAATGCACCAATTCTGGAGATGGAAAGGCCGGCTGAAGGGGTAGGAGGAGGCCGGATTTTTGTTTTTTTAACACCATGTGTGCATGCACTGGAGGCCTACATACATGTTGTTAAATTCAGTTTTTTTTCAGCCTGATAGTCCAGAATGTTTACAAGCTTGTTGCACATTGAGACGGCGAATCTCCTCCAGTTCGTATTGGCGTTGTTTACCTAATTCTTTCTCACATTGTGGGCAAAGAATGGGTAATTTGTTTTAGGTAGAAGAGGAATTGTGTACTAATATTGGTACCAGAAGAATGCGCCTTTATAGGATGAAGAGGAAAGCGGCGCGCTACAAACCCATCGGATCGTGAAACATCACATTAAGGTAGATATAGACACAATTTGCGTTCGGGACGTCAGACTTTCTGGGCCATAAGGCACTCTCCTATCTTTTAACTACATGATAGGAAATATTGGTGTGGCAGCAATTCTGAAAATGCACCAATTCTGGAGATGGAGAGGCCGGCTAAAGGGGTAGGAGGAGGCCGGACTTTTTTTTTTTTAACGCCATGTGTGCATGCACTGGAGGCCTACATATATGTTGTTAAATTCAGGTTTTTTTCAGCCTGATAGTCCAGAATATTTACAAGCTTGTCGCACTTTGAGACGGCGAATGTCGTCCAGTTCGTATTGGTGTTGTGTCCCTAATTCTTTCTCACATTGTGGGCAAAGAATGGGTAATTTGTTTTAGGTAGAAGAGGAATTGTGTACTGATATTGGTACCAGAAGAACGTGCCTCCATAGGATGAAGAAGAACGCGGCGCGCTACAAACCTGTCGGATCGTGAAACATCACATTAAGGTAGATATAGACACCATTTGCGTTCGGGATGTCAGACTTTCTGGGCAATCAGGCACTCTCCTATCTTTTAACTACATGATAGGAAATATTGGTGTGGCAGCAATTCTGAAAAATGCACCAATTCTGGAGATGGAAAGGCTGGCTGAAGGGGTAGGAGGAGGCCAGATTTTTTTTTAACACCATGTGTGCATGCACTGGAGGCCTACATACATGTTGTTAAATTCAGGGTTTTTTTCAGCCTGATAGTCCAGAATGTTTACAAGCTTGTTGCACATTGAGACGGCGAATCTCCTCCAGTTCGTATTGGCGTTGTGTACCTATTTCTTTCTCACATTGTGGGCAAAGAATGGGTAATTTGTTTTAGGTAGAAGAGGAATTGTGTACTAATATTGGTACCAGAAGAATGCGCCTTTATAGGATGAAGAGGAACGCGGCGCGCTACAAACCCATCGGATCGTGAAACATCACATTAAGGTAAATATAGACACCAATTGCGTTCGGGACGTCAGACTTTCTGGGCCATCAGGCACTCTCCTATCTTTTAACTACATGATAGGAAATATTGGTGTGGCAGCAATTCTGAAAAATGCACCAATTCTGTAGATAGAGAGGCCGGCTGAAGGGGTAGGAGGAGGCCGGATTTTTCTTTTAACACCATGTGTGCATGCACTGGAGGCCTACATACATGTTGTTAAATTCAGTTTTTATTCAGCCTGATAGTCCAGAATGTTTACAAGCTTGTTGCACTTTGAGACGACGAATATACTCCAGTTCGTATTGGCGTTGTGTACCTAATTCTTTCTCACATTGTGGGCAAAGAATGGGTAATTTGTTTTAGGTAGAAGAGGAATTGTGTACTAATATTGGTACCAGAAGAATGCGCCTTTATAGGATGAAGAGGAACGCGGCGCGCTACAAACCCATCGGATTGTGAAACATCACATTAAGGTAGATATAGACACCATTTGCGTTCGAGACGTCAGACTTTCTGGGCCATCAGGCACTCTCCTATCTTTTAACTACATGATAGGAAATATTGGTGTGGCAGCAATTCTGAAAAATGCCGCAATTCTGGAGATGGAAAGGCCGGCTGAAGGGGTAGGAGGAGGCCGGATTTTTTTTTTAACGCCATGTGTGCATGCACTGGAGGCCTACATACATGTTGTTAAATTCAGTTTTTTTTCAGCCTGATAGTCCAGAATGTTTACAAGCTTGTCGCACTTTGAGACTGCGAATGTCCTCCAGTTCGTATTGGCGTTGTGTCCCTAATTCTTTCTCACATTGTGGGCAAAGAATGGGTAATTTGTTTTAGGTAGAAGAGGAATTGTGTACTAATATTGGTACCAGAAGAATGCGCCTTTATAGGATGAAAAGGAACGCGGCGCGCTACAAACCCATCGGATCGTGAAACATCACATTAAGGTAAATATAGACACCATTTGCGTTCGGGACGTCAGACTTTCTGGGCCATCAGGCACTCTCCTATCTTTTAACTACATGATAGGAAATATTGGTGTGGCAGCAATTCTGAAAAATGCACCAATTCTGGAGATGGAGAGGCCGGCTGAAGGGGTAGGAGGAGGCCGGATTTTTTTTTAACGCCATGTGTGCATGCACTGGAGGCCTACATACATGTTGTTAAATTCAGTTTTTTTTCAGCCTGATAGTCCAGAATGTTTACAAGCTTGTGGCACTTTGAGACGGCGAATGTCCTCCAGTTCGTATTGGCGTTGTGTCCCTAATTCTTTCTCACATTGTGGGCAAAGAATGGGTAATTTGTTTTAGGTAGAAGAGGAATTGTGTACTAATATTGGTACCAGAAGAATGCGCCTCCATAGGATGAAGAGGAACGCGGCGCGCTACAATCCCATCAGATCGTGAAACATCACATTAAGGTAGATATAGACACTGTTTGCGTTCGGGACGTCAGACTTTCTGGGCAATCAGGCACTCTCCTATCTTTTAAATACTTGATAGGAAATATTGGTGTGGCAGCAATTCTGAAAAATGCACCAATTCTGGAGATGGAGAGGCCGGCTAAAGGGGTAGGAGGAGGCCGGATTTTTTTTTTAACACCATGTGTGCATGCACTGGAGGCCTACATACATGTTGTTAAATTCAGGTTTTGTTCAGCCTGATAGTCCAGAATATTTACAAGCTTGTCGCACTTTGAGACGGCGAATGTCCTCCAGTTTGTATTGGCGTTGTGTCCCTAATTCTTTCTCACATTGTGGGCAAAGAATGGGTAATTTGTTTTAGGTAGAAGAGGAATTGTATACTAATATTGGTACCAGAAGAATGCGCCTTTATAGGATGAAGAGGAACGCGGCGCGCTACAAACCCATCGGATCGTGAAACATCACATTAAGGTAGATATACACACAATTTGCGTTCGGGTCGTCAGACTTTCTGGGCCATCAGGCACTCTCCTATCTTTTAACTACATGATAGGAAATATTGGTGTGGCAGCAATTCTGAAAAATGCACCAGTTCTGGAGATGGAAAGGCCGGCTGAAGGGGTAGGAGGAGGCCGGATTTTTTTTTTAACACCATGTGTGCATGCACTGGAGGCCTACATACATGTTGTTAAATTCAGTTTTTTTTCAGCCTGATAGTCCAGAATGTTTACAAGCTTGTTGCACATTGAGACGGCGAATCTCCTCCAGTTCGTATTGGCGTTGTTTACCTAATTCTTTCTCACATTGTGGGCAAAGAATGGGTAATTTGTTTTAGGTAGAAGAGGAATTGTGTACTAATATTGGTACCAGAAGAATGCGCCTTTATAGGATGAAGAGGAAAGCGGCGCGCTACAAACCCATCGGATCGTGAAACATCACATTAAGGTAGATATAGACACAATTTGCGTTCGGGACGTCAGACTTTCTGGGCCATAAGGCACTCTCCTATCTTTTAACTACATGATAGGAAATATTGGTGTGGCAGCAATTCTGAAAATGCACCAATTCTGGAGATGGAGAGGCCGGCTAAAGGGGTAGGAGGAGGCCGGACTTTTTTTTTTTTTAACGCCATGTGTGCATGCACTGGAGGCCTACATACATGTTGTTAAATTCAGGTTTTTTTCAGCCTGATAGTCCAGAATATTTACAAGCTTGTCGCACTTTGAGACGGCGAATGTCGTCCAGTTCGTATTGGTGTTGTGTCCCTAATTCTTTCTCACATTGTGGGCAAAGAATGGGTAATTTGTTTTAGGTAGAAGAGGAATTGTGTACTGATATTGGTACCAGAAGAACGTGCCTCCATAGGATGAAGAGGAACGCGGCGCGCTACAAACCCATCGGATCGTGAAACATCACATTAAGGTAGATATACACACAATTTGCGTTCGGGTCGTCAGACTTTCTGGGCCATCAGGCACTCTCCTATCTTTTAACTACATGATAGGAAATATTGGTGTGGCAGCAATTCTGAAAAATGCACCAGTTCTGGAGATGGAAAGGCCGGCTGAAGGGGTAGGAGGAGGCCGGATTTTTTTTTTAACACCATGTGTGCATGCACTGGAGGCCTACATACATGTTGTTAAATACAGTTTTTTTTCAGCCTGATAGTCCAGAATGTTTACAAGCTTGTCGCACTTTGAGACTGCGAATGTCCTCCAGTTCGTATTGGCGTTGTGTCCCTAATTCTTTCTCACATTGTGGGCAAAGAATGGGTAATTTGTTTTAGGTAGAAGAGGAATTGTGTACTAATATTGGTACCAGAAGAATGCGCCTTTATAGGATGAAGAGGAACGTGGCGCGCTACAAACCCATCGGATCGTGAAACATCACATTAAGGTAGATATAGACACCATTTGCGTTCGGGACGTCAGACTTTCTGGGCTATCAGGCACTCTCCTATCTTTTAACTACATGATAGGAAATATTGATGTGGCAGCAATTCTGAAAAATGCACCAATTCTGGAGATGGAAAGGCCGGCTGAAGGGGTAGGAGGAGGCTGGATTTTTGTTTTTTTAACACCATGTGTGCATGCACTGGAGGCCTACATACATGTTGTTAAATTCAGTTTTTTTTCAGCCTGATAGTCCAGAATGTTTACAAGCTTGTTGCACATTGAGACGGCGAATCTCCTCCAGTTCGTATTGGCGTTGTTTACCTAATTCTTTCTCACATTGTGGGCAAAGAATGGGTAATTTGTTTTAGGTAGAAGAGGAATTGTGTACTAATATTGGTACCAGAAGAATGCGCCTTTATAGGATGAAGAGGAAAGCGGCGCGCTACAAACCCATCGGATCGTGAAACATCACATTAAGGTAGATATAGACACAATTTGCGTTCGGGACGTCAGACTTTCTGGGCCATAAGGCACTCTCCTATCTTTTAACTACATGATAGGAAATATTGGTGTGGCAGCAATTCTGAAAATGCACCAATTCTGGAGATGGAGAGGCCGGCTAAAGGGGTAGGAGGAGGCCGGACTTTTTTTTTTTTTAACGCCATGTGTGCATGCACTGGAGGCCTACATACATGTTGTTAAATTCAGGTTTTTTTCAGCCTGATAGTCCAGAATATTTACAAGCTTGTCGCACTTTGAGACGGCGAATGTCGTCCAGTTCGTATTGGTGTTGTGTCCCTAATTCTTTCTCACATTGTGGGCAAAGAATGGGTAATTTGTTTTAGGTAGAAGAGGAATTGTGTACTGATATTGGTACTAGAAGAACGTGCCTCCATAGGATGAAGAAGAACGCGGCGCGCTACAAACCTGTCGGATCGTGAAACATCACATTAAGGTAGATATAGACACCATTTGCGTTCGGGACGTCAGACTTTCTGGGCCACCAGGCACTCTCCTATCTTTTAACTACATGATAGGAAATATTGGTGTGGCAGCAATTCTGAAAAATGCACCAATTCTGGAGATGGAGAGGCCGGCTGAAGGGGTAGGAGGATTCCGAATTTTTTTTTTAACACCATGTGTGCATGCACTGGAGGCCTACATACATGTTGTTAAATTCAGGTTTTTTTCAGCCTGATAGTCCAGAATGTTTACAAGCTTGTCGCACTTTGAGACGGCGAATGTCCTCCAGTTCGTATTGGTGTTGTGTCCCTGAATTCTTTCTCACATTGTGGGCAAAGAATGGGTAATTTGTTTTAGGTAGAAGAGGAATTGTGTACTAATATTGGTACCAGAAGAATGCGCCTTTATAGGATGAAGAGGAACGCGGCGCGCTACAAACCCATCGGATCGTGAAACATCACATTAAGGTAGGTATAGATACAATTTGCGTTCGGGGCGTCAGACTTTCTGGGCCATAAGGCACTCTACTGTCTTTTAACTACATGATAGGAAATATTGGTGTGGCAGCAATTCTGAAAAATGCACCAATTCTGGAGATGGAGAGGCCGGCTGAAAGGGTAGGAGGAGGCCGGATTTTTTTTTTAACGCCATGTGTGCATGCACTGGAGGCCTACATACATGTTGTTAAATTCAGTTTTTTTTCAGCCTGATAGTCCAGAATGTTTACAAGCTTGTCGCACTTTGAGACTGCGAATGTCCTCCAGTTCGTATTGGCGTTGTGTCCCTAATTCTTTCTCACATTGTGGGCAAAGAATGGGTAATTTGTTTTAGGTAGAAGAGGAATTGTGTACTAATATTGGTACCAGAAGAATGCGCCTTTATAGGATGAAGAGGAACGTGGCGCGCTACAAACCCATCGGATCGTGAAACATCACATTAAGGTAGATATAGACACCATTTGCGTTCGGGACGTCAGACTTTCTGGGCTATCAGGCACTCTCCTATCTTTTAACTACATGATAGGAAATATTGATGTGGCAGCAATTCTGAAAAATGCACCAATTCTGGAGATGGAAAGGCCGGCTGAAGGGGTAGGAGGAGGCCGGATTTTTGTTTTTTTAACACCATGTGTGCATGCACTGGAGGCCTACATACATGTCGTTAAATTCAGTTTTTTTTCAGCCTGATAGTCCAGAATGTTTACAAGCTTGTTGCACATTGAGACGGCGAATCTCCTCCAGTTCGTATTGGCGTTGTTTACCTAATTCTTTCTCACATTGTGGGCAAAGAATGGGTAATTTGTTTTAGGTAGAAGAGGAATTGTGTACTAATATTGGTACCAGAAGAATGCGCCTTTATAGGATGAAGAGGAAAGCGGCGCGCTACAAACCCATCGGATCGTGAAACATCACATTAAGGTAGATATAGACACAATTTGCGTTCGGGACGTCAGACTTTCTGGGCCATAAGGCACTCTCCTATCTTTTAACTACATGATAGGAAATATTGGTGTGGCAGCAATTCTGAAAATGCACCAATTCTGGAGATGGAGAGGCCGGCTAAAGGGATAGGAGGAGGCCGGACTTTGTTTTTTTTTAACGCCATGTGTGCATGCACTGGAGGCCTACATACATGTTGTTAAATTCAGGTTTTTTTCAGCCTGATAGTCCAGAATATTTACAAGCTTGTCGCACTTTGAGACGGCGAATGTCGTCCAGTTCGTATTGGTGTTGTGTCCCTAATTCTTTCTCACATTGTGGGCAAAGAATGGGTAATTTGTTTTAGGTAGAAGAGGAATTGTGTACTGATATTGGTACCAGAAGAACGTGCCTCCATAGGATGAAGAAGAACGCGGCGCGCTACAAACCTGTCGGATCGTGAAACATCACATTAAGGTAGATATAGACACCATTTGCGTTCGGGATGTCAGACTTTCTGGGCCATCAGGCACTCTCCTATCTTTTAACTACATGATGGGAAATATTGGTGTGGCAGCAATTCTGAAAAATGCACCAATTCTGGAGATGGAAAGGCTGGCTGAAGGGGTAGGGGGAGGCCGGATTTTTTTTTTTAACACCATGTGTGCATGCACTGGAGGCCTACATACATGTTGTTAAATTCAGGGTTTTTTTCAGCCTGATAGTCCAGAATGTTTAAAAGCTTGTTGCACTTTGTGACGGCGAATGTCCTCCAGTTCGTATTGGCGTTGTGTACCTAATTCTTTCTCACATTGAGGGCAAAGAATGGGTAATTTGTTTTAGGTAGAAGAGGAATTGTGTACTACCGTAATATTGGTACCAGAAGAACGTGCCTCCATAGGATGAAGAAGAACGCGGCTCGCTACAAACCTGTCGGATCGTGAAACATCACATTAAGGTAGATATAGACACCATTTGCGTTCGGGATGTCAGACTTTCTGGGCCATCAGGCACTCTCCTATCTTTTAACTACATGATGGGAAATATTGGTGTGGCAGCAATTCTGAAAAATGCACCAATTCTGGAGATGGAAAGGCTGGCTGAAGGGGTAGGAGGAGGCCGGATTTTTTTTTTTAACACCATGTGTGCATGCACTGGAGGCCTACATACATGTTGTTAAATTCAGGGTTTTTTTCAGCCTGATAGTCCAGAATGTTTAAAAGCTTGTTGCACTTTGAGACGGCGAATGTCCTCCAGTTCGTATTGGCGTTGTGTACCTAATTCTTTCTCACATTGAGGGCAAAGAATGGGTAATTTGTTTTAGGTAGAAGAGGAATTGTGTACTACCGTAATATTGGTACCAGAAGAATGCGCCTTTATAGGATGAAGAGGAATGTGGCGCGCTACAAACCCATCGGATCGTGAAACATCACATTAAGGTAGATATAGACACCATTTGCGTTCGGGACGTTAGACTTTCTGGGCAATCAGGCACTCTCCTATCTTTTAACTACATGATAGGAAATATTGGTGTGGCAGCAATTCTGAAAAATGCACCAATTCTGGAGATGGAAAGGCTGGCTGAAGGGGTAGGAGGAGGCCAGATTTTTTTTTAACACCATGTGTGCATGCACTGGAGGCCTACATACATGTTGTTAAATTCAGGGTTTTTTTCAGCCTGATAGTCCAGAATGTTTACAAGCTTGTTGCACATTGAGACGGCGAATCTCCTCCAGTTCGTATTGGCGTTGTGTACCTATTTCTTTCTCACATTGTGGGCAAAGAATGGGTAATTTGTTTTAGGTAGAAGAGGAATTGTGTACTAATATTGGTACCAGAAGAATGCGCCTTTATAGGATGAAGAGGAACGCGGCGCGCTACAAACCCATCGGATCGTGAAACATCACATTAACGTAAATATAGACACCAATTGCGTTCGGGACGTCAGACTTTCTGGGCCATCAGGCACTCTCCTATCTTTTAACTACATGATAGGAAATATTGGTGTGGCAGCAATTCTGAAAAATGCACCAATTCTGTAGATAGAGAGGCCGGCTGAAGGGGTAGGAGGAGGCCGGATTTTTTTTTAACGCCATGTGTGCATGCACTGGAGGCCTACATACATGTTGTTAAATTCAGTTTTTTTTCAGCCTTATAGTCCAGAATATTTACAAGCTTGTCGCACTTTGAGACTGCGAATGTCCTCCAGTTCGTATTGGCGTTGTGTCCCTAATTCTTTCTCACATTGTGGGCAAAGAATGGGTAATTTGTTTTAGATAGAAGAGGAATTGTGTACTAATATTGGTACCAGAAGAATGCGCCTTTATAGGATGAAAAGGAACGCGGCGCGCTACAAACCCATCGGATCGTGAAACATCACATTAAGGTAAATATAGACACCATTTGCGTTCGGGACGTCAGACTTTCTGGGCCATCAGGCACTCTCCTATCTTTTAACTACATGATAGGAAATATTGGTGTGGCAGCAATTCTGAAAAATGCACCAATTCTGGAGATGGAGAGGCCGGCTGAAGGGGTAGGAGGACGCCGAATTTTTTTTTTAACACCATGTGTGCATGCACTGGAGGCCTACATACATGTTGTTAAATTCAGGTTTTTTTCAGCCTGATAGTCCAGAATGTTTACAAGCTTGTCGCACTTTGAGACGGCGAATGTCCTCCAGTTCGTATTGGTGTTGTGTCCCTGAATTCTTTCTCACATTGTGGGCAAAGAATGGGTAATTTGTTTTAGGTAGAAGAGGAATTGTGTACTAATATTGGTACCAGAAGAATGCGCCTTTATAGGATGAAGAGGAACGCGGCGCGCTACAAACCCATCGGATCGTGAAACATCACATTAAGGTAGATATAGACACAATTTGCGTTCGGGACGTCAGACTTTCTGGGCCATCAGGCACTCTCCTTTCTTTTAACTACATGATAGAAAATATTGGTGTGGCACCAATTCTGAAAAATGCTTTAACTCTGGAGATGGAAAGGCCGGCTGAAGGGGTAGGAGGAGGCCGGATTTTTCTTTTAACACCATGTGTGCATGCACTGGAGGCCTACATACATGTTGTTAAATTCAGTTTTTATTCAGCCTGATAGTCCAGAATGTTTACAAGCTTGTTGCACTTTGAGACGACGAATATACTCCAGTTCGTATTGGCGTTGTGTACCTAATTCTTTCTCACATTGTGGGCAAAGAATGGGTAATTTGTTTTAGGTAGAAGAGGAATTGTGTACTAATATTGGTAACAGAAGAATGCGCCTTTATAGGATGAAGAGGAACGCGGCGCGCTACAAACCCATCGGATTGTGAAACATCACATTAAGGTAGATATAGACACAATTTGCGTTCGGGACGTCAGACTTTCTGGGCCATCAGGCACTCTCCTATCTTTTAACTACATGATAGGAAATATTGGTGTGGCAGCAATTCTGAAAAATGCCGCAATTCTGGAGATGGAAAGGCCGGCTGAAGGGGTAGGAGGAGGCCGGATTATTTTTTTAACACCATGTGTGCATGCACTGGAGGCCTACATACATGTTGTTAAATTCAGGTTTTTTTCAGCCTGATAGTCCAGAATGTTTACAAGCTTGTCGCACTTTGAGACGGCGAATGTCCTCCAGTTTGTATTGGCGTTGTGTCCCTAATTCTTTCTCACATTGTGGGCAAAGAATGTGTAATTTGTTTTAGGTAGAAGAGGAATTGTGTACTAATATTGGTACCAGAAGAATGCGCCTTTATAGGATGAAGAGGAACGCGGCGCGCTACAAACCCATCGGATCGTGAAACATCACATTAAGGTAGGTATAGATACAATTTGCGTTCGGGGCGTCAGACTTTCTGGGCCATAAGGCACTCTACTGTCTTTTAACTACATGATAGGAAATATTGGTGTGGCAGCAATTCTGAAAAATGCACCAATTCTGGAGATGGAGAGGCCGGCTGAAGGGGTAGGAGGAGGCCGGTTTTTTTTTAACGCCATGTGTGCATGCACTGGAGGCCTACATACATGTTGTTAAATTCAGTTTTTTTTCAGCCTGATAGTCCAGAATGTTTACAAGCTTGTGGCACTTTGAGACGGCGAATGTCCTCCAGTTTGTATTGGCGTTGTGTCCCTAATTCTTTCTCACATTGTGGGCAAAGAATGGGTAATTTGTTTTAGGTAGAAGAGGAATTGTGTACTGATATTGGTACCAGAAGAACGCGCCTCCATAGGATGAAGAAGAACGCGGCACGCTAAAAACCTGTCGGATCGTGAAACATCACATTAAGGTAGATATAGACACTATTTGCGTTCGGGACGTCAGACTTTCTGGGCAATCAGGCACTCTCCTATCTTTTAACTACTCGATAGGAAATATTGGTGTGGCAGCAATTCTGAAAAAGGCACCAATTCTGGAGATGGAGAGGCTGGCTGAAGGGGTAGGAGGAGGCCGGATTTTGTTTTTTAACACCATGTGTGCATGCACTGGAGGCCTACATGCATGTTGTTAAATTCAGTTTTTTTTCAGCCTGATAGTCCAGAATGTTTACAAGCTTGTTGCACATTAAGACGGCGAATCTCCTCCAGTTCGTATTGGCGTTGTTTACCTAATTCTTTCTCACATTGTGGGCAAAGAATGGGTAATTTGTTTTAGGTAGAAGAGGAATTGTGTACTAATATTGGTACCAGAAGAATGCGCCTTTATAGGATGAAGAGGAACGCGGCGCGCTACAAACCCATCGGATCGTGAAACATCACATTAAGGTAGATATAGACACAATTTGCATTCGGGACGTCAGACTTTCTGGGCCATCAGGCACTCTCCTATCTTTTAACTACATGATGGGAAATATTGGTGTGGCAGCAATTCTGAAAAATGCACCAGTTCTGGAGATGGAAAGGCCGGCTGAAGGGGTAGGAGGAGGCCGGATTTTTTTTTTAACACCATGTGTGCATGCACTGGAGGCCTACATACATGTTGTTAAATTCAGTTTTTTTTCAGCCTGATAGTCCAGAATGTTTACCAGCTTGTTGCACTTTGAGACGGCGAATGTCCTCCAGTTCGTATTGGCGTTGTGTCCCTAATTCTTTCTCACATTGTGGGCAAAGAATGGGTAATTTGTTTTAGGTAGAAGAGGAATTGTGTACTAATATTGGTACCAGAAGAATGCGCCTCCATAGGATGAAGAGGAACGCGGCGCGCTACAATCCCATCGGATCGTGAAACATCACATTAAGGTAGATATAGACACTGTTTGCGTTCGGGACGTCAGACTTTCTGGGCAATCAGGCACTCTCCTATCTTTTAAATACTTGATAGGAAATATTGGTGTGGCAGCAATTCTGAAAAATGCACCAATTCTGGAGATGGAGAGGCCGGCTAAAGGGGTAGGAGGAGGCCGGATTTTTTTTTTTAACGCCATGTGTGCATGCACTGGAGGCCTACATACATGTTGTTAAATTCAGGTTTTGTTCAGCCTGATAGTCCAGAATATTTAAAAGCTTGTCGCACTTTGAGACGGCGAATGTCCTCCAGTTTGTATTGGCGTTGTGTCCCTAATTCTTTCTCACATTGTGGGCAAAGAATGGGTAATTTGTTTTAGGTAGAAGAGGAATTGTATACTAATATTGGTACCAGAAGAATGCGCCTTTATAGGATGAAGAGGAACGCGGCGCGCTACAAACCCATCGGATCGTGAAACATCACATTAAGGTAGATATACACACAATTTGCGTTCGGGTCGTCAGACTTTCTGGGCCATCAGGCACTCTCCTATCTTTTAACTACATGATAGGAAATATTGGTGTGGCAGCAATTCTGAAAAATGCACCAGTTCTGGAGATGGAAAGGCCGGCTGAAGGGGTAGGAGGAGGCCGGATTTTTTTTTTAACACCATGTGTGCATGCACTGGAGGCCTACATACATGTTGTTAAATACAGTTTTTTTTCAGCCTGATAGTCCAGAATGTTTACAAGCTTGTCGCACTTTGAGACTGCGAATGTCCTCCAGTTCGTATTGGCGTTGTGTCCCTAATTCTTTCTCACATTGTGGGCAAAGAATGGGTAATTTGTTTTAGGTAGAAGAGGAATTGTGTACTAATATTGGTACCAGAAGAATGCGCCTTTATAGGATGAAGAGGAACGTGGCGCGCTACAAACCCATCGGATCGTGAAACATCACATTAAGGTAGATATAGACACCATTTGCGTTCGGGACGTCAGACTTTCTGGGCTATCAGGCACTCTCCTATCTTTTAACTACATGATAGGAAATATTGATGTGGCAGCAATTCTGAAAAATGCACCAATTCTGGAGATGGAAAGGCCGGCTGAAGGGGTAGGAGGAGGCCGGATTTTTGTTTTTTTAACACCATGTGTGCATACACTGGAGGCCTACATACATGTTGTTAAATTCAGTTTTTTTTCAGCCTGATAGTCCAGAATGTTTACAAGCTTCTTGCACATTGAGACGGCGAATCTCCTCCAGTTCGTATTGGCGTTGTTTACCTAATTCTTTCTCACATTGTGGGCAAAGAATGGGTAATTTGTTTTAGGTAGAAGAGGAATTGTGTACTAATATTGGTACCAGAAGAATGCGCCTTTATAGGATGAAGAGGAAAGCGGCGCGCTACAAACCCATCGGATCGTGAAACATCACATTAAGGTAGATATAGACACAATTTGCGTTCGGGACGTCAGACTTTCTGGGCCATAAGGCACTCTCCTATCTTTTAACTACATGATAGGAAATATTGGTGTGGCAGCAATTCTGAAAATGCACCAATTCTGGAGATGGAGAGGCCGGCTAAAGGGGTAGGAGGAGGCCGGACTTTTTTTTTTTTAACGCCATGTGTGCATGCACTGGAGGCCTACATACATGTTGTTAAATTCAGGTTTTTTTCAGCCTGATAGTCCAGAATATTTACAAGCTTGTCGCACTTTGAGACGGCGAATGTCGTCCAGTTCGTATTGGTGTTGTGTCCCTAATTCTTTCTCACATTGTGGGCAAAGAATGGGTAATTTGTTTTAGGTAGAAGAGGAATTGTGTACTGATATTGGTACCAGAAGAACGTGCCTCCATAGGATGAAGAAGAACGCGGCGCGCTACAAACCTGTCGGATCGTGAAACATCACATTAAGGTAGATATAGACACCATTTGCGTTCGGGATGTCAGACTTTCTGGGCCATCAGGCACTCTCCTATCTTTTAACTACATGATGGGAAATATTGGTGTGGCAGCAATTCTGAAAAATGCACCAATTCTGGAGATGGAAAGGCTGGCTGAAGGGGTAGGAGGAGGCCGGATTTTTTTTTTTAACACCATGTGTGCATGCACTGGAGGCCTACATACATGTTGTTAAATTCAGGGTTTTTTTCAGCCTGATAGTCCAGAATGTTTAAAAGCTTGTTGCACTTTGAGACGGCGAATGTCCTCCAGTTCGTATTGGCGTTGTGTACCTAATTCTTTCTCACATTGAGGGCAAAGAATGGGTAATTTGTTTTAGGTAGAAGAGGAATTGTGTACTACCGTAATATTGGTACCAGAAGAACGTGCCTCCATAGGATGAAGAAGAACGCGGCGCGCTACAAACCTGTCGGATCGTGAAACATCACATTAAGGTAGATATAGACACCATTTGCGTTCGGGATGTCAGACTTTCTGGGCCATCAGGCACTCTCCTATCTTTTAACTACATGATGGGAAATATTGGTGTGGCAGCAATTCTGAAAAATGCACCAATTCTGGAGATGGAAAGGCTGGCTGAAGGGGTAGGAGGAGGCCGGATTTTTTTTTTTAACACCATGTGTGCATGCACTGGAGGCCTACATACATGTTGTTAAATTCAGGGTTTTTTTCAGCCTGATAGTCCAGAATGTTTAAAAGCTTGTTGCACTTTGAGACGGCGAATGTCCTCCAGTTCGTATTGGCGTTGTGTACCTAATTCTTTCTCACATTGAGGGCAAAGAATGGGTAATTTGTTTTAGGTAGAAGAGGAATTGTGTACTACCGTAATATTGGTACCAGAAGAATGCGCCTTTATAGGATGAAGAGGAATGTGGCGCGCTACAAACCCATCGGATCGTGAAACATCACATTAAGGTAGATATAGACACCATTTGCGTTCGGGACGTTAGACTTTCTGGGCAATCAGGCACTCTCCTATCTTTTAACTACATGATAGGAAATATTGGTGTGGCAGCAATTCTGAAAAATGCACCAATTCTGGAGATGGAAAGGCTGGCTGAAGGGGTAGGAGGAGGCCAGATTTTTTTTTAACACCATGTGTGCATGCACTGGAGGCCTACATACATGTTGTTAAATTCAGGGTTTTTTTCAGCCTTATAGTCCAGAATATTTACAAGCTTGTCGCACTTTGAGACTGCGAATGTCCTCCAGTTCGTATTGGCGTTGTGTCCCTAATTCTTTCTCACATTGTGGGCAAAGAATGGGTAATTTGTTTTAGATAGAAGAGGAATTGTGTACTAATATTGGTACCAGAAGAATGCGCCTTTATAGGATGAAAAGGAACGCGGTGCGCTACAAACCCATCGGATCGTGAAACATCACATTAAGGTAAATATAGACACCATTTGCGTTCGGGACGTCAGACTTTCTGGGCCATCAGGCACTCTCCTATCTTTTAACTACATGATAGGAAATATTGGTGTGGCAGCAATTCTGAAAAATGCACCAATTCTGGAGATGGAGAGGCCGGCTGAAGGGGTAGGAGGACGCCGAATTTTTTTTTTAACACCATGTGTGCATGCACTGGAGGCCTACATACATGTTGTTAAATTCAGGTTTTTTTCAGCCTGATAGTCCAGAATGTTTACAAGCTTGTCGCACTTTGAGACGGCGAATGTCCTCCAGTTCGTATTGGTGTTGTGTCCCTGAATTCTTTCTCACATTGTGGGCAAAGAATGGGTAATTTGTTTTAGGTAGAAGAGGAATTGTGTACTAATATTGGTACCAGAAGAATGCGCCTTTATAGGATGAAGAGGAACGCGGCGCGCTACAAACCCATCGGATCGTGAAACATCACATTAAGGTAGATATAGACACAATTTGCGTTCGGGACGTCAGACTTTCTGGGCCATCAGGCACTCTCCTTTCTTTTAACTACATGATAGAAAATATTGGTGTGGCACCAATTCTGAAAAATGCTTTAACTCTGGAGATGGAAAGGCCGGCTGAAGGGGTAGGAGGAGGCCGGATTTTTCTTTTAACACCATGTGTGCATGCACTGGAGGCCTACATACATGCTGTTAAATTCATGTTTTTTTCAGCCTGATAGTCCAGAATATTTACAAGCTTGTCGCACTTTGAGACGGCGAATGTCCTCCAGTTCGTATTGGCGTTGTGTCCCTAATTCTTTCTCACATTGTGGGCAAAGAATGGGTAATTTGTTTTACGTAGAAGAGGAATTGTGTACTGATATTGGAACCAGAAGAACGCGCCTCCACAAGATGAAGAAGAACGCGGCGCCCTACAAACCCATCGGATTGTGAAACATCACATTAAGGTAGATATAGACACAATTTGCGTTCGGGACGTCAGACTTTCTAGGCCATAAGGCACTCCCCTATCTTTTAACTACATGATAGGAAATATTGGTGTGGCAGCAATTCTGAAAAATGCACCAATTCTGGAGATGGAAAGGCTGGCTGAAGGGGTAGGAGGAGGCCAGATTTTTTTTTAACACCATGTGTGCATGCACTGGAGGCCTACATACATGTTGTTAAATTCAGGGTTTTTTTCAGCCTGATAGTCCAGAATGTTTACAAGCTTGTTGCACATTGAGACGGCGAATCTCCTCCAGTTCGTATTGGCGTTGTGTACCTATTTCTTTCTCACATTGTGGGCAAAGAATGGGTAATTTGTTTTAGGTAGAAGAGGAATTGTGTACTAATATTGGTACCAGAAGAATGCGCCTTTATAGGATGAAGAGGAACGCGGCGCGCTACAAACCCATCGGATCGTGAAACATCACATTAAGGTAGATATAGACACAATTTGCATTCGGGACGTCAGACTTTCTGGCCCATCAGGCACTCTCCTATCTTTTAACTACATGATAGGAAATATTGGTGTGGCAGCAATTCTGAAAAATGCACCAATTCTGTAGATAGAGAGGCCAGCTGAAGGGGTAGGAGGAGGCCGGATTTTTTTTTAACGCCATGTGTGCATGCACTGGAGGCCTACATACATGTTGTTAAATTCAGTTTTTTTTCAGCCTTATAGTCCAGAATATTTACAAGCTTGTCGCACTTTGAGACTGCGAATGTCCTCCAGTTCGTATTGGCGTTGTGTCCCTAATTCTTTCTCACATTGTGGGCAAAGAATGGGTAATTTGTTTTAGATAGAAGAGGAATTGTGTACTAATATTGGTACCAGAAGAATGCGCCTTTATAGGATGAAAAGGAACGCGGCGCGCTACAAACCCATCGGATCGTGAAACATCACATTATGGTAAATATAGACACCATTTGCGTTCGGGACGTCAGACTTTCTGGGCCATCAGGCACTCTCCTATCTTTTAACTACATGATAGGAAATATTGGTTTGGCACCAATTCTGAAAAATGCTTTAACTCTGGAGATGGAAAGGCCGGCTGAAGGGTTAGGAGGAGGCCGGATTTTTCTTTTAACACCATGTGTGCATGCACTGGAGGCCTACATACATGCTGTTAAATTCATGTTTTTTTCAGCCTGATAGTCCAGAATATTTACAAGCTTGTCGCACTTTGAGACGGCGAATGTCCTCCAGTTCGTATTGGCGTTGTGTCCCTAATTCTTTCTCACATTGTGGGCAAAGAATGGGTAATTTGTTTTAGGTAGAAGAGGAATTGTGTACTGATATTGGAACCAGAAGAACGCGCCTCCACAAGATGAAGAAGAACGCAGCGCCCTACAAACCCATCGGATTGTGAAACATCACATTAAGGTAGATATAGACACAATTTGCGTTCGGGACGTCAGACTTTCTAGGCCATAAGGCACTCCCCTATCTTTTAACTACATGATAGGAAATATTGGTGTGGCAGCAATTCTAAAAAATGCACCAATTCTGGAGATGAAGAGGCCGGCTGAAGGGGTAGGAGGAGGCCGGATTTTTTTTTAACGCCATGTGTGCATGCACTGGAGGCCTACATACATGTTGTTAAATTCAGGTTTTTTTCAGCCTGATAGTCCAGAATGTTTACAAGCTTGTCGTACTTTGAGACGGCGAATGTCCTCCAGTTCGTATTGGCGTTGTGTCCCTAATTCTTTCTCACATTTTGGGCAAAGAATGGGTAATTTGTTTTAGGTAGAAGAGGAATTGTGTACTAATATTGGTACCAGAAGAATGCGCCTTTATAGGATGAAGAGGAACGCGGCGCGCTACAAACCCATCGGATCGTGAAACATCACATTAAGGTAGATATAGACACAATTTGCGTTCGGGCGTCAGACTTTCTGGGCCATAAGGCACTCTCCTATCTTTTAACTATATGATAGGAAATATTGGTGTGGCAGCAATTCTGAAAAATGCACCAATTCTGGAGATGGAAAGGCCGGCTGAAGGGGTAGGAGGAGGCCGGATTTTTTTTTTAACACCATGTGTGCATGCACTGGAGGCCTACATACATGTTGTTAAATTCAGGTTTTTTTCAGCCTGATAGTCCAGAATGTTTACAAGGTTGTTGCACATTGAGACGGCGAATCTGCTCCAGTTCGTATTGGCGTTGTTTACCTAATTCTTTCTCACATTGTGGGCAAAGAATGGGTAATTTGTTTTAGGTAGAAGAGGAATTGTGTACTAATATTGGTACCAGAAGAATGCGCCTTTATAGGATGAAAAGGAATGCGGCGCGCTACAAACCCATCAGATCGTGAAACATCACATTAAGGTAGATATAGACACCATTTGCGTTCGGGACGTCAGACTTTCTGGGCCATCAGGCACTCTCCTATCTTTTAACTACATGATAGGAAATATTGGTGTGGCAGCAATTCTAAAAAATGCACCAATTCTGGAGATGGAGAGGCCGGCTGAAGGGGTAGGAGGAGGCTGGATTTTTTTTTTAACACCATGTGTGCATGCACTGGAGGCCTACATACATGTTGTTAAATTCAGTTTTTTTTTCAGCCTGATAGTCCAGAATGTTTACAAGCTTGTTGCACTTTGAGACGACGAATGTCTTCCAGTTCGTATTGGCGTTGTGTACCTAATTCTTTCTCACATTGTGGGCAAAGAATGGGTAATTTTTTTTAGGTAGAAGAGGAATTGTGTACTAATATTGGTACCAGAAGAATGCGCCTTTATAGGATGAAGAGGAACGCGGCGCGCTACAAACCCATCGGATTGTGAAACATCACATTAAGGTAGATATAGACACAATTTGCGTTCGGGACGTCAGACATTCTGGGCCATCAGGCACTCTCCTATCTTTTAATACATGATAGAAAATATTGGTGTGGCACCAATTCTGAAAAATGCACTAACTCTGGAGATGGAAAGGCCGGCTGAAGGGGTAGGAGGAGGCCGGATTTTTCTTTTAACACCATGTGTGCATGCACTGGAGGCCTACATACATGTTGTTAAATTCAGTTTTTATTCAGCCTGATAGTCCAGAATGTTTACAAGCTTGTTGCACTTTGAGACGACGAATATCCTCCAGTTCGTATTGGCGTTGTGTACCTAATTCTTTCTCACATTGTGGGCAAAGAATGGGTAATTTGTTTTAGGTAGAAGAGGAATTGTGTACTAATATTGGTACCAGAAGAATGCGCCTTTATGAGATGAAGAGGAACGCGGCGCGCTACAAACCCATCGGATTGTGAAACATCACATTAAGGTAGATATAGACACAATTTGCGTTCGGGACGTCAGACTTTCTGGGCAATCAGGCACTCTCCTATCTTTTAACTACATGATAGGAAATATTGGTGTGGCAGCAATTCTGAAAAATGCACCAATTCTGGAGATGGAGAGGCCGGCTGAAGGGGTAGGAGGAGGCCGGATTTCTTTTTTAACGCCATGTGTGCATGCACTGGAGGCCTACATACATGTTGTTAAATTCAGGTTTTTTTCAGCCTGATAGTCCAGAATGTTTACAAGCTTGTCGCACTTTGAGACGGCGAATGTCCTCCAGTTCGTATTGGCGTTGTGTCCCTAATTCTTTCTCACATTGTGGGCAAAGAATGGGTAATTTTTTTTAGGTAGTAGAGGAATTGTGTACTAATATTGGTACCAGAAGAATGCGCCTTTATAGGATGAAGAGGGACGCGGCGCGCTACAAACCCATCGGATTGTGAAACATCACATTAAGGTAGATATAGACACAATTTGCGTTCGGGACGTCAGACATTCTGGGCCATCAGGCACTCTCCTATCTTTTAACTACATGATAGAAAATATTGTTGTGGCAACAATTCTGAAAAATGCACTAACTCTGGAGATGGAAAGGCCGGCTGAAGGGGTAGGAGGAGGCCGGATTTTTCTTTTAACACCATGTGTGCATGCACTGGAGGCCTACATACATGTTGTTAAATTCAGTTTTTATTCAGCCTGATAGTCCAGAATGTTTACAAGCTTGTTGCACTTTGAGACGACGAATATCCTCCAGTTCGTATTGGCGTTGTGTACCTAATTCTTTCTCACATTGTGGGCAAAGAATGGGTAATTTGTTTTAGGTAGAAGAGGAATTGTGTACTAATATTGGTACCAGAAGAATGCGCCTTTATGAGATGAAGAGGAACGCGGCGCGCTACAAACCCATCGGATTGTGAAACATCACATTAAGGTAGATATAGACACAATTTGCGTTCGGGACGTCAGACTTTCTGGGCCATCAGGCACTCTCCTATCTTTTAACTACATGATAGGAAATATTGGTGTGGCAGCAATTCTGAAAAATGCACCAATTCTGGAGATGGAGAGGCCGGCTGAAGGGGTAGGAGGAGGCCGGATTTTTCTTTTAACACCATGTGTGCATGCACTGGAGGCCTACATACATGTTGTTAAATTCAGTTTTTATTCAGCCTGATAGTCCAGAATGTTTACAAGCTTGTTGCACTTTGAGACGACGAATATCCTCCAGTTCGTATTGGCGTTGTGTACCTAATTCTTTCTCACATTGTGGGCAAAGAATGGGTAATTTGTTTTAGGTAGAAGAGGAATTGTGTACTAATATTGGTACCAGAAGAATGCGCCTTTATGAGATGAAGAGGAACGCGGCGCGCTACAAACCCATCGGATTGTGAAACATCACATTAAGGTAGATATAGACACAATTTGCGTTCGGGACGTCAGACTTTCTGGGCAATCAGGCACTCTCCTATCTTTTAACTACATGATAGGAAATATTGGTGTGGCAGCAATTCTGAAAAATGCACCAATTCTGGAGATGGAGAGGCCGGCTGAAGGGGTAGGAGGAGGCCGGATTTTTTTTTTAACACCATGTGTGCATGCACTGGAGGCCTACATACATGTTGTTAAATTCAGTTTTTATTCAACCTGATAGTCCAGAATGTTTACAAGCTTGTTGCACTTTGAGACGACGAATATCCTCCAGTTCGTATTGGCGTTGTGTACCTAATTCTTTCTCACATTGTGGGCAAAGAATGGGTAATTTGTTTTAGGTAGAAGAGGAATTGTGTACTAATATTGGTACCAGAAGAATGCGCCTTTATGAGATGAAGAGGAACGCGGCGCGCTACAAACCCATCGGATTGTGAAACATCACATTAAGGTAGATATAGACACAATTTGCGTTCGGGACGTCAGACTTTCTGGGCAATCAGGCACTCTCCTATCTTTTAACTACATGATAGGAAATATTGGTGTGGCAGCAATTCTGAAAAATGCACCAATTCTGGAGATGGAGAGGCCGGCTGAAGGGGTAGGAGGAGGCCGGATTTTTTTTTAACGCCATGTGTGCATGCACTGGAGGCCTACATACATGTTGTTAAATTCAGTTTTTATTCAGCCTGATAGTCCAGAATGTTTACAAGCTTGTTGCACTTTGAGACGACGAATATCCTCCAGTTTGTATTGGCGTTGTGTACCTAATTCTTTCTCACATTGTGGGCAAAGAATGGGTAATTTGTTTTAGGTAGAAGAGGAATTGTGTACTAATATTGGTACCAGAAGAATGCGCCTTTATAAGATGAAGAGGAACGCGGCGCGCTACAAACCCATCGGATCGTGAAACATCACATTAAGGTAGATATAGACACAATTTGCGTTCGGGACGTCAGACTTTCTGGGCCATCAGGCACTCTCCTATCTTTTAACTACATGATAGGAAATATTGGTGTGGCAGCAATTCTGAAAAATGCACCAATTCTGGAGATGGAGAGGCCGGCTGAAGGGGTAGGAGGAGGCCGGATTTTTTTTTAACGCCATGTGTGCATGCACTGGAGGCCTACATACATGTTGTTAAATTCAGGTTTTTTTCAGCCTGATAGTCCAGAATGTTTACAAGCTTGTCGCACTTTGAGATGGCGAATGTCCTCCAGTTCGTATTGGCGTTGTGTCCCTAATTCTTTCTCACATTGTGGGCAAAGAATGGGTAATTTGTTTTAGGTAGAAGAGGAATTGTGTACTAATATTAGTACCAGAAGAATGCGCCTTTATAGGATGAAGAGGAACGCGGCGCGCTACAAACCCATCGGATCGTGAAACATCACATTAAGGTAGATATAGACACCATTTGCGTTCGGGACGTCAGACTTTCTGGGCTATCAGGCACTCTCCTATCTTTTAACTACATGATAGGAAATATTGATGTGGCAGCAATTCTGAAAAATGCACCAATTCTGGAGATGAAAAGGCCGGCTGAAGGGGTAGGAGGAGGCCGGATTTTTTTTTTAACACCATGTGTGCATGCACTGGAGGCCTACATACATGTTGTTAAATTCAGGTTTTTTTCAGCCTGATAGTCCAGAATGTTTACAAGCTTGTTGCACATTGAGACGGCGAATCTCCTCCAGTTCGTATTGGCGTTGTTTACCTAATTCTTTCTCACATTGTGGGCAAAGAATGGGTAATTTGTTTTAGGTAGAAGAGGAATTGTGTACTAATATTGGTACCAGAAGAATGCGCCTTTATAGGATGAAGAGGAACGCGGCGCGCTACAAACCCATCGGATCGTGAAACATCACATTAAGGTAGATATAGACACAATTTGCGTTCGGGAGGTCAGACTTTCTGGGCCATCAGGCACTCTCCTATCTTTTAACTACATGATAGAATATATTGGTGTGGCACCAATTCTGAAAAATGCACTAACTCTGGAGATGGAAAGGCCGGCTGAAGGGGTAGGAGGAGGCCGGATTTTTCTTTTAACACTTTGTGTGCATGCACTGGAGGCCTACATACATGTTGTTAAATTCAGTTTTTATTCAGCCTGATAGTCCAGAATGTTTACAAGCTTGTTGCACTTTGAGACGACGAATATCCTCCAGTTCGTATTGGCGTTGTGTACCTAATTCTTTCTCACATTGTGGGCAAAGAATGGGTAATTTGTTTTAGGTAGAAGAGGAATTGTGTACTAATATTGGTACCAGAAGAATGCGCCTTTATAGGATGAAGAGGAACGCGGCGCGCTACAAACCCATCGGATCGTGAAACATCACATTAAGGTAGATATAGACACAATTTGCGTTCGGGAGGTCAGACTTTCTGGGCCATCAGGCACTCTCCTATCTTTTAACTACATGATAGAATATATTGGTGTGGCACCAATTCTGAAAAATGCACTAACTCTGGAGATGGAAAGGCCGGCTGAAGGGGTAGGAGGAGGCCGGATTTTTCTTTTAACACTTTGTGTGCATGCACTGGAGGCCTACATACATGTTGTTAAATTCAGTTTTTATTCAGCCTGATAGTCCAGAATGTTTACAAGCTTGTTGCACTTTGAGACGACGAATATCCTCCAGTTCGTATTGGCGTTGTGTACCTAATTCTTTCTCACATTGAGGGCAAAGAATGGGTAATTTGTTTTAGGTAGAAGAGGAATTGTGTACTAATATTGGTACCAGAAGAATGCGCCTTTATAGGATGAAAAGGAACGCGGCGCGCTACAAACCCATCGGATCGTGAAACATCACATTAAGGTAGATATAGACACCATTTGTGTTAGGGACGTCATACTTTCTGGGCCATAAGGCACTCTCCTATCTTTTAACTACATGATAGGAAATATTGGTGTGGCAGCAATTCTGAAAATGCACCAATTCTGGAGATGGAGAGACCGGCTAAAGGGGTAGGAGGAGGCCGGTTTTTTTTTTTTTTAACGCCATGTGTGCATGCACTGGAGGCCTACATACATGTTGTTAAATTCAGGTTTTTTTCAGCCTGATAGTCGAGAATATTTACAAGCTTGTCGCACTTTGAGACGGCGAATGTCCTCCAGTTCGTATTGGTGTTGTGTACCTAATTCTTTCTCACATTGTGGGCAAAGAATGGGTAATTTGTTTTAGATAGAAGAGGAATTGTGTACTAATATTGGTACCAGAAGAATGCGCCTTTATAGGATGAAAAGGAACGCGGCGCGCTACAAACCCATCGGATCGTGAAACATCACATTAAGGTAGATATAGACACAATTTGCGTTCGGGTCGTCAGACTTTCTGGGCCATCAGGCACTCTCCTATCTTTTAACTACATGATAGGAAATATTGGTGTGGCAGCAATTCTGAAAAATGCACCAATTCTGGAGATGGAGAGGCCGGCTAAAGAGATAGGAGGAGGCCGGATTTTTAACGCCATGTGTGCATGCACTGGAGGCCTACATACATGTTGTTAAATTCAGGTTTTTTTCAGCCTGATAGTCCAGAATGTTTACAAGCTTGTTGCACTTTGAGACGGCGAATGTCCTCCAGTTCGTGTTGGCGTTGTGTACCTAATTCTTTCTCACATTGTGGGCAAAGAATGGGTAATTTGTTTTAGGTAGAAGAGGAATTGTGTACTGATATTGGTACCAGAAGAACGCGCCTCCATAGGATGAAGAAGAACGCGGCGCGCTACAAACCTGTCGGATCGTGAAACATCACATTAAGGTAGATATAGACACCATTTGCGTTCGGGACGTCAGACTTTCTGGGCCATAAGGCACTCTCCTATCTTTTAACTACATGATAGGAAATATTGGTGTTGCAGCAATTCTGAAAAATGCACCAATTCTGGAGATGGAGAGGCCGGCTGAAGGGGTAGGAGGAGGCCGGATTTTTTTTTTTAACGCCATGTGTGCATGCACTGGAGGCCTACATACATGTTGTTAAATTCAGGTTTTTTTCAGCCTGATAGTCCAGAATATTTACAAGCTTGTCGCACTTTGAGACGGCGAATGTCCTCCAGTTCGTATTGGCGTTGTGTCCCTAATTCTTTCTCACATTGTGGGCAAAGAATGGGTAATTTGTTTTAGGTAGAAGAGGAATTGTATACTGATATTGGTACCAGAAGAACGCGCCTCCATAGGATGAAGAAGAACGCGGCGCACTACAAACCTGTCGGATCGTGAAACATCACATTAAGGTAGATATAGACACCATTTGCGTTCGGGACGTCAGACTTTCTGGGCCATTAGGCACTCTCCTATCTTTTAACTACATGATAGGAAATATTGGTATGGCAGCAATTCTGAAAAATGCACCAATTCTGGAGATGGAGAGGCCGGCTGAAGGGGTAGGAGGAAGCCGGATTTTTTTTTTAACGCCATGTGTGCATGCACTGGAGGCCTACATACATGTTGTTAAATTCAGGTTTTTTTCAGCCTTATAGTCCAGAATATTTACAAGCTTGTGGCACTTTGAGACGGCGAATGTCTTCCAGTTCGTATTGGCGTTGTGTCCCTAATTCTTTCTCACATTGTGGGCAAAGAATGGGTAATTTGTTTTAGGTAGAAGAGGAATTCTGTACTAATATTGGTACCAGAAGAATGCGCCTTTATAGAATGAAAAGGAACGCGGCGTGCTACAAACCCATCGGATCCTGAAACATCACATTAAGGTAGATATAGACACCATTTGCGTTCCGGACGTCAGACTTTCTGGGCCATCAGGCACTCTCCTATCTTTTAACTACATGATAGGAAATATTGGTGTGGCAGCAATTCTGAAAAATGCACCAATTCTGGAGATGGAAAGGCCGGCTGAAGGGGTAGGAGGAGGCCGGATTTTTTTTTAACACCATGTGTGCATGCACTGGAGGCCTACATACATGTTGTTAAATTCCATTTTTTTTCAGCCTGATGGTCCAGAATGTTTACAAGCTTGTTGCACTTTGAGACGGCGAATGTCCTCCAGTTCGTGTTGGCGTTGTGTACCTAATTCTTTCTCACATTGTGGGCAAAGAATGGGTAATTTGTTTTAGGTAGAAGAGGAATTGTGTACTAATATTGGTACCAGAAGAATGCGCCTTTATAGGATGAAGAGGAACATGGCGCGCTACAAACCCATCGGATCATGGAACATCACATTAAGGTAGATATAGACACAATTTGCGTTCGGGACGTCAGACTTTCTGGGCCATCAGGCACTCTCCTATATTTTAACTACATGATAGGAAATATTGGTGTGGCAGCAATTCTGAAAAATGCACCAATTCTGGAGATGGAGAGGCCGGCTAAAGGGGTAGGAGGAGGTCGGATTTTTTTTTTTTTAACCCCATGTGTGCATGCACTGGAGGCCTACATATATGTTGTTAAATTCAGGTTTTTTCAGCCTGATAGTCCAGAATATTTACAAGCTTGTCGCACTTTGAGACGGCGAATGTCCTCCATTTTGTATTGGCGTTGTGTCCCTAA
Organism: Rhinoderma darwinii; assembly: GCF_050947455.1. Lineage (NCBI taxonomy): Eukaryota > Metazoa > Chordata > Amphibia > Anura > Rhinodermatidae > Rhinoderma > Rhinoderma darwinii. The sequence continues at coordinate 220,326,596 of NC_134688.1, forward strand.
TTCTTTCTCACATTGAGGGCAAAGAATGGGTAATTTGTTTTAGGTAGAAGAGGAATTCTGTACTAATATTGGTACCAGAAGAATGCGCCTTTATAGGATGAAAAGGAACGCGGCGTGCTACAAACCCATCGGATCCTGAAACATCACATTAAGGTAGATATAGACACAATTTGCGTTCGGGTCGTCAGACTTTCTGGGCCATCAGGCACTCTCCTATCTTTTAACTACATGATAGGAAATATTGGTGTGGCAGCAATTCTGAAAAATGCACCAATTCTGGAGATGGAAAGGCCGGCTGAAGGGGTAGGAGGAGGCCGGATTTTTTTTTAACACCATGTGTGCATGCACTGGAGGCCTACATACATGTTGTTAAATTCCATTTTTTTTCAGCCTGATGGTCCAGAATGTTTACAAGCTTGTTGCACTTTGAGACGGCGAATGTCCTCCAGTTCGTGTTGGCGTTGTGTACCTAATTCTTTCTCACATTGTGGGCAAAGAATGGGTAATTTGTTTTAGGTAGAAGAGGAATTGTGTACTAATATTGGTACCAGAAGAATGCGCCTTTATAGGATGAAGAGGAACATGGCGCGCTACAAACTAATCGGATCATGGAACATCACATTAAGGTAGATATAGACACAATTTGCGTTCGGGACGTCAGACTTTCTGGGCCATCAGGCACTCTCCTATATTTTAACTACATGATAGGAAATATTGGTGTGGCAGCAATTCTGAAAAATGCACCAATTCTGGAGATGGAGAGGCCGGCTAAAGGGGTAGGAGGAGGTCGGATTTTTTTTTTTAACCCCATGTGTGCATGCACTGGAGGCCTACATATATGTTGTTAAATTCAGGTTTTTTCAGCCTGATAGTCCAGAATATTTACAAGCTTGTCGCACTTTGAGACGGCGAATGTCCTCCATTTTGTATTGGCGTTGTGTCCCTAATTCTTTCTCACATTGAGGGCAAAGAATGGGTAATTTGTTTTAGGTAGAAGAGGAATTCTGTACTAATATTGGTACCAGAAGAATGCGCCTTTATAGGATGAAAAGGAACGCGGCGTGCTACAAACCCATCGGATCCTGAAACATCACATTAAGGTAGATATAGACACAATTTGCGTTCGGGTCGTCAGACTTTCTGGGCCATCAGGCACTCTCCTATCTTTTAACTACATGATAGGAAATATTGGTGTGGCAGCAATTCTGAAAAATGCACCAATTCTGGAGATAGAGAGGCCGGCTGAAGGGGTAGGAGGAGGCCGGATTTTTTTTTTAACACCATGTGTGCATGCACTGGAGGCCTACATACATGTTGTTAAATTCAGGTTTTTTCAGCCTGATAGTCCAGAATATTTACAAGCTTGTTGCACTTTGAGACGGTGAATGTCCTCCAGTTCGTATTGGCGTTGTGTACCTAATTCTTTCTCACATTGTGGGCAAAGAATAGGTAATTTGTTTTAGGTAGAAGAGGAATTGTGTACTAATATTGGTACCAGAAGAATGCGCCTTTATAGGAAGAAAAGGAACGCGGCACGCTACAAACCCATCGGATCGTGGAACATCACATTAAGGTAGATATAGACACAATTTGCGTTCGGGACGTCAGACTTTCTGGGCCATCAGGCACTCTCCTATCGTTTAACTACATGATAGGAAATATTGGTGTGGCAGCAATTCTGAAAAATGCACCAATTCTGGAGATGGAGAGGCCGGCTGAAGGGGTAGGAGGAAGCCGGATTTTTTTTTTAACGCCATGTGTGCATGCACTGGAGGCCTACATACATGTTGTTAAATTCAGGTTTTTTTCAGCCTGATAGTCCAGAATATTTACAAGCTTGTCACACTTTGAGACGGCGAATGTCCTCCAGTTCGTATTGGCGTTGTGTACCTAATTCTTTCTCACATTGAGGGCAAAGAATAGGTAATTTGTTTTAGGTAGAAGAGGAATTTTGTACTAATATTGGTACCAGAAGAATGCGCCTTTGTAGGATGAAAAGTAAACGCGGCGCGCTACAAACCCATCGGATCGTGAAACATCACATTGAAGGTAGATATAGACACAATTTGCGTTCGGGACGTCAGACTTTCTGGGCCATAAGTTACTCCCCTATCTTTTAACTACATGATAGGAAATATTGGTGTGGCAGCAATTCTGAAAAATGCACCAATTCTGGAGATGGAAAGGCCGGCTGAAGGGGTAGGAGGAGGCCGGATTTTTCTTTTAACACCATGTGTGCATGCACTGGAGGCATACATACATGTTGTTAAATTCAGTTTTTTTTCAGCCTGATAGTCCAGAATGTTTACATGCTTGTTGCACTTTGAGACGGCAAATATCCTCAAGTTCGTATTGGCGTTGTGTACCTAATTCTTTCTCACATTGTGGGCAAAGAATGGGTAATTTGTTTTAGGTAGAAGAGGAATTGTGTACTAATATTGGTACCATAAGAATGCGCCTTTATAGGATGAAAAGGAACGCGGCGCGCTACAAACCCATCGGATCGTGAAACATCACATTAAGGTAGATATAGACAACATTTGCGTTCGGGACGTCTGACTTTCTGGGCCATCAGGCACTCTCCTATCTTTTAACTACATGATAGGAAAATATTGGTGTGGCAGCAATTCTGAAAAAGGCACCAATTATAGAGATGGAGAGGCCGGCTGAAGGGGTAGGAGGAGGCCGGATTTTTTTTTTAACGCCATGTGTGCATGCACTGGAGGCCTACATACATGTTGTTAAATTCAGGTTTTTTTTAGCCTGATAGTCCAGAATGTTTACAAGCTTGTCGCACTTTGAGACGGCCAATGTCCTCCAGTTCGTATTGGCGTTGTGTCCCTAATTCTTTCTCACATTGTGGGCAAAGAATGGGTAATTTGTTTTAGGTAGAAGAGGAATTGTGTACTAATATTGGTACCAGAAGAATTCGCCTTTATAGGATGAAGAGGAACGCTGTGCGCTACAAACCCATCGGATCGTGAAACATCACATTAAGGTAGATATAGACACAATTTGCGTTCGGGACGTCTGACTTTCTGGGCCATAAGGCACTCTCCTATCTTTTAACTACATGATAGGAAATATTGGTGTGGCAGCAATTCTGAAAAATGCACCAATTCTGGAGATGGAAAGGCCGGCTGAAGAGGTAGGAGGAGGCCGGATTTTTTTTTAACACCATGTGTGCATGCACTGGAGGCCTACATACATGTTGTTAAATTCAGTTTTTTTTTTCAGCCTGATTGTTATGGCAGGAAGGAGGTGAAGGGAACAAGTGAGCCCTAATCTACCCACCGCCCTGTCCCTGCCTACTTGCAACGACCCGCCCTAGGCGACGGGGTACAACTTGGCGGCGGTCCCTACGCTGACTAAGTGCAAGGGAATACAAACAGGGAACAAGCAAGGGAAGGGGAAGTAGCCCACGGAACACCGTGAGGAAACGGAGTGGTGAACGAGCCAGTCAGGATCAGGATGTAGTGGAGTATACAAACGCAGAGCACGGAGCAGGAAGCAAGCCAGGGGCAGAGCGAAGCAGGATAAGCGGGAACTGAAGCAAGGCAGAAGCACGGCAGAAGCAGGCTGGAGCAAGGCAGCAGTGGGGCCAGGAATCCAAGAAGAATCACAAGCAATGAGGAAGAGAAAACGGCAGGTATAAATGGACAGGGGGCGGAGCTAACTCTGACTGACCAGGCCGCGATAGGCTCTCCCACTCCTGAGCCTGCCACCCTGATTGGTGGGAGCCGGTGTCAGTCTAAGAGGTCTGGCCTCAGGTGTCGACTGATTAATCCTGGGAGTATTCACAGACGTAGTGCCTGGCAGATCCTTTACAGTACTCCCCCTTTTATGAGGGGCCACCGGACCCTTACTAAGAGGACCCGGTTTAGTGGGGAAGAGAAGGTGGAACCTCCTGACCAATACCCCAGCGTGAACATCTCGAGCAGGTACCCAAGTCCTCTCCTCCGGCCCGTATCCTCTCCAATGGAACAGGTACTGGAGGGAGCCCTGGATCATTCTACTGTCCACAATCTTGGCCACCTCGAATTCCACCCCCTCAGGGGTGAGAACGGGAACAGGAGGTTTCCTCGAGGGGGACCAGGACGGGGAGCAGCGTTTAAGGAGGGAGGCATGAAAGACGTCGTGTATGCGAAAGGATGGGGGCAGCTCCAGACGGAAGGATACAGGGTTGAGGACTTCAATGACCTTATAAGGCCCAATAAATCGGGGAGCAAAATTCCTGGACGGGACCTTAAGGCGCAAGTTCCTAGACGACAACCACACCAGATCCCCGATGACAAACCGGGGGTTAGCAGAACGTCTTCTATCAGCCTGAATCTTTTGTACGCTCTGGGACGCCTCTATGTTCTTCTGAACCTGGGCCCAGACTGTGCACAGTTCCCGATGAACGTCCTCTACCTCGGGATTATTGGAACAACCAGGAGAAACGGAGGAGAACCTTGGATTAAACCCGAAATTATAGAAAAACGGGGAGACCACTGACGAGTTACTGACCCGGTTATTCAGGGAAAATTCGGCGAGGGGAAGGAATGAGACCCAATCAAATTGACAGTCAGAGATGAAACACCTTAAATATTGTTCCAGGGATTGATTAGTCCTTTCCGTTTGGCCATTAGTTTCGGGATGGAAGGCGGAGGAGAAGGACAGATCAATCTCCAACTTTTTACAAAAAGCTCTCCAAAATAAGGAAACAAATTGTACCCCTCTGTCAGAAACGATATTGACTGGGGCCCCATGGAGACGCAGAATGTGTTTAACAAACAAAGAAGCTAACGTCTTGGCGTTAGGTAGTTTCTTAAGGGGCACAAAGTGGCACATCTTGCTGAAGCGGTCTACTACCACCCACACCACCGACTTGCCCTGAGATGGAGGCAAATCGGTGATAAAATCCATGGAGATATGGGTCCAAGGTCTCTGGGGAATGGGCAAAGAACGTAGTAAGCCCGCAGGTCGGGACCTAGGGGTCTTGGACCTAGCACAAACCTCACAAGCGGCGACGTAAGCCCTAACGTCTTTAGGCAACCCAGGCCACCAATAGTTTCTGGTAATGAGGTGTTTGGTACCCAAGATGCCAGGATGACCAGATAGTGCGGAGTCATGGTTTTCCCTGAGTACCCATAGCCGGTATTGCAGGGGGACAAACAGCTTGTCCCCAGGGAGGTTCCCGGGAGAAGAACCTTGATCAGCCATAATGTCAGAGGCTAAATCAGAATCAGTGGCAGAAACAATTATACCAGGGGGTAATATACAAGCAGGATCCTCCTCAGTAGGAGGATTGGCCATGAAACTACGTGACAGTGCATCAGCCTTAATATTTTTGGACCCAGCCCTATAGGTAACCAAGAAGTTAAATCTGGTAAAGAATAGCGCCCATCGAGCTTGTCTAGGATTAAGCCTCCGGGCAGATTCTAGGAAAACCATATTCTTGTGGTCAGTAAGGACCGTTACCTGGTGTCTGGCCCCCTCCAGGAAGTGACGCCACTCTTCAAAAGCCCATTTAATGGCTAAAAGTTCGCGGTTGCCAATATCATAGTTACTCTCCGTGGGCGAAAACTTCCTAGAGAAGTAAGCACAGGGGCGGAGATGGGTGAGGGAGCTGGTACCCTGGGACAAGACGGCCCCCACTCCCACCTCGGACGCGTCAACAATAAATGGCTCCCTTTGGTTGGGCTGAACCAGCACGGGGGCCGAGATAAAGCACTTCTTGAGGGTCTCAAAAGCCTGGACGGCCTCAGGAGGCCAGTGGGGGACATCAGCACCCTTGCGAGTGAGGTCCGTAAGAGGCTTAGCGACGACCGAGAAGTTGGCAATAAATCTCCTGTAATAGTTAGCGAACCTCAAAAAATACTGTAGCGCCTTCAGGGAGGCAGGTTGGACCCATTCCGCCACAGCCTGAACCTTGGCAGGGTACATGCGGAATTCATGAGGAGTGAGGATTTGACCCAAAAATGGTATCTCCTGTACCCCAAACACACATTTTTTGGTTTTCGCAAACAGATTATTTTCCCGGAGGACCTTCCTGACATGCTCCACGTGGGAGGACCAGTCCTTGGAAAACACCAGTATGTCATGAAGGTACACTACAAGAAAATTTCCCAGGTAATCTCTCAGAATTTCATTAATAAAATTCTGGAAGACGGCAGGGGCATTACACAACCCAAAGGGCATGACCAGGTATTCGAAATGACCTTCGGGCGTGTTGAACGCAGTCTTCCACTCATCCCCCTCTTTGATGCGGATAAGGTTATATGCCCCCCGTAGATCGAACTTAGAGAACCATTGGGCCCCCTGAACCTGATTAAAAAGATCTGGAATCAAAGGAAGGGGATACTGGTTCCTTACTGTGACCTTATTCAAGTTCCAATAGTCAATGCACGGCCTAAGACCACCATCCTTCTTCCCCACGAAGAAGAAGCCAGCACCTACAGGAGAAGTCGAGGGGCGAATGAAACCCTTGGCCAGGCATTCTTGGATATACTCCCTCATAGCTTCACGTTCAGGACATGAAAGATTAAATATCCTACCCTTAGGAAGCTTAGCACCAGGTACCAAATCGATGGCGCAATCGTAATCTCTATGAGGGGGCAACACCTCGGAGGCCTCCTTAGAAAACACATCAGCGAAGTCCTGAACAAACTCAGGTAGCGTGTTTACCTCCTCACGGGGAGAAATAGAGTTAACCGAAAGACATGACGTCAGGCATTCACTACCCCATTTGGTGAGATCCCCAGTATTCCAATCAAACGTGGGATTATGCAGCTGCAACCAGGGAAGACCTAATACCAGATCGGACGATAATCCCTGCATCACCAGTACAGAGCACTGCTCCAAATGCATGGAGCCAACAAGGAGTTCAAAAACAGGAGTATGCTGAGTAAAATAACCATTAGCAAGAGGATTGGAGTCGATACCCACTACCGGGACAGGATAAGGCAAATCAATAAAAGGCATTTTTAGAGACATAGCAAATTCCACAGACATAATATTAGCAGATGAGCCAGAATCCACGAAGGCACTGCCAGTGGCAGACCGGCCAGCAAACGAGACCTGAAAGGGAAGCAAAATTTTATTGCGTTTCATATTAACGGGAAATACCTGTGCGCCCAAGTGACCTCCCCGATGATCACTTAGGCGCGGAAGTTTTCCGGCTGCTTATTCTTGCGCCTTGGACAGGTGTTCAGTAGATGCTTGTCACCCCCACAATAGAAGCAGAGACCATTCTTCCTGCGGAACTCTCTACGTTGTCGAGGGGACATGGAGGCCCCGAGTTGCATAGGTACCTCCGAGTCTTCCGTGGAAGAGCGAGGAGACGGGACCTCGGGGGGAATCGCAGGGAAGTCAGAGGGGAAAACATTGAAACGTTCAAGCTGACGTTCCCTGAGACGTCGGTCAAGTCGTACTGCTAGGGCCATAACCTGGTCTAGGGAGTCAGAAGAGGGGTAGCTAACAAGCAGATCCTTCAGGGCGTCAGATAATCCTAACCTAAACTGGCACCTTAGGGCCGGGTCGTTCCACCGAGAAGCTACGCACCACTTTCTAAAATCAGAACAGTATTCTTCAACAGGTCTCCTACCCTGACGTAAGGTCACCAGCTGACTCTCGGCTAAGGCAGTCCTGTCAGTCTCATCGTAAATGAGTCCGAGGGCAGAGAAAAAACGATCGACGGAGGAAAGTTCAGGGGCGTCAGGAGCCAAGGAGAAGGCCCACTCTTGGGGCCCTTCCTGGAGTCGGGATATAATGATACCCACCCGCTGGTTCTCGGAACCTGAGGAGTGAGGTTTTAGACGGAAGTAAAGTCTCCAACTCTCCCGGAAGGAGAGAAAAGTCTTACGGTCCCCTGAGAACCGGTCAGGTAACTTGAGGTCGGGTTTTAGAGGTGAGGTGAGGGGTACTACTATGGCAGCGTCAGACTGGTTGACCCTCTGAGCCAGGGCCTGGACCTGTAGGGGGAGAGGCCCTGCATCTGCTGGGTCAGGGTTCTCAAGGGGGTCCATGATAGCGTGAGCGTAGGAGAAATGGTAGACTAGGTATGGGCTTGTTATTATGTTATGGCAGGAAGGAGGTGAAGGGAACAGGTGAGCCCTAATCTACCCACCGCCCTGTCCCTGCCTACTTGCAACGACCCGCCCTAGGCGACGGGGTACAACTTGGCGGCGGTCCCTACGCTGACTAAGTGCAAGGGGATACAAACAGGGAACAAGCAAGGGAAGGGGCAGTAGCCCACGGAACACCGTGAGGAAACGGAGTGGTGAACGAGCCAGTCAGGATCAGGATGTAGTGGAGTATACAAACGCAGAGCACGGAGCAGGAAGCAAGCCAGGGGCAGAGCGAAGCAGGATAAGCGGGAACTGAAGCAAGGCAGAAGCACGGCAGAAGCAGGCTGGAGCAAGGCAGCAGTGGGGCCAGGAATCCAAGAAGAATAACAAGCAATGAGGAAGAGAAAACGGCAGGTATAAATGGACAGGGGGCGGAGCTAACTCCGACTGACCAGGCCGCGATAGGCCCTCCCACTCCTTAGCCTGCCACCCTGATTGGTGGGAGCCGGTGTCAGTCTAAGAGGTCTGGCCTCAGGTGTCGACTGATTAATCCTGGGAGTATCCACAGACGTAGTGCCTGGCAGATCCTTTACAGTCCTCCAGTTCGTATTGGCGTTGTGTACCTAATTCTTTCTCACATTGTGGGCAAAGAATGGGTAATTTGTTTTAGGTAGAAGAGGAATTGTGTACTGATATTGGTACCAGAAGAACGCGCCTCCATAAGATGAAGAAGAACGCGGCGCGCTACAAACCTGTCGGATCGTGAAACATCACATTAAGGTAGATATAGGCACAATTTGCGTTCGGGACGTCAGACTTTCTGGGCCATCAGGCACTCTCCTATCTTTTAACTACATGATAGGAAATATTGGTGTCGCAGCAATTCTGAAAAATGCACCAATTTTGGAGATGGAGAGGCCGGATTTTTTTTTTAACACCATGTGTGCATGCACTGGAGGCCTACATACGTGTTGTTAAATTCAGGTTTTTTTTCAGCCTGATAGTCCAGAATGTTTACAAGCTTGTTGCACTTTGAGACGGCGAATGTCCTCCAGTTCGTATTGGCGTTGTGTACCTAATTCTTTCTCATATTGTGGGCAAAGAATGGGTAAATTGTTTTAGGTAGTAGAGGAAATGTGTACTAATATTGGTACCAAAAGAATGCGCCTGTAAAGGATCTGCCAGGCTCAGCTTCTGTGTCTACGCCCATAGGTAATCAGTCTGCACCTGCTTCTATGTCGGTGAGACTGACTCCATTTTCTACCACTAAGGATGGCAGGCTTAGGAGTGGGAGAGCCTATCACAGCCTGGCCAGACGGAGCTAGCTCCCGCCCTCTGTCTATTTATACCTGCCTTTCCTGTTGCTCCTTTGCTTGTGATTCTTCTCGTTTGGTTTCCTGGCCCTGCTGCAGCTTCTTGAACTATTTGACCCTGCTTCATATTGACCCTGGCTTACTGACTACTCTTCTGCTCTGCGTTTGGTACCTCGTACATTCCTGGTTTGACTCGGGTTGTTCACTACTCTCCTGCTCTGCGTTTGGTACCTCGTACACTCCTGGTTTGACTCGGCTCGTTCACCACTCTTGTTGCTCACGGTGTTGCCGTGGGCAACTGCCCCTTTTCCCTTGCTTCTGCGTACCCTTGTCTGTTTGTCTGTCGTGCACTTATTGAGCGTAGGGACCGTCGCCCAGTTGTACCCCGTCGCCTAGGGCGGGTCGTTGCAAGTAGGCAGGGACTGAGTGGCGGGTAGATTAGGGCTCACTTGTCTGTTTCCCTACCCCCATCATTACAGCGCCTTTATAGGATGAAGAGGAACGCGGCGCGCTACAAACCCATCGGATCGTGAAACATCACATTAAGGTAGATATAGACACAATTTGCGTTCGGGACGTCAGACTTTCTGGGCCATCAGGCACTCTCCTATCTTTTAACTACATGATAGAATATATTGGTGTGGCACCAATTCTGAAAAATGCACTAACTCTGGAGATGGAAAGGCCGGCTGAAGGGGTAGGAGGAGGCCGGATTTTTCTTTTAACACCATGTGTGCATGCACTGGAGGCCTACATACATGTTGTTAAATTCAGTTTTTATTCAGCCTGATAGTCCAGAATGTTTACAAGCTTGTTGCACTTTGAGACGACGAATATCCTCCAGTTCGTATTGGCGTTGTGTACCTAATTCTTTCTCACATTGTGGGCAAAGAATGGGTAATTTGTTTTAGGTAGAAGAGGAATTGTGTACTAATATTGGTACCAGAAGAATGCGCCTTTATGAGATGAAGAGGAACGCGGCGCGCTACAAACCCATCGGATTGTGAAACATCACATTAAGGTAGATATAGACACAATTTGCGTTCGGGACGTCAGACTTTCTGGGCAATCAGGCACTCTCCTATCTTTTAACTACATGATAGGAAATATTGGTGTGGCAGCAATTCTGAAAAATGCACCAATTCTGGAGATGGAGAGGCCGGCTGAAGGGGTAGGAGGAGGCCGGATTTTTTTTTTAACGCCATGTGTGCATGCACTGGAGGCCTACATACATGTTGTTAAATTCAGGTTTTTTTCAGCCTGATAGTCCAGAATGTTTACAAGCTTGTCGCACTTTGAGACGGTGAATGTCCTCCAGTTCGTATTGGCGTTGTGTCCCTAATTCTTTCTCACATTGTGGGCAAAGAATGGGTAATTTTTTTTAGGTAGTAGAGGAATTGTGTACTAATATTGGTACCAGAAGAATGCGCCTTTATAGGATGAAGAGGGACGCGGCACGCTACAAACCCATCGGATTGTGAAACATCACATTAAGGTAGATATAGACACAATTTGCGTTCGGGACGTCAGACATTCTGGGCCATCAGGCACTCTCCTATCTTTTAACTACATGATAGAAAATATTGGTGTGGCAACAATTCTGAAAAATGCACTAACTCTGGAGATGGAAAGGCCGGCTGAAGGGGTAGGAGGAGGCCGGATTTTTCTTTTAACACCATGTGTGCATGCACTGGAGGCCTACATACATGTTGTTAAATTCAGTTTTTATTCAGCCTGATAGTCCAGAATGTTTACAAGCTTGTTGCACTTTGAGACGACGAATATCCTCCAGTTCGTATTGGCGTTGTGTACCTAATTCTTTCTCACATTGTGGGCAAAGAATGGGTAATTTGTTTTAGGTAGAAGAGGAATTGTGTACTAATATTGGTACCAGAAGAATGCGCCTTTATGAGATGAAGAGGAACGCGGCGAGCTACAAACCCATCGGATTGTGAAACATCACATTAAGGTAGATATAGACACAATTTGCGTTCGGGACGTCAGACTTTCTGGGCCATCAGGCACTCTCCTATCTTTTAACTACATGATAGGAAATATTGGTGTGGCAGCAATTCTGAAAAATGCACCAATTCTGGAGATGGAGAGGCCGGCTGAAGGGGTAGGAGGAGGCCGGATTTTTCTTTTAACACCATGTGTGCATGCACTGGAGGCCTACATACATGTTGTTAAATTCAGTTTTTATTCAGCCTGATAGTCCAGAATGTTTACAAGCTTGTTGCACTTTGAGACGACGAATATCCTCCAGTTCGTATTGGCGTTGTGTACCTAATTCTTTCTCACATTGTGGGCAAAGAATGGGCAATTTGTTTTAGGTAGAAGAGGAATTGTGTACTAATATTGGTACCAGAAGAATGTGCCTTTATAGGATGAAGAGGAACGCGGCGCGCTACAAACCCATCGGATCGTGAAACATTACATTAAGGTAGATATATACACAATTTGCGTTCGGGATGTCAGACTTTCTGGGCCATCAGGCACTCTCCTATCTTTTAACTACATGATGGGAAATATTGGTGTGGCAGCAATTCTGAAAAATGCACCAGTTCTGGAGATGGAAAGGCCGGCTGAAGGGGTAGGAGGAGGCCGGATTTTTTTTTTAACACCATGTGTGCATGCACTGGAGGCCTACATACATGTTGTTATATTCAGTTTTTTTTCAGCCTGATAGTCCAGAATGTTTACAAGCTTGTTGCACTTTGAGACGGCGAATGTCCTCCAGTTCGTATTGGCGTTGTGTCCCTAATTCTTTCTCACATTGTGGGCAAAGAATGGGTAATTTGTTTTAGGTAGAAGAGGAATTGTGTACTAATATTGGTACCAGAAGAATGCGCCTCTATAGGATGAAGAGGAACGCGGCGCGCTACAAACCCATCGGATCGTGAAACATCACATTAAGGTAGATATACAAACAATTTGCGTTCGGGTCGTCAGACTTTCTGGGCCATCAGGCACTCTCCTATCTTTTAACTACATGATAGGAAATATTGGTGTGGCAGCAATTCTGAAAAATGCACCAGTTCTGGAGATGGAAAGGCCGGCTGAAGGGGTAGGAGGAGGCCGGATTTTTTTTTTAACACCATGTGTGCATGCACTGGAGGCCTACATACATGTTGTTAAATACAGTTTTTTTTCAGCCTGATAGTCCAGAATGTTTACAAGCTTGTCGCACTTTGAGACTGCGAATGTCCTCCAGTTCGTATTGGCGTTGTGTCCCTAATTCTTTCTCACATTGTGGGCAAAGAATGGGTAATTTGTTTTAGGTAGAAGAGGAATTGTGTACTAATATTGGTACCAGAAGAATGCGCCTTTATAGGATGAAGAGGAAAGCGGCGCGCTACAAACCCATCGGATCGTGAAACATCACATTAAGGTAGATATAGACACAATTTGCGTTCGGGACGTCAGACTTTCTGGGCCATAAGGCACTCTCCTATCTTTTAACTACATGATAGGAAATATTGGTGTGGCAGCAATTCTGAAAATGCACCAATTCTGGAGATGGAGAGGCCGGCTAAAGGGGTAGGAGGAGGCCGGACTTTTTTTTTTTTTAACGCCATGTGTGCATGCACTGGAGGCCTACATACATGTTGTTAAATTCAGGTTTTTTTCAGCCTGATAGTCCAGAATATTTACAAGCTTGTCGCACTTTGAGACGGCGAATGTCGTCCAGTTCGTATTGGTGTTGTGTCCCTAATTCTTTCTCACATTGTGGGCAAAGAATGGGTAATTTGTTTTAGGTAGAAGAGGAATTGTGTACTGATATTGGTACCAGAAGAACGTGCCTTTATAGGATGAAGAGGAAAGCGGCGCGCTACAAACCCATCGGATCGTGAAACATCACATTAAGATAGATATAGACACCATTTGCGTTCGGGATGTCAGACTTTCTGGGCCATCAAGCACTCTCCTATCTTTTAACTACATGATGGGAAATATTGGTGTGGCAGCAATTCTGAAAAATGCACCAATTCTGGAGATGGAAAGGCTGTCTGAAGGGGTAGGAGGAGGCCGGATTTTTTTTTTAACACCATGTGTGCATGCACTGGAGGCCTACATACATGTTGTTAAATTCAGGTTTTTTTCAGCCTGATAGTACAGAATGTTTACAAGCTTGTTGCACATTGAGACCGCGAATGTCCTCCAGTTTGTATTGGCGTTGTTTACCTAATTCTTTCTCACATTGTGGGCAAAGAATGGGTAATTTGTTTTAGGTAGAAGAGGAATTGTGTACTAATATTGGTACCAGAAGAATGCGCCTTTATAGGATGAAGAGGAACGCGGCGCGCTACAAACCCATCGGATCGTGAAACATCACATTAAGGTAGATATAGACACAATTTGCGTTCGGGACGTCAGACTTTCTGGGCCATAAGGCACTCTCCTATCTTTTAACTACATGATAGGAAATATTGGTGTGGCAGCAATTCTGAAAATGCACCAATTCTGGAGATGGAGAGGCCGGCTAAAGGGGTAGGAGGAGGCCGGACTTTTTTTTTTAACGCCATGTGTGCATGCACAGGAGGCCTACATACATGTTGTTAAATTCAGTTTTTTTTCAGCCTGATAGTCCAGAATATTTACAAGCTTGTCGCACTTTGAGACGACGAATGTCCTCCAGTTCGTATTGGCGTTGTGTCCCTAATTCTTTCTCACATTGTGGGCAAAGAATGGGTAATTTGTTTTAGGTAGAAGAGGAATTGTGTACTGATATTGGTACCAGAAGAACGCGCCTCCATAGGATGAAGAAGAACGCGGCGCACTACAAACCTGTCGAATCGTGAAACATCACATTAAGGTAGATATAGACACCATTTGCGTTCGGGACGTCAGACTTTCTGGGCCATTAGGCACTCTCCTATCTTTTAACTACATGATAGGAAATATTGGTGTGGCAGCAATTCTGAAAAATGCACCAGTTCTGGAGATGGAAAGGCCGGCTGAAGGGGTAGGAGGAGGCCGGATTTTTTTTTTAACACCATGTGTGCATGCACTGGAGGCCTACATACATGTTGTTAAATTCAGGTTTTTTTCAGCCTGATAGTCCAGAATGTTTACAAGCTTGTTGCACTTTGAGACGGCGAATGTCCTCCAGTTCGTATTGGCGTTGTGTACCTAATTCTTTCTCACATTGAGGGCAAAGAATGGGTAATTTGTTTTAGGTAGAAGAGGAATTGTGTACTAATATTGGTACCAGAAGAATGCGCCTTTATAGGATGAAAAGGAACGCGGCGCGCTACAAACCCATCGGATCGTGAAAAATCACATTAAGGTAGATATAGACACAATTTGCGTTCGGGACGTCAGACTTTCTGGGCCATCAGGCACTCTCCTATCTTTTAACTACATGATAGGAAATATTGGTGTGGCAGCAATTCTGAAAAATGCCGCAATTCTGGAGATGGAAAGGCCGGCTGAAGGGGTAGGAGGAGGCCGGATTATTTTTTTAACACCATGTGTGCATGCACTGGAGGCCTACATACATGTTGTTAAATTCAGGTTTTTTTCAGCCTGATAGTCCAGAATGTTTACAAGCTTGTCGCACTTTGAGACGGCGAATGTCCTCCAGTTTGTATTGGCGTTGTGTCCCTAATTCTTTCTCACATTGTGGGCAAAGAATGTGTAATTTGTTTTAGGTAGAAGAGGAATTGTGTACTAATATTGGTACCAGAAGAATGCGCCTTTATAGGATGAAGAGGAACGCGGCGCGCTACAAACCCATCGGATCGTGAAACATCACATTAAGGTAGGTATAGATACAATTTGCGTTCGGGGCGTCAGACTTTCTGGGCCATAAGGCACTCTACTGTCTTTTAACTACATGATAGGAAATATTGGTGTGGCAGCAATTCTGAAAAATGCACCAATTCTGGAGATGGAGAGGCCGGCTGAAGGGGTAGGAGGAGGCCGGATTTTTTTTTTAACGCCATGTGTGCATGCACTGGAGGCCTACATACATGTTGTTAAATTCAGTTTTTTTTCAGCCTGATAGTCCAGAATGTTTACAAGCTTGTCGCACTTTGAGACTGCGAATGTCCTCCAGTTCGTATTGGCGTTGTGTCCCTAATTCTTTCTCACATTGTGGGCAAAGAATGGGTAATTTGTTTTAGGTAGAAGAGGAATTGTGTACTAATATTGGTACCAGAAGAATGCGCCTTTATAGGATGAAAAGGAACGCGGCGCGCTACAAACCCATCGGATCGTGAAACATCACATTAAGGTAAATATAGACACCATTTGCGTTCGGGACGTCAGACTTTCTGGGCCATCAGGCACTCTCCTATCTTTTAACTACATGATAGGAAATATTGGTGTGGCAGCAATTCTGAAAAATGCACCAATTCTGGAGATGGAGAGGCCGGCTGAAGGGGTAGGAGGAGGCCGGATTTTTTTTTTAACGCCATGTGTGCATGCACTGGAGGCCTACATACATGTTGTTAAATTCAGTTTTTTTTCAGCCTGATAGTCCAGAATGTTTACAAGCTTGTGGCACTTTGAGACGGCGAATGTCCTCCAGTTTGTATTGGCGTTGTGTCCCTAATTCTTTCTCACATTGTGGGCAAAGAATGGGTAATTTGTTTTAGGTAGAAGAGGAATTGTGTACTGATATTGGTACCAGAAGAACGCGCCTCCATAGGATGAAGAAGAACGCGGCACGCTAAAAACCTGTCGGATCGTGAAACATCACATTAAGGTAGATATAGACACTATTTGCGTTCGGGACGTCAGACTTTCTGGGCAATCAGGCACTCTCCTATCTTTTAACTACTCGATAGGAAATATTGGTGTGGCAGCAATTCTGAAAAAGGCACCAATTCTGGAGATGGAGAGGCTGGCTGAAGGGGTAGGAGGAGGCCGGATTTTGTTTTTTAACACCATGTGTGCATGCACTGGAGGCCTACATACATGTTGTTAAATTCAGTTTTTTTTCAGCCTGATAGTCCAGAATGTTTACAAGCTTGTTGCACATTGAGACGGCGAATCTCCTCCAGTTCGTATTGGCGTTGTTTACCTAATTCTTTCTCACATTGTGGGCAAAGAATGGGTAATTTGTTTTAGGTAGAAGAGGAATTGTGTACTAATATTGGTACCAGAAGAATGCGCCTTTATAGGATGAAGAGGAACGCGGCGCGCTACAAACCCATCGGATCGTGAAACATCACATTAAGGTAGATATAGACACAATTTGCATTCGGGACGTCAGACTTTCTGGGCCATCAGGCACTCTCCTATCTTTTAACTACATGATGGGAAATATTGGTGTGGCAGCAATTCTGAAAAATGCACCAGTTCTGGAGATGGAAAGGCCGGCTGAAGGGGTAGGAGGAGGCGGGATTTTTTTTTTAACACCATGTGTGCATGCACTGGAGGCCTACATACATGTTGTTAAATTCAGTTTTTTTTCAGCCTGATAGTCCAGAATGTTTACAAGCTTGTTGCACTTTGAGACGGCGAATGTCCTCCAGTTCGTATTGGCGTTGTGTCCCTAATTCTTTCTCACATTGTGGGCAAAGAATGGGTAATTTGTTTTAGGTAGAAGAGGAATTGTGTACTAATATTGGTACCAGAAGAATGCGCCTCTATAGGATGAAGAGGAACGCGGCGCGCTACAATCCCATCGGATCGTGAAACATCACATTAAGGTAGATATAGACACTGTTTGCGTTCGGGACGTCAGACTTTCTGGGCAATCAGGCACTCTCCTATCTTTTAAATACTTGATAGGAAATATTGGTGTGGCAGCAATTCTGAAAAATGCACCAGTTCTGGAGATGGAAAGGCCGGCTGAAGGGGTAGGAGGAGGCCGGATTTTTTTTTTAACACCATGTGTGCATGCACTGGAGGCCTACATACATGTTGTTAAATTCAGTTTTTTTTCAGCCTGATAGTCCAGAATGTTTACAAGCTTGTTGCACTTTGAGACGGCGAATGTCCTCCAGTTCGTATTGGCGTTGTGTCCCTAATTCTTTCTCACATTGTGGGCAAAGAATGGGTAATTTGTTTTAGGTAGAAGAGGAATTGTGTACTAATATTGGTACCAGAAGAATGCGCCTCTATAGGATGAAGAGGAACGCGGCGCGCTACAATCCCATCGGATCGTGAAACATCACATTAAGGTAGATATAGACACTGTTTGCGTTCGGGACGTCAGACTTTCTGGGCAATCAGGCACTCTCCTATCTTTTAAATACTTGATAGGAAATATTGGTGTGGCAGCAGTTCTGAAAAATGCACCAGTTCTGGAGATGGAAAGGCCGGCTGAAGGGGTAGGAGGAGGCCGGATTTTTTTTTTAACACCATGTGTGCATGCACTGGAGGCCTACATACATGTTGTTAAATTCAGTTTTTTTTCAGCCTGATAGTCCAGAATGTTTACAAGCTTGTTGCACTTTGAGACGGCGAATGTCCTCCAGTTCGTATTGGCGTTGTGTCCCTAATTCTTTCTCACATTGTGGGCAAAGAATGGGTAATTTGTTTTAGGTAGAAGAGGAATTGTGTACTAATATTGGTACCAGAAGAATGCGCCTCTATAGGATGAAGAGGAACGCGGCGCGCTACAATCCCATCGGATCGTGAAACATCACATTAAGGTAGATATAGACACTGTTTGCGTTCGGGACGTCAGACTTTCTGGGCAATCAGGCACTCTCCTATCTTTTAAATACTTGATAGGAAATATTGGTGTGGCAGCAATTCTGAAAAATGCACCAATTCTGGAGATGGAGAGGCCGGCTAAAGGGGTAGGAGGAGGCCGGATTTTTTTTTTTAACGCCATGTGTGCATGCACTGGAGGCCTACATACATGTTGTTAAATTCAGGTTTTGTTCAGCCTGATAGTCCAGAATATTTACAAGCTTGTCGCACTTTGAGACGGCGAATGTCCTCCAGTTTGTATTGGCGTTGTGTCCCTAATTCTTTCTCACATTGTGGGCAAAGAATGGGTAATTTGTTTTAGGTAGAAGAGGAATTGTATACTAATATTGGTACCAGAAGAATGCGCCTTTATAGGATGAAGAGGAACGCGGCGCGCTACAAACCCATCGGATCGTGAAACATCACATTAAGGTAGATATACACACAATTTGCGTTCGGGTCGTCAGACTTTCTGGGCCATCAGGCACTCTCCTATCTTTTAACTACATGATAGGAAATATTGGTGTGGCAGCAATTCTGAAAAATGCACCAGTTCTGGAGATGGAAAGGCCGGCTGAAGGGGTAGGAGGAGGCCGGATTTTTTTTTTAACACCATGTGTGCATGCACTGGAGGCCTACATACATGTTGTTAAATACAGTTTTTTTTCAGCCTGATAGTCCAGAATGTTTACAAGCTTGTCGCACTTTGAGACTGCGAATGTCCTCCAGTTCGTATTGGCGTTGTGTCCCTAATTCTTTCTCACATTGTGGGCAAAGAATGGGTAATTTGTTTTAGGTAGAAGAGGAATTGTGTACTAATATTGGTACCAGAAGAATGCGCCTTTATAGGATGAAGAGGAACGTGGCGCGCTACAAACCCATCGGATCGTGAAACATCACATTAAGGTAGATATAGACACCATTTGCGTTCGAGACGTCAGACTTTCTGGGCCATCAGGCACTCTCCTATCTTTTAACTACATGATAGGAAATATTGGTGTGGCAGCAATTCTGAAAAATGCACCAATTCTGGAGATGGAGAGGCCGGCTGAAGGGGTAGGAGGAGGCCGGATTTTTTTTTAACGCCAA
The DNA here is from genome assembly GCF_050947455.1 of Rhinoderma darwinii. Taxonomy (NCBI): domain Eukaryota; kingdom Metazoa; phylum Chordata; class Amphibia; order Anura; family Rhinodermatidae; genus Rhinoderma; species Rhinoderma darwinii. The sequence continues at coordinate 220,345,701 of NC_134688.1, forward strand.
GTGTGCATGCACTGGAGGCCTACATACATGCTGTTAAATTCAGGTTTTTTTCAGCCTGATAGTCCAGAATATTTACAAGCTTGTCGCACTTTGAGACGGCGAATGTCCTCCAGTTCGTATTGGCGTTGTGTTTCCTAATTCTTTCTCACATTGTGGGCAAAGAATGGGTAATTTGTTTTAGGTAGAAGAGGAATTGTGTACTAATATTGGTACCAGAAGAATGCGCCTTTATAGGATGAAGAGGAACGTGGCGCGCTACAAACCCATCGGATCGTGAAACATCACATTAAGGTAGATATAGACACCATTTGCGTTCGGGACGTCAGACTTTCTGGGCTATCAGGCACTCTCCTATCTTTTAACTACATGATAGGAAATATTGATGTGGCAGCAATTCTGAAAAATGCACCAATTCTGGAGATGGAAAGGCCGGCTGAAGGGGTAGGAGGAGGCCGGATTTTTGTTTTTTTAACACCATGTGTGCATGCACTGGAGGCCTACATACATGTTGTTAAATTCAGTTTTTTTTCAGCCTGATAGTCCAGAATGTTTACAAGCTTGTTGCACATTGAGACGGCGAATCTCCTCCAGTTCGTATTGGCGTTGTTTACCTAATTCTTTCTCACATTGTGGGCAAAGAATGGGTAATTTGTTTTAGGTAGAAGAGGAATTGTGTACTAATATTGGTACCAGAAGAATGCGCCTTTATAGGATGAAGAGGAAAGCGGCGCGCTACAAACCCATCGGATCGTGAAACATCACATTAAGGTAGATATAGACACAATTTGCGTTCGGGACGTCAGACTTTCTGGGCCATAAGGCACTCTCCTATCTTTTAACTACATGATAGGAAATATTGGTGTGGCAGCAATTCTGAAAATGCACCAATTCTGGAGATGGAGAGGCCGGCTAAAGGGGTAGGAGGAGGCCGGACTTTTTTTTTTTTAACGCCATGTGTGCATGCACTGGAGGCCTACATATATGTTGTTAAATTCAGGTTTTTTTCAGCCTGATAGTCCAGAATATTTACAAGCTTGTCGCACTTTGAGACGGCGAATGTCGTCCAGTTCGTATTGGTGTTGTGTCCCTAATTCTTTCTCACATTGTGGGCAAAGAATGGGTAATTTGTTTTAGGTAGAAGAGGAATTGTGTACTGATATTGGTACCAGAAGAACGTGCCTCCATAGGATGAAGAAGAACGCGGTGCGCTACAAACCTGTCGGATCGTGAAACATCACATTAAGGTTGATATAGACACCATTTGCGTTCGGGATGTCAGACTTTCTGGGCAATCAGGCACTCTCCTATCTTTTAACTACATGATAGGAAATATTGGTGTGGCAGCAATTCTGAAAAATGCACCAATTCTGGAGATGGAAAGGCTGGCTGAAGGGGTAGGAGGAGGCCAGATTTTTTTTTAACACCATGTGTGCATGCACTGGAGGCCTACATACATGTTGTTAAATTCAGGGTTTTTTTCAGCCTGATAGTCCAGAATGTTTACAAGCTTGTTGCACATTGAGACGGCGAATCTCCTCCAGTTCGTATTGGCGTTGTGTACCTATTTCTTTCTCACATTGTGGGCAAAGAATGGGTAATTTGTTTTAGGTAGAAGAGGAATTGTGTACTAATATTGGTACCAGAAGAATGCGCCTTTATAGGATGAAGAGGAACGCGGCGCGCTACAAACCCATCGGATCGTGAAACATCACATTAAGGTAAATATAGACACCAATTGCGTTCGGGACGTCAGACTTTCTGGGCCATCAGGCACTCTCCTATCTTTTAACTACATGATAGGAAATATTGGTGTGGCAGCAATTCTGAAAAATGCACCAATTCTGTAGATAGAGAGGCCGGCTGAAGGGGTAGGAGGAGGCCGGATTTTTTTTTAACGCCATGTGTGCATGCACTGGAGGCCTACATACATGTTGTTAAATTCAGTTTTTTTTTCAGCCTTATAGTCCAGAATATTTACAAGCTTGTCGCACTTTGAGACTGCGAATGTCCTCCAGTTCGTATTGGCGTTGTGTCCCTAATTCTTTCTCACATTGTGGGCAAAGAATGGGTAATTTGTTTTAGATAGAAGAGGAATTGTGTACTAATATTGGTACCAGAAGAATGCGCCTTTATAGGATGAAAAGGAACGCGGCGCGCTACAAACCCATCGGATCGTGAAACATCACATTAAGGTAAATATAGACACCATTTGCGTTCGGGACGTCAGACTTTCTGGGCCATCAGGCACTCTCCTATCTTTTAACTACATGATAGGAAATATTGGTGTGGCAGCAATTCTGAAAAATGCACCAATTCTGGAGATGGAGAGGCCGGCTGAAGGGGTAGGAGGACGCCGAATTTTTTTTTTAACACCATGTGTGCATGCACTGGAGGCCTACATACATGTTGTTAAATTCAGGTTTTTTTCAGCCTGATAGTCCAGAATGTTTACAATCTTGTCGCACTTTGAGACGGCGAATGTCCTCCAGTTCGTATTGGTGTTGTGTCCCTGAATTCTTTCTCACATTGTGGGCAAAGAATGGGTAATTTGTTTTAGGTAGAAGAGGAATTGTGTACTAATATTGGTACCAGAAGAATGCGCCTTTATAGGATGAAGAGGAACGCGGCGCGCTACAAACCCATCGGATCGTGAAACATCACATTAAGGTAGATATAGACACAATTTGCGTTCGGGACGTCAGACTTTCTGGGCCATCAGGCACTCTCCTTTCTTTTAACTACATGATAGAAAATATTGGTGTGGCACCAATTCTGAAAAATGCTTTAACTCTGGAGATGGAAAGGCCGGCTGAAGGGGTAGGAGGAGGCCGGATTTTTCTTTTAACACCATGTGTGCATGCACTGGAGGCCTACATACATGTTGTTAAATTCAGTTTTTATTCAGCCTGATAGTCCAGAATGTTTACAAGCTTGTTGCACTTTGAGACGACGAATATACTCCAGTTCGTATTGGCGTTGTGTACCTAATTCTTTCTCACATTGTGGGCAAAGAATGGGTAATTTGTTTTAGGTAGAAGAGGAATTGTGTACTAATATTGGTACCAGAAGAATGCGCCTTTATAGGATGAAGAGGAACGCGGCGCGCTACAAACCCATCGGATTGTGAAACATCACATTAAGGTAGATATAGACACAATTTGCGTTCGAGACGTCAGACTTTCTGGGCCATCAGGCACTCTCCTATCTTTTAACTACATGATAGGAAATATTGGTGTGGCAGCAATTCTGAAAAATGCCGCAATTCTGGAGATGGAAAGGCCGGCTGAAGGGGTAGGAGGAGGCCGGATTATTTTTTTAACACCATGTGTGCATGCACTGGAGGCCTACATACATGTTGTTAAATTCAGGTTTTTTTCAGCCTGATAGTCCAGAATGTTTACAAGCTTGTCGCACTTTGAGACGGCGAATGTCCTCCAGTTTGTATTGGCGTTGTGTCCCTAATTCTTTCTCACATTGTGGGCAAAGAATGTGTAATTTGTTTTAGGTAGAAGAGGAATTGTGTACTAATATTGGTACCAGAAGAATGCGCCTTTATAGGATGAAGAGGAACGCGGCGCGCTACAAACCCATCGGATCGTGAAACATCACATTAAGGTAGGTATAGATACAATTTGCGTTCGGGGCATCAGACTTTCTGGGCCATAAGGCACTCTACTGTCTTTTAACTACATGATAGGAAATATTGGTGTGGCAGCAATTCTGAAAAATGCACCAATTCTGGAGATGGAGAGGCCGGCTGAAGGGGTAGGAGGAGGCCGGATTTTTTTTTTAACGCCATGTGTGCATGCACTGGAGGCCTACATACATGTTGTTAAATTCAGGTTTTTTTCAGCCTGATAGTCCAGAATGTTTACAAGCTTGTCGCACTTTGAGACTGCGAATGTCCTCCAGTTCGTATTGGCGTTGTGTCCCTAATTCTTTCTCACATTGTGGGCAAAGAATGGGTAATTTGTTTTAGGTAGAAGAGGAATTGTGTACTAATATTGGTACCAGAAGAATGCGCCTTTATAGGATGAAAAGGAACGCGGCGCGCTACAAACCCATCGGATCGTGAAACATCACATTAAGGTAAATATAGACACCATTTGCGTTCGGGACGTCAGACTTTCTGGGCCATCAGGCACTCTCCTATCTTTTAACTACATGATAGGAAATATTGGTGTGGCAGCAATTCTGAAAAATGCACCAATTCTGGAGATGGAGAGGCCGGCTGAAGGGGTAGGAGGAGGCCGGATTTTTTTTTAACGCCATGTGTGCATGCACTGGAGGCCTACATACATGTTGTTAAATTCAGTTTTTTTTCAGCCTGATAGTCCAGAATGTTTACAAGCTTGTGGCACTTTGAGACGGCGAATGTCCTCCAGTTCGTATTGGCGTTGTGTCCCTAATTCTTTCTCACATTGTGGGCAAAGAATGGGTAATTTGTTTTAGGTAGAAGAGGAATTGTGTACTAATATTGGTACCAGAAGAATGCGCCTCCATAGGATGAAGAGGAACGCGGCGCGCTACAATCCCATCGGATCGTGAAACATCACATTAAGGTAGATATAGACACTGTTTGCGTTCGGGACGTCAGACTTTCTGGGCAATCAGGCACTCTCCTATCTTTTAAATACTTGATAGGAAATATTGGTGTGGCAGCAATTCTGAAAAATGCACCAATTCTGGAGATGGAGAGGCCGGCTAAAGGGGTAGGAGGAGGCCGGATTTTTTTTTTAACACCATGTGTGCATGCACTGGAGGCCTACATACATGTTGTTAAATTCAGGTTTTGTTCAGCCTGATAGTCCAGAATATTTACAAGCTTGTCGCACTTTGAGACGGCGAATGTCCTCCAGTTTGTATTGGCGTTGTGTCCCTAATTCTTTCTCACATTGTGGGCAAAGAATGGGTAATTTGTTTTAGGTAGAAGAGGAATTGTATACTAATATTGGTACCAGAAGAATGCGCCTTTATAGGATGAAGAGGAACGCGGCGCGCTACAAACCCATCGGATCGTGAAACATCACATTAAGGTAGATATACACACAATTTGCGTTCGGGTCGTCAGACTTTCTGGGCCATCAGGCACTCTCCTATCTTTTAACTACATGATAGGAAATATTGGTGTGGCAGCAATTCTGAAAAATGCACCAGTTCTGGAGATGGAAAGGCCGGCTGAAGGGGTAGGAGGAGGCCGGATTTTTTTTTTAACACCATGTGTGCATGCACTGGAGGCCTACATACATGTTGTTAAATACAGTTTTTTTTCAGCCTGATAGTCCAGAATGTTTACAAGCTTGTCGCACTTTGAGACTGCGAATGTCCTCCAGTTCGTATTGGCGTTGTGTCCCTAATTCTTTCTCACATTGTGGGCAAAGAATGGGTAATTTGTTTTAGGTAGAAGAGGAATTGTGTACTAATATTGGTACCAGAAGAATGCGCCTTTATAGGATGAAGAGGAACGTGGCGCGCTACAAACCCATCGGATCGTGAAACATCACATTAAGGTAGATATAGACACCATTTGCGTTCGGGACGTCAGACTTTCTGGGCTATCAGGCACTCTCCTATCTTTTAACTACATGATAGGAAATATTGATGTGGCAGCAATTCTGAAAAATGCACCAATTCTGGAGATGGAAAGGCCGGCTGAAGGGGTAGGAGGAGGCCGGATTTTTGTTTTTTTAACACCATGTGTGCATGCACTGGAGGCCTACATACATGTTGTTAAATTCAGTTTTTTTTCAGCCTGATAGTCCAGAATGTTTACAAGCTTGTTGCACATTGAGACGGCGAATCTCCTCCAGTTCGTATTGGCGTTGTTTACCTAATTCTTTCTCACATTGTGGGCAAAGAATGGGTAATTTGTTTTAGGTAGAAGAGGAATTGTGTACTAATATTGGTACCAGAAGAATGCGCCTTTATAGGATGAAGAGGAAAGCGGCGCGCTACAAACCCATCGGATCGTGAAACATCACATTAAGGTAGATATAGACACAATTTGCGTTCGGGACGTCAGACTTTCTGGGCCATAAGGCACTCTCCTATCTTTTAACTACATGATAGGAAATATTGGTGTGGCAGCAATTCTGAAAATGCACCAATTCTGGAGATGGAGAGGCCGGCTAAAGGGGTAGGAGGAGGCCGGACTTTTTTTTTTTTTAACGCCATGTGTGCATGCACTGGAGGCCTACATACATGTTGTTAAATTCAGGTTTTTTTCAGCCTGATAGTCCAGAATATTTACAAGCTTGTCGCACTTTGAGACGGCGAATGTCGTCCAGTTCGTATTGGTGTTGTGTCCCTAATTCTTTCTCACATTGTGGGCAAAGAATGGGTAATTTGTTTTAGGTAGAAGAGGAATTGTGTACTGATATTGGTACCAGAAGAACGTGCCTCCATAGGATGAAGAGGAACGCGGCGCGCTACAAACCCATCGGATCGTGAAACATCACATTAAGGTAGATATACACACAATTTGCGTTCGGGTCGTCAGACTTTCTGGGCCATCAGGCACTCTCCTATCTTTTAACTACATGATAGGAAATATTGGTGTGGCAGCAATTCTGAAAAATGCACCAGTTCTGGAGATGGAAAGGCCGGCTGAAGGGGTAGGAGGAGGCCGGATTTTTTTTTTAACACCATGTGTGCATGCACTGGAGGCCTACATACATGTTGTTAAATACAGTTTTTTTTCAGCCTGATAGTCCAGAATGTTTACAAGCTTGTCGCACTTTGAGACTGCGAATGTCCTCCAGTTCGTATTGGCGTTGTGTCCCTAATTCTTTCTCACATTGTGGGCAAAGAATGGGTAATTTGTTTTAGGTAGAAGAGGAATTGTGTACTAATATTGGTACCAGAAGAATGCGCCTTTATAGGATGAAGAGGAACGTGGCGCGCTACAAACCCATCGGATCGTGAAACATCACATTAAGGTAGATATAGACACCATTTGCGTTCGGGACGTCAGACTTTCTGGGCTATCAGGCACTCTCCTATCTTTTAACTACATGATAGGAAATATTGATGTGGCAGCAATTCTGAAAAATGCACCAATTCTGGAGATGGAAAGGCCGGCTGAAGGGGTAGGAGGAGGCTGGATTTTTGTTTTTTTAACACCATGTGTGCATGCACTGGAGGCCTACATACATGTTGTTAAATTCAGTTTTTTTTCAGCCTGATAGTCCAGAATGTTTACAAGCTTGTTGCACATTGAGACGGCGAATCTCCTCCAGTTCGTATTGGCGTTGTTTACCTAATTCTTTCTCACATTGTGGGCAAAGAATGGGTAATTTGTTTTAGGTAGAAGAGGAATTGTGTACTAATATTGGTACCAGAAGAATGCGCCTTTATAGGATGAAGAGGAAAGCGGCGCGCTACAAACCCATCGGATCGTGAAACATCACATTAAGGTAGATATAGACACAATTTGCGTTCGGGACGTCAGACTTTCTGGGCCATAAGGCACTCTCCTATCTTTTAACTACATGATAGGAAATATTGGTGTGGCAGCAATTCTGAAAATGCACCAATTCTGGAGATGGAGAGGCCGGCTAAAGGGGTAGGAGGAGGCCGGACTTTTTTTTTTTTTAACGCCATGTGTGCATGCACTGGAGGCCTACATACATGTTGTTAAATTCAGTTTTTATTCAGCCTGATAGTCCAGAATGTTTACAAGCTTGTTGCACTTTGAGACGACGAATATACTCCAGTTCGTATTGGCGTTGTGTACCTAATTCTTTCTCACATTGTGGGCAAAGAATGGGTAATTTGTTTTAGGTAGAAGAGGAATTGTGTACTAATATTGGTACCAGAAGAATGCGCCTTTATAGGATGAAGAGGAACGCGGCGCGCTACAAACCCATCGGATTGTGAAACATCACATTAAGGTAGATATAGACACAATTTGCGTTCGAGACGTCAGACTTTCTGGGCCATCAGGCACTCTCCTATCTTTTAACTACATGATAGGAAATATTGGTGTGGCAGCAATTCTGAAAAATGCCGCAATTCTGGAGATGGAAAGGCCGGCTGAAGGGGTAGGAGGAGGCCGGATTATTTTTTTAACACCATGTGTGCATGCACTGGAGGCCTACATACATGTTGTTAAATTCAGGTTTTTTTCAGCCTGATAGTCCAGAATGTTTACAAGCTTGTCGCACTTTGAGACGGCGAATGTCCTCCAGTTTGTATTGGCGTTGTGTCCCTAATTCTTTCTCACATTGTGGGCAAAGAATGTGTAATTTGTTTTAGGTAGAAGAGGAATTGTGTACTAATATTGGTACCAGAAGAATGCGCCTTTATAGGATGAAGAGGAACGCGGCGCGCTACAAACCCATCGGATCGTGAAACATCACATTAAGGTAGGTATAGATACAATTTGCGTTCGGGGCGTCAGACTTTCTGGGCCATAAGGCACTCTACTGTCTTTTAACTACATGATAGGAAATATTGGTGTGGCAGCAATTCTGAAAAATGCACCAATTCTGGAGATGGAGAGGCCGGCTGAAGGGGTAGGAGGAGGCCGGATTTTTTTTTTAACGCCATGTGTGCATGCACTGGAGGCCTACATACATGTTGTTAAATTCAGTTTTTTTTCAGCCTGATAGTCCAGAATGTTTACAAGCTTGTCGCACTTTGAGACGGCGAATGTCGTCCAGTTCGTATTGGTGTTGTGTCCCTAATTCTTTCTCACATTGTGGGCAAAGAATGGGTAATTTGTTTTAGGTAGAAGAGGAATTGTGTACTGATATTGGTACTAGAAGAACGTGCCTCCATAGGATGAAGAAGAACGCGGCGCGCTACAAACCTGTCGGATCGTGAAACATCACATTAAGGTAGATATAGACACCATTTGCGTTCGGGACGTCAGACTTTCTGGGCCATCAGGCACTCTCCTATCTTTTAACTACATGATAGGAAATATTGGTGTGGCAGCAATTCTGAAAAATGCACCAATTCTGGAGATGGAGAGGCCGGCTGAAGGGGTAGGAGGATTCCGAATTTTTTTTTTAACACCATGTGTGCATGCACTGGAGGCCTACATACATGTTGTTAAATTCAGGTTTTTTTCAGCCTGATAGTCCAGAATGTTTACAAGCTTGTCGCACTTTGAGACGGCGAATGTCCTCCAGTTCGTATTGGTGTTGTGTCCCTGAATTCTTTCTCACATTGTGGGCAAAGAATGGGTAATTTGTTTTAGGTAGAAGAGGAATTGTGTACTAATATTGGTACCAGAAGAATGCGCCTTTATAGGATGAAGAGGAACGCGGTGCGCTACAAACCCATCGGATCGTGAAACATCACATTAAGGTAGATATAGACACAATTTGCGTTCGGGACGTCAGACTTTCTGGGCCATCAGGCACTCTCCTTTCTTTTAACTACATGATAGAAAATATTGGTGTGGCACCAATTCTGAAAAATGCTTTAACTCTGGAGATGGAAAGGCCGGCTGAAGGGTTAGGAGGAGGCCGGATTTTTCTTTTAACACCATGTGTGCAAGCACTGGAGGCATACATACATGTTGTTAAATTCAGTTTTTATTCAGCCTGATAGTCCAGAATGTTTACAAGCTTGTTGCACTTTGAGACGACGAATATACTCCAGTTCGTATTGGCGTTGTGTACCTAATTCTTTCTCACATTGTGGGCAAAGAATGGGTAATTTGTTTTAGGTAGAAGAGGAATTGTGTACTAATATTGGTACCAGAAGAATGCGCCTTTATAGGATGAAGAGGAACGCGGCGCGCTACAAACCCATCGGATTGTGAAACATCACATTAAGGTAGATATAGACACAATTTGCGTTCGAGACGTCAGACTTTCTGGGCCATCAGGCACTCTCCTATCTTTTAACTACATGATAGGAAATATTGGTGTGGCAGCAATTCTGAAAAATGCCGCAATTCTGGAGATGGAAAGGCCGGCTGAAGGGGTAGGAGGAGGCCGGATTATTTTTTTAACACCATGTGTGCATGCACTGGAGGCCTACATACATGTTGTTAAATTCAGGTTTTTTTCAGCCTGATAGTCCAGAATGTTTACAAGCTTGTCGCACTTTGAGACGGCGAATGTCCTCCAGTTTGTATTGGCGTTGTGTCCCTAATTCTTTCTCACATTGTGGGCAAAGAATGTGTAATTTGTTTTAGGTAGAAGAGGAATTGTGTACTAATATTGGTACCAGAAGAATGCGCCTTTATAGGATGAAGAGGAACGCGGCGCGCTACAAACCCATCGGATCGTGAAACATCACATTAAGGTAGGTATAGATACAATTTGCGTTCGGGGCGTCAGACTTTCTGGGCCATAAGGCACTCTACTGTCTTTTAACTACATGATAGGAAATATTGGTGTGGCAGCAATTCCGAAAAATGCACCAATTCTGGAGATGGAGAGGCCGGATGAAGGGGTAGGAGGAGGCCGGATTTTTTTTTTAACGCCATGTGTGCATGCACTGGAGGCCTACATACATGTTGTTAAATTCAGTTTTTTTTCAGCCTGATAGTCCAGAATGTTTACAAGCTTGTCGCACTTTGAGACGGCGAATGTCGTCCAGTTCGTATTGGTGTTGTGTCCCTAATTCTTTCTCACATTGTGGGCAAAGAATGGGTAATTTGTTTTAGGTAGAAGAGGAATTGTGTACTGATATTGGTACTAGAAGAACGTGCCTCCATAGGATGAAGAAGAACGCGGCGCGCTACAAACCTGTCGGATCGTGAAACATCACATTAAGGTAGATATAGACACCATTTGCGTTCGGGACGTCAGACTTTCTGGGCCATCAGGCACTCTCCTATCTTTTAACTACATGATAGGAAATATTGGTGTGGCAGCAATTCTGAAAAATGCACCAATTCTGGAGATGGAGAGGCCGGCTGAAGGGGTAGGAGGATTCCGAATTTTTTTTTTAACACCATGTGTGCATGCACTGGAGGCCTACATACATGTTGTTAAATTCAGGTTTTTTTCAGCCTGATAGTCCAGAATGTTTACAAGCTTGTCGCACTTTGAGACGGCGAATGTCCTCCAGTTCGTATTGGTGTTGTGTCCCTGAATTCTTTCTCACATTGTGGGCAAAGAATGGGTAATTTGTTTTAGGTAGAAGAGGAATTGTGTACTAATATTGGTACCAGAAGAATGCGCCTTTATAGGATGAAGAGGAACGCGGTGCGCTACAAACCCATCGGATCGTGAAACATCACATTAAGGTAGATATAGACACAATTTGCGTTCGGGACGTCAGACTTTCTGGGCCATCAGGCACTCTCCTTTCTTTTAACTACATGATAGAAAATATTGGTGTGGCACCAATTCTGAAAAATGCTTTAACTCTGGAGATGGAAAGGCCGGCTGAAGGGTTAGGAGGAGGCCGGATTTTTCTTTTAACACCATGTGTGCAAGCACTGGAGGCATACATACATGTTGTTAAATTCAGTTTTTATTCAGCCTGATAGTCCAGAATGTTTACAAGCTTGTTGCACTTTGAGACGACGAATATACTCCAGTTCGTATTGGCGTTGTGTACCTAATTCTTTCTCACATTGTGGGCAAAGAATGGGTAATTTGTTTTAGGTAGAAGAGGAATTGTGTACTAATATTGGTACCAGAAGAATGCGCCTTTATAGGATGAAGAGGAACGCGGCGCGCTACAAACCCATCGGATTGTGAAACATCACATTAAGGTAGATATAGACACAATTTGCGTTCGAGACGTCAGACTTTCTGGGCCATCAGGCACTCTCCTATCTTTTAACTACATGATAGGAAATATTGGTGTGGCAGCAATTCTGAAAAATGCACCAATTCTGGAGATGGAGAGGCCGGCTGAAGGGGTAGGAGGAGGCCGGATTTTTTTTTAACGCCAAGTGTGCATGCACTGGAGGCCTACATACATGCTGTTAAATTCAGGTTTTTTTCAGCCTGATAGTCCAGAATATTTACAAGCTTGTCGCACTTTGAGACGGCGAATGTCCTCCAGTTCGTATTGGCGTTGTGTCCCTAATTCTTTCTCACATTGTGGGCAAAGAATGGGTAATTTGTTTTAGGTAGAAGAGGAATTATGTACTGATATTGGAACCAGAAGAACGCGCCTCCACAAGATGAAGAAGAACGCGGCGCCCTACAAACCCATCGGATTGTGAAACATCACATTAAGGTAGATATAGACACTATATGCGTTCGGGATGTCAGACTTTCTGGGCCATCAGGCACTCTCCTTTCTTTTAACTACATGATAGAAAATATTGGTGTGGCACCAATTCTGAAAAATGCTTTAACTCTGGAGATGGAAAGGCCGGCTGAAGGGGTAGGAGGAGGCCGGATTTTTCTTTTAACACCATGTGTGCATGCACTGGAGGCCTACATACATGTTGTTAAATTCAGTTTTTATTCAGCCTGATAGTCCAGAATGTTTACAAGCTTGTTGCACTTTGAGACGACGAATATACTCCAGTTCGTATTGGCGTTGTGTACCTAATTCTTTCTCACATTGTGGGCAAAGAATGGGTAATTTGTTTTAGGTAGAAGAGGAATTGTGTACTAATATTGGTACCAGAAGAATGCGCCTTTATAGGATGAAGAGGAACGCAGCGCGCTACAAACCCATCGGATTGTGAAACATCACATTAAGGTAGATATAGACACAATTTGCGTTCGAGACGTCAGACTTTCTGGGCCATCAGGCACTCTCCTATCTTTTAACTACATGATAGGAAATATTGGTGTGGCAGCAATTCTGAAAAATGCACCAATTCTGGAGATGGAGAGGCCGGCTGAAGGGGTAGGAGGAGGCCGGATTTTTTTTTAACGCCAAGTGTGCATGCACTGGAGGCCTACATACATGCTGTTAAATTCAGGTTTTTTTCAGCCTGATAGTCCAGAATATTTACAAGCTTGTCGCACTTTGAGACGGCGAATGTCCTCCAGTTCGTATTGGCGTTGTGTTTCCTAATTCTTTCTCACATTGTGGGCAAAGAATGGGTAATTTGTTTTAGGTAGAAGAGGAATTGTGTACTAATATTGGTACCAGAAGAATGCGCCTTTATAGGATGAAGAGGAAAGCGGCGCGCTACAAACCCATCGGATCGTGAAACATCACATTAAGGTAGATATAGACACAATTTGCGTTCGGGACGTCAGACTTTCTGGGCCATAAGGCACTCTCCTATCTTTTAACTACATGATAGGAAATATTGGTGTGGCAGCAATTCTGAAAATGCACCAATTCTGGAGATGGAGAGGCCGGCTAAAGGGATAGGAGGAGGCCGGACTTTTTTTTTTTTAACGCCATGTGTGCATGCACTGGAGGCCTACATACATGTTGTTAAATTCAGGTTTTTTTCAGCCTGATAGTCCAGAATATTTACAAGCTTGTCGCACTTTTAGACGGCGAATGTCGTCCAGTTCGTATTGGTGTTGTGTCCCTAATTCTTTCTCACATTGTGGGCAAAGAATGGGTAATTTGTTTTAGGTAGAAGAGGAATTGTGTACTGATATTGGTACCAGAAGAACGTGCCTCCATAGGATGAAGAAGAACGCGGCGCGCTACAAACCTGTCGGATCGTGAAACATCACATTAAGGTAGATATAGACACCATTTGCGTTCGGGATGTCAGACTTTCTGGGCCATCAGGCACTCTCCTATCTTTTAACTACATGATAGGAAATATTGGTGTGGCAGCAATTCTGAAAAATGCACCAATTCTGGAGATGGAAAGGCTGGCTGAAGGGGTAGGAGGAGGCCAGATTTTTTTTTTTAACACCATGTGTGCATGCACTGGAGGCCTACATACATGTTGTTAAATTCAGGGTTTTTTTCAGCCTGATAGTCCAGAATGTTTACAAGCTTGTTGCACATTGAGACGGCGAATCTCCTCCAGTTCGTATTGGCGTTGTGTACCTATTTCTTTCTCACATTGTGGGCAAAGAATGGGTAATTTGTTTTAGGTAGAAGAGGAATTGTGTACTAATATTGGTACCAGAAGAATGCGCCTTTATAGGATGAAGAGGAACGCGGCGCGCTACAAACCCATCGGATCGTGAAACATCACATTAAGGTAAATATAGACACCAATTGCGTTCGGGACGTCAGACTTTCTGGGCCATTAGGCACTCTCCTATCTTTTAACTACATGATAGGAAATATTGGTGTGGCAGCAATTCTGAAAAATGCACCAATTCTGTAGATAGAGAGGCCGGCTGAAGGGGTAGGAGGAGGCCGGATTTTTTTTTAACGCCATGTGTGCATGCACTGGAGGCCTACATACATGTTGTTAAATTCAGTTTTTTTTCAGCCTTATAGTCCAGAATATTTACAAGCTTGTCGCACTTTGAGACTGCGAATGTCCTCCAGTTCGTATTGGCGTTGTGTCCCTAATTCTTTGTCACATTGTGGGCAAAGAATGGGTAATTTGTTTTAGATAGAAGAGGAATTGTGTACTAATATTGGTACCAGAAGAATGCGCCTTTATAGGATGAAAAGGAACGCGGCGCGCTACAAACCCATCGGATCGTGAAACATCACATTAAGGTAAATATAGACACCATTTGCGTTCGGGACGTCAGACTTTCTGGGCCATCAGGCACTCTCCTATCTTTTAACTACATGATAGGAAATATTGGTGTGGCACCAATTCTGAAAAATGCTTTAACTCTGGAGATGGAAAGGCCGGCTGAAGGGGTAGGAGGAGGCCGGATTTTTCTTTTAACACCATGTGTGCATGCACTGGAGGCCTACATACATGTTGTTAAATTCAGTTTTTATTCAGCCTGATAGTCCAGAATGTTTACAAGCTTGTTGCACTTTGAGACGACGAATATACTCCAGTTCGTATTGGCGTTGTGTACCTAATTCTTTCTCACATTGTGGGCAAAGTATGGGTAATTTGTTTTAGGTAGAAGAGGAATTGTGTACTAATATTGGTACCAGAAGAATGCGCCTTTATAGGATGAAGAGGAACGCGGCGCGCTACAAACCCATCGGATCGTGAAACATCACATTAAGGTAGGTATAGATACAATTTGCGTTCGGGGCGTCAGACTTTCTGGGCCATAAGGCACTCTACTGTCTTTTAACTACATGATAGGAAATATTGGTGTGGCAGCAATTCTGAAAAATGCACCAATTCTGGAGATGGAGAGGCCGGCTGAAGGGGTAGGAGGAGGCCGGATTTTTTTTTTAACGCCATGTGTGCATGCACTGGAGGCCTACATACATGTTGTTAAATTCAGTTTTTATTCAGCCTGATAGTCCAGAATGTTTACAAGCTTGTTGCACTTTGAGACGACGAATATACTCCAGTTCGTATTGGCGTTGTGTACCTAATTCTTTCTCACATTGTGGGCAAAGAATGGGTAATTTGTTTTAGGTAGAAGAGGAATTGTGTACTAATATTGGTACCAGAAGAATGCGCCTTTATAGGATGAAGAGGAACGCGGCGCGCTACAAACCCATCGGATTGTGAAACATCACATTAAGGTAGATATAGACACAATTTGCGTTCGAGACGTCAGACTTTCTGGGCCATCAGGCACTCTCCTATCTTTTAACTACATGATAGGAAATATTGGTGTGGCAGCAATTCTGAAAAATGCACCAATTCTGGAGATGGAGAGGCCGGCTGAAGG
The DNA here is from genome assembly GCF_050947455.1 of Rhinoderma darwinii. Taxonomy (NCBI): domain Eukaryota; kingdom Metazoa; phylum Chordata; class Amphibia; order Anura; family Rhinodermatidae; genus Rhinoderma; species Rhinoderma darwinii. The sequence continues at coordinate 220,361,330 of NC_134688.1, forward strand.
GGTAGGAGGAGGCCGGATTTTTTTTTAACGCCAAGTGTGCATGCACTGGAGGCCTACATACATGCTGTTAAATTCAGGTTTTTTTCAGCCTGATAGTCCAGAATATTTACAAGCTTGTCGCACTTTGAGACGGCGAATGTCCTCCAGTTCGTATTGGCGTTGTGTCCCTAATTCTTTCTCACATTGTGGGCAAAGAATGGGTAATTTGTTTTAGGTAGAAGAGGAATTATGTACTGATATTGGAACCAGAAGAACGCGCCTCCACAAGATGAAGAAGAACGCGGCGCCCTACAAACCCATCGGATTGTGAAACATCACATTAAGGTAGATATAGACACTATATGCGTTCGGGATGTCAGACTTTCTGGGCCATCAGGCACTCTCCTTTCTTTTAACTACATGATAGAAAATATTGGTGTGGCACCAATTCTGAAAAATGCTTTAACTCTGGAGATGGAAAGGCCGGCTGAAGGGGTAGGAGGAGGCCGGATTTTTCTTTTAACACCATGTGTGCATGCACTGGAGGCCTACATACATGTTGTTAAATTCAGTTTTTATTCAGCCTGATAGTCCAGAATGTTTACAAGCTTGTTGCACTTTGAGACGACGAATATACTCCAGTTCGTATTGGCGTTGTGTACCTAATTCTTTCTCACATTGTGGGCAAAGAATGGGTAATTTGTTTTAGGTAGAAGAGGAATTGTGTACTAATATTGGTACCAGAAGAATGCGCCTTTATAGGATGAAGAGGAACGCAGCGCGCTACAAACCCATCGGATTGTGAAACATCACATTAAGGTAGATATAGACACAATTTGCGTTCGAGACGTCAGACTTTCTGGGCCATCAGGCACTCTCCTATCTTTTAACTACATGATAGGAAATATTGGTGTGGCAGCAATTCTGAAAAATGCACCAATTCTGGAGATGGAGAGGCCGGCTGAAGGGGTAGGAGGAGGCCGGATTTTTTTTTAACGCCAAGTGTGCATGCACTGGAGGCCTACATACATGCTGTTAAATTCAGGTTTTTTTCAGCCTGATAGTCCAGAATATTTACAAGCTTGTCGCACTTTGAGACGGCGAATGTCCTCCAGTTCGTATTGGCGTTGTGTTTCCTAATTCTTTCTCACATTGTGGGCAAAGAATGGGTAATTTGTTTTAGGTAGAAGAGGAATTGTGTACTAATATTGGTACCAGAAGAATGCGCCTTTATAGGATGAAGAGGAAAGCGGCGCGCTACAAACCCATCGGATCGTGAAACATCACATTAAGGTAGATATAGACACAATTTGCGTTCGGGACGTCAGACTTTCTGGGCCATAAGGCACTCTCCTATCTTTTAACTACATGATAGGAAATATTGGTGTGGCAGCAATTCTGAAAATGCACCAATTCTGGAGATGGAGAGGCCGGCTAAAGGGATAGGAGGAGGCCGGACTTTTTTTTTTTTAACGCCATGTGTGCATGCACTGGAGGCCTACATACATGTTGTTAAATTCAGGTTTTTTTCAGCCTGATAGTCCAGAATATTTACAAGCTTGTCGCACTTTTAGACGGCGAATGTCGTCCAGTTCGTATTGGTGTTGTGTCCCTAATTCTTTCTCACATTGTGGGCAAAGAATGGGTAATTTGTTTTAGGTAGAAGAGGAATTGTGTACTGATATTGGTACCAGAAGAACGTGCCTCCATAGGATGAAGAAGAACGCGGCGCGCTACAAACCTGTCGGATCGTGAAACATCACATTAAGGTAGATATAGACACCATTTGCGTTCGGGATGTCAGACTTTCTGGGCCATCAGGCACTCTCCTATCTTTTAACTACATGATAGGAAATATTGGTGTGGCAGCAATTCTGAAAAATGCACCAATTCTGGAGATGGAAAGGCTGGCTGAAGGGGTAGGAGGAGGCCAGATTTTTTTTTTTAACACCATGTGTGCATGCACTGGAGGCCTACATACATGTTGTTAAATTCAGGGTTTTTTTCAGCCTGATAGTCCAGAATGTTTACAAGCTTGTTGCACATTGAGACGGCGAATCTCCTCCAGTTCGTATTGGCGTTGTGTACCTATTTCTTTCTCACATTGTGGGCAAAGAATGGGTAATTTGTTTTAGGTAGAAGAGGAATTGTGTACTAATATTGGTACCAGAAGAATGCGCCTTTATAGGATGAAGAGGAACGCGGCGCGCTACAAACCCATCGGATCGTGAAACATCACATTAAGGTAAATATAGACACCAATTGCGTTCGGGACGTCAGACTTTCTGGGCCATTAGGCACTCTCCTATCTTTTAACTACATGATAGGAAATATTGGTGTGGCAGCAATTCTGAAAAATGCACCAATTCTGTAGATAGAGAGGCCGGCTGAAGGGGTAGGAGGAGGCCGGATTTTTTTTTAACGCCATGTGTGCATGCACTGGAGGCCTACATACATGTTGTTAAATTCAGTTTTTTTTCAGCCTTATAGTCCAGAATATTTACAAGCTTGTCGCACTTTGAGACTGCGAATGTCCTCCAGTTCGTATTGGCGTTGTGTCCCTAATTCTTTGTCACATTGTGGGCAAAGAATGGGTAATTTGTTTTAGATAGAAGAGGAATTGTGTACTAATATTGGTACCAGAAGAATGCGCCTTTATAGGATGAAAAGGAACGCGGCGCGCTACAAACCCATCGGATCGTGAAACATCACATTAAGGTAAATATAGACACCATTTGCGTTCGGGACGTCAGACTTTCTGGGCCATCAGGCACTCTCCTATCTTTTAACTACATGATAGGAAATATTGGTGTGGCACCAATTCTGAAAAATGCTTTAACTCTGGAGATGGAAAGGCCGGCTGAAGGGGTAGGAGGAGGCCGGATTTTTCTTTTAACACCATGTGTGCATGCACTGGAGGCCTACATACATGTTGTTAAATTCAGTTTTTATTCAGCCTGATAGTCCAGAATGTTTACAAGCTTGTTGCACTTTGAGACGACGAATATACTCCATTTCGTATTGGCGTTGTGTACCTAATTCTTTCTCACATTGTGGGCAAAGAATGGGTAATTTGTTTTAGGTAGAAGAGGAATTGTGTACTAATATTGGTACCAGAAGAATGCGCCTTTATAGGATGAAGAGGAACGCGGCGCGCTACAAACCCATCGGATCGTGAAACATCACATTAAGGTAGGTATAGATACAATTTGCGTTCGGGGCGTCAGACTTTCTGGGCCATAAGGCACTCTACTGTCTTTTAACTACATGATAGGAAATATTGGTGTGGCAGCAATTCTGAAAAATGCACCAATTCTGGAGATGGAGAGGCCGGCTGAAGGGGTAGGAGGAGGCCGGATTTTTTTTTTAACGCCATGTGTGCATGCACTGGAGGCCTACATACATGTTGTTAAATTCAGTTTTTTTTCAGCCTGATAGTCCAGAATGTTTACAAGCTTGTCGCACTTTGAGACTGCGAATGTCCTCCAGTTCGTATTGGCGTTGTGTCCCTAATTCTTTCTCACATTGTGGGCAAAGAATGGGTAATTTGTTTTAGGTAGAAGAGGAATTGTGTACTAATATTGGTACCAGAAGAATGCGCCTTTATAGGATGAAGAGGAACGCGGCGCGCTACAAACCCATCGGATCGTGAAACATCACATTAAGGTAGATATAGACACAATTTGCGTTCGGGAGGTCAGACTTTCTGGGCCATCAGGCACTCTCCTATCTTTTAACTACATGATAGAATATATTGGTGTGGCACCAATTCTGAAAAATGCACTAACTCTGGAGATGGAAAGGCCGGCTGAAGGGGTAGGAGGAGGCCGGATTTTTCTTTTAACACTTTGTGTGCATGCACTGGAGGCCTACATACATGTTGTTAAATTCAGTTTTTATTCAGCCTGATAGTCCAGAATGTTTACAAGCTTGTTGCACTTTGAGACGACGAATATCCTCCAGTTCGTATTGGCGTTGTGTACCTAATTCTTTCTCACATTGAGGGCAAAGAATGGGTAATTTGTTTTAGGTAGAAGAGGAATTGTGTACTAATATTGGTACCAGAAGAATGCGCCTTTATAGGATGAAAAGGAACGCGGCGCGCTACAAACCCATCGGATCGTGAAACATCACATTAAGGTAGATATAGACACCATTTGCGTTAGGGACGTCATACTTTCTGGGCCATAAGGCACTCTCCTATCTTTTAACTACATGATAGGAAATATTGGTGTGGCAGCAATTCTGAAAATGCACCAATTCTGGAGATGGAGAGACCGGCTAAAGGGGTAGGAGGAGGCCGGATTTTTTTTTTAACGCCATGTGTGCATGCACTGGAGGCCTACATACATGTTGTTAAATTCAGGTTTTTTTCAGCCTGATAGTCGAGAATATTTACAAGCTTGTCGCACTTTGAGACGGCGAATGTCCTCCAGTTCGTATTGGTGTTGTGTACCTAATTCTTTCTCACATTGTGGGCAAAGAATGGGTAATTTGTTTTAGATAGAAGAGGAATTGTGTACTAATATTGGTACCAGAAGAATGCGCCTTTATAGGATGAAAAGGAACGCGGCGCGCTACAAACCCATCGGATCGTGAAACATCACATTAAGGTAGATATAGACACAATTTGCGTTCGGGTCGTCAGACTTTCTGGGCCATCAGGCACTCTCCTATCTTTTAACTACATGATAGGAAATATTGGTGTGGCAGCAATTCTGAAAAATGCACCAATTCTGGAGATGGAGAGGCCGGCTAAAGAGATAGGAGGAGGCCGGATTTTTAACGCCATGTGTGCATGCACTGGAGGCCTACATACATGTTGTTAAATTCAGGTTTTTTTCAGCCTGATAGTCCAGAATGTTTACAAGCTTGTTGCACTTTGAGACGGCGAATGTCCTCCAGTTCGTGTTGGCGTTGTGTACCTAATTCTTTCTCACATTGTGGGCAAAGAATGGGTAATTTGTTTTAGGTAGAAGAGGAATTGTGTACTGATATTGGTACCAGAAGAACGCGCCTCCATAGGATGAAGAAGAACGCGGCGCGCTACAAACCTGTCGGATCGTGAAACATCACATTAAGGTAGATATAGACACCATTTGCGTTCGGGACGTCAGACTTTCTGGGCCATAAGGCACTCTCCTATCTTTTAACTACATGATAGGAAATATTGGTGTTGCAGCAATTCTGAAAAATGCACCAATTCTGGAGATGGAGAGGCCGGCTGAAGGGGTAGGAGGAGGCCGGATTTTTTTTTTTAACGCCATGTGTGCATGCACTGGAGGCCTACATACATGTTGTTAAATTCAGGTTTTTTTCAGCCTGATAGTCCAGAATATTTACAAGCTTGTCGCACTTTGAGACGGCGAATGTCCTCCAGTTCGTATTGGCGTTGTGTCCCTAATTCTTTCTCACATTGTGGGCAAAGAATGGGTAATTTGTTTTAGGTAGAAGAGGAATTGTATACTGATATTGGTACCAGAAGAACGCGCCTCCATAGGATGAAGAAGAACGCGGCGCACTACAAACCTGTCGGATCGTGAAACATCACATTAAGGTAGATATAGACACCATTTGCGTTCGGGACGTCAGACTTTCTGGGCCATCAGGCACTCTCCTATCTTTTAACTACATGATAGGAAATATTGGTGTGGCAGCAATTCTGAAAAATGCACCAATTCTGGAGATGGAGAGGCCGGCTGAAGGGGTAGGAGGAGGCCGGATTTTTCTTTTAACACCATGTGTGCATGCACTGGAGGCCTACATACATGTTGTTAAATTCAGTTTTTATTCAGCCTGATAGTCCAGAATGTTTACAAGCTTGTTGCACTTTGAGACGACGAATATCCTCCAGTTCGTATTGGCGTTGTGTACCTAATTCTTTCTCACATTGTGGGCAAAGAATGGGTAATTTGTTTTAGGTAGAAGAGGAATTGTGTACTAATATTGGTACCAGAAGAATGCGCCTTTATGAGATGAAGAGGAACGCGGCGCGCTATAAACCCATCGGATTGTGAAACATCACATTAAGGTAGATATAGACACAATTTGCGTTCGGGACGTCAGACTTTCTGGGCCATCAGGCACTCTCCTATCTTTTAACTACATGATAGGAAATATTGGTGTGGCAGCAATTCTGAAAAATGCACCAATTCTGGAGATGGAGAGGCCGGCTGAAGGGGTAGGAGGAGGCCGGATTTTTCTTTTAACACCATGTGTGCATGCACTGGAGGCCTACATACATGTTGTTAAATTCAGTTTTTATTCAGCCTGATAGTCCAGAATGTTTACAAGCTTGTTGCACTTTGAGACGACGAATATCCTCCAGTTCGTATTGGCGTTGTGTACCTAATTCTTTCTCACATTGTGGGCAAAGAATGGGTAATTTGTTTTAGGTAGAAGAGGAATTGTGTACTAATATTGGTACCAGAAGAATGCGCCTTTATGAGATGAAGAGGAACGCGGCGCGCTACAAACCCATCGGATTGTGAAACATCACATTAAGGTAGATATAGACACAATTTGCGTTCGGGACGTCAGACTTTCTGGGCAATCAGGCACTCTCCTATCTTTTAACTACATGATAGGAAATATTGGTGTGGCAGCAATTCTGAAAAATGCACCAATTCTGGAGATGGAGAGGCCGGCTGAAGGGGTAGGAGGAGGCCGGATTTTTTTTTTAACACCATGTGTGCATGCACTGGAGGCCTACATACATGTTGTTAAATTCAGTTTTTATTCAGCCTGATAGTCCAGAATGTTTACAAGCTTGTTGCACTTTGAGACGACGAATATCCTCCAGTTCGTATTGGCGTTGTGTACCTAATTCTTTCTCACATTGTGGGCAAAGAATGGGTAATTTGTTTTAGGTAGAAGAGGAATTGTGTACTAATATTGGTACCAGAAGAATGCGCCTTTATGAGATGAAGAGGAACGCGGCGCGCTACAAACCCATCGGATTGTGAAACATCACATTAAGGTAGATATAGACACAATTTGCGTTCGGGACGTCAGACTTTCTGGGCAATCAGGCACTCTCCTATCTTTTAACTACATGATAGGAAATATTGGTGTGGCAGCAATTCTGAAAAATGCACCAATTCTGGAGATGGAGAGGCCGGCTGAAGGGGTAGGAGGAGGCCGGATTTTTTTTTAACGCCATGTGTGCATGCACTGGAGGCCTACATACATGTTGTTAAATTCAGTTTTTATTCAGCCTGATACTCCAGAATGTTTACAAGCTTGTTGCACTTTGAGACGACGAATATCCTCCAGTTCGTATTGGCGTTGTGTACCTAATTCTTTCTCACATTGTGGGCAAAGAATGGGTAATTTGTTTTAGGTAGAAGAGGAATTGTGTACTAATATTGGTACCAGAAGAATGCGCCTTTATGAGATGAAGAGGAACGCGGCGCGCTACAAACCCATCGGATTGTGAAACATCACATTAAGGTAGATATAGACACAATTTGCGTTCGGGACGTCAGACTTTCTGGGCAATCAGGCACTCTCCTATCTTTTAACTACATGATAGGAAATATTGGTGTGGCAGCAATTCTGAAAAATGCACCAATTCTGGAGATGGAGAGGCCGGCTGAAGGGGTAGGAGGAGGCCGGATTTTTTTTTAACGCCATGTGTGCATGCACTGGAGGCCTACATACATGTTGTTAAATTCAGTTTTTATTCAGCCTGATAGTCCAGAATGTTTACAAGCTTGTTGCACTTTGAGACGACGAATATCCTCCAGTTTGTATTGGCGTTGTGTACCTAATTCTTTCTCACATTGTGGGCAAAGAATGGGTAATTTGTTTTAGGTAGAAGAGGAATTGTGTACTAATATTGGTACCAGAAGAATGCGCCTTTATAAGATGAAGAGGAACGCGGCGCGCTACAAACCCATCGGATCGTGAAACATCACATTAAGGTAGATATAGACACAATTTGCGTTCGGGACGTCAGACTTTCTGGGCCATCAGGCACTCTCCTATCTTTTAACTACATGATAGGAAATATTGGTGTGGCAGCAATTCTGAAAAATGCACCAATTCTGGAGATGGAGAGGCCGGCTGAAGGGGTAGGAGGAGGCCGGATTTTTTTTTAACGCCATGTGTGCATGCACTGGAGGCCTACATACATGTTGTTAAATTCAGGTTTTTTTCAGCCTGATAGTCCAGAATGTTTACAAGCTTGTCGCACTTTGAGATGGCGAATGTCCTCCAGTTCGTATTGGCGTTGTGTCCCTAATTCTTTCTCACATTGTGGGCAAAGAATGGGTAATTTGTTTTAGGTAGAAGAGGAATTGTGTACTAATATTAGTACCAGAAGAATGCGCCTTTATAGGATGAAGAGGAACGCGGCGCGCTACAAACCCATCGGATCGTGAAACATCACATTAAGGTAGATATAGACACCATTTGCGTTCGGGACGTCAGACTTTCTGGGCTATCAGGCACTCTCCTATCTTTTAACTACATGATAGGAAATATTGATGTGGCAGCAATTCTGAAAAATGCACCAATTCTGGAGATGAAAAGGCCGGCTGAAGGGGTAGGAGGAGGCCGGATTTTTTTTTTAACACCATGTGTGCATGCACTGGAGGCCTACATACATGTTGTTAAATTCAGGTTTTTTTCAGCCTGATAGTCCAGAATGTTTACAAGCTTGTTGCACATTGAGACGGCGAATCTCCTCCAGTTCGTATTGGCGTTGTTTACCTAATTCTTTCTCACATTGTGGGCAAAGAATGGGTAATTTGTTTTAGGTAGAAGAGGAATTGTGTACTAATATTGGTACCAGAAGAATGCGCCTTTATAGGATGAAGAGGAACGCGGCGCGCTACAAACCCATCGGATCGTGAAACATCACATTAAGGTAGATATAGACACAATTTGCGTTCGGGAGGTCAGACTTTCTGGGCCATCAGGCACTCTCCTATCTTTTAACTACATGATAGAATATATTGGTGTGGCACCAATTCTGAAAAATGCACTAACTCTGGAGATGGAAAGGCCGGCTGAAGGGGTAGGAGGAGGCCGGATTTTTCTTTTAACACTTTGTGTGCATGCACTGGAGGCCTACATACATGTTGTTAAATTCAGTTTTTATTCAGCCTGATAGTCCAGAATGTTTACAAGCTTGTTGCACTTTGAGACGACGAATATCCTCCAGTTCGTATTGGCGTTGTGTACCTAATTCTTTCTCACATTGTGGGCAAAGAATGGGTAATTTGTTTTAGGTAGAAGAGGAATTGTGTACTAATATTGGTACCAGAAGAATGCGCCTTTATAGGATGAAGAGGAACGCGGCGCGCTACAAACCCATCGGATCGTGAAACATCACATTAAGGTAGATATAGACACAATTTGCGTTCGGGAGGTCAGACTTTCTGGGCCATCAGGCACTCTCCTATCTTTTAACTACATGATAGAATATATTGGTGTGGCACCAATTCTGAAAAATGCACTAACTCTGGAGATGGAAAGGCCGGCTGAAGGGGTAGGAGGAGGCCGGATTTTTCTTTTAACACTTTGTGTGCATGCACTGGAGGCCTACATACATGTTGTTAAATTCAGTTTTTATTCAGCCTGATAGTCCAGAATGTTTACAAGCTTGTTGCACTTTGAGACGACGAATATCCTCCAGTTCGTATTGGCGTTGTGTACCTAATTCTTTCTCACATTGAGGGCAAAGAATGGGTAATTTGTTTTAGGTAGAAGAGGAATTGTGTACTAATATTGGTACCAGAAGAATGCGCCTTTATAGGATGAAAAGGAACGCGGCGCGCTACAAACCCATCGGATCGTGAAACATCACATTAAGGTAGATATAGACACCATTTGCGTTAGGGACGTCATACTTTCTGGGCCATAAGGCACTCTCCTATCTTTTAACTACATGATAGGAAATATTGGTGTGGCAGCAATTCTGAAAATGCACCAATTCTGGAGATGGAGAGACCGGCTAAAGGGGTAGGAGGAGGCCGGATTTTTTTTTTAACGCCATGTGTGCATGCACTGGAGGCCTACATACATGTTGTTAAATTCAGGTTTTTTTCAGCCTGATAGTCGAGAATATTTACAAGCTTGTCGCACTTTGAGACGGCGAATGTCCTCCAGTTCGTATTGGTGTTGTGTACCTAATTCTTTCTCACATTGTGGGCAAAGAATGGGTAATTTGTTTTAGATAGAAGAGGAATTGTGTACTAATATTGGTACCAGAAGAATGCGCCTTTATAGGATGAAAAGGAACGCGGCGCGCTACAAACCCATCGGATCGTGAAACATCACATTAAGGTAGATATAGACACAATTTGCGTTCGGGTCGTCAGACTTTCTGGGCCATCAGGCACTCTCCTATCTTTTAACTACATGATAGGAAATATTGGTGTGGCAGCAATTCTGAAAAATGCACCAATTCTGGAGATGGAGAGGCCGGCTAAAGAGATAGGAGGAGGCCGGATTTTTAACGCCATGTGTGCATGCACTGGAGGCCTACATACATGTTGTTAAATTCAGGTTTTTTTCAGCCTGATAGTCCAGAATGTTTACAAGCTTGTTGCACTTTGAGACGGCGAATGTCCTCCAGTTCGTGTTGGCGTTGTGTACCTAATTCTTTCTCACATTGTGGGCAAAGAATGGGTAATTTGTTTTAGGTAGAAGAGGAATTGTGTACTGATATTGGTACCAGAAGAACGCGCCTCCATAGGATGAAGAAGAACGCGGCGCGCTACAAACCTGTCGGATCGTGAAACATCACATTAAGGTAGATATAGACACCATTTGCGTTCGGGACGTCAGACTTTCTGGGCCATAAGGCACTCTCCTATCTTTTAACTACATGATAGGAAATATTGGTGTTGCAGCAATTCTGAAAAATGCACCAATTCTGGAGATGGAGAGGCCGGCTGAAGGGGTAGGAGGAGGCCGGATTTTTTTTTTTAACGCCATGTGTGCATGCACTGGAGGCCTACATACATGTTGTTAAATTCAGGTTTTTTTCAGCCTGATAGTCCAGAATATTTACAAGCTTGTCGCACTTTGAGACGGCGAATGTCCTCCAGTTCGTATTGGCGTTGTGTCCCTAATTCTTTCTCACATTGTGGGCAAAGAATGGGTAATTTGTTTTAGGTAGAAGAGGAATTGTATACTGATATTGGTACCAGAAGAACGCGCCTCCATAGGATGAAGAAGAACGCGGCGCACTACAAACCTGTCGGATCGTGAAACATCACATTAAGGTAGATATAGACACCATTTGCGTTCGGGACGTCAGACTTTCTGGGCCATCAGGCACTCTCCTATCTTTTAACTACATGATAGGAAATATTGGTGTGGCAGCAATTCTGAAAAATGCACCAATTCTGGAGATGGAGAGGCCGGCTGAAGGGGTAGGAGGAGGCCGGATTTTTCTTTTAACACCATGTGTGCATGCACTGGAGGCCTACATACATGTTGTTAAATTCAGTTTTTATTCAGCCTGATAGTCCAGAATGTTTACAAGCTTGTTGCACTTTGAGACGACGAATATCCTCCAGTTCGTATTGGCGTTGTGTACCTAATTCTTTCTCACATTGTGGGCAAAGAATGGGTAATTTGTTTTAGGTAGAAGAGGAATTGTGTACTAATATTGGTACCAGAAGAATGCGCCTTTATGAGATGAAGAGGAACGCGGCGCGCTATAAACCCATCGGATTGTGAAACATCACATTAAGGTAGATATAGACACAATTTGCGTTCGGGACGTCAGACTTTCTGGGCCATCAGGCACTCTCCTATCTTTTAACTACATGATAGGAAATATTGGTGTGGCAGCAATTCTGAAAAATGCACCAATTCTGGAGATGGAGAGGCCGGCTGAAGGGGTAGGAGGAGGCCGGATTTTTCTTTTAACACCATGTGTGCATGCACTGGAGGCCTACATACATGTTGTTAAATTCAGTTTTTATTCAGCCTGATAGTCCAGAATGTTTACAAGCTTGTTGCACTTTGAGACGACGAATATCCTCCAGTTCGTATTGGCGTTGTGTACCTAATTCTTTCTCACATTGTGGGCAAAGAATGGGTAATTTGTTTTAGGTAGAAGAGGAATTGTGTACTAATATTGGTACCAGAAGAATGCGCCTTTATGAGATGAAGAGGAACGCGGCGCGCTACAAACCCATCGGATTGTGAAACATCACATTAAGGTAGATATAGACACAATTTGCGTTCGGGACGTCAGACTTTCTGGGCAATCAGGCACTCTCCTATCTTTTAACTACATGATAGGAAATATTGGTGTGGCAGCAATTCTGAAAAATGCACCAATTCTGGAGATGGAGAGGCCGGCTGAAGGGGTAGGAGGAGGCCGGATTTTTTTTTTAACACCATGTGTGCATGCACTGGAGGCCTACATACATGTTGTTAAATTCAGTTTTTATTCAGCCTGATAGTCCAGAATGTTTACAAGCTTGTTGCACTTTGAGACGACGAATATCCTCCAGTTCGTATTGGCGTTGTGTACCTAATTCTTTCTCACATTGTGGGCAAAGAATGGGTAATTTGTTTTAGGTAGAAGAGGAATTGTGTACTAATATTGGTACCAGAAGAATGCGCCTTTATGAGATGAAGAGGAACGCGGCGCGCTACAAACCCATCGGATTGTGAAACATCACATTAAGGTAGATATAGACACAATTTGCGTTCGGGACGTCAGACTTTCTGGGCAATCAGGCACTCTCCTATCTTTTAACTACATGATAGGAAATATTGGTGTGGCAGCAATTCTGAAAAATGCACCAATTCTGGAGATGGAGAGGCCGGCTGAAGGGGTAGGAGGAGGCCGGATTTTTTTTTAACGCCATGTGTGCATGCACTGGAGGCCTACATACATGTTGTTAAATTCAGTTTTTATTCAGCCTGATACTCCAGAATGTTTACAAGCTTGTTGCACTTTGAGACGACGAATATCCTCCAGTTTGTATTGGCGTTGTGTACCTAATTCTTTCTCACATTGTGGGCAAAGAATGGGTAATTTGTTTTAGGTAGAAGAGGAATTGTGTACTAATATTGGTACCAGAAGAATGCGCCTTTATAAGATGAAGAGGAACGCGGCGCGCTACAAACCCATCGGATCGTGAAACATCACATTAAGGTAGATATAGACACAATTTGCGTTCGGGACGTCAGACTTTCTGGGCCATCAGGCACTCTCCTATCTTTTAACTACATGATAGGAAATATTGGTGTGGCAGCAATTCTGAAAAATGCACCAATTCTGGAGATGGAGAGGCCGGCTGAAGGGGTAGGAGGAGGCCGGATTTTTTTTTAACGCCATGTGTGCATGCACTGGAGGCCTACATACATGTTGTTAAATTCAGGTTTTTTTCAGCCTGATAGTCCAGAATGTTTACAAGCTTGTCGCACTTTGAGATGGCGAATGTCCTCCAGTTCGTATTGGCGTTGTGTCCCTAATTCTTTCTCACATTGTGGGCAAAGAATGGGTAATTTGTTTTAGGTAGAAGAGGAATTGTGTACTAATATTAGTACCAGAAGAATGCGCCTTTATAGGATGAAGAGGAACGCGGCGCGCTACAAACCCATCGGATCGTGAAACATCACATTAAGGTAGATATAGACACCATTTGCGTTCGGGACGTCAGACTTTCTGGGCTATCAGGCACTCTCCTATCTTTTAACTACATGATAGGAAATATTGATGTGGCAGCAATTCTGAAAAATGCACCAATTCTGGAGATGAAAAGGCCGGCTGAAGGGGTAGGAGGAGGCCGGATTTTTTTTTTAACACCATGTGTGCATGCACTGGAGGCCTACATACATGTTGTTAAATTCAGGTTTTTTCCAGCCTGATAGTCCAGAATGTTTACAAGCTTGTTGCACATTGAGACGGCGAATCTCCTCCAGTTCGTATTGGCGTTGTTTACCTAATTCTTTCTCACATTGTGGGCAAAGAATGGGTAATTTGTTTTAGGTAGAAGAGGAATTGTGTACTAATATTGGTACCAGAAGAATGCGCCTTTATAGGATGAAGAGGAACGCGGCGCGCTACAAACCCATCGGATCGTGAAACATCACATTAAGGTAGATATAGACACAATTTGCGTTCGGGAGGTCAGACTTTCTGGGCCATCAGGCACTCTCCTATCTTTTAACTACATGATAGAATATATTGGTGTGGCACCAATTCTGAAAAATGCACTAACTCTGGAGATGGAAAGGCCGGCTGAAGGGGTAGGAGGAGGCCGGATTTTTCTTTTAACACTTTGTGTGCATGCACTGGAGGCCTACATACATGTTGTTAAATTCAGTTTTTATTCAGCCTGATAGTCCAGAATGTTTACAAGCTTGTTGCACTTTGAGACGACGAATATCCTCCAGTTCGTATTGGCGTTGTGTACCTAATTCTTTCTCACATTGTGGGCAAAGAATGGGTAATTTGTTTTAGGTAGAAGAGGAATTGTGTACTAATATTGGTACCAGAAGAATGCGCCTTTATAGGATGAAGAGGAACGCGGCGCGCTACAAACCCATCGGATCGTGAAACATCACATTAAGGTAGATATAGACACAATTTGCGTTCGGGAGGTCAGACTTTCTGGGCCATCAGGCACTCTCCTATCTTTTAACTACATGATAGAATATATTGGTGTGGCACCAATTCTGAAAAATGCACTAACTCTGGAGATGGAAAGGCCGGCTGAAGGGGTAGGAGGAGGCCGGATTTTTCTTTTAACACTTTGTGTGCATGCACTGGAGGCCTACATACATGTTGTTAAATTCAGTTTTTATTCAGCCTGATAGTCCAGAATGTTTACAAGCTTGTTGCACTTTGAGACGACGAATATCCTCCAGTTCGTATTGGCGTTGTGTACCTAATTCTTTCTCACATTGAGGGCAAAGAATGGGTAATTTGTTTTAGGTAGAAGAGGAATTGTGTACTAATATTGGTACCAGAAGAATGCGCCTTTATAGGATGAAAAGGAACGCGGCGCGCTACAAACCCATCGGATCGTGAAACATCACATTAAGGTAGATATAGACACAATTTGCGTTCGGGTCGTCAGACTTTCTGGGCCATCAGGCACTCTCCTATCTTTTAACTACATGATAGGAAATATTGGTGTGGCAGCAATTCTGAAAAATGCACCAATTCTGGAGATGGAGAGGCCGGCTAAAGAGATAGGAGGAGGCCGGATTTTTAACGCCATGTGTGCATGCACTGGAGGCCTACATACATGTTGTTAAATTCAGGTTTTTTTCAGCCTGATAGTCCAGAATGTTTACAAGCTTGTTGCACTTTGAGACGGCGAATGTCCTCCAGTTCGTGTTGGCGTTGTGTACCTAATTCTTTCTCACATTGTGGGCAAAGAATGGGTAATTTGTTTTAGGTAGAAGAGGAATTGTGTACTGATATTGGTACCAGAAGAACGCGCCTCCATAGGATGAAGAAGAACGCGGCGCGCTACAAACCTGTCGGATCGTGAAACATCACATTAAGGTAGATATAGACACCATTTGCGTTCGGGACGTCAGACTTTCTGGGCCATAAGGCACTCTCCTATCTTTTAACTACATGATAGGAAATATTGGTGTTGCAGCAATTCTGAAAAATGCACCAATTCTGGAGATGGAGAGGCCGGCTGAAGGGGTAGGAGGAGGCCGGATTTTTTTTTTTTAACGCCATGTGTGCATGCACTGGAGGCCTACATACATGTTGTTAAATTCAGGTTTTTTTCAGCCTGATAGTCCAGAATATTTACAAGCTTGTCGCACTTTGAGACGGCGAATGTCCTCCAGTTCGTATTGGCGTTGTGTCCCTAATTCTTTCTCACATTGTGGGCAAAGAATGGGTAATTTGTTTTAGGTAGAAGAGGAATTGTATACTGATATTGGTACCAGAAGAACGCGCCTCCATAGGATGAAGAAGAACGCGGCGCACTACAAACCTGTCGGATCGTGAAACATCACATTAAGGTAGATATAGACACCATTTGCGTTCGGGACGTCAGACTTTCTGGGCCATTAGGCACTCTCCTATCTTTTAACTACATGATAGGAAATATTGGTATGGCAGCAATTCTGAAAAATGCTTTAACTCTGGAGATGGAAAGGCCGGCTGAAGGGTTAGGAGGAGGCCGGATTTTTCTTTTAACACCATGTGTGCATGCACTGGAGGCCTACATACATGCTGTTAAATTCATGTTTTTTTCAGCCTGATAGTCCAGAATATTTACAAGCTTGTCGGACTTTGAGACGGCGAATGTCCTCCAGTTCGTATTGGCGTTGTGTCCCTAATTCTTTCTCACATTGTGGGCAAAGAATGGGTAATTTGTTTTAGGTAGAAGAGGAATTGTGTACTGATATTGGAACCAGAAGAACGCGCCTCCACAAGATGAAGAAGAACGCAGCGCCCTACAAACCCATCGGATTGTGAAACATCACATTAAGGTAGATATAGACACAATTTGCGTTCGGGACGTCAGACTTTCTAGGCCATAAGGCACTCCCCTATCTTTTAACTACATGATAGGAAATATTGGTGTGGCAGCAATTCTAAAAAATGCACCAATTCTGGAGATGAAGAGGCCGGCTGAAGGGGTAGGAGGAGGCCGGATTTTTTTTTAACGCCATGTGTGCATGCACTGGAGGCCTACATACATGTTGTTAAATTCAGGTTTTTTTCAGCCTGATAGTCCAGAATGTTTACAAGCTTGTCGTACTTTGAGACGGCGAATGTCCTCCAGTTCGTATTGGCGTTGTGTCCCTAATTCTTTCTCACATTTTGGGCAAAGAATGGGTAATTTGTTTTAGGTAGAAGAGGAATTGTGTACTAATATTGGTACCAGAAGAATGCGCCTTTATAGGATGAAGAGGAACGCGGCGCGCTACAAACCCATCGGATCGTGAAACATCACATTAAGGTAGATATAGACACAATTTGCGTTCGGGCGTCAGACTTTCTGGGCCATAAGGCACTCTCCTATCTTTTAACTATATGATAGGAAATATTGGTGTGGCAGCAATTCTGAAAAATGCACCAATTCTGGAGATGGAAAGGCCGGCTGAAGGGGTAGGAGGAGGCCGGATTTTTTTTTTAACACCATGTGTGCATGCACTGGAGGCCTACATACATGTTGTTAAATTCAGTTTTTTTTCAGCCTGATAGTCCAGAATGTTTACAAGGTTGTTGCACATTGAGACGGCGAATCTGCTCCAGTTCGTATTGGCGTTGTTTACCTAATTCTTTCTCACATTGTGGGCAAAGAATGGGTAATTTGTTTTAGGTAGAAGAGGAATTGTGTACTAATATTGGTACCAGAAGAATGCGCCTTTATAGGATGAAAAGGAATGCGGCGCGCTACAAACCCATCAGATCGTGAAACATCACATTAAGGTAGATATAGACACCATTTGCGTTCGGGACGTCAGACTTTCTGGGCCATCAGGCACTCTCCTATCTTTTAACTACATGATAGGAAATATTGATGTGGCAGCAATTCTGAAAAATGCACCAATTCTGGAGATGAAAAGGCCGGCTGAAGGGGTAGGAGGAGGCCGGATTTTTTTTTTAACACCATGTGTGCATGCACTGGAGGCCTACATACATGTTGTTAAATTCAGGTTTTTTTCAGCCTGATAGTCCAGAATGTTTACAAGCTTGTTGCACATTGAGACGGCGAATCTCCTCCAGTTCGTATTGGCGTTGTTTACCTAATTCTTTCTCACATTGTGGGCAAAGAATGGGTAATTTGTTTTAGGTAGAAGAGGAATTGTGTACTAATATTGGTACCAGAAGAATGCGCCTTTATAGGATGAAGAGGAACGCGGCGCGCTACAAACCCATCGGATCGTGAAACATCACATTAAGGTAGATATAGACACAATTTGCGTTCGGGAGGTCAGACTTTCTGGGCCATCAGGCACTCTCCTATCTTTTAACTACATGATAGAATATATTGGTGTGGCACCAATTCTGAAAAATGCACTAACTCTGGAGATGGAAAGGCCGGCTGAAGGGGTAGGAGGAGGCCGGATTTTTCTTTTAACACTTTGTGTGCATGCACTGGAGGCCTACATACATGTTGTTAAATTCAGTTTTTATTCAGCCTGATAGTCCAGAATGTTTACAAGCTTGTTGCACTTTGAGACGACGAATATCCTCCAGTTCGTATTGGCGTTGTGTACCTAATTCTTTCTCACATTGTGGGCAAAGAATGGGTAATTTGTTTTAGGTAGAAGAGGAATTGTGTACTAATATTGGTACCAGAAGAATGCGCCTTTATAGGATGAAGAGGAACGCGGCGCGCTACAAACCCATCGGATCGTGAAACATCACATTAAGGTAGATATAGACACAATTTGCGTTCGGGAGGTCAGACTTTCTGGGCCATCAGGCACTCTCCTATCTTTTAACTACATGATAGAATATATTGGTGTGGCACCAATTCTGAAAAATGCACTAACTCTGGAGATGGAGAGACCGGCTAAAGGGGTAGGAGGAGGCCGGATTTTTTTTTTAACGCCATGTGTGCATGCACTGGAGGCCTACATACATGTTGTTAAATTCAGGTTTTTTTCAGCCTGATAGTCGAGAATATTTACAAGCTTGTCGCACTTTGAGACGGCGAATGTCCTCCAGTTCGTATTGGTGTTGTGTACCTAATTCTTTCTCACATTGTGGGCAAAGAATGGGTAATTTGTTTTAGATAGAAGAGGAATTGTGTACTAATATTGGTACCAGAAGAATGCGCCTTTATAGGATGAAAAGGAACGCGGCGCGCTACAAACCCATCGGATCGTGAAACATCACATTAAGGTAGATATAGACACAATTTGCGTTCGGGTCGTCAGACTTTCTGGGCCATCAGGCACTCTCCTATCTTTTAACTACATGATAGGAAATATTGGTGTGGCAGCAATTCTGAAAAATGCACCAATTCTGGAGATGGAGAGGCCGGCTAAAGAGATAGGAGGAGGCCGGATTTTTAACGCCATGTGTGCATGCACTGGAGGCCTACATACATGTTGTTAAATTCAGGTTTTTTTCAGCCTGATAGTCCAGAATGTTTACAAGCTTGTTGCACTTTGAGACGGCGAATGTCCTCCAGTTCGTGTTGGCGTTGTGTACCTAATTCTTTCTCACATTGTGGGCAAAGAATGGGTAATTTGTTTTAGGTAGAAGAGGAATTGTGTACTGATATTGGTACCAGAAGAACGCGCCTCCATAGGATGAAGAAGAACGCGGCGCGCTACAAACCTGTCGGATCGTGAAACATCACATTAAGGTAGATATAGACACCATTTGCGTTCGGGACGTCAGACTTTCTGGGCCATAAGGCACTCTCCTATCTTTTAACTACATGATAGGAAATATTGGTGTTGCAGCAATTCTGAAAAATGCACCAATTCTGGAGATGGAGAGGCCGGCTGAAGGGGTAGGAGGAGGCCGGATTTTTTTTTTTAACGCCATGTGTGCATGCACTGGAGGCCTACATACATGTTGTTAAATTCAGGTTTTTTTCAGCCTGATAGTCCAGAATATTTACAAGCTTGTCGCACTTTGAGACGGCGAATGTCCTCCAGTTCGTATTGGCGTTGTGTCCCTAATTCTTTCTCACATTGTGGGCAAAGAATGGGTAATTTGTTTTAGGTAGAAGAGGAATTGTATACTGATATTGGTACCAGAAGAACGCGCCTCCATAGGATGAAGAAGAACGCGGCGCACTACAAACCTGTCGGATCGTGAAACATCACATTAAGGTAGATATAGACACCATTTGCGTTCGGGACGTCAGACTTTCTGGGCCATCAGGCACTCTCCTATCTTTTAACTACATGATAGGAAATATTGGTGTGGCAGCAATTCTGAAAAATGCACCAATTCTGGAGATGGAGAGGCCGGCTGAAGGGGTAGGAGGAGGCCGGATTTTTCTTTTAACACCATGTGTGCATGCACTGGAGGCCTACATACATGTTGTTAAATTCAGTTTTTATTCAGCCTGATAGTCCAGAATGTTTACAAGCTTGTTGCACTTTGAGACGACGAATATCCTCCAGTTCGTATTGGCGTTGTGTACCTAATTCTTTCTCACATTGTGGGCAAAGAATGGGTAATTTGTTTTAGGTAGAAGAGGAATTGTGTACTAATATTGGTACCAGAAGAATGCGCCTTTATGAGATGAAGAGGAACGCGGCGCGCTATAAACCCATCGGATTGTGAAACATCACATTAAGGTAGATATAGACACAATTTGCGTTCGGGACGTCAGACTTTCTGGGCCATCAGGCACTCTCCTATCTTTTAACTACATGATAGGAAATATTGGTGTGGCAGCAATTCTGAAAAATGCACCAATTCTGGAGATGGAGAGGCCGGCTGAAGGGGTAGGAGGAGGCCGGATTTTTCTTTTAACACCATGTGTGCATGCACTGGAGGCCTACATACATGTTGTTAAATTCAGTTTTTATTCAGCCTGATAGTCCAGAATGTTTACAAGCTTGTTGCACTTTGAGACGACGAATATCCTCCAGTTCGTATTGGCGTTGTGTACCTAATTCTTTCTCACATTGTGGGCAAAGAATGGGTAATTTGTTTTAGGTAGAAGAGGAATTGTGTACTAATATTGGTACCAGAAGAATGCGCCTTTATGAGATGAAGAGGAACGCGGCGCGCTACAAACCCATCGGATTGTGAAACATCACATTAAGGTAGATATAGACACAATTTGCGTTCGGGACGTCAGACTTTCTGGGCAATCAGGCACTCTCCTATCTTTTAACTACATGATAGGAAATATTGGTGTGGCAGCAATTCTGAAAAATGCACCAATTCTGGAGATGGAGAGGCCGGCTGAAGGGGTAGGAGGAGGCCGGATTTTTTTTTTAACACCATGTGTGCATGCACTGGAGGCCTACATACATGTTGTTAAATTCAGTTTTTATTCAGCCTGATAGTCCAGAATGTTTACAAGCTTGTTGCACTTTGAGACGACGAATATCCTCCAGTTCGTATTGGCGTTGTGTACCTAATTCTTTCTCACATTGTGGGCAAAGAATGGGTAATTTGTTTTAGGTAGAAGAGGAATTGTGTACTAATATTGGTACCAGAAGAATGCGCCTTTATGAGATGAAGAGGAACGCGGCGCGCTACAAACCCATCGGATTGTGAAACATCACATTAAGGTAGATATAGACACAATTTGCGTTCGGGACGTCAGACTTTCTGGGCAATCAGGCACTCTCCTATCTTTTAACTACATGATAGGAAATATTGGTGTGGCAGCAATTCTGAAAAATGCACCAATTCTGGAGATGGAGAGGCCGGCTGAAGGGGTAGGAGGAGGCCGGATTTTTTTTTAACGCCATGTGTGCATGCACTGGAGGCCTACATACATGTTGTTAAATTCAGTTTTTATTCAGCCTGATACTCCAGAATGTTTACAAGCTTGTTGCACTTTGAGACGACGAATATCCTCCAGTTTGTATTGGCGTTGTGTACCTAATTCTTTCTCACATTGTGGGCAAAGAATGGGTAATTTGTTTTAGGTAGAAGAGGAATTGTGTACTAATATTGGTACCAGAAGAATGCGCCTTTATAAGATGAAGAGGAACGCGGCGCGCTACAAACCCATCGGATCGTGAAACATCACATTAAGGTAGATATAGACACAATTTGCGTTCGGGACGTCAGACTTTCTGGGCCATCAGGCACTCTCCTATCTTTTAACTACATGATAGGAAATATTGGTGTGGCAGCAATTCTGAAAAATGCACCAATTCTGGAGATGGAGAGGCCGGCTGAAGGGGTAGGAGGAGGCCGGATTTTTTTTTAACGCCATGTGTGCATGCACTGGAGGCCTACATACATGTTGTTAAATTCAGGTTTTTTTCAGCCTGATAGTCCAGAATGTTTACAAGCTTGTCGCACTTTGAGATGGCGAATGTCCTCCAGTTCGTATTGGCGTTGTGTCCCTAATTCTTTCTCACATTGTGGGCAAAGAATGGGTAATTTGTTTTAGGTAGAAGAGGAATTGTGTACTAATATTAGTACCAGAAGAATGCGCCTTTATAGGATGAAGAGGAACGCGGCGCGCTACAAACCCATCGGATCGTGAAACATCACATTAAGGTAGATATAGACACCATTTGCGTTCGGGACGTCAGACTTTCTGGGCTATCAGGCACTCTCCTATCTTTTAACTACATGATAGGAAATATTGATGTGGCAGCAATTCTGAAAAATGCACCAATTCTGGAGATGAAAAGGCCGGCTGAAGGGGTAGGAGGAGGCCGGATTTTTTTTTTAACACCATGTGTGCATGCACTGGAGGCCTACATACATGTTGTTAAATTCAGGTTTTTTCCAGCCTGATAGTCCAGAATGTTTACAAGCTTGTTGCACATTGAGACGGCGAATCTCCTCCAGTTCGTATTGGCGTTGTTTACCTAATTCTTTCTCACATTGTGGGCAAAGAATGGGTAATTTGTTTTAGGTAGAAGAGGAATTGTGTACTAATATTGGTACCAGAAGAATGCGCCTTTATAGGATGAAGAGGAACGCGGCGCGCTACAAACCCATCGGATCGTGAAACATCACATTAAGGTAGATATAGACACAATTTGCGTTCGGGAGGTCAGACTTTCTGGGCCATCAGGCACTCTCCTATCTTTTAACTACATGATAGAATATATTGGTGTGGCACCAATTCTGAAAAATGCACTAACTCTGGAGATGGAAAGGCCGGCTGAAGGGGTAGGAGGAGGCCGGATTTTTCTTTTAACACTTTGTGTGCATGCACTGGAGGCCTACATACATGTTGTTAAATTCAGTTTTTATTCAGCCTGATAGTCCAGAATGTTTACAAGCTTGTTGCACTTTGAGACGACGAATATCCTCCAGTTCGTATTGGCGTTGTGTACCTAATTCTTTCTCACATTGTGGGCAAAGAATGGGTAATTTGTTTTAGGTAGAAGAGGAATTGTGTACTAATATTGGTACCAGAAGAATGCGCCTTTATAGGATGAAGAGGAACGCGGCGCGCTACAAACCCATCGGATCGTGAAACATCACATTAAGGTAGATATAGACACAATTTGCGTTCGGGAGGTCAGACTTTCTGGGCCATCAGGCACTCTCCTATCTTTTAACTACATGATAGGAAATATTGATGTGGCAGCAATTCTGAAAAATGCACCAATTCTGGAGATGAAAAGGCCGGCTGAAGGGGTAGGAGGAGGCCGGATTTTTTTTTTAACACCATGTGTGCATGCACTGGAGGCCTACATACATGTTGTTAAATTCAGGTTTTTTCCAGCCTGATAGTCCAGAATGTTTACAAGCTTGTTGCACATTGAGACGGCGAATCTCCTCCAGTTCGTATTGGCGTTGTTTACCTAATTCTTTCTCACATTGTGGGCAAAGAATGGGTAATTTGTTTTAGGTAGAAGAGGAATTGTGTACTAATATTGGTACCAGAAGAATGCGCCTTTATAGGATGAAGAGGAAAGCGGCGCGCTACAAACCCATCGGATCGTGAAACATCACATTAAGGTAGATATAGACACAATTTGCGTTCGGGACGTCAGACTTTCTGGGCCATAAGGCACTCTCCTATCTTTTAACTACATGATAGGAAATATTGGTGTGGCAGCAATTCTGAAAATGCACCAATTCTGGAGATGGAGAGGCCGGCTAAAGGGGTAGGAGGAGGCCGGACTTTTTTTTTTTTAACGCCATGTGTGCATGCACTGGAGGCCTACATACATGTTGTTAAATTCAGGTTTTTTTCAGCCTGATAGTCCAGAATATTTACAAGCTTGTCGCACTTTGAGACGGCGAATGTCGTCCAGTTCGTATTGGTGTTGTGTCCCTAATTCTTTCTCACATTGTGGGCAAAGAATGGGTAATTTGTTTTAGGTAGAAGAGGAATTGTGTACTGATATTGGTACCAGAAGAACGTGCCTCCATAGGATGAAGAAGAACGCGGCGCGCTACAAACCTGTCGGATCGTGAAACATCACATTAAGGTAGATATAGACACCATTTGCGTTCGGGATGTCAGACTTTCTGGGCCATCAGGCACTCTCCTATCTTTTAACTACATGATGGGAAATATTGGTGTGGCAGCAATTCTGAAAAATGCACCAATTCTGGAGATGGAAAGGCTGGCTGAAGGGGTAGGAGGAGGCCGGATTTTTTTTTTTAACGCCATGTGTGCATGCACTGGAGGCCTACATACATGTTGTTAAATTCAGGGTTTTTTTCAGCCTGATAGTCCAGAATGTTTAAAAGCTTGTTGCACTTTGAGACGGCGAATGTCCTCCAGTTCGTATTGGCGTTGTGTACCTAATTCTTTCTCACATTGAGGGCAAAGAATGGGTAATTTGTTTTAGGTAGAAGAGGAATTGTGTACTACCGTAATATTGGTACCAGAAGAACGTGCCTCCATAGGATGAAGAAGAACGCGGCGCGCTACAAACCTGTCGGATCGTGAAACATCACATTAAGGTAGATATAGACACCATTTGCGTTCGGGATGTCAGACTTTCTGGGCCATCAGGCACTCTCCTATCTTTTAACTACATGATGGGAAATATTGGTGTGGCAGCAATTCTGAAAAATGCACCAATTCTGGAGATGGAAAGGCTGGCTGAAGGGGTAGGAGGAGGCCGGATTTTTTTTTTTAACACCATGTGTGCATGCACTGGAGGCCTACATACATGTTGTTAAATTCAGGGTTTTTTTCAGCCTGATAGTCCAGAATGTTTAAAAGCTTGTTGCACTTTGAGACGGCGAATGTCCTCCAGTTCGTATTGGCGTTGTGTACCTAATTCTTTCTCACATTGAGGGCAAAGAATGGGTAATTTGTTTTAGGTAGAAGAGGAATTGTGTACTACCGTAATATTGGTACCAGAAGAATGCGCCTTTATAGGATGAAGAGGAATGTGGCGCGCTACAAACCCATCGGATCGTGAAACATCACATTAAGGTAGATATAGACACCATTTGCGTTCGGGACGTTAGACTTTCTGGGCAATCAGGCACTCTCCTATCTTTTAACTACATGATAGGAAATATTGGTGTGGCAGCAATTCTGAAAAATGCACCAATTCTGGAGATGGAAAGGCTGGCTGAAGGGGTAGGAGGAGGCCAGATTTTTTTTTAACACCATGTGTGCATGCACTGGAGGCCTACATACATGTTGTTAAATTCAGGGTTTTTTTCAGCCTGATAGTCCAGAATGTTTACAAGCTTGTTGCACATTGAGACGGCGAATCTCCTCCAGTTCGTATTGGCGTTGTGTACCTATTTCTTTCTCACATTGTGGGCAAAGAATGGGTAATTTGTTTTAGGTAGAAGAGGAATTGTGTACTAATATTGGTACCAGAAGAATGCGCCTTTATAGGATGAAGAGGAACGCGGCGCGCTACAAACCCATCGGATCGTGAAACATCACATTAAGGTAAATATAGACACCAATTGCGTCCGGGACGTCAGACTTTCTGGGCCATCAGGCACTCTCCTATCTTTTAACTACATGATAGGAAATATTGGTGTGGCAGCAATTCTGAAAAATGCACCAATTCTGTAGATAGAGAGGCCGGCTGAAGGGGTAGGAGGAGGCCGGATTTTTTTTTAACGCCATGTGTGCATGCACTGGAGGCCTACATACATGTTGTTAAATTCAGTTTTTTTTCAGCCTTATAGTCCAGAATATTTACAAGCTTGTCGCACTTTGAGACTGCGAATGTCCTCCAGTTCGTATTGGCGTTGTGTCCCTAATTCTTTCTCACATTTTGGGCAAAGAATGGGTAATTTGTTTTAGGTAGAAGAGGAATTGTGTACTAATATTGGTACCAGAAGAATGCGCCTTTATAGGATGAAGAGGAACGCGGCGCGCTACAAACCCATCGGATCGTGAAACATCACATTAAGGTAGATATAGACACAATTTGCGTTCGGGCGTCAGACTTTCTGGGCCATAAGGCACTCTCCTATCTTTTAACTATATGATAGGAAATATTGGTGTGGCAGCAATTCTGAAAAATGCACCAATTCTGGAGATGGAAAGGCCGGCTGAAGGGGTAGGAGGAGGCCGGATTTTTTTTTTAACACCATGTGTGCATGCACTGGAGGCCTACATACATGTTGTTAAATTCAGTTTTTTTTCAGCCTGATAGTCCAGAATGTTTACAAGGTTGTTGCACATTGAGACGGCGAATCTGCTCCAGTTCGTATTGGCGTTGTTTACCTAATTCTTTCTCACATTGTGGGCAAAGAATGGGTAATTTGTTTTAGGTAGAAGAGGAATTGTGTACTAATATTGGTACCAGAAGAATGCGCCTTTATAGGATGAAAAGGAATGCGGCGCGCTACAAACCCATCAGATCGTGAAACATCACATTAAGGTAGATATAGACACCATTTGCGTTCGGGACGTCAGACTTTCTGGGCCATCAGGCACTCTCCTATCTTTTAACTACATGATAGGAAATATTGGTGTGGCAGCAATTCTAAAAAATGCACCAATTCTGGAGATGGAGAGGCCGGCTGAAGGGGTAGGAGGAGGCTGGATTTTTTTTTTAACACCATGTGTGCATGCACTGGAGGCCTACATACATGTTGTTAAATTCAGTTTTTTTTTCAGCCTGATAGTCCAGAATGTTTACAAGCTTGTCGCACTTTGAGACGGCGAATGTCCTCCAGTTCGTATTGGCGTTGTGTCCCTAATTCTTTCTCACATTGTGGGCAAAGAATGGGTAATTTTTTTTAGGTAGTAGAGGAATTGTGTACTAATATTGGTACCAGAAGAATGCGCCTTTATAGGATGAAGAGGGACGCGGCGCGCTACAAACCCATCGGATTGTGAAACATCACATTAAGGTAGATATAGACACAATTTGCGTTCGGGACGTCAGACATTCTGGGCCATCAGGCACTCTCCTATCTTTTAACTACATGATAGAAAATATTGTTGTGGCAACAATTCTGAAAAATGCACTAACTCTGGAGATGGAAAGGCCGGCTGAAGGGGTAGGAGGAGGCCGGATTTTTCTTTTAACACCATGTGTGCATGCACTGGAGGCCTACATACATGTTGTTAAATTCAGTTTTTATTCAGCCTGATAGTCCAGAATGTTTACAAGCTTGTTGCACTTTGAGACGACGAATATCCTCCAGTTCGTATTGGCGTTGTGTACCTAATTCTTTCTCACATTGTGGGCAAAGAATGGGTAATTTGTTTTAGGTAGAAGAGGAATTGTGTACTAATATTGGTACCAGAAGAATGCGCCTTTATGAGATGAAGAGGAACGCGGCGCGCTACAAACCCATCGGATTGTGAAACATCACATTAAGGTAGATATAGACACAATTTGCGTTCGGGACGTCAGACTTTCTGGGCCATCAGGCACTCTCCTATCTTTTAACTACATGATAGGAAATATTGGTGTGGCAGCAATTCTGAAAAATGCACCAATTCTGGAGATGGAGAGGCCGGCTGAAGGGGTAGGAGGAGGCCGGATTTTTCTTTTAACACCATGTGTGCATGCACTGGAGGCCTACATACATGTTGTTAAATTCAGTTTTTATTCAGCCTGATAGTCCAGAATGTTTACAAGCTTGTTGCACTTTGAGACGACGAATATCCTCCAGTTCGTATTGGCGTTGTGTACCTAATTCTTTCTCACATTGTGGGCAAAGAATGGGTAATTTGTTTTAGGTAGAAGAGGAATTGTGTACTAATATTGGTACCAGAAGAATGCGCCTTTATGAGATGAAGAGGAACGCGGCGCGCTACAAACCCATCGGATTGTGAAACATCACATTAAGGTAGATATAGACACAATTTGCGTTCGGGACGTCAGACTTTCTGGGCAATCAGGCACTCTCCTATCTTTTAACTACATGATAGGAAATATTGGTGTGGCAGCAATTCTGAAAAATGCACCAATTCTGGAGATGGAGAGGCCGGCTGAAGGGGTAGGAGGAGGCCGAATTTTTTTTTTAACACCATGTGTGCATGCACTGGAGGCCTACATACATGTTGTTAAATTCAGTTTTTATTCAACCTGATAGTCCAGAATGTTTACAAGCTTGTTGCACTTTGAGACGACGAATATCCTCCAGTTCGTATTGGCGTTGTGTACCTAATTCTTTCTCACATTGTGGGCAAAGAATGGGTAATTTGTTTTAGGTAGAAGAGGAATTGTGTACTAATATTGGTACCAGAAGAATGCGCCTTTATGAGATGAAGAGGAACGCGGCGCGCTACAAACCCATCGGATTGTGAAACATCACATTAAGGTAGATATAGACACAATTTGCGTTCGGGACGTCAGACTTTCTGGGCAATCAGGCACTCTCCTATCTTTTAACTACATGATAGGAAATATTGGTGTGGCAGCAATTCTGAAAAATGCACCAATTCTGGAGATGGAGAGGCCGGCTGAAGGGGTAGGAGGAGGCCGGATTTTTTTTTAACGCCATGTGTGCATGCACTGGAGGCCTACATACATGTTGTTAAATTCAGTTTTTATTCAGCCTGATAGTCCAGAATGTTTACAAGCTTGTTGCACTTTGAGACGACGAATATCCTCCAGTTTGTATTGGCGTTGTGTACCTAATTCTTTCTCACATTGTGGGCAAAGAATGGGTAATTTGTTTTAGGTAGAAGAGGAATTGTGTACTAATATTGGTACCAGAAGAATGCGCCTTTATAAGATGAAGAGGAACGCGGCGCGCTACAAACCCATCGGATCGTGAAACATCACATTAAGGTAGATATAGACACAATTTGCGTTCGGGACGTCAGACTTTCTGGGCCATCAGGCACTCTCCTATCTTTTAACTACATGATAGGAAATATTGGTGTGGCAGCAATTCTGAAAAATGCACCAATTCTGGAGATGGAGAGGCCGGCTGAAGGGGTAGGAGGAGGCCGGATTTTTTTTTAACGCCATGTGTGCATGCACTGGAGGCCTACATACATGTTGTTAAATTCAGGTTTTTTTCAGCCTGATAGTCCAGAATGTTTACAAGCTTGTCGCACTTTGAGATGGCGAATGTCCTCCAGTTCGTATTGGCGTTGTGTCCCTAATTCTTTCTCACATTGTGGGCAAAGAATGGGTAATTTGTTTTAGGTAGAAGAGGAATTGTGTACTAATATTAGTACCAGAAGAATGCGCCTTTATAGGATGAAGAGGAACGCGGCGCGCTACAAACCCATCGGATCGTGAAACATCACATTAAGGTAGATATAGACACCATTTGCGTTCGGGACGTCAGACTTTCTGGGCTATCAGGCACTCTCCTATCTTTTAACTACATGATAGGAAATATTGATGTGGCAGCAATTCTGAAAAATGCACCAATTCTGGAGATGAAAAGGCCGGCTGAAGGGGTAGGAGGAGGCCGGATTTTTTTTTTAACACCATGTGTGCATGCACTGGAGGCCTACATACATGTTGTTAAATTCAGGTTTTTTTCAGCCTGATAGTCCAGAATGTTTACAAGCTTGTTGCACATTGAGACGGCGAATCTCCTCCAGTTCGTATTGGCGTTGTTTACCTAATTCTTTCTCACATTGTGGGCAAAGAATGGGTAATTTGTTTTAGGTAGAAGAGGAATTGTGTACTAATATTGGTACCAGAAGAATGCGCCTTTATAGGATGAAGAGGAACGCGGCGCGCTACAAACCCATCGGATCGTGAAACATCACATTAAGGTAGATATAGACACAATTTGCGTTCGGGAGGTCAGACTTTCTGGGCCATCAGGCACTCTCCTATCTTTTAACTACATGATAGAATATATTGGTGTGGCACCAATTCTGAAAAATGCACTAACTCTGGAGATGGAAAGGCCGGCTGAAGGGGTAGGAGGAGGCCGGATTTTTCTTTTAACACTTTGTGTGCATGCACTGGAGGCCTACATACATGTTGTTAAATTCAGTTTTTATTCAGCCTGATAGTCCAGAATGTTTACAAGCTTGTTGCACTTTGAGACGACGAATATCCTCCAGTTCGTATTGGCGTTGTGTACCTAATTCTTTCTCACATTGTGGGCAAAGAATGGGTAATTTGTTTTAGGTAGAAGAGGAATTGTGTACTAATATTGGTACCAGAAGAATGCGCCTTTATAGGATGAAGAGGAACGCGGCGCGCTACAAACCCATCGGATCGTGAAACATCACATTAAGGTAGATATAGACACAATTTGCGTTCGGGAGGTCAGACTTTCTGGGCCATCAGGCACTCTCCTATCTTTTAACTACATGATAGAATATATTGGTGTGGCACCAATTCTGAAAAATGCACTAACTCTGGAGATGGAAAGGCCGGCTGAAGGGGTAGGAGGAGGCCGGATTTTTCTTTTAACACTTTGTGTGCATGCACTGGAGGCCTACATACATGTTGTTAAATTCAGTTTTTATTCAGCCTGATAGTCCAGAATGTTTACAAGCTTGTTGCACTTTGAGACGACGAATATCCTCCAGTTCGTATTGGCGTTGTGTACCTAATTCTTTCTCACATTGAGGGCAAAGAATGGGTAATTTGTTTTAGGTAGAAGAGGAATTGTGTACTAATATTGGTACCAGAAGAATGCGCCTTTATAGGATGAAAAGGAACGCGGCGCGCTACAAACCCATCGGATCGTGAAACATCACATTAAGGTAGATATAGACACCATTTGCGTTAGGGACGTCATACTTTCTGGGCCATAAGGCACTCTCCTATCTTTTAACTACATGATAGGAAATATTGGTGTGGCAGCAATTCTGAAAATGCACCAATTCTGGAGATGGAGAGACCGGCTAAAGGGGTAGGAGGAGGCCGGATTTTTTTTTTAACGCCATGTGTGCATGCACTGGAGGCCTACATACATGTTGTTAAATTCAGGTTTTTTTCAGCCTGATAGTCGAGAATATTTACAAGCTTGTCGCACTTTGAGACGGCGAATGTCCTCCAGTTCGTATTGGTGTTGTGTACCTAATTCTTTCTCACATTGTGGGCAAAGAATGGGTAATTTGTTTTAGATAGAAGAGGAATTGTGTACTAATATTGGTACCAGAAGAATGCGCCTTTATAGGATGAAAAGGAACGCGGCGCGCTACAAACCCATCGGATCGTGAAACATCACATTAAGGTAGATATAGACACAATTTGCGTTCGGGTCGTCAGACTTTCTGGGCCATCAGGCACTCTCCTATCTTTTAACTACATGATAGGAAATATTGGTGTGGCAGCAATTCTGAAAAATGCACCAATTCTGGAGATGGAGAGGCCGGCTAAAGAGATAGGAGGAGGCCGGATTTTTAACGCCATGTGTGCATGCACTGGAGGCCTACATACATGTTGTTAAATTCAGGTTTTTTTCAGCCTGATAGTCCAGAATGTTTACAAGCTTGTTGCACTTTGAGACGGCGAATGTCCTCCAGTTCGTGTTGGCGTTGTGTACCTAATTCTTTCTCACATTGTGGGCAAAGAATGGGTAATTTGTTTTAGGTAGAAGAGGAATTGTGTACTGATATTGGTACCAGAAGAACGCGCCTCCATAGGATGAAGAAGAACGCGGCGCGCTACAAACCTGTCGGATCGTGAAACATCACATTAAGGTAGATATAGACACCATTTGTGTTCGGGACGTCAGACTTTCTGGGCCATAAGGCACTCTCCTATCTTTTAACTACATGATAGGAAATATTGGTGTTGCAGCAATTCTGAAAAATGCACCAATTCTGGAGATGGAGAGGCCGGCTGAAGGGGTAGGAGGAGGCCGGATTTTTTTTTTTAACGCCATGTGTGCATGCACTGGAGGCCTACATACATGTTGTTAAATTCAGGTTTTTTTCAGCCTGATAGTCCAGAATATTTACAAGCTTGTCGCACTTTGAGACGGCGAATGTCCTCCAGTTCGTATTGGCGTTGTGTCCCTAATTCTTTCTCACATTGTGGGCAAAGAATGGGTAATTTGTTTTAGGTAGAAGAGGAATTGTATACTGATATTGGTACCAGAAGAACGCGCCTCCATAGGATGAAGAAGAACGCGGCGCACTACAAACCTGTCGGATCGTGAAACATCACATTAAGGTAGATATAGACACCATTTGCGTTCGGGACGTCAGACTTTCTGGGCCATCAGGCACTCTCCTATCTTTTAACTACATGATAGGAAATATTGGTGTGGCAGCAATTCTGAAAAATGCACCAATTCTGGAGATGGAGAGGCCGGCTGAAGGGGTAGGAGGAGGCCGGATTTTTCTTTTAACACCATGTGTGCATGCACTGGAGGCCTACATACATGTTGTTAAATTCAGTTTTTATTCAGCCTGATAGTCCAGAATGTTTACAAGCTTGTTGCACTTTGAGACGACGAATATCCTCCAGTTCGTATTGGCGTTGTGTACCTAATTCTTTCTCACATTGTGGGCAAAGAATGGGTAATTTGTTTTAGGTAGAAGAGGAATTGTGTACTAATATTGGTACCAGAAGAATGCGCCTTTATGAGATGAAGAGGAACGCGGCGCGCTATAAACCCATCGGATTGTGAAACATCACATTAAGGTAGATATAGACACAATTTGCGTTCGGGACGTCAGACTTTCTGGGCCATCAGGCACTCTCCTATCTTTTAACTACATGATAGGAAATATTGGTGTGGCAGCAATTCTGAAAAATGCACCAATTCTGGAGATGGAGAGGCCGGCTGAAGGGGTAGGAGGAGGCCGGATTTTTCTTTTAACACCATGTGTGCATGCACTGGAGGCCTACATACATGTTGTTAAATTCAGTTTTTATTCAGCCTGATAGTCCAGAATGTTTACAAGCTTGTTGCACTTTGAGACGACGAATATCCTCCAGTTCGTATTGGCGTTGTGTACCTAATTCTTTCTCACATTGTGGGCAAAGAATGGGTAATTTGTTTTAGGTAGAAGAGGAATTGTGTACTAATATTGGTACCAGAAGAATGCGCCTTTATGAGATGAAGAGGAACGCGGCGCGCTACAAACCCATCGGATTGTGAAACATCACATTAAGGTAGATATAGACACAATTTGCGTTCGGGACGTCAGACTTTCTGGGCAATCAGGCACTCTCCTATCTTTTAACTACATGATAGGAAATATTGGTGTGGCAGCAATTCTGAAAAATGCACCAATTCTGGAGATGGAGAGGCTGGCTGAAGGGGTAGGAGGAGGCCGGATTTTTTTTTTAACACCATGTGTGCATGCACTGGAGGCCTACATACATGTTGTTAAATTCAGTTTTTATTCAGCCTGATAGTCCAGAATGTTTACAAGCTTGTTGCACTTTGAGACGACGAATATCCTCCAGTTCGTATTGGCGTTGTGTACCTAATTCTTTCTCACATTGTGGGCAAAGAATGGGTAATTTGTTTTAGGTAGAAGAGGAATTGTGTACTAATATTGGTACCAGAAGAATGCGCCTTTATGAGATGAAGAGGAACGCGGCGCGCTACAAACCCATCGGATTGTGAAACATCACATTAAGGTAGATATAGACACAATTTGCGTTCGGGACGTCAGACTTTCTGGGCAATCAGGCACTCTCCTATCTTTTAACTACATGATAGGAAATATTGGTGTGGCAGCAATTCTGAAAAATGCACCAATTCTGGAGATGGAGAGGCCGGCTGAAGGGGTAGGAGGAGGCCGGATTTTTTTTTAACGCCATGTGTGCATGCACTGGAGGCCTACATACATGTTGTTAAATTCAGTTTTTATTCAGCCTGATACTCCAGAATGTTTACAAGCTTGTTGCACTTTGAGACGACGAATATCCTCCAGTTTGTATTGGCGTTGTGTACCTAATTCTTTCTCACATTGTGGGCAAAGAATGGGTAATTTGTTTTAGGTAGAAGAGGAATTGTGTACTAATATTGGTACCAGAAGAATGCGCCTTTATAAGATGAAGAGGAACGCGGCGCGCTACAAACCCATCGGATCGTGAAACATCACATTAAGGTAGATATAGACACAATTTGCGTTCGGGACGTCAGACTTTCTGGGCCATCAGGCACTCTCCTATCTTTTAACTACATGATAGGAAATATTGGTGTGGCAGCAATTCTGAAAAATGCACCAATTCTGGAGATGGAGAGGCCGGCTGAAGGGGTAGGAGGAGGCCGGATTTTTTTTTAACGCCATGTGTGCATGCACTGGAGGCCTACATACATGTTGTTAAATTCAGGTTTTTTTCAGCCTGATAGTCCAGAATGTTTACAAGCTTGTCGCACTTTGAGATGGCGAATGTCCTCCAGTTCGTATTGGCGTTGTGTCCCTAATTCTTTCTCACATTGTGGGCAAAGAATGGGTAATTTGTTTTAGGTAGAAGAGGAATTGTGTACTAATATTAGTACCAGAAGAATGCGCCTTTATAGGATGAAGAGGAACGCGGCGCGCTACAAACCCATCGGATCGTGAAACATCACATTAAGGTAGATATAGACACCATTTGCGTTCGGGACGTCAGACTTTCTGGGCTATCAGGCACTCTCCTATCTTTTAACTACATGATAGGAAATATTGATGTGGCAGCAATTCTGAAAAATGCACCAATTCTGGAGATGAAAAGGCCGGCTGAAGGGGTAGGAGGAGGCCGGATTTTTTTTTTAACACCATGTGTGCATGCACTGGAGGCCTACATACATGTTGTTAAATTCAGGTTTTTTCCAGCCTGATAGTCCAGAATGTTTACAAGCTTGTTGCACATTGAGACGGCGAATCTCCTCCAGTTCGTATTGGCGTTGTTTACCTAATTCTTTCTCACATTGTGGGCAAAGAATGGGTAATTTGTTTTAGGTAGAAGAGGAATTGTGTACTAATATTGGTACCAGAAGAATGCGCCTTTATAGGATGAAGAGGAACGCGGCGCGCTACAAACCCATCGGATCGTGAAACATCACATTAAGGTAGATATAGACACAATTTGCGTTCGGGAGGTCAGACTTTCTGGGCCATCAGGCACTCTCCTATCTTTTAACTACATGATAGAATATATTGGTGTGGCACCAATTCTGAAAAATGCACTAACTCTGGAGATGGAAAGGCCGGCTGAAGGGGTAGGAGGAGGCCGGATTTTTCTTTTAACACTTTGTGTGCATGCACTGGAGGCCTACATACATGTTGTTAAATTCAGTTTTTATTCAGCCTGATAGTCCAGAATGTTTACAAGCTTGTTGCACTTTGAGACGACGAATATCCTCCAGTTCGTATTGGCGTTGTGTACCTAATTCTTTCTCACATTGTGGGCAAAGAATGGGTAATTTGTTTTAGGTAGAAGAGGAATTGTGTACTAATATTGGTACCAGAAGAATGCGCCTTTATAGGATGAAGAGGAACGCGGCGCGCTACAAACCCATCGGATCGTGAAACATCACATTAAGGTAGATATAGACACAATTTGCGTTCGGGAGGTCAGACTTTCTGGGCCATCAGGCACTCTCCTATCTTTTAACTACATGATAGAATATATTGGTGTGGCACCAATTCTGAAAAATGCACTAACTCTGGAGATGGAAAGGCCGGCTGAAGGGGTAGGAGGAGGCCGGATTTTTCTTTTAACACTTTGTGTGCATGCACTGGAGGCCTACATACATGTTGTTAAATTCAGTTTTTATTCAGCCTGATAGTCCAGAATGTTTACAAGCTTGTTGCACTTTGAGACGACGAATATCCTCCAGTTCGTATTGGCGTTGTGTACCTAATTCTTTCTCACATTGAGGGCAAAGAATGGGTAATTTGTTTTAGGTAGAAGAGGAATTGTGTACTAATATTGGTACCAGAAGAATGCGCCTTTATAGGATGAAAAGGAACGCGGCGCGCTACAAACCCATCGGATCGTGAAACATCACATTAAGGTAGATATAGACACAATTTGCGTTCGGGTCGTCAGACTTTCTGGGCCATCAGGCACTCTCCTATCTTTTAACTACATGATAGGAAATATTGGTGTGGCAGCAATTCTGAAAAATGCACCAATTCTGGAGATGGAGAGGCCGGCTAAAGAGATAGGAGGAGGCCGGATTTTTAACGCCATGTGTGCATGCACTGGAGGCCTACATACATGTTGTTAAATTCAGGTTTTTTTCAGCCTGATAGTCCAGAATGTTTACAAGCTTGTTGCACTTTGAGACGGCGAATGTCCTCCAGTTCGTGTTGGCGTTGTGTACCTAATTCTTTCTCACATTGTGGGCAAAGAATGGGTAATTTGTTTTAGGTAGAAGAGGAATTGTGTACTGATATTGGTACCAGAAGAACGCGCCTCCATAGGATGAAGAAGAACGCGGCGCGCTACAAACCTGTCGGATCGTGAAACATCACATTAAGGTAGATATAGACACCATTTGCGTTCGGGACGTCAGACTTTCTGGGCCATAAGGCACTCTCCTATCTTTTAACTACATGATAGGAAATATTGGTGTTGCAGCAATTCTGAAAAATGCACCAATTCTGGAGATGGAGAGGCCGGCTGAAGGGGTAGGAGGAGGCCGGATTTTTTTTTTTAACGCCATGTGTGCATGCACTGGAGGCCTACATACATGTTGTTAAATTCAGGTTTTTTTCAGCCTGATAGTCCAGAATATTTACAAGCTTGTCGCACTTTGAGACGGCGAATGTCCTCCAGTTCGTATTGGCGTTGTGTCCCTAATTCTTTCTCACATTGTGGGCAAAGAATGGGTAATTTGTTTTAGGTAGAAGAGGAATTGTATACTGATATTGGTACCAGAAGAACGCGCCTCCATAGGATGAAGAAGAACGCGGCGCACTACAAACCTGTCGGATCGTGAAACATCACATTAAGGTAGATATAGACACCATTTGCGTTCGGGACGTCAGACTTTCTGGGCCATTAGGCACTCTCCTATCTTTTAACTACATGATAGGAAATATTGGTATGGCAGCAATTCTGAAAAATGCTTTAACTCTGGAGATGGAAAGGCCGGCTGAAGGGTTAGGAGGAGGCCGGATTTTTCTTTTAACACCATGTGTGCATGCACTGGAGGCCTACATACATGCTGTTAAATTCATGTTTTTTTCAGCCTGATAGTCCAGAATATTTACAAGCTTGTCGGACTTTGAGACGGCGAATGTCCTCCAGTTCGTATTGGCGTTGTGTCCCTAATTCTTTCTCACATTGTGGGCAAAGAATGGGTAATTTGTTTTAGGTAGAAGAGGAATTGTGTACTGATATTGGAACCAGAAGAACGCGCCTCCACAAGATGAAGAAGAACGCAGCGCCCTACAAACCCATCGGATTGTGAAACATCACATTAAGGTAGATATAGACACAATTTGCGTTCGGGACGTCAGACTTTCTAGGCCATAAGGCACTCCCCTATCTTTTAACTACATGATAGGAAATATTGGTGTGGCAGCAATTCTAAAAAATGCACCAATTCTGG
The DNA here is from genome assembly GCF_050947455.1 of Rhinoderma darwinii. Classification (NCBI taxonomy): domain Eukaryota; kingdom Metazoa; phylum Chordata; class Amphibia; order Anura; family Rhinodermatidae; genus Rhinoderma; species Rhinoderma darwinii. Next base: position 220,398,732 of record NC_134688.1, read on the forward strand.
AGATGAAGAGGCCGGCTGAAGGGGTAGGAGGAGGCCGGATTTTTTTTTAACGCCATGTGTGCATGCACTGGAGGCCTACATACATGTTGTTAAATTCAGGTTTTTTTCAGCCTGATAGTCCAGAATGTTTACAAGCTTGTCGTACTTTGAGACGGCGAATGTCCTCCAGTTCGTATTGGCGTTGTGTCCCTAATTCTTTCTCACATTTTGGGCAAAGAATGGGTAATTTGTTTTAGGTAGAAGAGGAATTGTGTACTAATATTGGTACCAGAAGAATGCGCCTTTATAGGATGAAGAGGAACGCGGCGCGCTACAAACCCATCGGATCGTGAAACATCACATTAAGGTAGATATAGACACAATTTGCGTTCGGGCGTCAGACTTTCTGGGCCATAAGGCACTCTCCTATCTTTTAACTATATGATAGGAAATATTGGTGTGGCAGCAATTCTGAAAAATGCACCAATTCTGGAGATGGAAAGGCCGGCTGAAGGGGTAGGAGGAGGCCGGATTTTTTTTTTAACACCATGTGTGCATGCACTGGAGGCCTACATACATGTTGTTAAATTCAGTTTTTTTTCAGCCTGATAGTCCAGAATGTTTACAAGGTTGTTGCACACTGAGACGGCGAATCTGCTCCAGTTCGTATTGGCGTTGTTTACCTAATTCTTTCTCACATTGTGGGCAAAGAATGGGTAATTTGTTTTAGGTAGAAGAGGAATTGTGTACTAATATTGGTACCAGAAGAATGCGCCTTTATAGGATGAAAAGGAATGCGGCGCGCTACAAACCCATCAGATCGTGAAACATCACATTAAGGTAGATATAGACACCATTTGCGTTCGGGACGTCAGACTTTCTGGGCCATCAGGCACTCTCCTATCTTTTAACTACATGATAGGAAATATTGGTGTGGCAGCAATTCTAAAAAATGCACCAATTCTGGAGATGGAGAGGCCGGCTGAAGGGGTAGGAGGAGGCTGGATTTTTTTTTTAACACCATGTGTGCATGCACTGGAGGCCTACATACATGTTGTTAAATTCAGGTTTTTTTTCAGCCTGATAGTCCAGAATGTTTACAAGCTTGTTGCACTTTGAGACGACGAATGTCTTCCAGTTCGTATTGGCGTTGTGTACCTAATTCTTTCTCACATTGTGGGCAAAGAATGGGTAATTTTTTTTAGGTAGAAGAGGAATTGTGTACTAATATTGGTACCAGAAGAATGCGCCTTTATAGGATGAAGAGGAACGCGGCGCGCTACAAACCCATCGGATTGTGAAACATCACATTAAGGTAGATATAGACACAATTTGCGTTCGGGACGTCAGACATTCTGGGCCATCAGGCACTCTCCTATCTTTTAATACATGATAGAAAATATTGGTGTGGCACCAATTCTGAAAAATGCACTAACTCTGGAGATGGAAAGGCCGGCTGAAGGGGTAGGAGGAGGCCGGATTTTTCTTTTAACACCATGTGTGCATGCACTGGAGGCCTACATACATGTTGTTAAATTCAGTTTTTATTCAGCCTGATAGTCCAGAATGTTTACAAGCTTGTTGCACTTTGAGACGACGAATATCCTCCAGTTCGTATTGGCGTTGTGTACCTAATTCTTTCTCACATTGTGGGCAAAGAATGGGTAATTTGTTTTAGGTAGAAGAGGAATTGTGTACTAATATTGGTACCAGAAGAATGCGCCTTTATGAGATGAAGAGGAACGCGGCGCGCTACAAACCCATCGGATTGTGAAACATCACATTAAGGTAGATATAGACACAATTTGCGTTCGGGACGTCAGACTTTCTGGGCAATCAGGCACTCTCCTATCTTTTAACTACATGATAGGAAATATTGGTGTGGCAGCAATTCTGAAAAATGCACCAATTCTGGAGATGGAGAGGCCGGCTGAAGGGGTAGGAGGAGGCCGGATTTCTTTTTTAACGCCATGTGTGCATGCACTGGAGGCCTACATACATGTTGTTAAATTCAGGTTTTTTTCAGCCTGATAGTCCAGAATGTTTACAAGCTTGTCGCACTTTGAGACGGCGAATGTCCTCCAGTTCGTATTGGCGTTGTGTCCCTAATTCTTTCTCACATTGTGGGCAAAGAATGGGTAATTTTTTTTAGGTAGTAGAGGAATTGTGTACTAATATTGGTACCAGAAGAATGCGCCTTTATAGGATGAAGAGGGACGCGGCGCGCTACAAACCCATCGGATTGTGAAACATCACATTAAGGTAGATATAGACACAATTTGCGTTCGGGACGTCAGACATTCTGGGCCATCAGGCACTCTCCTATCTTTTAACTACATGATAGGAAATATTGGTGTGGCAGCAATTCTGAAAAATGCACCAATTCTGGAGATGGAGAGGCCGGCTGAAGGGGTAGGAGGAGGCCGGATTTTTTTTTTAACACCATGTGTGCATGCACTGGAGGCCTACATACATGTTGTTAAATTCAGTTTTTATTCAGCCTGATAGTCCAGAATGTTTACAAGCTTGTTGCACTTTGAGACGACGAATATCCTCCAGTTCGTATTGGCGTTGTGTACCTAATTCTTTCTCACATTGTGGGCAAAGAATGGGTAATTTGTTTTAGGTAGAAGAGGAATTGTATACTGATATTGGTACCAGAAGAACGCGCCTCCATAGGATGAAGAAGAACGCGGCGCACTACAAACCTGTCGGATCGTGAAACATCACATTAAGGTAGATATAGACACCATTTGCGTTCGGGACGTCAGACTTTCTGGGCCATTAGGCACTCTCCTATCTTTTAACTACATGATAGGAAATATTGGTATGGCAGCAATTCTGAAAAATGCTTTAACTCTGGAGATGGAAAGGCCGGCTGAAGGGTTAGGAGGAGGCCGGATTTTTCTTTTAACACCATGTGTGCATGCACTGGAGGCCTACATACATGCTGTTAAATTCATGTTTTTTTCAGCCTGATAGTCCAGAATATTTACAAGCTTGTCGGACTTTGAGACGGCGAATGTCCTCCAGTTCGTATTGGCGTTGTGTCCCTAATTCTTTCTCACATTGTGGGCAAAGAATGGGTAATTTGTTTTAGGTAGAAGAGGAATTGTGTACTGATATTGGAACCAGAAGAACGCGCCTCCACAAGATGAAGAAGAACGCAGCGCCCTACAAACCCATCGGATTGTGAAACATCACATTAAGGTAGATATAGACACAATTTGCGTTCGGGACGTCAGACTTTCTAGGCCATAAGGCACTCCCCTATCTTTTAACTACATGATAGGAAATATTGGTGTGGCAGCAATTCTAAAAAATGCACCAATTCTGGAGATGAAGAGGCCGGCTGAAGGGGTAGGAGGAGGCCGGATTTTTTTTTAACGCCATGTGTGCATGCACTGGAGGCCTACATACATGTTGTTAAATTCAGGTTTTTTTCAGCCTGATAGTCCAGAATGTTTACAAGCTTGTCGTACTTTGAGACGGCGAATGTCCTCCAGTTCGTATTGGCGTTGTGTCCCTAATTCTTTCTCACATTTTGGGCAAAGAATGGGTAATTTGTTTTAGGTAGAAGAGGAATTGTGTACTAATATTGGTACCAGAAGAATGCGCCTTTATAGGATGAAGAGGAACGCGGCGCGCTACAAACCCATCGGATCGTGAAACATCACATTAAGGTAGATATAGACACAATTTGCGTTCGGGCGTCAGACTTTCTGGGCCATAAGGCACTCTCCTATCTTTTAACTATATGATAGGAAATATTGGTGTGGCAGCAATTCTGAAAAATGCACCAATTCTGGAGATGGAAAGGCCGGCTGAAGGGGTAGGAGGAGGCCGGATTTTTTTTTTAACACCATGTGTGCATGCACTGGAGGCCTACATACATGTTGTTAAATTCAGTTTTTTTTCAGCCTGATAGTCCAGAATGTTTACAAGGTTGTTGCACACTGAGACGGCGAATCTGCTCCAGTTCGTATTGGCGTTGTTTACCTAATTCTTTCTCACATTGTGGGCAAAGAATGGGTAATTTGTTTTAGGTAGAAGAGGAATTGTGTACTAATATTGGTACCAGAAGAATGCGCCTTTATAGGATGAAAAGGAATGCGGCGCGCTACAAACCCATCAGATCGTGAAACATCACATTAAGGTAGATATAGACACCATTTGCGTTCGGGACGTCAGACTTTCTGGGCCATCAGGCACTCTCCTATCTTTTAACTACATGATAGGAAATATTGGTGTGGCAGCAATTCTAAAAAATGCACCAATTCTGGAGATGGAGAGGCCGGCTGAAGGGGTAGGAGGAGGCTGGATTTTTTTTTTAACACCATGTGTGCATGCACTGGAGGCCTACATACATGTTGTTAAATTCAGGTTTTTTTTCAGCCTGATAGTCCAGAATGTTTACAAGCTTGTTGCACTTTGAGACGACGAATGTCTTCCAGTTCGTATTGGCGTTGTGTACCTAATTCTTTCTCACATTGTGGGCAAAGAATGGGTAATTTTTTTTAGGTAGAAGAGGAATTGTGTACTAATATTGGTACCAGAAGAATGCGCCTTTATAGGATGAAGAGGAACGCGGCGCGCTACAAACCCATCGGATTGTGAAACATCACATTAAGGTAGATATAGACACAATTTGCGTTCGGGACGTCAGACATTCTGGGCCATCAGGCACTCTCCTATCTTTTAATACATGATAGAAAATATTGGTGTGGCACCAATTCTGAAAAATGCACTAACTCTGGAGATGGAAAGGCCGGCTGAAGGGGTAGGAGGAGGCCGGATTTTTCTTTTAACACCATGTGTGCATGCACTGGAGGCCTACATACATGTTGTTAAATTCAGTTTTTATTCAGCCTGATAGTCCAGAATGTTTACAAGCTTGTTGCACTTTGAGACGACGAATATCCTCCAGTTCGTATTGGCGTTGTGTACCTAATTCTTTCTCACATTGTGGGCAAAGAATGGGTAATTTGTTTTAGGTAGAAGAGGAATTGTGTACTAATATTGGTACCAGAAGAATGCGCCTTTATGAGATGAAGAGGAACGCGGCGCGCTACAAACCCATCGGATTGTGAAACATCACATTAAGGTAGATATAGACACAATTTGCGTTCGGGACGTCAGACTTTCTGGGCAATCAGGCACTCTCCTATCTTTTAACTACATGATAGGAAATATTGGTGTGGCAGCAATTCTGAAAAATGCACCAATTCTGGAGATGGAGAGGCCGGCTGAAGGGGTAGGAGGAGGCCGGATTTCTTTTTTAACGCCATGTGTGCATGCACTGGAGGCCTACATACATGTTGTTAAATTCAGGTTTTTTTCAGCCTGATAGTCCAGAATGTTTACAAGCTTGTCGCACTTTGAGACGGCGAATGTCCTCCAGTTCGTATTGGCGTTGTGTCCCTAATTCTTTCTCACATTGTGGGCAAAGAATGGGTAATTTTTTTTAGGTAGTAGAGGAATTGTGTACTAATATTGGTACCAGAAGAATGCGCCTTTATAGGATGAAGAGGGACGCGGCGCGCTACAAACCCATCGGATTGTGAAACATCACATTAAGGTAGATATAGACACAATTTGCGTTCGGGACGTCAGACATTCTGGGCCATCAGGCACTCTCCTATCTTTTAACTACATGATAGGAAATATTGGTGTGGCAGCAATTCTGAAAAATGCACCAATTCTGGAGATGGAGAGGCCGGCTGAAGGGGTAGGAGGAGGCCGGATTTTTTTTTTAACACCATGTGTGCATGCACTGGAGGCCTACATACATGTTGTTAAATTCAGTTTTTATTCAGCCTGATAGTCCAGAATGTTTACAAGCTTGTTGCACTTTGAGACGACGAATATCCTCCAGTTCGTATTGGCGTTGTGTACCTAATTCTTTCTCACATTGTGGGCAAAGAATGGGTAATTTGTTTTAGGTAGAAGAGGAATTGTGTACTAATATTGGTACCAGAAGAATGCGCCTTTATGAGATGAAGAGGAACGCGGCGCGCTACAAACCCATCGGATTGTGAAACATCACATTAAGGTAGATATAGACACAATTTGCGTTCGGGACGTCAGACTTTCTGGGCAATCAGGCACTCTCCTATCTTTTAACTACATGATAGGAAATATTGGTGTGGCAGCAATTCTGAAAAATGCACCAATTCTGGAGATGGAGAGGCCGGCTGAAGGGGTAGGAGGAGGCCGGATTTTTTTTTAACGCCATGTGTGCATGCACTGGAGGCCTACATACATGTTGTTAAATTCAGTTTTTATTCAGCCTGATAGTCCAGAATGTTTACAAGCTTGTTGCACTTTGAGACGACGAATATCCTCCAGTTTGTATTGGCGTTGTGTACCTAATTCTTTCTCACATTGTGGGCAAAGAATGGGTAATTTGTTTTAGGTAGAAGAGGAATTGTGTACTAATATTGGTACCAGAAGAATGCGCCTTTATAAGATGAAGAGGAACGCGGCGCGCTACAAACCCATCGGATCGTGAAACATCACATTAAGGTAGATATAGACACAATTTGCGTTCGGGACGTCAGACTTTCTGGGCCATCAGGCACTCTCCTATCTTTTAACTACATGATAGGAAATATTGGTGTGGCAGCAATTCTGAAAAATGCACCAATTCTGGAGATGGAGAGGCCGGCTGAAGGGGTAGGAGGAGGCCGGATTTTTTTTTAACGCCATGTGTGCATGCACTGGAGGCCTACATACATGTTGTTAAATTCAGGTTTTTTTCAGCCTGATAGTCCAGAATGTTTACAAGCTTGTCGCACTTTGAGATGGCGAATGTCCTCCAGTTCGTATTGGCGTTGTGTCCCTAATTCTTTCTCACATTGTGGGCAAAGAATGGGTAATTTGTTTTAGGTAGAAGAGGAATTGTGTACTAATATTAGTACCAGAAGAATGCGCCTTTATAGGATGAAGAGGAACGCGGCGCGCTACAAACCCATCGGATCGTGAAACATCACATTAAGGTAGATATAGTCACCATTTGCGTTCGGGACGTCAGACTTTCTGGGCTATCAGGCACTCTCCTATCTTTTAACTACATGATAGGAAATATTGATGTGGCAGCAATTCTGAAAAATGCACCAATTCTGGAGATGAAAAGGCCGGCTGAAGGGGTAGGAGGAGGCCGGATTTTTTTTTTAACACCATGTGTGCATGCACTGGAGGCCTACATACATGTTGTTAAATTCAGGTTTTTTTCAGCCTGATAGTCCAGAATGTTTACAAGCTTGTTGCACATTGAGACGGCGAATCTCCTCCAGTTCGTATTGGCGTTGTTTACCTAATTCTTTCTCACATTGTGGGCAAAGAATGGGTAATTTGTTTTAGGTAGAAGAGGAATTGTGTACTAATATTGGTACCAGAAGAATGCGCCTTTATAGGATGAAGAGGAACGCGGCGCGCTACAAACCCATCGGATCGTGAAACATCACATTAAGGTAGATATAGACACAATTTGCGTTCGGGAGGTCAGACTTTCTGGGCCATCAGGCACTCTCCTATCTTTTAACTACATGATAGGAAATATTGGTGTGGCAGCAATTCTGAAAAATGCACCAATTCTGGAGATGGAGAGGCCGGCTGAAGGGGTAGGAGGAGGCCGGATTTTTTTTTAACGCCATGTGTGCATGCACTGGAGGCCTACATACATGTTGTTAAATTCAGTTTTTATTCAGCCTGATAGTCCAGAATGTTTACAAGCTTGTTGCACTTTGAGACGACGAATATCCTCCAGTTTGTATTGGCGTTGTGTACCTAATTCTTTCTCACATTGTGGGCAAAGAATGGGTAATTTGTTTTAGGTAGAAGAGGAATTGTGTACTAATATTGGTACCAGAAGAATGCGCCTTTATAAGATGAAGAGGAACGCGGCGCGCTACAAACCCATCGGATCGTGAAACATCACATTAAGGTAGATATAGACACAATTTGCGTTCGGGACGTCAGACTTTCTGGGCCATCAGGCACTCTCCTATCTTTTAACTACATGATAGGAAATATTGGTGTGGCAGCAATTCTGAAAAATGCACCAATTCTGGAGATGGAGAGGCCGGCTGAAGGGGTAGGAGGAGGCCGGATTTTTTTTTAACGCCATGTGTGCATGCACTGGAGGCCTACATACATGTTGTTAAATTCAGGTTTTTTTCAGCCTGATAGTCCAGAATGTTTACAAGCTTGTCGCACTTTGAGATGGCGAATGTCCTCCAGTTTGTATTGGCGTTGTGTCCCTAATTCTTTCTCACATTGTGGGCAAAGAATGGGTAATTTGTTTTAGGTAGAAGAGGAATTGTGTACTAATATTAGTACCAGAAGAATGCGCCTTTATAGGATGAAGAGGAACGCGGCGCGCTACAAACCCATCGGATCGTGAAACATCACATTAAGGTAGATATAGACACCATTTGCGTTCGGGACGTCAGACTTTCTGGGCTATCAGGCACTCTCCTATCTTTTAACTACATGATAGGAAATATTGATGTGGCAGCAATTCTGAAAAATGCACCAATTCTGGAGATGAAAAGGCCGGCTGAAGGGGTAGGAGGAGGCCGGATTTTTTTTTTAACACCATGTGTGCATGCACTGGAGGCCTACATACATGTTGTTAAATTCAGGTTTTTTTCAGCCTGATAGTCCAGAATGTTTACAAGCTTGTTGCACATTGAGACGGCGAATCTCCTCCAGTTCGTATTGGCGTTGTTTACCTAATTCTTTCTCACATTGTGGGCAAAGAATGGGTAATTTGTTTTAGGTAGAAGAGGAATTGTGTACTAATATTGGTACCAGAAGAATGCGCCTTTATAGGATGAAGAGGAACGCGGCGCGCTACAAACCCATCGGATCGTGAAACATCACATTAAGGTAGATATAGACACAATTTGCGTTCGGGAGGTCAGACTTTCTGGGCCATCAGGCACTCTCCTATCTTTTAACTACATGATAGAATATATTGGTGTGGCACCAATTCTGAAAAATGCACTAACTCTGGAGATGGAAAGGCCGGCTGAAGGGGTAGGAGGAGGCCGGATTTTTCTTTTAACACTTTGTGTGCATGCACTGGAGGCCTACATACATGTTGTTAAATTCAGTTTTTATTCAGCCTGATAGTCCAGAATGTTTACAAGCTTGTTGCACTTTGAGACGACGAATATCCTCCAGTTCGTATTGGCGTTGTGTACCTAATTCTTTCTCACATTGTGGGCAAAGAATGGGTAATTTGTTTTAGGTAGAAGAGGAATTGTGTACTAATATTGGTACCAGAAGAATGCGCCTTTATAGGATGAAGAGGAACGCGGCGCGCTACAAACCCATCGGATCGTGAAACATCACATTAAGGTAGATATAGACACAATTTGCGTTCGGGAGGTCAGACTTTCTGGGCCATCAGGCACTCTCCTATCTTTTAACTACATGATAGAATATATTGGTGTGGCACCAATTCTGAAAAATGCACTAACTCTGGAGATGGAAAGGCCGGCTGAAGGGGTAGGAGGAGGCCGGATTTTTCTTTTAACACTTTGTGTGCATGCACTGGAGGCCTACATACATGTTGTTAAATTCAGTTTTTATTCAGCCTGATAGTCCAGAATGTTTACAAGCTTGTTGCACTTTGAGACGACGAATATCCTCCAGTTCGTATTGGCGTTGTGTACCTAATTCTTTCTCACATTGAGGGCAAAGAATGGGTAATTTGTTTTAGGTAGAAGAGGAATTGTGTACTAATATTGGTACCAGAAGAATGCGCCTTTATAGGATGAAAAGGAACGCGGCGCGCTACAAACCCATCGGATCGTGAAACATCACATTAAGGTAGATATAGACACCATTTGTGTTAGGGACGTCATACTTTCTGGGCCATAAGGCACTCTCCTATCTTTTAACTACATGATAGGAAATATTGGTGTGGCAGCAATTCTGAAAATGCACCAATTCTGGAGATGGAGAGACCGGCTAAAGGGGTAGGAGGAGGCCGGATTTTTTTTTTAACGCCATGTGTGCATGCACTGGAGGCCTACATACATGTTGTTAAATTCAGGTTTTTTTCAGCCTGATAGTCGAGAATATTTACAAGCTTGTCGCACTTTGAGACGGCGAATGTCCTCCAGTTCGTATTGGTGTTGTGTACCTAATTCTTTCTCACATTGTGGGCAAAGAATGGGTAATTTGTTTTAGATAGAAGAGGAATTGTGTACTAATATTGGTACCAGAAGAATGCGCCTTTATAGGATGAAAAGGAACGCGGCGCGCTACAAACCCATCGGATCGTGAAACATCACATTAAGGTAGATATAGACACAATTTGCGTTCGGGTCGTCAGACTTTCTGGGCCATCAGGCACTCTCCTATCTTTTAACTACATGATAGGAAATATTGGTGTGGCAGCAATTCTGAAAAATGCACCAATTCTGGAGATGGAGAGGCCGGCTAAAGAGATAGGAGGAGGCCGGATTTTTAACGCCATGTGTGCATGCACTGGAGGCCTACATACATGTTGTTAAATTCAGGTTTTTTTCAGCCTGATAGTCCAGAATGTTTACAAGCTTGTTGCACTTTGAGACGGCGAATGTCCTCCAGTTCGTGTTGGCGTTGTGTACCTAATTCTTTCTCACATTGTGGGCAAAGAATGGGTAATTTGTTTTAGGTAGAAGAGGAATTGTGTACTGATATTGGTACCAGAAGAACGCGCCTCCATAGGATGAAGAAGAACGCGGCGCGCTACAAACCTGTCGGATCGTGAAACATCACATTAAGGTAGATATAGACACCATTTGCGTTCGGGACGTCAGACTTTCTGGGCCATAAGGCACTCTCCTATCTTTTAACTACATGATAGGAAATATTGGTGTTGCAGCAATTCTGAAAAATGCACCAATTCTGGAGATGGAGAGGCCGGCTGAAGGGGTAGGAGGAGGCCGGATTTTTTTTTTTAACGCCATGTGTGCATGCACTGGAGGCCTACATACATGTTGTTAAATTCAGGTTTTTTTCAGCCTGATAGTCCAGAATATTTACAAGCTTGTCGCACTTTGAGACGGCGAATGTCCTCCAGTTCGTATTGGCGTTGTGTCCCTAATTCTTTCTCACATTGTGGGCAAAGAATGGGTAATTTGTTTTAGGTAGAAGAGGAATTGTATACTGATATTGGTACCAGAAGAACGCGCCTCCATAGGATGAAGAAGAACGCGGCGCACTACAAACCTGTCGGATCGTGAAACATCACATTAAGGTAGATATAGACACCATTTGCGTTCCGGACGTCAGACTTTCTGGGCCATCAGGCACTCTCCTATCTTTTAACTACATGATAGGAAATATTGGTGTGGCAGCAATTCTGAAAAATGCACCAATTCTGGAGATGGAAAGGCCGGCTGAAGGGGTAGGAGGAGGCCGGATTTTTTTTTAACACCATGTGTGCATGCACTGGAGGCCTACATACATGTTGTTAAATTCCATTTTTTTTCAGCCTGATGGTCCAGAATGTTTACAAGCTTGTTGCACTTTGAGACGGCGAATGTCCTCCAGTTCGTGTTGGCGTTGTGTACCTAATTCTTTCTCACATTGTGGGCAAAGAATGGGTAATTTGTTTTAGGTAGAAGAGGAATTGTGTACTAATATTGGTACCAGAAGAATGCGCCTTTATAGGATGAAGAGGAACATGGCGCGCTACAAACCCATCGGATCATGGAACATCACATTAAGGTAGATATAGACACAATTTGCGTTCGGGACGTCAGACTTTCTGGGCCATCAGGCACTCTCCTATATTTTAACTACATGATAGGAAATATTGGTGTGGCAGCAATTCTGAAAAATGCACCAATTCTGGAGATGGAGAGGCCGGCTAAAGGGGTAGGAGGAGGTCGGATTTTTTTTTTTTTAACCCCATGTGTGCATGCACTGGAGGCCTACATATATGTTGTTAAATTCAGGTTTTTTCAGCCTGATAGTCCAGAATATTTACAAGCTTGTCGCACTTTGAGACGGCGAATGTCCTCCATTTTGTATTGGCGTTGTGTCCCTAATTCTTTCTCACATTGAGGGCAAAGAATGGGTAATTTGTTTTAGGTAGAAGAGGAATTCTGTACTAATATTGGTACCAGAAGAATGCGCCTTTATAGGATGAAAAGGAACGCGGCGTGCTACAAACCCATCGGATCCTGAAACATCACATTAAGGTAGATATAGACACAATTTGCGTTCGGGTCGTCAGACTTTCTGGGCCATCAGGCACTCTCCTATCTTTTAACTACATGATAGGAAATATTGGTGTGGCAGCAATTCTGAAAAATGCACCAATTCTGGAGATGGAAAGGCCGGCTGAAGGGGTAGGAGGAGGCCGGATTTTTTTTTAACACCATGTGTGCATGCACTGGAGGCCTACATACATGTTGTTAAATTCCATTTTTTTTCAGCCTGATGGTCCAGAATGTTTACAAGCTTGTTGCACTTTGAGACGGCGAATGTCCTCCAGTTCGTGTTGGCGTTGTGTACCTAATTCTTTCTCACATTGTGGGCAAAGAATGGGTAATTTGTTTTAGGTAGAAGAGGAATTGTGTACTAATATTGGTACCAGAAGAATGCGCCTTTATAGGATGAAGAGGAACATGGCGCGCTACAAACCCATCGGATCATGGAACATCACATTAAGGTAGATATAGACACAATTTGCGTTCGGGACGTCAGACTTTCTGGGCCATCAGGCACTCTCCTATATTTTAACTACATGATAGGAAATATTGGTGTGGCAGCAATTCTGAAAAATGCACCAATTCTGGAGATGGAGAGGCCGGCTAAAGGGGTAGGAGGAGGTCGGATTTTTTTTTTTTAACCCCATGTGTGCATGCACTGGAGGCCTACATATATGTTGTTAAATTCAGGTTTTTTCAGCCTGATAGTCCAGAATATTTACAAGCTTGTCGCACTTTGAGACGGCGAATGTCCTCCATTTTGTATTGGCGTTGTGTCCCTAATTCTTTCTCACATTGAGGGCAAAGAATGGGTAATTTGTTTTAGGTAGAAGAGGAATTCTGTACTAATATTGGTACCAGAAGAATGCGCCTTTATAGGATGAAAAGGAACGCGGCGTGCTACAAACCCATCGGATCCTGAAACATCACATTAAGGTAGATATAGACACAATTTGCGTTCGGGTCGTCAGACTTTCTGGGCCATCAGGCACTCTCCTATCTTTTAACTACATGATAGGAAATATTGGTGTGGCAGCAATTCTGAAAAATGCACCAATTCTGGAGATAGAGAGGCCGGCTGAAGGGGTAGGAGGAGGCCGGATTTTTTTTTTAACACCATGTGTGCATGCACTGGAGGCCTACATACATGTTGTTAAATTCAGGTTTTTTCAGCCTGATAGTCCAGAATATTTACAAGCTTGTTGCACTTTGAGACGGTGAATGTCCTCCAGTTCGTATTGGCGTTGTGTACCTAATTCTTTCTCACATTGTGGGCAAAGAATAGGTAATTTGTTGTAGGTAGAAGAGGAATTGTGTACTAATATTGGTACCAGAAGAATGCGCCTTTATAGGAAGAAAAGGAACGCGGCACGCTACAAACCCATCGGATCGTGGAACATCACATTAAGGTAGATATAGACACAATTTGCGTTCGGGACGTCAGACTTTCTGGGCCATCAGGCACTCTCCTATCGTTTAACTACATGATAGGAAATATTGGTGTGGCAGCAATTCTGAAAAATGCACCAATTCTGGAGATGGAGAGGCCGGCTGAAGGGGTAGGAGGAAGCCGGATTTTTTTTTTAACGCCATGTGTGCATGCACTGGAGGCCTACATACATGTTGTTAAATTCAGGTTTTTTTCAGCCTGATAGTCCAGAATATTTACAAGCTTGTCACACTTTGAGACGGCGAATGTCCTCCAGTTCGTATTGGCGTTGTGTACCTAATTCTTTCTCACATTGAGGGCAAAGAATAGGTAATTTGTTTTAGGTAGAAGAGGAATTTTGTACTAATATTGGTACCAGAAGAATGCGCCTTTGTAGGATGAAAAGTAAACGCGGCGCGCTACAAACCCATCGGATCGTGAAACATCACATTGAAGGTAGATATAGACACAATTTGCGTTCGGGACGTCAGACTTTCTGGGCCATAAGTTACTCCCCTATCTTTTAACTACATGATAGGAAATATTGGTGTGGCAGCAATTCTGAAAAATGCACCAATTCTGGAGATGGAAAGGCCGGCTGAAGGGGTAGGAGGAGGCCGGATTTTTCTTTTAACACCATGTGTGCATGCACTGGAGGCATACATACATGTTGTTAAATTCAGTTTTTTTTCAGCCTGATAGTCCAGAATGTTTACATGCTTGTTGCACTTTGAGACGGCAAATATCCTCAAGTTCGTATTGGCGTTGTGTACCTAATTCTTTCTCACATTGTGGGCAAAGAATGGGTAATTTGTTTTAGGTAGAAGAGGAATTGTGTACTAATATTGGTACCATAAGAATGCGCCTTTATAGGATGAAAAGGAACGCGGCGCGCTACAAACCCATCGGATCGTGAAACATCACATTAAGGTAGATATAGACAACATTTGCGTTCGGGACGTCTGACTTTCTGGGCCATCAGGCACTCTCCTATCTTTTAACTACATGATAGGAAAATATTGGTGTGGCAGCAATTCTGAAAAAGGCACCAATTATAGAGATGGAGAGGCCGGCTGAAGGGGTAGGAGGAGGCCGGATTTTTTTTTTAACGCCATGTGTGCATGCACTGGAGGCCTACATACATGTTGTTAAATTCAGGTTTTTTTCAGCCTGATAGTCCAGAATGTTTACAAGCTTGTCGCACTTTGAGACGGCCAATGTCCTCCAGTTCGTATTGGCGTTGTGTCCCTAATTCTTTCTCACATTGTGGGCAAAGAATGGGTAATTTGTTTTAGGTAGAAGAGGAATTGTGTACTAATATTGGTACCAGAAGAATTCGCCTTTATAGGATGAAGAGGAACGCTGTGCGCTACAAACCCATCGGATCGTGAAACATCACATTAAGGTAGATATAGACACAATTTGCGTTCGGGACGTCTGACTTTCTGGGCCATAAGGCACTCTCCTATCTTTTAACTACATGATAGGAAATATTGGTGTGGCAGCAATTCTGAAAAATGCACCAATTCTGGAGATGGAAAGGCCGGCTGAAGAGGTAGGAGGAGGCCGGATTTTTTTTTAACACCATGTGTGCATGCACTGGAGGCCTACATACATGTTGTTAAATTCAGTTTTTTTTTTCAGCCTGATTGTTATGGCAGGAAGGAGGTGAAGGGAACAAGTGAGCCCTAATCTACCCACCGCCCTGTCCCTGCCTACTTGCAACGACCCGCCCTAGGCGACGGGGTACAACTTGGCGGCGGTCCCTACGCTGACTAAGTGCAAGGGAATACAAACAGGGAACAAGCAAGGGAAGGGGAAGTAGCCCACGGAACACCGTGAGGAAACGGAGTGGTGAACGAGCCAGTCAGGATCAGGATGTAGTGGAGTATACAAACGCAGAGCACGGAGCAGGAAGCAAGCCAGGGGCAGAGCGAAGCAGGATAAGCGGGAACTGAAGCAAGGCAGAAGCACGGCAGAAGCAGGCTGGAGCAAGGCAGCAGTGGGGCCAGGAATCCAAGAAGAATCACAAGCAATGAGGAAGAGAAAACGGCAGGTATAAATGGACAGGGGGCGGAGCTAACTCTGACTAACCAGGCCGCGATAGGCTCTCCCACTCCTGAGCCTGCCACCCTGATTGGTGGGAGCCGGTGTCAGTCTAAGAGGTCTGGCCTCAGGTGTCGACTGATTAATCCTGGGAGTATTCACAGACGTAGTGCCTGGCAGATCCTTTACAGTACTCCCCCTTTTATGAGGGGCCACCGGACCCTTACTAAGAGGACCCGGTTTAGTGGGGAAGAGAAGGTGGAACCTCCTGACCAATACCCCAGCGTGAACATCTCGAGCAGGTACCCAAGTCCTCTCCTCCGGCCCGTATCCTCTCCAATGGAACAGGTACTGGAGGGAGCCCTGGATCATTCTACTGTCCACAATCTTGGCCACCTCGAATTCCACCCCCTCACGGGTGAGAACAGGAACAGGAGGTTTCCTCGAGGGGGACCAGGACGGGGAGCAGCGTTTAAGGAGGGAGGCATGAAAGACGTCGTGTATGCGAAAGGATGGGGGCAGCTCCAGACGGAAGGATACAGGGTTGAGGACTTCAATGACCTTATAAGGCCCAATAAATCGGGGAGCAAAATTCCTGGACGGGACCTTAAGGCGCAAGTTCCTAGACGACAACCACACCAGATCCCCGATGACAAACCGGGGGTTAGCAGAACGTCTTCTATCAGCCTGAATCTTTTGTACGCTCTGGGACGCCTCTATGTTCTTCTGAACCTGGGCCCAGACTGTGCACAGTTCCCGATGAACGTCCTCTACCTCGGGATTATTGGAACAACCAGGAGAAACGGAGGAGAACCTTGGATTAAACCCGAAATTATAGAAAAACGGGGAGACCACTGACGAGTTACTGACCCGGTTATTCAGGGAAAATTCGGCGAGGGGAAGGAATGAGACCCAATCAAATTGACAGTCAGAGATGAAACACCTTAAATATTGTTCCAGGGATTGATTAGTCCTTTCCGTTTGGCCATTAGTTTCGGGATGGAAGGCGGAGGAGAAGGACAGATCAATCTCCAACTTTTTACAAAAAGCTCTCCAAAATAAGGAAACAAATTGTACCCCTCTGTCAGAAACGATATTGACTGGGGCCCCATGGAGACGCAGAATGTGTTTAACAAACAAAGAAGCTAACGTCTTGGCGTTAGGTAGTTTCTTAAGGGGCACAAAGTGGCACATCTTGCTGAAGCGGTCTACTACCACCCACACCACCGACTTGCCCTGAGATGGAGGCAAATCGGTGATAAAATCCATGGAGATATGGGTCCAAGGTCTCTGGGGAATGGGCAAAGAACGTAGTAAGCCCGCAGGTCGGGACCTAGGGGTCTTGGACCTAGCACAAACCTCACAAGCGGCGACGTAAGCCCTAACGTCTTTAGGCAACCCAGGCCACCAATAGTTTCTGGTAATGAGGTGTTTGGTACCCAAGATGCCAGGATGACCAGATAGTGCGGAGTCATGGTTTTCCCTGAGTACCCATAGCCGGTATTGCAGGGGGACAAACAGCTTGTCCCCAGGGAGGTTCCCGGGAGAAGAACCTTGATCAGCCGCAATGTCAGAGGCTAAATCAGAATCAGTGGCAGAAACAATTATACCAGGGGGTAATATACAAGCAGGATCCTCCTCAGTAGGAGGATTGGCCATGAAACTACGTGACAGTGCATCAGCCTTAATATTTTTGGACCCAGCCCTATAGGTAACCAAGAAGTTAAATCTGGTAAAGAATAGCGCCCATCGAGCTTGTCTAGGATTAAGCCTCCGGGCAGATTCTAGGAAAACCATATTCTTGTGGTCAGTAAGGACCGTTACCTGGTGTCTGGCCCCCTCCAGGAAGTGACGCCACTCTTCAAAAGCCCATTTAATGGCTAAAAGTTCGCGGTTGCCAATATCATAGTTACTCTCCGTGGGCGAAAACTTCCTAGAGAAGTAAGCACAGGGGCGGAGATGGGTGAGGGAGCTGGTACCCTGGGACAAGACGGCCCCCACTCCCACCTCGGACGCGTCAACAATAAATGGCTCCCTTTGGTTGGGCTGAACCAGCACGGGGGCCGAGATAAAGCACTTCTTGAGGGTCTCAAAAGCCTGGACGGCCTCAGGAGGCCAGTGGGGGACATCAGCACCCTTGCGAGTGAGGTCCGTAAGAGGCTTAGCGACGACCGAGAAGTTGGCAATAAATCTCCTGTAATAGTTAGCGAACCTCAAAAAATACTGTAGCGCCTTCAGGGAGGCAGGTTGGACCCATTCCGCCACAGCCTGAACCTTGGCAGGGTACATGCGGAATTCATGAGGAGTGAGGATTTGACCCAAAAATGGTATCTCCTGTACCCCAAACACACATTTTTTGGTTTTCGCAAACAGATTATTTTCCCGGAGGACCTTCCTGACATGCTCCACGTGGGAGGACCAGTCCTTGGAAAACACCAGTATGTCATGAAGGTACACTACAAGAAAATTTCCCAGGTAATCTCTCAGAATTTCATTAATAAAATTCTGGAAGACGGCAGGGGCATTACACAACCCAAAGGGCATGACCAGGTATTCGAAATGACCTTCGGGCGTGTTGAACGCAGTCTTCCACTCATCCCCCTCTTTGATGCGGATAAGGTTATATGCCCCCCGTAGATCGAACTTAGAGAACCATTGGGCCCCCTGAACCTGATTAAAAAGATCTGGAATCAAAGGAAGGGGATACTGGTTCCTTACTGTGACCTTATTCAAGTTCCAATAGTCAATGCACGGCCTAAGACCACCATCCTTCTTCCCCACGAAGAAGAAGCCAGCACCTACAGGAGAA
Source organism: Rhinoderma darwinii (assembly GCF_050947455.1). NCBI lineage: Eukaryota > Metazoa > Chordata > Amphibia > Anura > Rhinodermatidae > Rhinoderma > Rhinoderma darwinii. The sequence goes on from NC_134688.1 coordinate 220,417,213, forward strand.
GTCGAGGGGCGAATGAAACCCTTGGCCAGGCATTCTTGGATATACTCCCTCATAGCTTCACGTTCAGGACATGAAAGATTAAATATCCTACCCTTAGGAAGCTTAGCACCAGGTACCAAATCGATGGCGCAATCGTAATCTCTATGAGGGGGCAACACCTCGGAGGCCTCCTTAGAAAACACATCAGCGAAGTCCTGAACAAACTCAGGTAGCGTGTTTACCTCCTCACGGGGAGAAATAGAGTTAACCGAAAGACATGACGTCAGGCATTCACTACCCCATTTGGTGAGATCCCCAGTATTCCAATCAAACGTGGGATTATGCAGCTGCAACCAGGGAAGACCTAATACCAGATCGGACGATAATCCCTGCATCACCAGTACAGAGCACTGCTCCAAATGCATGGAGCCAACAAGGAGTTCAAAAACAGGAGTATGCTGAGTAAAATAACCATTAGCAAGAGGATTGGAGTCGATACCCACTACCGGGACAGGATAAGGCAAATCAATAAAAGGCATTTTTAGAGACATAGCAAATTCCACAGACATAATATTAGCAGATGAGCCAGAATCCACGAAGGCACTGCCAGTGGCAGACCGGCCAGCAAACGAGACCTGAAAGGGAAGCAAAATTTTATTGCGTTTCATATTAACGGGAAATACCTGTGCGCCCAAGTGACCTCCCCGATGATCACTTAGGCGCGGAAGTTTTCCGGCTGCTTATTCTTGCGCCTTGGACAGGTGTTCAGTAGATGCTTGTCACCCCCACAATAGAAGCAGAGACCATTCTTCCTGCGGAACTCTCTACGTTGTCGAGGGGACATGGAGGCCCCGAGTTGCATAGGTACCTCCGAGTCTTCCGTGGAAGAGCGAGGAGACGGGACCTCGGGGGGAATCGCAGGGAAGTCAGAGGGGAAAACATTGAAACGTTCAAGCTGACGTTCCCTGAGACGTCGGTCAAGTCGTACTGCTAGGGCCATAACCTGGTCTAGGGAGTCAGAAGAGGGGTAGCTAACAAGCAGATCCTTCAGGGCGTCAGATAATCCTAACCTAAACTGGCACCTTAGGGCCGGGTCGTTCCACCGAGAAGCTACGCACCACTTTCTAAAATCAGAACAGTATTCTTCAACAGGTCTCCTACCCTGACGTAAGGTCACCAGCTGACTCTCGGCTAAGGCAGTCCTGTCAGTCTCATCGTAAATGAGTCCGAGGGCAGAGAAAAAACGATCGACGGAGGAAAGTTCAGGGGCGTCAGGAGCCAAGGAGAAGGCCCACTCTTGGGGCCCTTCCTGGAGTCGGGATATAATGATACCCACCCGCTGGTTCTCGGAACCTGAGGAGTGAGGTTTTAGACGGAAGTAAAGTCTCCAACTCTCCCGGAAGGAGAGAAAAGTCTTACGGTCCCCTGAGAACCGGTCAGGTAACTTGAGGTCGGGTTTTAGAGGTGAGGTGAGGGGTACTACTATGGCAGCGTCAGACTGGTTGACCCTCTGAGCCAGGGCCTGGACCTGTAGGGGGAGAGGCCCTGCATCTGCTGGGTCAGGGTTCTCAAGGGGGTCCATGATAGCGTGAGCGTAGGAGAAATGGTAGACTAGGTATGGGCTTGTTATTATGTTATGGCAGGAAGGAGGTGAAGGGAACAGGTGAGCCCTAATCTACCCACCGCCCTGTCCCTGCCTACTTGCAACGACCCGCCCTAGGCGACGGGGTACAACTTGGCGGCGGTCCCTACGCTGACTAAGTGCAAGGGGATACAAACAGGGAACAAGCAAGGGAAGGGGCAGTAGCCCACGGAACACCGTGAGGAAACGGAGTGGTGAACGAGCCAGTCAGGATCAGGATGTAGTGGAGTATACAAACGCAGAGCACGGAGCAGGAAGCAAGCCAGGGGCAGAGCGAAGCAGGATAAGCGGGAACTGAAGCAAGGCAGAAGCACGGCAGAAGCAGGCTGGAGCAAGGCAGCAGTGGGGCCAGGAATCCAAGAAGAATAACAAGCAATGAGGAAGAGAAAACGGCAGGTATAAATGGACAGGGGGCGGAGCTAACTCCGACTGACCAGGCCGCGATAGGCCCTCCCACTCCTTAGCCTGCCACCCTGATTGGTGGGAGCCGGTGTCAGTCTAAGAGGTCTGGCCTCAGGTGTCGACTGATTAATCCTGGGAGTATCCACAGACGTAGTGCCTGGCAGATCCTTTACAGTCCTCCAGTTCGTATTGGCGTTGTGTACCTAATTCTTTCTCACATTGTGGGCAAAGAATGGGTAATTTGTTTTAGGTAGAAGAGGAATTGTGTACTGATATTGGTACCAGAAGAACGCGCCTCCATAAGATGAAGAAGAACGCGGCGCGCTACAAACCTGTCGGATCGTGAAACATCACATTAAGGTAGATATAGGCACAATTTGCGTTCGGGACGTCAGACTTTCTGGGCCATCAGGCACTCTCCTATCTTTTAACTACATGATAGGAAATATTGGTGTCGCAGCAATTCTGAAAAATGCACCAATTTTGGAGATGGAGAGGCCGGATTTTTTTTTTAACACCATGTGTGCATGCACTGGAGGCCTACATACGTGTTGTTAAATTCAGGTTTTTTTCAGCCTGATAGTCCAGAATGTTTACAAGCTTGTTGCACTTTGAGACGGCGAATGTCCTCCAGTTCGTATTGGCGTTGTGTACCTAATTCTTTCTCATATTGTGGGCAAAGAATGGGTAAATTGTTTTAGGTAGTAGAGGAAATGTGTACTAATATTGGTACCAAAAGAATGCGCCTGTAAAGGATCTGCCAGGCTCAGCTTCTGTGTCTACGCCCATAGGTAATCAGTCTGCACCTGCTTCTATGTCGGTGAGACTGACTCCATTTTCTACCACTAAGGATGGCAGGCTTAGGAGTGGGAGAGCCTATCACAGCCTGGCCAGACGGAGCTAGCTCCCGCCCTCTGTCTATTTATACCTGCCTTTCCTGTTGCTCCTTTGCTTGTGATTCTTCTCGTTTGGTTTCCTGGCCCTGCTGCAGCTTCTTGAACTATTTGACCCTGCTTCATATTGACCCTGGCTTACTGACTACTCTTCTGCTCTGCGTTTGGTACCTCGTACATTCCTGGTTTGACTCGGGTTGTTCACTACTCTCCTGCTCTGCGTTTGGTACCTCGTACACTCCTGGTTTGACTCGGCTCGTTCACCACTCTTGTTGCTCACGGTGTTGCCGTGGGCAACTGCCCCTTTTCCCTTGCTTCTGCGTACCCTTGTCTGTTTGTCTGTCGTGCACTTATTGAGCGTAGGGACCGTCGCCCAGTTGTACCCCGTCGCCTAGGGCGGGTCGTTGCAAGTAGGCAGGGACTGAGTGGCGGGTAGATTAGGGCTCACTTGTCTGTTTCCCTACCCCCATCATTACAGCGCCTTTATAGGATGAAGAGGAACGCGGCGCGCTACAAACCCATCGGATCGTGAAACATCACATTAAGGTAGATATAGACACAATTTGCGTTCGGGACGTCAGACTTTCTGGGCCATCAGGCACTCTCCAATCTTTTAACTACATGATAGGAAATATTGGTGTGGCAGCAATTCTGAAAAATGCACCAATTCTGGAGATGGAGAGGCCGGCTGCAGGGGTAGGAGGAGGCCGGATTTTTTTTTTCACGCCATGTATGCATGCACTGGAGGCCTACATACCTGTTGTTAAATTCAGGATTTTATCAGCCTGATAGTCCAAAATATTTACAAGCTTGTCGCACTTTGAGACGGCGAATGTCCTACAGTTCGTATTGGCGTTGTGTCCCTAATTCTTTCTCACATTGTGTGCAAAGAATGGGTAATTTGTTTTAGGTAGAAGAGGAATTGTGTACTGATATTGGTACCAGAAGAACGCGCCTCCATAGGATGAAGAAGAACGTGGCGCGCTACAAACCTGTCGGATCGTGAAACATCACATTAAGGTAGATATAGGCACAATTTGCGTTCGGGACATCAGACTTTCTGGGCCATCAGGCACTCTCCTATTTTTTAACTACATGATAGGAAATATTGGTGTGGCAGCAATTCTGAAAAATGCACCAATTCTGGAGATGGAGAGGCCGGATTTTTTTTAACACCATGTGTGCATGCACTGGAGGCCTACATACATGTGGTTAAATTCAGGGTTTTTTTCAGCCTGATAGTCCAGAATGTTTACAAGCTTGTTGCACTTTGAGACGGCGAATGTCCTCCAATTCGTATTGGCGTTGTGTACCTAATTCTTTCTCACATTGTGGGCAAAGAATGGGTAAATTGTTTTAGGTAGAAGAGGAAATGTGTACTAATATTGGTACCAAAAGGATGCGCCTGTAAAGGATCTGCCAGGCTCAGCTTCTGTGTCTACGCCCATAGGTAATCAGTCTGCACCTGCTTCTATGTCGGTGAGACTGACTCCATCTTCCACCACTCAGGATGGCAGGCTTAGGAGTGGGAGAGCCTATCACAGCCTGGCCAGACGGAGCTAGCTCCCGCCCTCTGTCTATTTATACCTGCCTTTCCTGTTGCTCCTTTGCTTGTGATTCTTCTCGTTTGGTTTCCTGGCCCTGCTGCAGCTTCTTGAACTATTTGACCCTGCTTCATATTGACCCTGGCTTACTGACTACTCTTCTGCTCTGCGTTTGGTACCTCGTACATTCCTGGTTTGACTCGGCTTGTTCACTACTCTCCTGCTCTGCGTTTGGTACCTCGTACACTCCTGGTTTGACTCGGCTCGTTCACCACTCTTGTTGCTCACGGTGTTGCCGTGGGCAACTGCCCCTTTTCCCTTGCTTCTGTGTACCCTTGTCTGTTTGTCTGTCGTGCACTTATTGAGCGTAGGGACCGTCGCCCAGTTGTACCCCGTCGCCTAGGGCGGGTCGTTGCAAGTAGGCAGGGACTGAGTGGCGGGTAGATTAGGGCTCACTTGTCTGTTTCCCTACCCCCATCATTACAGCGCCTTTATAGGATGAAGAGGAACGCGGCACGCTACAAACCCATCGGATCGTGAAACATCACATTAAGGTAGATATAGACACAATTTGCGTTTGGGACGTCAGACTTTCTGGGCCATAAGGCACTCTCCTATATTTTAACTCATGATAGGAAATATTGGTGTGGCAGCAATTCTGAAAAATGCACCAATTCTGGAGATGGAGAGGCCGGCTGAAGGGGTAGGAGGAGGCCGGATTTTTTTTTTTAACACCATGTGTGCATGCACTGGAGGCCTACATACATGTTGTTAAATTCAGGTTTTTTTCAGCCTGATAGTCCAGAATATTTACAAGCTTGTCGCACTTTGAGACGGCGAATGTCCTCCAGTTCATATTGGCGTTGTGTCCCTAATTCTTTCTCACATTGTGGGCAAAGAATGGGTAATTTGTTTTAGGTAGAAGAGGAATTGTGTACTTATATTGGTACCAGAAGAACGCGCCTCCATAGAATGAAGAAGAACGCGGCGCACTACAAACCTGTCGGATCGTGAAACATCACATTAAGGTAGATATAGACTTAATTTGCGTTCGGGACGTCAGACTTTCTGGGCCATCAGGCACTCCCCTATCTTTTAACTACATGATAGGAAATATTGGTGTGGCAGCAATTCTGAAAGATGCACCAATTCTGGAGATGGAGAGGCCGGATTTTTTTTTTAACACCATGTGTGCATGCACTGGAGGCCTACATACATGTTGTTAAATTAATTTTTTTTTCAGCCTGATAGTCCAGAAATTATGTTTACAAGCTTGTTGCACTTTGAGACGGCGAATGTCCTCCAGTTCGTATTGGCGTTGTGTCCCTAATTCTTTCTCACATTGTGGGCAAAGAATGGGTAATTTGTTTTAGGTAGAAGAGGAATTGTGTACTAATATTGGTACCAGAAGAATGCGCCTTTATAGGATGAAGAGGAACGCGGCGCGCTACAAACCCATCGGATCGGGAAACATCACATTAAGGTAGATATAGACTCAATTTGCGTTCGGGACGTCAGACTTTCTGGGCCATCAGGCACTCTCCTATCTTTTACCTACATGATTGGAAATATTGGTGTGGCAGCAATTCTGAAAAATGCACCAACTCTGGATATGGAAAGGCCAGCTGAAGGGGTAGGAGGAGGTCGGATTTTTTTTTTAACACCATGTGTGCATTCACTGGAGGCCTACATACATGTTGTTAAATTCAGGTTTTTTTCAGCCTGATAGTCCAGAATATTTACAAGCTTGTCGCACTTTGAGACGGCGAATGTCCTCCGGTTCGAATTGGCTTTGTGTACCTAATTCTTTCTCACATTGTGGGCAAAGAATGGGAAATTCGTTTTAGGTAGAAGAGGAATTGTGTACTAATATTGGTACCAGAAGAACGCGCCTCCATAGGATGAAGAGGAACGCAGCATGCTACAAACCCGTCGGATCGTGAAACATCACATTAAGGTAGATATAGATACCATTTGCGTTCGGGATGTCAGACTTTCTGGTCCAACAGGCACTCTCCTATCTTTTACCTACATGATAGGAAATATTGGTGTGGCAGCAATTCTGAACAATGCACCAATTCTGGAGATGGAATGGCCGGCTGAAGGGGTAGGAGGAGACGGTATTTTGTTTTTTCTTTTTTTAACACCATGTGAGCATGCACTGGAGGCCTACATACATGTTGTTAAATTCTGATTTTTTTCAGCCTGATAGTCCAGAATATCTACAAGCTTGTCGCACATTGAGATGGCTAATATCCTCCAGTTCGAATTGGCGTTGTGTCCCTAATTCTTTCTCACATTGTGGGCAAAGAATGGGTAATTTTTTTTAGGTAGAAGAGGAATTGTGTACTAATATTGGTACCAGATGAACGCGCCTCCGTAGTATGAAGAGGATCGTGGCGCGCTACAAACCTGTCAAATCATGAAATATCACATTAAAGTATATAAAAACTATATACATTTGGTATTGTCATAATCGTACTGACCTACAGAATAAAAAGTTAACATGTCATTTACACACAACAGTGAATGCCGCAGTAAAGAATATAAAAAGCTAGAAAATCATTCAGGTATATTTTAGAACTTTGCTTTTTGTTGCATTTTCACAAAAAATAGCCTTCATACCATTACGTCTATGAAAAAATAAAAAAGTTATGGCCCCGATAACTCAGGAAAGAGAAATTAAGATGTGCAGACCTGAGGGGAACATTTATTTTGTTTCAAGAGGCGATTATCAGGAGCCTAATATTTGGGAACCAGGAAGGGGAGGGCTCTAACATATTTGCTGGAAGCGAGGGTGCCCATATTATACCAGGACAATAATTCCCCAGCAAAATTTCCCAAACTGCAACTTTGAGTGTGTGTCAAAAGGGGGATAAAAAAGTACACAATTTTTCAGTGTGACACTGGCCTGTGCATAAAGGATTGCTTCAAAGCATAACTAATATACATGGATCATTCTATTATATTTTTACCCCATTATTATACCACCTTATTATGCTCTGATGTATTTTGCACAGCTTACCTATGGCCCACAGCCCTGGAAAACACCTGTGGGGTAATCTCAGAGGCGTAGATAGGTTCTCCTGCACGCGGGGAAATAATTGTTTGTCACCCCCATCTTCTTTCCAGACATCTCCTTCCCCCTCGCCATGCTTGGTTTCTCTAGCAATAAATGAGGTGTAATTTTTTTTTTCACATTTTTTTATGTAACTTGAGCATAAAACCATTTGTACATTTTACAAGCAATATAGTTATATAAGGGAGTTAACATAACAATAAATTAAAAGAAAATAAATTAAAGAGGAACATATTGTATAACTGAGGCTAATGTGACTATATTGTGGTATAATCTACATCCTCTTGTAAATAGTGCCACACAGCTCCCCTTGTAGATAAAGCCACACAGCCCCCTTGTAGATAGAGCCACACAGCCCCCCTTTAGATAATGCCACACACCCCCCCCCCCTGTAGATAAAGCTACACAGCTCCCTCTTGTAGATAGTGCCACACAGCACCGTGTGCCCAAACAGCAGTTTTTGACCACATATGGGGTATTGCTTTACAAGAGCTGGGGGCTTTTTCTCCTTAATTCTTGTGGAAATGAAATTTTTTTAGCTAAAGCTTCATCTTATTGGGAAAAAATACATTTTTAATTTTGATGGCCCATTTCTAATAAAATGTATGCAACTCCTGTGGGGTCAAAATGCTCACTACAGCCCCAGATATATTCATTATAGAGTGTAGATTCCAAAATGGTGTTTTTTTTAGGGTGTTTCCTTTGTTTTGGCACCACAATGCTTCTTCACCTGACATGGTGCCTAAGATATGATCTAATAAAAAGTAGTCCCCAAATTCCACTAGGTGCTTCTTTGCTTTTGAGGTCTGTTTTTCGAGTCCAGTAGCATACTAGGGACACATGTGGGTTATTTGTAAAAACTGCAGACCTGGGCAATAAATATTGGGTTGTGTTTCTGTTATTGAAAAAAAAAATTGATTAAAATTGAATTTCTGAAAAAAAAAAAAATTTGTATATTTCATTTCTAATTGGCTTTGATTCCTGTAAAATGCTTAAAGGGTTAAGAAACGTTCTAAATGCTGTTTTGAATACTTTGTGGGGTGCAGTTTTTAAAATGGGGTGATTTATGGGGTTTTCCAATATATAGGCCCCTCAAAGCCATTTCAGATCTGAACTGGTCCCTAAAAAAATAGGCTTGAAATTTTCTTGAAAATGTGCGAAATTGCTTCTAAACTTATAAGCCTTGTAACATCCTAGAAAAATAAAAGGATGTTCAAAATATGAATACAACATAAAGTAGACATATGGGAAATTTAAATGAGTAACTATTTTGTGTGGTATAAGGCCTTATTCACACGAACGTGTCTGTTTTGCACGCGTAAAAGAAGCAGCGTTTTCCTGCTTTGCAGTTCCGTGTGACATCAGTTTATTGTGCGTGTCTTCGTTTTTACGCGCGTACAGTGAAGGAAATAAGTATTTGATCCCTTGCTGATTTTGTAAGTTTGCCCACTGTCAAAGACATGAACAGTCTAGAACAGTCTGTTTTTTTTTTTTTATATATAATCTATCTCTCACTGGTAAAATTAACCTAGCCTAAAAATTCTAGACTGTTCATGTCTTTGCAGTGGGCAAACTTACAAAATCAGCAAGGGATCAAATACTTGTTTCCTTCACTGTATGTCATCAGTATGTCACGCGTTTCACGTCAGCAAAATAAACTGAAGGATGTGTTTTTCTTTTTCAAAATCATTCCTTTAGCAACTGTTGCGTGAATCACGCACAGCATACGGATGTGCGTCTGTGTGCTGTCCGTGATTTTCACGCCCCCATTGACTTCAATGGGTGCGTGATGCGCAAAAACGCACAAGTATAGGACATGCCGTAAGTTTCACGCAGCGGACACACGCTGCGTGAAAAACTCGGAATGTCTGAATGGCCCCATTGGCTTGCATAGGTTTGTGTGATGTGCGTTATTTTCACGCGCGTAACACGGACGTGAAATATGCTCGTGTGAATTAGGCCCAACTATCTAGCTTACAAGCAGATACATTCAAATTTAGAAAAATGCTAATTTTTGCAAATATTGGTGTTTTTCACAAATAAACACTAAATGTATCAACCAAATTTTACCTCTTACATAAAGTACAATGTGTCACGAGAAAATAATTTTAGAATCGCTTGTATAAGTAAAAGCATTCCAAAGTTATGACATAAAGTGACACATCAGATCTGAAAAATAAGGCTAAATGTCCCGCTGGTCGCTGCATCCAAACAGCTGATCGCTGCTGACTGCAGCAGCGATCAGAAGGCAGGAGTCTTGCGGCGGTCTTCTCACTGCGATCGATGCCGGCACGGGAGTGGACCAGTACAGTCACCTGACCTATCATCTGACCTCAGGTGACTGGACTGGTTCACTCCCGGGCCGGCATCGACACCAGTGAGAACGCCGCTGCAAGACTCCTGAATTCTGACGGTGAGTGACGTCAAAAGCAGAGCGGAGAGTGGCAGAAGTAGGGCCGGCTACCTCTACCGCTCTCCACTCTGGCGGCAATGTGGCACCTACAGGGGGACTGTGTGTGGAGCTATTTACAGGTGGGCTGTATCTGGCGCTATCTACAGGGGTGCTGTGTGTGGCACTATCTACAGGGGGGCTGTGTCTGGAGCTATCTACAGGGGGCTGTGTCTGGAGCTATCTACATGGGGGCTGTGTCTGGCGCTATGTACAGGGGGGCTGTATCTGGAGCGATCTACAGGGGGGCTGTATCTGGAGCTATCTACAGGGGGCTGTATCTGGAGCTATCTACAGGGGGGCTGTGTGTAGAGCTATCTACAGGGGGCTGTGTGTGGAGCTATCTACTGGGGGGCTGTGTGTGGAGCAATCTACAGGGGGCTGTGTGTAGAGCTATCTACAGGGGGGCGTGTGTGTGGAGCTATCTACAGGGGGGCTGTGTCTGGCACTATATACAGGGGGGCTGTGTGTGGAGCAATCTACAGGGGGGCTCTGGTGGATGATTTTTCCATTGACCGGTAGGAGAGTTACACAAGTGGAAAAAAAAAATCCCCATCATGTAACTCTGCTACCTGTCAATTGAAAAGTCATCCACCACAGGGTCTCCTTCTTGTCTTTCATTGTTCTCAGCCTTTTGGTTTGTCCTGCAGCTGCTACCGTGATGAGCAAATGTTATACCCAAGATAGGAAAAGTAACATAAAGACGATATAACCGGATCCATAATATCTGTGATATCCAGACAGTCCAGAGATCCGCAGTGAGAGTGTGCGGGTGTTATTTGCAGAAGAATCTGGCAGTGATTTGATGTGTTTATGCGGGATATTGGGCGTGGCTTAATATGTCCCTCTTTTCCGAATTCAAAAGTTGGCTGGCATGCATGTGACCGCTGCAGCCTGTGATTGGCTGCAGAGGTCACATGGAATGAAACGTCATCCCAGGAGGCCGGACTAGTGTTTACACTAATAGTGTTTACACTAGAGTATGGACTAACGGGCGGCAGCTTTTACACTAGACTGTGGACTGACCGGCAGCAGCGTTTACACTGGAATATGTACTGACCGGTGGCAGCGTTTACACTACAGTGTGGACTGACCGGCGGCAGCGTTTACACTACAGTGTGGACTGACCGGCAGCAGCGTTTACACTAGAATGTGTACTGTCCGGCAGCAGCGTTTACACTAGAATGTGTACTGAGCGGCGGCAGCGTTTACACTAGTGTGTGAACTGACCTGCCGCAGCGTTTACACTAGAGTGTGGCCTGACGGGCGGCAGCATTTATGGTGTGCGGCAGCAGCAGGGCTGCTTTAACTCATTAGTGTGTTCAGTGCAAAGATGAGTGGGCACCTCCTTTCGGCAGGAGGTAAAATAATGCCCCCATAGTACCTTACACACAACATGGTGCCCCACACACAGTATCATGCCCTCATAGTGTCTCCACATTGTATCATGCCCGCATAGTGCCTCCACACTGTATCATGCCCCCAAGAGTATAATGCCCCCATAGTGCACCCCCCCCCCCCACACAGTATAGTGCCCTTATAGTGCCTCCACACTGTATCATGCCCTCATAGTGCCTCCACATTGTATCATGCCCTCATCGTGCCTCCACACTGTATCATGCCCCCCCAGAGTATAATGCCCCCATAGTGCCCCCCACACACAGTATAATACCCTCATAGTGTTTCTACACTGTATCATGCCCCCAGAATATAATGCCCCCATAATGCCCCACACACACACACACACACCGTATAATGCCCCCATAGTGCCTCCACACAGTATCATGCCCCAATAGTGCCCCTCCAGTTTAATGCCCCCATAGTGACCCCCAAACAGTATAATGCCCCCATAGTGCCTCCACACAGTATCATGCCCCGATAGTGCCCCCCCACACAGTATAATGCCCCCATAGTGACCCCCACACAGTATAATGCCCCCATAGTGCCTCCACACAGTATAATGCCCCCATAGTGACCCCCACACAGTATAATGCCCCCATAGTGCCTCCACAGAGTATCATGCCCCGATAGTGCCCCCCCCCCCACAGTATGATGCCCCCATAGTGCCTCCACACAGTATCATGCCCCCACAGTGCCTCCCCACATGTGTTGGTAGTGTTTGTTTAGTTGCCTAAAGTCATTTAACCCTTTAAATCACACTCTTGGTTGCCCACTTTTGTGCCAATTATTTCTGTTTCCGGACTGCATTCACCTTCCTCAGGACACCCGGAGCAATTGTAATTTATGAATAAAATAAATTCATAGTTACTGAACCAGGAAAAAATAACAATACTTTCGGGCCTTGAACAAGAAACTGGACGAATGAGAAACCAACTTCAGCCATTCTTTATGCCTTTGGGTTGCAATATCATCTTTTTATTAGCATCTTGGTTAGAACTTCCTTTGCCCCATAAACTATTATAGTGAGCAAAGTCAAGTATTACACAGGCTGTACGCCCTCTAGCGATCTCGGCAGGTAGTGCATGGTTAGTTGGCGGAAACACGTGTGGTGGTGAACGGTGGGTCGCTATGATGATGATCGTCTCGTGCTGCATCTGCCTTTCCCGGGGGCACTCGTGGTGTCGCACCGATTAAGCAGCGTCTATACCCGCATATGATACTATGTCTCAAGACTCCTATCGCCCGCCGGCCAAGAAGTTCAAGCCGGGCTCTCTTCATTCCAATCACAACTGGAAAGGAGCCATGCAACTCGGGCCCAGGAAGCAGCCAGTGCCCATGGAGCAGCAGCGCCGTAGTCTGCCAATCTACCAGGCCCGGGCGCAGCTCATAGGGCAGCTTCGGCAGTTGGATAGCGCTGTCATCATCGGTGAGTCTGCAGTGTTGGTCAGGGCCTTGTTTATATGACGTGTGCTGCCTGCCTGTGCCATTCGTACCGCAGCGTCCTGCCTTCACTGCGAACCTCTATGGGCATGCGTCCTCGTGTAGCTGGAATCTAAAAAGGCTGCTTTAGCATGTTCCACATGGGGATGTCCCTGCAATGTATCTTAGACGTAAAACCTAGTGTGTATCTGTGTCCAATGCTATAAATGCTTGATGCATGCCTTCAGCTGCTAAACCCTGCCTGGTGACAACTGGCATTGCCCACTGTATTTATTTGTGTGCCCTGAGGACTTCCGCATGACTTCCTAACCAGAAATGAGACTTTTTTTGGCTGCCTAGCAACAAGAGCCACAGCTAGAGGTGACCCGGCTGGAGCTCCACACTACACACCAGTGTGGTCAACTCTATGGTACAGACGCCCTGCATGTGTGCATCTATCCCTTCCAGTGCTTGCGTCTATTCGGTAACTAGACCTTTTTTGTACTGTGTGGGAGCAGAGGGAGAGATTTTATTTAAAGATGCTCTGTCTCCACATTATAAGTGCCCCATTTCCTACATAAGGAGATCGGCGCTATAATGTAGGTGACAGCAGTGCTTTTTATTTTTAAAAAAAACCATCTGTTTTCACCAAGTTATGAGCGATTTTAGCTTTATGCTAATTCGTTTCTTAAAGAGGCTCTGTCACCAGATTTTGCAACCCTTATCTGCTATTGCAGCAGATCGGCGCTGCAATGTAGATTACAGTAACGTTTTTATTTTTAAAAAACGAGCATTTTTGGCCAAGTTATAACCATTTTTGTATTTATGCAAATGAGGCTTGCAAAAGTCCAAGTGGGCGTGTTTACAGTAAAAGTCCAAGTGGGCGTGTATTATGTGCGTACATCGGGGCGTTTTTACTAGCTGGGCGTTCTGACGAGAAGTATCATCCACTTCTCTTCAGAACGCCCAGCTTCTGGCAGTGCAGACACAGTGTGTTCTCGAGAGATCACGCTGTGACGTCACTCACAGGTCCTGCATCGTGTCGGACGAGCGAGGACACATCGGCACCAGAGGCTACAGATGATTCTGCAGCAGCATCGGCGTTTGCAGGTAAGTAGCTACATCTCGTCAGAAAGCCCAGCTAGTAAAAGAAGTAAACACGCCCCGATGTACGCACATAATACACGCCCAGTTGTACTTTTACTTTTCAATACGCCCAGTTGTACTTTTGCAAGCCTCATTTGCATAAATACAAAAATGGTCATAACTTGGCCAAAAATGCTTGTTTTTAAAAAATAAAAACGTTACTGTAATCTACATTGCAGCGCCTATCTGCTGCAATAGCAGATAGGGGTTGCAAAATCTGGTGACAGAGCCTCTTTAATGCCCAAGTGGGCATGTTTTTACTTTAGACCAAGTGGGCGTTGTACAGAGGAGTGTATGACGCTGACCAATCAGTGACCAATCAGCATCATGCAATCCTCCACATTCATTTACTCAGCGCATATGGATCCTGCTAGATCACTATGTGCTGTCTTATACTGACATATTAACGTTACTGAAGTGTTTAGACAGTGAATAAACAGTCAGCTGGGACGGGATGTCTATTCACAATCCCGATACTTCGGTAACGTTTCTGTGGTACTTACAGCAGAGCAAAGCGTGATCTCGCTGCAACCTGTCATTTACAGCGTGATCTCGCGAGATTACGCTTGCTCTGTTGTAAGTACCACAGAAACGTTACCGAAGTGTCGGGATTGTGAATGGACATCCCGTGCTGGCTGGAGGTACCATTAACGTGTCGGTATAAGACGGCACATAGCGAACAACGCAGTGTCACTATGCACAGAGTAAATGAATGGAGAGGAGTGCAGGACGCTGATTGGTCAGCGTCATACACTCCCCTGTACAACGCCCACTTGGTCTAAAGTAAAAACACGCCCAGTTGGGCACTAAGAAACTAATTAGCATAAAGCTAAAATCGCTCCTAAAGTGGTGAAAATAGATCGTTTTTCTAAATAAAAAGCATTACTGTCACCTACATTATAGCGCCCATCTCCTTATGTAGGAGATAGGGCACTTATAATGTGGTGACAGAGCCTCTTTAACCCCTTCCCGCTCATGGACGTACTATTAGGTCAAGGTAACTATAGCGTTCGCGCTCCATGACCTAATAGTACGTCTCGGGAGTAACGGCCGTTTCGGCCGTCCTCCCGACACATACAGGAGCTGTGACAGCTGCTGTCTTGTTCAGCAGCTGTCACAGCTCCTACAGCGGGGACCGATCGCTGTGTCCCCGCTGATTAACCCCTTAAAAGCCGCGTTCTATAGAGATCGTGGCTTTTTAGGGGTTAAGCTGCCATCGCCGGCCTGCTACACGATAGCGGCCGGCGATGGTGACTATGGCAACCGGACACCAAACAATGGCGTCCGGCTATGCCATAGACGGAAGCCTAGTGGGTCCTGACAACGTCAGGACCCACTATGCTTGCTGTCAGTGAGTAGCTGACAGTTCTAATACACTGCACTACGCATGTAGTGCAGTGTATTAGAATAGCGATCAGGGTCTCCTGCCCTCAAGTCCCCTAGTGGGACAAAGTAATACAGTAAAAAAAAAGTTCAAAAAAGATGTGTAAAAATAAGAAAATAAAAGTTTTAAAAGTAAAAATCCCCCTTTTTACCTTATCAGTTATTTATTATTAATAAAAATATATAAACAAACAAATAAACTATACATAATTGGTATCGCCGCGTCCGTAACGGCCTGAACTACAAAATTATTTTGTTATTTATCCCGCACGGTGAACGTCGTAAAATAAAATAATAATAAACCGTACCACGATCACAATTGTTTGGTCACTTCACCTCCCAAAAAATTGAATAAAAAGAGATCAAAAAGTCGCATGTACCGAAAAATGGTACTGATCGAAACTACAGTTCGTTACGCAAAAAATAAGTCCTTTCACGGCTTTATTGATTGAAAAATAAAAACGTTATGGCTCTTAGAATAAGGTAACACAAAAAGTGAATGATTGTTTACCAAACGTATTTTATTGTGCAAACGCCATAAGACATAAAAAAAACTATAAACATCTGGTATCGCCGTAATCGTATCGCCCCGCAGAATAAAGTGAATATGTCATTTTAAGTGAACGCTGTAAAAAAAATAGAATAAAAAAACAATAGTAGAATTGCTGTTTTTTAGTCACCACGCCACCTAAAAATAGAATAAAAACTGATCAAAAAGCCGCATGCACCCCAAGAAAACTACAATGGATTCCTCAAGTTTCCAAATTGGGGTCACTTTTGGGGGGTTTCCAATGTTTTGGCACCACAAGACCTCTTCAAACCGGACATGGTGCCTAATGAGAAGGAGGCCCCAAAATCAACTAGGTGCTCCTTTGCTTCGGTGGCCGGTGCTTCAGTCCATTACCGCCCGAGGGCCACATGTGGGATATTTCTCTAAACTGCACAATCTGGGCAATACGTATTAAGATGCGTTTCTCTGATAAATCCAATTGTGTTGTAAAAAAAATGGAATAAAGAGAATTTTCTGACAAAAAAAATGTAAACTTCACCTCTACTTTGCTCTAAATTTCTGTGAAACACCTAAAGGGTTCATAAACTTTCTACATGCTGTTGTGAATACTTTGAGGGGTCTAGTTTCTAAAATGGGGTGTTTGATAGGGGTTTCTAATATATGGGCCCCTCAAAGCAACTTCAGACCTGAACTGGAACCTAAAAAAATAAATAAATTAGGCAATACTTCGCTTCTTACATTATACTGATAATGAGCCGTGCCCACCCCGAGATGACCCCAGTTTTGACCGTTTGTATAAACGGAGACCCCTATTAGACCGTTTCAGTGCCCGGTTTTCCCAAGCATTCACCCCCAAGAAGTGTATATCTATTGATGAGTCCCTGGTATGTTTTAAAGGGAGGGTTCAATTCCGCGAGTACCTGCCGGGTAAGAGGGCAAGGTATGGCGTGAAGATGTCTAAGCTGTGCGAGAGTGCATCAGGGTATACCTACAGTTTTAGGATATATGAAGGAAAGGCCACCCCCAAACCAGACTGCATCCTGGACTACAATAGGTACATGGGAGGGATGGACTTGTCAGATCAAATCCTGAAGCCCTACAGCGCCATGCGGTGTGGTATAAGAAGCTGGCCGGGCACATCATACAGATGGCTTTGTACAATGCGTACGTGCTACGTCGATGTGCAGGCCAGACGGGAACTTTCCTGGAATTTCAAGAGGTGATTATCAAGAACCTAATCTTAGGGACCAAGAAGGGGGGGCACCCAGTACTTCTGGAAGCGGGGCCACACGCGTCATACCAGGGCGGCAACACTTTCCAGGAGAAGTTCCCCAAACTGGCAAGAAAGGAAAAAGTCAAAAGAGGTGCAAAGTCTGCTATAAGGGATGACACAATATATCAATGTGACACGTGTCCCGAATAACCAGAGCTCTGTATGAAAGAGTGTGTTAAAATTTATCATACATCCCTTGGTTTATAATTTACCCCAATTTTACTTACCCTGATGCACTCCGCACAGCTTATCTCCCCTCGTCTTTCCCCTCTGAGCCCTGCTGTGTGCCCAGGCAGCTGATAACAGCCACATGTAGGGTATTGCCATACCCGGGAGAACCCACATTACAGTTTATGGGGTGTAGGTCTCCGGTCAAAATGCCCACTACACCTCTAGATGAATGCCTTAAGGGTGTAGTTTTTAAAACGGGGTCACTTCTTGCGGGTTTCAACTGTACTGGTACCTCAGGCGCTTCTGCATACATGACTTCGCACTAGAAAATCCCCAGTAGGCCAAATGGTGGTCCTTTCCTTCTGAGCCCTCCCATGGGCCCAAACGGCAGTTTATCACCACAAATGGGGTATTGCGGCACTCAGAACAAATTGCGCAACAGAATGGGGTATTTTGTTTCTTGTGAAAATAAGAAATTTTTAGCCAAAACTACATATTATTTGAAAAAAATAATTTTGTTTTCATTCCCAGCCCAATTCAAATAAGTTCTGTGAAAAAACTATGGGGTCAAAATGGTCACAACACCCATAAATGAATTCCTTGAGGGGTGTAGTTTCCAAAATGGGGTCACTTCTGGTGGGCTTCCATTGCTTTGATACCTCTGGGGCTCTGCAAATGCGACATGGCCCCCGAAAACCAATCCAGCAAAATCTGGACTCCAAAGAACAAATAGCGCTCCTTTGCTTCTGAGCCCTCCCATGAGCCCAAACAGCAGTTTATCACCACATTATCGGTCAAAATGGTAACAACAACCATAAATGAATTCCTTGAGGGCTGTAGTTTCCAAAATGGGGTCACTATTGGGGGATTCCTACTGTTTTGGCACCTCAACACCTCTTCAAACCTGGCATGCTGCCTAAAATATATTCTAATAAAAAAGAGGACTCAAAATGCACTAGGTGCTTCTTTGATTCTAGGGCTTGTGTTTTATTCCATGAGCGCAGTAGAGCCACATGTGGGACATTTCTAAAACTGCAGAATTTGGACAATACATATTTAGTAGTGTTTCTCTGGTAAAACCTTCTGTGTTACAGAAAAAAAAATGAATAAAATTGAAATTCAGCAAGAAAAATGAAATTTGCAAATTTCACCTCCACTTTGCTTTAATTCCTGTGAAATGCCTGAAGGGTTAAAAAAAACTTTCTAAATGCTGTTTTGAATACTTTTGAGGGGTCTAGTTTTTAAAATGGGGTGTTTTATCAGGGTTTCTAATACATAGGCCCCTCAAAGCCACTTCAGAACTCAAGAGGTACCTTAAAAAAAAGGCTTTTGAAATTTTCTTAAAAATATGAGAAATTGCTGTTTATGTTCTAAGCCTTGTAACGTCCAAGAAAAATAAAAGAATGTTAAAAAAAACGATGCCAATCCAAAGTAGACATATGGGAAATGTGCACTAGTAACTATTTTGGGTGGTATAACCGTCTGTTTTACAAGCAGATGCATTTAAATTCTGAAAAATGCTATTTTTTCAACATTTTCTCAATTTTGCAATTTTTCACCAATAAACACTGAATATATCGACCAAATTTTACCACGAACATGAAGCCCAATGTGTCACAAGAAAACAATCTCCGAATCGCTTGGGTAGGTTTAAGCATTCCGACGTTATTACCACATAAAGTGAAATATGTCAGATTTGAAAAATGGGCTCTGAGCCTTAAGGCCCAAACTAGGCTGCGTCCTTAAGGGGTTAAAGGGATTAGATTATCCACTCACGTTATAGAAGGATGGGCACACCCCACAATCTACTAAAGCAGTTTCCCCAATGGTAAGCAAAGGGGTTTGCTGTTTGTGGAAAACCTCTTTAAGACCCTGTTCACACACCGTTTTTTTTGTTTGTTTTTTTGCAGGCAGAAAAAAAATCTGCCTCAGAATTCCTTCAGGAATTTTGAGGCAGATTTTGACTTGCCTGTGCTTTTTTGCTGCAGTTTTCACAACGTTTGTCGCCTCCCACTGATTTCAATAGGTCAGAGGGGAAACCGTGGCAAGAAAATTCATCTATTTTTTTGGTGCTGTTTCCACGTCAAAATCGGCACCCAAAAGCTCTGTGAATGGGGCCTAACTAAATATGATGACTATAATTCATGCCAACAATAGGAGCAGATCCCATGAGAGCAATGCAGGAAAACCTGTGTGTTATCTTGATTTCTCATAACTGGACATTCTGTATATGTCTGTATCATATATTTTTTATTTCCAAGAAACCTCATACTTCCTATACCGGTATCAATATGGATGTTATTCCTTCTATGTTGTATATTATATTTTGTTTATGCTATAGGTGAAACTGGTTCCGGCAAGACAACTCAGATTCCGCAGTACCTGTATGAAGCCAGCATAGGACGCCAGGGCATCATTGGCGTGACCCAGCCTCGCAGAGTGGCTGCTATATCTCTGGCAGCAAGAGTATCAGAAGAGCGAAAGACTGAGCTCAGTAAACTGGTAGGCAACTTAATTTACAAGTGTATTCTACTGGACTATCTCTTCCCAGAAACCTAAGGAGGGAAGGTTTTGCTTCTTTAAGTTTAGACTCTTGTGTGTTTTTATCGGCAGGTGGGTTACACTGTACGTTTTGAAGATTTTACATCAGAAGAGACCAAAATAAAGTTCCTCACTGATGGTATGCTGCTTCGTGAGGCAATTGGAGACCCACTTCTGCGCAGGTACAGCGTGGTGATCCTGGATGAGGCTCATGAGAGGACAGTACACACTGATGTACTGTTCGGAGTTGTCAAAACAGCACAAAAAAAGAGGAAGGAGCTTGGAAAGCTACCATTAAAGGTAATCACACTCCCAATTGTATCTCTATAAAATGTATATTAATAGAAGATATATCATTATATATTCATTTTAAGTAGTAGATCAAACGACACCAGGGTCCTTTTAGAAAAAAAAAATCCAGTTTTACTAGGGACAGGGTGATAATCCATTGCTAGAGTTGGCTTTTAGCTGATTATCCCCCTCTCCCTTTTAATCAACTAGGGGAACAAAGGATTGGGCATGTTATAATCCAACACGCGGAATCCTTATCGGGGAACATTCAGACTGCCCCTATACACAATAGATCATCGGCGGAGTCGTCTGACATATTTGAATTGTATGGTCAGCCTTATTCAGTGCTCACTGGTTCACATGGTTGAAATACAGATGCAGCCTTTACCAGATGCTTCATTAAATCTGTAAATGGTCTTGAAAATCAGGGGGAGCTGGACCCTCAATACCTCTGGATACTGCTCAGTGGAAAACTTTACATTAGTAAGCAGCGTACCATTTACACGTCGTGGTTAAAGTTGAAAAAACACGTTTTTTTCCCAGCATGCTGTGGTAATATGGCTCATGCCATAACTTCTCCAAACCGTATCGATTTCTCCTCTCTCGTGACAGGTCTTTATCATGTCAGCTACAATGGATGTGGACCTCTTCTCGCAGTATTTCAATGGAGCCCCAGTTCTTTACTTGGAAGGTAGACAACATCCCATCCAGGTTTTCTATACCAAACAACCTCAAAGTGATTATCTCCAAGCTGCACTAGTTACAGTTTTTCAAATCCATCAGGTAATGTTCCTATCAGGTTGTGTGATTTGTTGTGTATTAAGGTGGATCTCCTATAGGTTCTTCACACATAATCAGGTGGGTCCGATTGTGTTGGGCAATTAGACACCTTGCGGTGTATTATCCTTTTGAGGATCCCCATATGTATCTTTGTATACAATGTTTTTCAATCATTGTCTTTGGTGTCAGTAAAATTTTGCTACTTTTGATATTGTCTGGATGTGCATGTCCCCTCTTTACCCTACTATTTTCAGTAGTTCTAGTATATGTTTTGTGTGCCTGCCCATTCTCCTTTCTTAATAAATCTGTCACATCTTCCTGCTGGTCGTTCGCCTCAGTTGTGGGCTAAACGACTGTGGCCGTGCTCCAACCATTCCCAAATCTTACTAAAAAAATCAATTAAATCAAAATTAAAAAAATCTCTTCGCTTCTCCCCTCGGTCCCCTCAGCATGCTGCATCACTTACAACATCCTGACGCTGCCCGGCATCAATACTTTGTCTTAGCCGCGGCATGCTGGGGGGTGGGCAAGATTTGAGGCCTTCTTACCAAAAAATAGCGTGGACGGTGCAAAAAGTCGCATTTTGCCACACAAATAGCGACTTTTTGGACCCTTTTGCGACTTCTCTACGACTGAAAATGCGGCATAGAAAGCTTGCTAACTTTCCCCCTTTGTGTCGTTGTGTACACGCTAAAGGCCCTATTACACCGGCAGATTTTGGCTGGTGCAGTGAGCGCTGATTAACGAGACAGCTCGTTGATTTGGTGCTCATCTGCTTCTATCACAAGGACTTATGTATGGGTCGCTTGCTCGGCCCCATACATTATTATCATGTCTGCAGCACGTCTCCCTGTTTACACAGGGAGATGTGCTGCTGACAACGATAATATTTCGCTTT
This sequence comes from Rhinoderma darwinii, assembly GCF_050947455.1. Lineage (NCBI taxonomy): Eukaryota > Metazoa > Chordata > Amphibia > Anura > Rhinodermatidae > Rhinoderma > Rhinoderma darwinii. The sequence continues at coordinate 220,439,015 of NC_134688.1, forward strand.
TTTAAAACTATACGACCAGCAGATGATCGAGCGTTTGCTCGTTCATCTGCTGATCACTGCCCTGTTTACACAGCGCAATTATCGGCAACAAGCATTCTATAAATGGTCTTTGTCCAATAAGTGGGTTTTACACTGGGCAATTATAGGCAACGAGTGTTCTATGAATGATCGTTTGCCCGATAACTCTACTCCTACTTCTTTTTGAAAATGTGACTTGAATGTAACAGAAAAGATCAATCATTCAAGTCCCTAGAGTTTCAGGGGTCTGTGTGCAGATTGTCCGTATTGGATCCTTTACAAGCTTAGTCTTTCCTAGTTTATAACTATCCAAAAATTTATAGTCAAGTTCAGCCTTTCAATTGTATTGCTGGTTTCATTGTAGTGCATATACTTTTTTTTTTTTTCTCCTGTAGGAGGCGCCAGCGTCTCATGACATACTTGTTTTCCTGACTGGTCAGGAAGAAATTGAAGCAATGACGAAAACATGCAGAGACATTTCAAAGCACCTCCCAGATGGCTGTGCCCAGATGACTGTAATGCCACTTTATGCCTCTTTACCGCATTCACAACAGCTCCGTGTATTCCAAAATGCCCCAAAGGTGAGTGTGTCACAGAGGATTTCTTTTTACACCCGTGTCGCCAGTATTAAGAGCAGATCTCGGGCAGCGCAGCCACAGCACCACTTGCTTGCACTCCGCGCTTTCACGTACAAGAAATGTATACATTTGTCTCAGAACTCTACACGAACATTTCTCCTTTCTTTTTTAAATGTGTTTAAGCACCCAAGTTGTTTCAGAAAATATATTACAAGAAACATACAGTGATCTTTTCAATTAACTTTATTTACAGTGTCCCTGACAACACCAGGAAAAGCATCATTTGTTTCTTTTTCAGGATCATCGCAAAGTTATTCTTTCGACCAATATTGCTGAGACTTCCATTACAATAACAGGAATCAAATACGTAGTAGATACTGGCATGGTGAAAGCAAAGAAGTTTAACCCTGGTATGTTTTTAAAAGTAGCATGCTGAAATGCAACTTCTGGACTATTAATCTCAGTATTTCTGTGGTGATTAATAATTTTCTGTAGCTTATAATCATCCAGACCTTGCTATAATTTAAATTAGTGTTTATGCTGATATCCAGAGCTGCAGTGTAAAGCATGGGGGAGGGACTGAACGTCAGTAATAGCCTGTGATTTGACAGGTGAATTTCAGACAAAAGGCCCTCTTACACGGCCTGTCCTGGCCTGTGTAAACAATCGCTGATCGGCGCTTGTTTACTATCTTAACGAGGAGCTAGTATGGGGACGAGCGCTCATTGCTCCAATCGCTCGTCCCCTTACATTAACATGTCGGCAGCCCGTCCCCCTTTTTACACAGAGATGTGCTGCCGACAACGATAATGTTTTTCATTTCTAAAACGATACAATCAGCAGATGAACTAACGTTTGCTCGGTCATATGCTGATCCCTGCCCTGTTTACACAGGACAATTATCGTCAATGAGCGTTTGCCCGATAATTGGCCCGTGTAAAAGGGCCTTTACCCTAAAAGTACAGGGGGTTTTTTTCAGGAAGAATCTCACAATTCACAGGGAAGGGAAATGGGGAAGCAAATGGAAAGCCTGAATAAACAATGGGGGTAGCAAATTAGTGTGAGCACACGGGCTTCCATCAGCAATAAAATAACCAAAAACAAAGTAAGAAGGGTGTTGACTGAGGTGATTTATTGTTTTGGTTTTTGTGCTTGAGAACAACGAATGAAAATAAAATACACTTTGTGAACCCAGCATTTTCACTGTTACTTATTATAGTGGAGATGTCTTCCAACTGTACCCATGTCCCTGTCCCTCAGAAAGCCATCCCTTATATACAGTAGGAGATGCTTAGTGCTTCTTATATGGTTATCTTCTGACGCCAAGGCATTGCATTTGCTCCCATAGAAAGTGGTCTTGAAGTTCTGGCAGTGCAACGGGTATCGAAGGCCCAGGCCTGGCAAAGAACTGGAAGAGCAGGCAGAGAAGATAGTGGCATATGTTACAGACTATACACAGAGGATGAGTTTGATAAGCTTGAGAAAATGACTGTACCAGAGATACAGAGGTAAGTTGTGGAGGATTTTAAAACTGGGTATATAAATATTGGGGTAAATGATGTTATATTTTTAAACTAAGAGCTGATGATAAACCAAGTAACTAGTTGCCGACACAGGAAGAGAATACTCGTCATGAGCGGCGTGCGTTCTCGTCCTGTCTGACAGCCCTATCCGCACGCCATCAGTAGCAGATCAACGGCTGTAATACACAGCTGCAGCCCCGCTCCAACCTCGGAGAGAAGAGAAATCTCTTCACTCCGCCGTTAAATGCCACGATCAAATCTGATCGCGGAATTCAAAGTAAATAAGAGAAGGGGGGACTGCCCTCGGATCGCGTCACAGAAAATCCCTGTGACGCGATCAAGGCCCATAACTTGTATTTGCCAGACACCCCTGGGGTCCTTCAATGGACCCTATTCTGTGTGACCATATTCCCTGGTGTTAATGCATACTGAGGTATCCCCTAACAACTGCCTGTGTACAATCGGTACACAGGCTAATGTACTGATATAGACATATTCCAGTGCGTTAGTTAAAAAATGAGAAATCCCTCTATGGGGTTAAAAAAAGTTAAATTAATTTATTTTTAAAATAATGTTAAATAAAAAAAAATACACTTTTTTTATAATAAATAAACTTTTTAAAATAGATGTTCCAAAACATGACATCTTTGGTATCGCCACGGCCGTAACAACCTGAACAACAAATTTATAGCATTATTTAAGATTGGTGTATGGTGTAAAAAAAAAAAAATTAAAACTTCAGCGGAACTGCTTTTTTTTTTATTTAAAGAGGCTCTGTCACCAGATTTTGCAACCCCTATCTGCTATTGCAGCAGATAGGCGCTGCAATGTAGATTACAGTAACGTTTTTCTTTTTTAAAAACGAGCATTTTTGGCCAAGTTATGACCATTTTTGTATTTATGCAAATGAGGCTTGCAAAAGTCCAAGTGGGCGTGTTTAAAGTAAAAGTCCAAGTGTGCGTACATCGGGGCGTTTTTACTACTTTTACTAGCTGGGCGTTCTGACGAAGTATCATCCACTTCTCTTCAGAACGCCCAGCTTCTGGCAGTGCAGACACAGCCGTGTTCTCGAGAGATCACGCTGTGTCGTCACTCACAGGTCCTGCATCGTGTCGGACGAGCGAGGACACATCGGCACCAGAGGCTGATGCTGCTGCAGAATCAACTGTAGCCTCTGGTGCCGATGTGGCCGACACGATGCAGGACCTGGGGCAGGAAGTGAGTGACGTTACAGATCTGCACTGCCAGAAGCTGGGCGTTCTGAAGAGAAGTGGATGATACTTCTCGTCAGAACGCCCAGCTAGTAAAAGTAGTAAAAACGCCCCGATGTACGCACATAATACACGCCCACTTGGACTTTTGCAAGCCTCATTTGCATAAATACAAAAATGGTCATAACTTGGCCAAAAACGCTCGTTTTTTAAAAATAAAAACGTTACTGTAATCTACATTGCAGCGCCTATCTGCTGCAATAGCAGATTTGGGTTGCAAAATCTGGTGACAGAGCCTCTTTAAGGCATTTTTACCAAAATAAAAATAGATTTCAATTAAACAATAATGTATTTGTACCAAAACATGGTACCTACATAAAGTACAACCAGGTCGTACAAAAAAAAGAAAGTTATGAGCGTCAAGATTCCATTCGGGAAATATAAAAAAAAATTTTGTCCTCAAGGGGTTAAAAACAAGATTTTTATAATTATCACTTATGTTTACACTGGGGGATATCAAATATAGAAAACTGGGACTCAATCCTGACAACGAAGCCTAAACTGCCCAGCACTTTTTTTTCATAAGCAATAATTCTTACACAAATGTACGCTTTTGAATGGATTTTTTTTTTAAACGAAGTCAATGTTTTTAGGCTCTTTTCTATTTTATACTTTTCACAATACATCTTCTGTGTAACCTGTATACATAGGCGCTGTATCGTTCTCTCTGAGCCAATCTGACGGCTCATTCCAAGAGCTATAACTTTTTTTTTTTTTTTTTTTGTCGACATAGCTGTATAAGGTCTTGTTTTTTGCGGGACAAGCTGTATTTTTAATAGCACCATTTTGGGGTACATAGAATTTATTGATTAGCTTTTCTTAACTTTTTTTGGGGGGGGGGAATAGAAAAAAAAAAGGAAACAATTTTGGCACACTTTTTTTGCGTCCTAAATGTACACCGTTTTTAGGAGCGTGGCCTGACTGAGCATGTAGTGGGACTCACATTTCAGAGCTCCTGCAAGAAATCGTGATAAGTATCCGAATATTTTGCCCGAGGTGATTAAAGTTACCCACATGAACCGATATTTAGCTTCTGATCACTTACCGTCAGACCAGACGACAGCCGCAAGTGTGCAGATATGACGAGAAGCAAGGCGAGATTCTCACAAAATGGCTCCGCGGATGTATATCTGTATTTGTTGTACAACCTTTGGAGCCGCTGGTAGTCACGATAGCTGCCAGGTTGGAGCGGTTTGCACGCACTTCTGATGCACAGCATCCGACAGCAAATTTGGACTTGCCTATGTCAGACTGTGGCGCCTCAGATGAGGAGATGGCGGATGCTGAGTCTTCCCGCCCTGCTGAAAAAACCCAATGGTATAACGTGGGAGGAGACGCTCCCTGCTCAGCAGCCGACTGCAGGTGATAAACCCACACTCCAAGAAGTTTTTTCGGCTATCACTTATTTTAAAGTGACCCTATCCACCATGAATATGAAGGTGGGTGCCATGAAGGAGGATATGGCCATCATCAGACATGATATGCAGAAAGTTAACGAGCGGATTGGAAAAGTGCAGGGCCCGGTCACGGTCTGGGTGGATCAAATGTTAACTACTGTGAGGGAATCTAAAAAGTTGTCTCAAGATATTGTGGCCTTGTTTAACAAAACAGATGACCTAGAAAACAGGTTACATCGTAACAATGTTAGGCTTGTCTGAATACCGGTAAAATCGGAAGGCTCTAACTGCACGGAGTATGTGGAGAAATGGCTGCGCACTTCTTTTGGGGACGACACCTTCACCCCGTTATTTGCTATTGAACGGGCTTATCGGGTACCTACCCGCCCTTTACCACCATGGCCTATATTGGCTAAATTACTGCACTATAGAGATCATGATCTAATTCTTAGAAAAGCGCGGGATCTTCAGGATCTGTCCATAAATGGCAGGAAATTCTCCATCTTCCCGGCTTACTCAGCAGAGGTTCAGCGTAAAAGAGCACGTTTTCAAGATGTCAAACGACTGAGAAACTTGCAGGTGCTATATTCCAAGTTGTACCCAGCCAAACTGCGTGTTGCTGCCTTGGGAGGAACTCATTTCTTCAACAATCCAAAAATGGCACTCCAGTGGCTTGATGGTCACAAAAGGCAACTACGAGCACTGGTGACCTGAACTATACTCCACACTATTTCTAAATCTTCAGTTACAGGCAGATAATGTAGGGGAAAGAGCTATTTTCTCAATAGATGCTGCCAAAGCGTTTGATAGCGTGGAATGGCAGTATCTTTGGTGCACCTTGGAGGCTATGGGATTCAGATCTTCCTTTTATCTCATGGATTAAAGTCCAGTATTCTAGCCCTAAAGCTTGGATGCGGGCGAATGGAGGATTGTCTGCTCAATTCACTCTTGAACGGGGAACTAGACAGGGCTGTCCATTGTCACCCCTATTGTTTGCCATCGCAGTGGAGCCACTGGCAGCGACTATACGTTTGTCTAATGATATTAAGGGATTCTCATCTGGATCTTGGCAGGAAAAAATGCCACTGCATGCTGAGGACATACTGCTCTTTTTGGGAGATGTCGGCCAATCGATAGCAGCAATATCCCTTATTGAACATTTCGGTACACTGCCGGTTTTAAAATAAATTTGGATAAATAAAACTTGCTCCCTGTTGATCCACTGCACACTCCTCTGAGGATTCACGGCAAACCCATATTGTGCGTGCAAAAATTAAAGTATCTAGGGATAGAGGTTTCAGCATCTCCACTAGATTATATATATCCCTTCATTTACAAACTCTTCTGGTCAAATTCAAAATGAAAATAACAGCATGGTGTAAGCTATATCTGTCAGTTGTGGGGCGGGCTCACCTCATCAAAATGATTCTAATGCCACAGTTGTATGTTTTGCATAATTCACCTGTTTGGATTCCTTTACATCATTCTTATCATGTTAATGCCCTATTCTGGGACTTAATATGGCGAAAGGGTCATCCTAGACTTAAATTAGAAATATTACAGCGACCAAAACATGATGGCGGATTGGCCATACCTAAGCCTTGGTTATATTTCCTTGCAGCCCAATGTCAACACTTCAAAGGTTTGGAGGGAAAATATACCAAATGGTTCCGATGCCGCGATCTTGCAGCTGCAATATGGTTCATATGTATTGTTATCTGTTTTGGAGGCAGGAAAATCTTTTGCTTTTGAGCAAAAATATGCCAACCTATAACTTAATAAATAAGGTTTGTGAAAAAGCAAGGTCAGTTAGAGCTATAGGAGCGTGTACGGCTTATACACCTATCTGGGGTACACAGTAAAAGCATTTTTTTTTTTTTTTTTTTTTTTAATTATTTGTTTTTGTGTCTACATTTGAAGAGCCATAATTTTTTTTTTATTTTTTTTTTATTTTTGTTTTTTTTCCACTAATGCAGTTGTATGAGGGCTTTTTTTGCAGGGCGACTTGTAGTTTTCATTGGTACCATTTTGGAGTAGATTCGACTTTGATCTCCTTTTTTCACAGAAAAGAGCAATTTTTGCATTGTTTTTATTTTTTACGGCGTTCACCGTGCGGGTTAAATAATGTAATAACTTTATTGTTGGGGTCGTTACGGACGCGGCGATACGAAATGTGTGTAACTTTTTAACTTTTTTTTTTTGTGTGTGTTTTTAATAATAAGTCCGATCGCTTTTATAATACATTGCAATACTTTTGTATTGCAGTGCATTAGTGTCTGTCCGGCCCCTCGGCTGCCATAGAAACCACTGACACCCTGCGATCTTACGCAGGGTGCCGGTGGGGTGAGAGTGAGCTCCCTCCCTCTCTCCAAAACCACTCCTATGCGGTGCTCTCTATTGAGCGCCGTATCTGAGGGGTTAAAGTGGCGCGATCGATACTGATATCTATGTCGCCCGTTCGAGCAGGGCTGCTCCCAGCCCTCCGCTACCGCTGGTAGCTGAGAGCAGGGAGATTGAATGGCTCCCTGCTTTGTTTATTCCGATGCAGCAGCGTGAAAAGGCGTGTGCATCGGAATAAAGCCCACTAGTGGCCTCCGTGAAAAGGCATATTGGCGGTCACTAACTGGTTAAAATAAGAAGTTATGTTGCCATTGTACTAGATTAAACTCCTTCAAAATGTAGCTATTGGATATTATACATAAATGCCTGTCTTAAAAACAATAAAAATGCTACTGGGGAAAAAAAAGTTTTAATTGTTTTTAAAAATGTTTTATGCAGGTGTAATTTGGCCAGTGTGGTGCTGCAGCTTCTTGTCTTGAGAGTTCCTAACATCCTCACCTTTGACTTTGTATCGAAACCTTCACCAGGTATGGGCTTATACAAGAAGGAGTTTTATTCAAGAAGGGCTAATGTAACAGCACTGTATGGCCCACATTTATTTAAAAGTGGCATAATTTTGGCCAAAGTCTAATTGAAAGCTGTGTTTCCCGGCACCTTAATATTGAAGTCCCAGGATAGCCATCAATATTTGTTCGATAGCGGTCTGACTCTCAGAACACCTGAGGAAATTCTCCTGATATTCCTCGTGCCACACTAAGGAGGAATTGCATCAAATTTATAAAAAAAAAATCTGGTAATGTCTATACAATTCGAAGTGTTGTGTATGTATTAAAACAAAATCATATGATGCAACTGTTTGTCTTCAGAATCCATTCGGTCTGCCATTGATCAGTTGCATCTGCTTGGTGCAGTGGAAAGAAAAGAGGATCAGATCATTCTTACACTACTTGGGAAGAAGATGGCTGCTTTTCCTTTGGAGCCTAAGTTTTCAAAGGTAACTCTTTGCTTCCCAAAGAGAATTTTACTTCAAACCTTGTATTGAATTTATAAAAAGTGCTGTCACAAGAAGAATCTACAAAATGCCTTAAACTGGAAACAAATGCCTCATAATTTGTTAAGTGGTTTCTCCTGGGTATGTTAATGCCATATACGTAAACTGATGTTTGGGCACACTGTAGGGCTCAGAAGGGAGGGAGCACCATTTGGATTTTGGAATGCAGATTTGCTTGGTAGTAGCTTTGTTTAGGGTTTTACTGGCATTTCAATTTATAAGATGTGGGGCAAATGTAAGCTGTGCTGAGTACATAAGGGTATAATAAGGTGGTATACTAAAATTAATAATCCATAGATGTGTGGTACACTTTGGTGTCCAAACATACCCCTTTTGGAACACGCTCCTCATCTTTTTGTGTTGTCATATGCTAACTTTTATTAGTCCTCCCAGGGGACTTGAACCAGTGATCGTTGGATCGCTTCCACGATATACTGCAACACTAATGTATGGCAGTATATTGTTATTCTGACATGCTCCTATTAAGCCCTGCCTCTGGCAGGGCTAAATAGGAGTACAAAGATGGCAGGCCTGGGGGCTTAATAAAGGTTGAATTGCGGGTTGGCCGATGGAACATCCAAGGGGGGCTGCCCCCTGTTTCTAATAGCTTAGACTCCGCGGTTGCTCTTGACCTCGGCATCTAAGGGGTTAAACTAGTGGGACCCGATCACTACACTGAAGTGTCTGCTTTAACATACAGCTGACACACTTGTTCTATAGCTCCATACTACCCCACCCGACCTCCGCCGTATTCGGTCCCTTTTAAATGTATTAAAGGGGTTTGCCCATCAGGGACATTTAGGGCACGTCCACAGGGTATGCCATAAATGTCAGCTAAATGTCCCACCTCTGGGACCCCACTTATCTGACATTTAGGGCATATCCTGTGGATATACCATAAATATCCCTGATGGGCAAACCCCTTTAATGGTGACATCGGTTACAATATTAAATTCCCCAGCATAAATAGCACGACCCAACACATCACAAATAGAATTGTATGTCCTCTTTCCATTTTGGGCTTCGTTTAACCCAGTAACATTTAACCCCTCAACGTATTATCACGTACGTGTACGTGATAAGCGTTATAGGGAAGTATGAAGCGCGCTCATGGACAGAGCGCACTCCATACGATGTGGGTGTCAGCTGTGTTTTACAACTGACAACCGGAACTAATGGCCGGGAACAGCGATCGCACTGTTCCATGCCGTTTAAGCCCTCAAAGGCTGCGGTTAATTGTGACCGCAGCATCTGAAGCGTTGAAAAGAGGGAGGCAATCGGGGCGTGCAGATGGTTGTCATGGCAGCCCAGGGGCCTAATGAGGGCCACTTTTGTCTGCCTCTGTTAAGCTGTGTCTCTGGCCCAGCTTAACAGAAGCCTGTGAAAAGGACAATATACTGCAATACGTTAGTATTGCACCAGGTATCTAATGATTGTTGGTTCATGTCCCCCAGGGGAACTTATAAAATGTGTAAAAAAAAAAAAAAGTTTAATAATGTTATTGGTAGTGAAAAAAAAATTGAACCGTTCCAAACAAAAAGATTCTAATTTTCCCTCTAAAGTAATGTAAAAAAATAAACAAAATGGGTATCAATGCGTCCGTAAAAGTCTGAACTACTACAATTTGGCGTGATTTAACTTGCACGATGGAAGCCGTAAAAAAATAAAAATGTAAACTGCCAAAATCGCTGTTTTTTGGTCGCCTTAACAGAAGTGGTCAGGAGAATGAATACACATCACGTCCTGGCTGGAGGTAATGTATATTCATTGTCATGACACATGAGTAGCGCTATACTATGTTTATGTGACTGCACATAGCGATATTGCTATCTGCAGTGTAAATGAATGGAGAGAAGTGTATGACGCTGATTGGTCACTGATTGGTCAGCGTCATACACTCCTCTGTACAACGCCCACTTGGTCATATAGTAAAACACGCCCAGTTGTCCATTGAGAAACTCATTAGCATAAAGCTAATATAGGTCATAACCATCAAAAATTATAGTTTTTCTAAATAAGAAACACTGCTGTAATCTACATTACAGCGCCGATCACATCATGTACAATATAGGCCACTTACAATGTGGTGACAGAGCCTCTTTAATCAAGCGTTTGACGGCATGTAAAATGCATCAAAAAATAAGTTAAATACACGCCGTGTGAACCTGTCAACTGAAAAGTCATTCACCACAGGATCTTCCCTCTTGACTTTCATCATTCTAAGGGTATGTGCGCACACAAACTCAAAAACTTCTGAAAATACAGAGCTGTTTTCAAGGGAAAACCGCTCCTGATTTTCAGCCATTTTTTAATCAGTCGCGATTTTCGTGGCGTTTTTAACGGCTGTTTTTCTATAGAGTCTATGAAAAACGTCTGAAGAAGTGACATGCACTTCTTTTTCGCGCCCGTTTTTTTACGTGCCCGTTTTGAAAAACGGCCAAGTAAAAAAGTGAATCGTCGACACACATTTAGCAGCAGTTCACAGGTGTTGCAGCCTTTTCTCCCATTCAATTCAAAGGGAGAACAAGGCTGCAGTTGGACCCCAACCCATCAGCTGTTGATGGCCTATCCTGAGGATAGGCCATCAATTTTTAGTGGCTGGAAAACCCCTTTAATCTCCTTTACCCGTCCATAGATACTATTTTTCACCCCAGCTGTGTTACGTGTTGGTGTTTCCAGAGAGTATTCCACAATCCCTTTTAGGGATGTACGATGCATCGAAACTTCGATACTGTTTTGATACTGTGCATCCCCAAACGGTTCGATACCGTTATTTCATGTATTTCGATACTTAGCTGTGCGGCCGCTCAGCTCAGTATTGTAACACATGACTGTATGAGAGCGGGGCTGCGGCTGTGTAACACAGCCATTGCCACACTCCTGAGTCCTGAAAACAAGTGCGTGCTGTCAGCATGAGGTGATGTGGCCAGCGCTGCACTAATGAGCGGCGGTACTGAAAACAGAACATGGCGGGCACACTACAAAACACCCCCATGTTCTGTCTTCAGTGCCTAAACCGCCGCTCATTAGTGCAGTGCCGGCCGCATCTCCTCATGCTGACCGCGCACGCACTTCCTGTCAGGAGCGGGGCAATGACTGTATTACACAGCTGCAGCCCCGCTGCGGAGATCAGAGAACCATCTCATCTCCGTCGTTATTCCCGTGAATGCTGCGATCACAGCGGACTGCAGCATTCAGGGGAAAATGAGAAGCGGGGATGCCCCTTGGATCGCGTCACAGGGAATTCCTGTGACACGATTCAGGGACATACCATATATGGGCAGACAGCCCAGGGTCCATTGAAGGCCCCCGGGGCTGTCCTACCATATTTCCTGTTGTTAGGGCATACTGAGGTATGTCCTAACAACTGCCTGTGCACTATACGTACACAGGCTAATGTACAGGCATATATCTGATATATGCCAGTACATTAAAGTTTAAAACATAAAGTAAAAACATAAAGTAATGTTAAATTTAAAAAAAATACACATACACTTTTTTTACAATAAACATTAAAATAAGTCTCAATACATAAAATATACACATTCAGTATTGGCGCGGCCGTAATAACCTGCACAACAATTTTTTTGCATCATTTATGATGTGTACGCTGTAAAAAAATAAAATAAAAACGTCTTTCTATCACTTATTGTGGGGCACAAGGTGTGATGAATTTAACCTCCATGTGCCTCACAGTAATAGTCATTAACCCCATCACGTACCTCACACACATTAACCCATTATGACTGAGAAACATGATGGGGTTAATTACTATTAATGTGAGGTACATTCAAAATTCATCACACCAGGCACCTCACATCAGATAATGGAAGAACTTTTTTTTTTATTACTGTTGGCAAAGTATCGAATTGGTATCGAGATCGCAATACTAAACGAAGTATCGGTATCGAAGTCCAAATTCTGGTATCGTGACATCCCTAATCCCTTTAGTGTCAGCCCCTTGGTCTTGGACTTTTTTTCTTAAAAATTGCAGAACTTGAGAATAACTTCCTTTTACTTTGTTCCCTTAGTCAGATTTATTTTGTTTGTTTTATCTTGCGACGTGTAAAATATGAATTTCACTAGGCATCAACATTATTTTATTTATATTTTTTTTCCTCGCAGACCATCATAATTTCCTCTAAATTTCACTGTACAGAGGAGATCTTGACTATTGTAGCACTATTGTCCGTGGACAGTGTTCTTCATAATCCACCTGCTAAACGGGATGAAGTGCAGGCAGCACGCAAGAAGTTCATTTCTAGTGAGGGCGACCATATTACCTTACTCAACGTCTACCGAGCATTCAAAAGCCTGGGTAAAAATAAGGCAAGTTCTACTGATCGATTGATAATATTGAATTTGTCAAAATAGTTGAAACATATCATGAACCAAATGCTTTATTTATTCTGGCAGCACAGAGTATGTGGCGTTTCTATGTAATATAAGGTCATAAGAAAGATAACATTAGATTACACATACTAAGCTACAGTTAAGAAATGTAAAGCCTTGTTCAAGCAATCGCCCACGTTTACTAAGCCTGACATATCTAAGGTAAACTTTGGCAATAAAGTGTTCATTTTCACTCCGTTAACGCATTAACCATTAGATCTAACATGGTTTGTTCTGTTGCAGGAGTGGTGCAGGGAGAATTTTATTAATGGCAGAAATATGATGCTGGTTTCAGAGGTTCGCGCTCAGCTCCGAGACATTTGTTTAAAGGTATTAAAAATTCATTTTGCAACTTCTCTTAAAACGCCTATGTTATGAGACACCGGTACTTTAACCCTCTCACTGCCACAGACGTATGTAATACATGATAACCCCTAGAATATAAGGGCTAAAGCTTAGATCTTGATATCCTATTAAATCCCAGAATCTAAGCTTTAAAATGATACCAGGCAAAGCTTTAAAGGGAACCTGTCACTAGCATTTCACCTATTGAACTTTACTTCTCCCTCACTAGTTGCTGCTATAAAAAGTTCATTGCCGTTATCCCCTTTCCTAAACTCCTCCTCCGACTGTAAATAACGGTCTGCAAACGTTTCGCGCCTTTTATCGTAATAATCCGGTGTCCCTTTGTGTGCACACACCAAAGGAGGACATCAATGCACAAGCGCGGGATGTTGTGTGCTGGGGGAAGGCGAGGAGCTGTCAATCAAAAGTAAGAATGTGAGGTAAACTCGGAAAGACTTGAGGAATGAAGATTTGACTCTTTTCAAAACGAAGATTTGACTCTTTTCAAATGAAGATCTGACTCTTTTCTGCTCATTAGCATACGGTGTGGGAACACTAAAAAGCTAAATACTAAAGCTACAGAGCCGACTAAGAAGATAATTATAGGTTATATAGAAATGATTTTTCACCCACTACCACCAGGTATAGTCGGTTTAATAGGTGAAATGCTGGTGACAGGTTCCCTTTAAGTGCAATATTCCAGGTGCAGCACTTTTTTTTAAGGTAGGGAGCGAGTTGAAAAGTTTTACTTCCTGGTTTTGTGTCTCTGTACGGTGGGGGGGAAGCTGCAAGTGACAGCAGGAAGAAAAATCACTTTGTTACTGTCATCTCTCCCCCTGTACAGCCTCCAGTGACCCCAGGGAGGAAATACAGGAACTTTTACATCTTATTTACAAGTTATCACCCCCACTTACTAGAGTTGGAGTGAAAAGATAAGCAGTTGCTCATCTAATCAGACCTTTTGCCATCTCTGTGAATCTGATGTTTACCAGCATCTGAGTTGCAGAGATTATTGGTCTTTTCCATTCTGGTTATCATGTAGACAAAGGCATAAGTGGCATTCATGAACCTGACCCTTCAAGAATTTTATTTTTTGGAGGTGTTGTACATCTCAGGCTTTGCTTGGGTCAGACTTTAAAGAGGCTCTGTCACCAGATTTATAAACCCCTATCTCCTATTGCAGCAGATCGGCGCTGCAATGTAGATAACAGTAACGTTTTTGTTTTTTTCAAAAACGAGCATTTTTGGCCAAGTTATGACCATTTTTATATTTATGCAAATGAGCCTTTAAGTACAACTGGGAGTGTTTAAAGTTATGTCCAAGTGGGCGTGTATTGTGTGCGTACATCTGGGCGTTTTTACTTGTTTTACTAGCTGGGCGTTGTGAATAGAAGTGTATGATGCTGACGAATCGGCATCATCCACTTCTCTTCGTTACCACCCAGCTTCTGGCAGTTCAGACACACAGCGTGTCCTCGCTCATCCGACGCGATGAAGTTCCTGTGGGAGGAAGTGAGTGACGTCACAGCGTGATCTCTCGAGGACACATCTGTGTGTCTGTGCACTGCCAGAAGCTGGGTGGTAACAAAGAGAAGTGGATGATGCTGATTCGTCTGCATCATACACTTCCATTCACAACGCCCAGCTAGTAAAACAATTAAAAACGCCCAGATGTACACACACAATACACGCCCACTTGGACATAACTTTAAACACGCCCAGTTGTACTTAAGAAAGGCTCATTTGCATAAATATAAAAATGATCATAACTTGGCCAAAAATGCTCGTTTTTGAAAGAAAAAAACGTTACTGTAATCTATATTGTAGCGCCGATCTGCTGCAATAGGAGATAGGGGTTTGAAAATCTGGTGACAGAGCCTCTTTAAGCCACACATGAGTTTTCATGCATTTTTGCACAACTTTATGCTTTGATGTAAAATTGCATGAAGGTGCCCTTGAGTGTAAAGTGCTGGGTGGCGTACAATGTGTGTCTGCTTTCATGAAACATATGTGAGTTAATATGATTTTATTTTAATTGTATAATTCAAGTTTAATTTTGGGAACATAAAGTGTGAAAATTGTCACATCAGCAAAAGGGTTAAACAAGGGCAACCCATAAAGGTTTAAGTTGGAGGATATGAAGACCTCCATTTATGCAGCTTCCAGAACCAAATTTACAGGTCTCTACAACGTGCCTGGCATCCTGCTTGAAAGAGACATTTGTGAAGAGTGTTGTCAGGAGAGCCATCTGTCAGCTCCTCTCTGCCGATCAACATTATTGACTGGTGAGCTGTGCACAATGCTTTGCCAAAATGTATTCTTTTTTTACCTGGCAGTTCTGGGAGCTGTGTAGTAGAAGCGCTTGTCATCCACTAGTGCAATCCTTTTTGGCCTTCTCGTAAATGTTCCTCTTTAGGTTATATATTTATATGTGACAGATTTGTTGCAGAAATTGATGTGACTGTTCCATTCATCTGAATAGAGTTTGCAAAAATCCATGTGCTTGCCACCAAAACAAACCCATTCAGAGGAACGGAACCAATTTTTAGTCGCAGAAATCTCTGCAACAAATCTGCTGCATGTGAATTGACTTTTAAAGTGTCTGGCTCATGACATTGTGCAACAATGCACATTGCCTGTGTATTAATTTTGTTTTTATTTCTATAACAGATGTCCATTCCAATAGAGTCATCAAGAACAGATACACGCAATATTCGACAGTGCTTAGCTCATGGCCAGTTCATGAATGCAGCAGAGCTGCAACTAGATGGAACGTACACCACTGTTGAGACGCACCAACCTGTTTCTATACACCCCTCTTCCATTCTTTTCCACTGCAAGCCAGCCTGTGTTATTTACAATGAACTTCTTCACACTTCTAAGTGCTATATGAGGGACTTGTGTGTGGTGGATGCTGACTGGCTGTTTGAGGCAGCGCCAGAATATTTTAGGAGGAAATTAAAATCTGCAAAGAACTGAGAAGCAATTCTAAAGCATTTACTCTAAAGTAGAATTTTGCTACGTTGGTTGATTGTTACTTAAGGCCCCATTCACATGACCAAAGTTTTCATCCGTGATTACGGATGAAATTGCGGAACCCATTCATTTCTATTGGCTACTGATACCTTTCCGTATATTTGCGGATGTGTGCCCGTGCCGTAGAAATGATCCGCAAAATATAGAATATTTCCTATTCTTGTCCGCAATTGCGGCACGGACTCGCCCATATGTTATGGGCGCTTCTGCAAATGCAAACTGCTACGGATGTGTATACATATCCGTCAGATCCGTATTTGCGTATAGTAAAAACCCTTATGGTCATGTGCATGAGGCCTTATTCTGTACCTATTCCTACAGGAATTGAACACCTTTATGTGGACAAGTGTGTTATAAAATTATTCTTTTTTTTTTTTTTATATTCAGAAGGGTTATCTTTCAACTGTTATGTTAGTCTTTATGTTTATGCTTGTTGAACATTGCCTACATTAGAAAACTATTATTTCTATGTTTCAAAGCTATGCAGCAAAACTGTTGAGCATTTTACACCTAAGATAATAGAAATTTAATGTTGAGTAACTTTGCATCAATTTACGGTACAATTCATGTAGGTTGAGTTTTAAAATCCCCACCCACATGTAGTGGAAAAATTGAGTGTGGAATGGAGGGCATGCTAAAGATTTTCTAATCCGCAACATGTAAATTCTCTTGTGAATTTGTCACTGACTTTCTCGGTGGATTTCACCCTCTGCAATTCACATAGTGAAATTTATGTCAAAATCTGCAAGCAACTCATTCAAATTTCATTGCAGATTTGCTGTGAAATCTACGGTGGAAATAGTCTGTAAGTCCACACGCTGCAGTCTGTGATGCATTTGAATTTCTGCCAGTCACTTGAGGCTTCATTGATGGATAACTAGCTGAAAACCCACTAACCGCTTATCTCAGAGTCTTTACTGTACAAACCTCTCCTGCATTGCAATCTGGGAGATGCATTTATCTCCTACAATGCAAACAGAAGGACCTCAGTCTCTAGAGATGCTGAACAAGCAGGGGGGCTTCTGAGAAGAAGAAAACCGGATTGAAAATCATACATGAGACAAGATTGTAACTAGATGTCCATAAGCAAAAAATTTACTTGTTATATTGAGATGTACACTGTAAAATAATTTAAAAGTGAAGCTATACACTAGAGGGGTTGTCCCAAAGTAATTACTGGCATCTCACTAAGATATGTTACCAACGTCCAATTTGTCAGGCCCGACCAATGTGACTCCTGCCTATAACTAGAACGAAGTGACCGCAATGTTAGGAAAGCGTTACTACGTCATCTAGGTGCCTGTATTTTGAGACACGTGGAATACACGTAGCCTTAAGGCTAGGGCTACACGGCGACTTTGGACGCGACCCATGTCAAGCAACTAAAGATCGTTGCGTGGCGTTGCGACCCGCGGTTTGCTGCGACCGCAACACGACAGTCACAAGAAATCTGAACCTGCTGAATTTTTTGTGACTATTGTCACGGTCGCAGGAACCCGCGGGTCACAAAGCGGCCACACTTTCATTACCTGCGATTCAGACAGGGCGATACAGCAATCTTTGGCCACGCGGCCAAAGTCGTCTTGTATTCCTAGCCTTATTCATAGATCAAATGTGCTCTATGGTGGTAATGACTAACACGTGAAATTAATCTTTCAACTAATTAACATGGTGTAGACACTGCACTGATTCTTCAATTTAATATTCTGCTCTTGGTGACCTGTTCCTTAAATTGTCCTCCGCCTTGGAAATAACCGTCCCTTCACCTTTTTACGGATGCATTTGCTAATATCTGCAGTTTACATGGAGACTTGCCAGTCTTGATCACAAAAAAACCCTAGGGAAACCCTGTATTCTCTCGATGGGATATAATCCCCAAATTTTGTTTTATTTTTGTTATAAAAGTATACACCTCTCACAGCGATAATCTGTCTGTGTGCCTAAGGCAAGAGAAAACAATTTTAGATTTTTTTTAGATTGTCTCTGTAAATATTTTAATGTTTGAGTCAATTTCTCTGAAACATTTCTACGTTTATTTAAAGGAACCGTCCAGGAAAAGCTGATACAGTGTTATGCCTAGGTCCTGGCCTTAAAGTGGTAGTCTGGTTTTAGTAAATGTTTTTTTTCTATATGATTGTTATCGTATACTATTTTCCAATACACTATCTGTATTCCTCATGGTTTTCAATATCTCTGCTTGTTGTCATTTAGTAGGAACATTTATTGTTTACTTCCAGTAGATAAAATTCTGTCCATGGTCATGGGATGGACACACAGGTGCACGGCTCGTTACGGTATGTGTATCAGAGTTTCGCCTTCTAATGAGCGGGGCAGCTGTGTGTCCCATCACATGACCATGGACAGCATTTTATCCACTGGAAGTAAACAATAAATGATCCCACTACATGACAACAAGCAGAGATCTTCAAAACCGTGAGGAATTCACACAGATCGTGTATTGGAGAATTGTGCAACATTTATTTGCGCAAACACTAATTTGGTGAAAGTGGACAACCCCTTTAATGGCTGTGCTTATCTTCTATCTGGTGATGGGTGGTGCATGACTTCTATTTGTAATGTCCTTTGAATATCTGAGGGAATGGTGCATGTTCTCAGCCCCTTAATGCTCTGCACTAGGCATAACAAAGAGTATTTATTTTTTTCTTCCTTGAGTGCTCCATTAAAGATCTCCATTGTAGAAGCTGAAGGCTGAATTAGGGGACTGGGGATTGCTGAAACTCAATCTTTGGGTAGAGTGAAGTTTCGATCTATTTTTCCTATAAGCTTTTGACCTTAATCATGCTATTTATCCATGAGACTGCTAGATTAACGGGCATACCCGTTCGTGCCATTAGCCTTTACAAACTGCCGATTAATATAAAGTCTGTGCTGCATGGCATGCTGTAGTAGAAAATATATATTTATGAAGTTGTGAGTAGGCAATACATCATAGCATGTTTTTAAGGCAGATGTGTCCCCTAGGTAAGGGCAGCATGTTACAGGGACAGGTTGTTGTGACGTTCGGCTAATAGGAGTGATCAAGAATACACAGGGCTCATAGTTACGATCCCAGATTATTTATGATGGGATAGATTCGTCTGCCCCCCCCTCCTCTAGGCAATAATTGGCAGCTGGCTCCTGGATTACATCGGACATGTAACTGAGTCCGGTGTATTTACGGCAGAATTTTTTTTTTTCTTTGCGCTGTTTTGTCTAATAAGGAAACAGACTTGTCCCTGTAATATGCTGCTCTTACCTAGGGAAGAATATTAAGGTGACACATCCGTTTTAAAATCAAGTATTACACGTTGAGATCATATAATGTCTTTTCCACATTCTTCAGTATCCATAAAGTTTAAAGGCCTGCCATGTAAGGGTCCACATTGCAGAAGCAGGTATTGTATACTGCCACCCTTTTAAATTGGCATACTTTTACTACTGTGGCAACACAAAAAACTATTTTTTAAGAAGTGTTTGTAAAGTGAGAATGTGTGCCTTTTAATGACTAAGCCGATCGTTTTAACAAAAGTTGCTCAGGGATGTGTACCACAAACCTCGTTGGTCTCATAAACTAAGGAGTCTCATTTTGTAGGTTTCCATTGATGTCAGAGAAGGGATGGCTGCTGGTGCCAGGTTGCCTCTCCATGAGAAACCAGGGCCTGTGCATTCTCGACATTAGCTGCTGTATCCTCACTGATGTGACTCTTGGTATTTGTGGTATTTTAATGGCTAGTAATAAGGTTTATGCCAAGCTTGTTACAGTTGGGCACTGAAGATTTTGTAGTATGTCTGGATGCACTTTTATTTTTTGAGAAAGTAGATTGATGCAGCAAGGGACTTGTTTCCATTATGTTCCATTGATATCAATAAGCATCAACTGCAGCATAGATTTTAGTCTGCAGTTTATTTAATTTGTATAAAAATGACTATATATAATATAACTCAAAGGTTGACACTTATGACACACTGCTAAATGTACTAGATAAGTACTAAACGTATCAATTCAATACAGTATGTTCTAAAATAATTTGACTACAACAGATAATGAAAGCACAATAATAATTTTGATTGTAATATGTTTGGAAGAAAACATTTGTATTGGTAAAACATTTTGATCATTAGTGTGTATTTCACCCAAATAAAAAACAAACAGGCTCTGTTCACATCTGTGTCGTGAATTCTATTGTAATAACTTACAACGGGGTCTGTTGGGTTACGCTAAATTGTCCGTCATTTTGATGGGAAAATAGTGCTTCATACAACGCTATTCTTCCCCTCAAATTTGACAGAATCTTCGACAAGAATCTCCGAATAGACATTCTAAAACAGATGTAAGCATAGACTACATAGAATTCTTTAGTGGTGAAAGGTGTTTACAGGACCACATTGAGCAGTAACAATTGCAGCAGAACACTACAGGATTTCAACCCGTTATGTAATATGTTGGAGGTCACGTCTAACATTGGAGATTTCTGCACAGCATGCATCTTTTACCTTAGAGATGAGGGCCTTGAGGTCACTTTTATTGGGAAGCTACATAATAAACTGACTCCAACCAGTGGGAGCTGGAGGGGTGCAGAGTCAAGAGTCTTTTTGTGTCAGAGTAACTGGGCTGTCCAATGGTTGCCACGATCAGCAAATGAGGACAAGAAGAGGGTAGCACCAATGTTACCCTATTTCTCAGGCCACATGAGGAAGGCAGCTCTAGCAATCTGATATGAAGCCTGCTGTTTTGAAGGCAAAGGGTGGTCACACCAAATTTTGATTTCGATATCTGTACACAGGGCCGCCATCAGGAATTTCAGGGCCCCCTACAGCTAAATTTTTTGGGCCCCCCTACCGTGGCACCGCCTGTTAACGGTACTCCGTCCAGCACTATATCATGGTACCCAGGGCGGCCATCAGGGGGGGTATTAGGGGTACTGATGTGAGAGGCCCGGCCAAACCTAATTGAAAGGGGGGCCCGGCAAACTGCCGCGACTTGCCTTTGGTAGAAAAAAACCAGGCCCCTGCAATGGGGCCCGTTTTTTTCACCAAAAGAATGTTGTGAGCTGCGGGCCCCCCTTTCAATTAGGTTTGGCCGGGCCTCTCACATCAGCACCCATAATACCCCCCCTGATGGCGGCCCTGGGTAGCATGGGGGTCGTCATGGGGCCGTCAAACACCGCCGCCCGTGCGACCGATCGCGCGCACCCGCAAACTCCTGCGCATGGGCACCCGCGACCGCCTGGAACCGCGCACCGAATTTTGAGGCAGATATTGACCTGCCCACACTATCTTGCCGCGTTTTTTGCCCGCGGCGATTGATGACAGCAGACAAAAAAACGCAGGGAAAAATGCATTTTCTGCCTCCCATTGATTTCGATGGGAGGTCAGAGGCAGAACCGCGGCAAGAAAGGACGTGCTGCTTTTTCTTTTTTCCGCGACTGGCTCCCATTGATTTCAGATTAAATCAATGGGAGGCGGTTTTGGAAGTTTTTTGGTGCTGATTCTGACGCAGTGTCCGAGTCAATATCAAGGCCCAAAAACTCTGTGAACTGGGCCTTATTGTTAGGGCTTATTCAGACGAACGTGTAATACGTCCGTGCAACGCGCGTGATTTTCACACGGACCTATGTTACTCTATGGGGCCATGCAGACTGTCAGTGATTTTCACGCAGCGTGTGTCCGTGTGTCCGCTGCGTAAAACTCACGACATGTCCTATATTTGTGCATTGTTCGCGCATCACGCACCCATTGAAGTCAATGGGTGGGTGAAAATCACGCCCAGCACTTCCGCAGCAGTATAAACTATGAATGAAAACAGAAAAGCACCACGTGCTACAAACATACAAACAGAGTGTCATAATGATGGCGCGAAAATCACGCAGCCGCGCATCATACGCTGCTGACACACGGAGCTGTTATGGACCTTTTGCATGCGCAAAACGCCATGTTTTTGCGCGCGCAAATAGCACGCGCTCGTGTGAATCCGGCCTTAGGGTAGGAACACACTAGGCATGAACACTGCGGATTTTATGCAACACATTTTATTGTGGAAAATCCGCAGCGTATCACAGTCGCAGCAGAGTGGATGAGATATGAACAAATCTCATCCACACTCTGCAAAAAAAATTGACCTGCAGTGTGGCTTTTGGCTTTTTAAGCCGCAGCATGTCAATGTATTCTGTGGGATCGCTGCTCCTCTGTTGTGGAAATGCTGCGGTTCTGCCGCAAAAATCACACATGAGAAAAAATAAAAAGGCACTTTTTTAAATTTATAAAAAAGTTTAGACTTGCCCCGGCCGTAGTCCTGGTGACGCGATCCTCTAGTCTTAGCGCAGCTCAGCCTTCTGTCATGACGTTTCATCCCATGTGACTGCTGCAGCGGTCACATGGTCTACAGCGTCATCCCAGGAGGCGGGGCTACGTTCAGAAGAGAGAGATGCGTCACCAGGACTACGGCCGGGGGAAGTCTAAACTTTTTTTTCCCTGCAGGATTCCCGCAGCGGACACGCCTCACGAAACCTGCACCACTACTTGGTGCGGTTTTGCTTGCAGAATTCCCTGCGGCTACCGGGGCGGATAAGCTGTGTAGTTTTACTCAGCATATCCGCCTAGTGTGTCCCTTATGATGTCGCTCCTGGAGCTGCTGCCGGTCTCTAAATAGGCAGTTGGTCCAGTAGAATTTGGAATTATTTTTTTTTGTGAACCAGCTTAAAAAAATACAAAACTTTTGTGTTAGGGCCTGTTCACATCACTGTTCGCTTCCGCTCCGGGGTTCCATCTGAGGTTTCCGTCGGGTGAACCCCGCAACGGAAAGTGAAAGTGACAGCACAGCTTCCGTCACAATTAGCGCAGTCGACTGCACTATTGATTCCGTCCGAAAACCAGCCGGAATGGTGACGAACGGAAACCATTAGCGATGTTTCCGTCACCATTGAGATCAATGGTGACTGAAACGGAAGCTGTGCTATCACTTTCACTTTCCGTTGCGGTGTTCACCCGACAGAAACCTCAGATGGAACCCCGGAGCGGAAGCGAACGGTGATGTGAACAGGCCCTAACACAAAAGTTTTGTATTTTTTTAAGCTGGTTCACAAAAAAAAATAATTCCAAATTCTACTGGACCAACTGCCTATTTAGAGACCGGCAGCAGCTCCAGGAGCTGCGCTAAGAATAGAAGATCGCGTCACCAGGACTACGGCCGGGGTAAGTATAAACTTTTTTATCAATTTAAAAAAGTGCCTTTTTTTTTTCTCTTTTGTGATTTTTGCGGCAGAACCGCAACATTTCCGCACCAGACGAGTGGCGATTCTGCAGCATAAATTGACATGCTGCGGCCTAAAAAGCCACACTGCAGGTCAATTTTTTTTGCAGCGTGTGGATGAGATTTGTTCAAATCTCATCCACTCGGCTGTGACTGTGATACGCTGCGGATTTTCCACAATAAAATGTGTTGCATAAAATCCGCAGTGTTCATGCCTAGTGTGTTCCTACCCTAAGGCCGGATTTACACAAGCGTGTGATTTTTGCGTGCGCAAAAAACGTGGCGTTTTGCGCATGCAAAAGGTCCATAACAGCTCCGTGTGTCAGCAGCGTATGATGCGTGGCTGCGTGATTTTCGCGCAGCCGCCATCATTATGACACTCTGTTTGTATGTTTGTTGCACGTGGTGCTTTTCTGTTTTCATTCATAGTTTATACTGCTGGGAAGTGCTGGGCGTGACTTTCACGCACCCATTGACTTCAGTGGGTGCGTGATGCGCGAACAATGCACAAATATTGGACATGTCGTGAGTTTTACGCAGCGGACACACGGACACACGCTGCGTGAAAATCACTGACAGTCTGCACGGCCCCATAGACTAACATAGGTCCGTGCGAGGCGCGTGAAAATCACACACGTTGCACGGACGTATTACACGTTCGTCTGAATAAGCCCTAACAATAAGGCCCAGTTCACAGAGTTTTTGGGCCTTGATATTGACTCGGACACTGCGTCAGAATCAGCACCAAAAAACTTCCAAAACCGCCTCCCATTGATTTAATCTGAAATCAATGGGAGCCAGTCGCGGAAAAAAGAAAAAGCAGCACGTCCTTTCTTGCCGCGGTTCCGCCTCTGACCTCCCATCGAAATCAATGGGAGGCAGAAAATGCATTTTTCGCTGCGTTTTTTGTCTGCTGTCCTCAATCGCCGAGGGCAAAAAACGCAGCAAAAAACGCGGCAAGATAGTGTGGGCAGGTCAAAATCTGCCTCAAAATTCTTTAAGGAATTTTGAGGCAGATTTTTTTGGCCTGCAAAAATACTCTGTGTGAACAGGGCCATACATAAACAGCACTTTCAGACACTTTACTCACTGTGTCAGAAGAGCTGCTCCCTCTCCAGTCCTCGTCAGGCGATGTCTTCGGTCCAGATGTCGTCCTTCACCTCCAGGCTCCAGAAAATTGCGGGGATCGAAGAACTCCTGCCGTCGCGCAAGAACTGGACTCCTCCCCCTCTCCTTACGCAGCTACGCTCTGGAGGAGGAGAAGGAGGCGGAGGCGGAGTCGGACGAGGAGGCGCTGGACGGGGAGGCCGAGGAGGCGGAGGAGGAGGACGAGGAGTCGGAGGCGGGCCAGCAGGTAATTAGACTGTGCGCCGCTGTTCTTCCCAGTTGATTGGTCGCTGTACTTTTGGTGCGTGCGCACCGCATCCCTCTCGGCGGCGGGCACGAGCGGGTTGCTTTCCAGCCTTCCCCAGGTCGTTCGCGCGTGAGCGCGCGTTTGCGGTAACGAGCGCGCCGGCGCGCGCTTGCGGTCGTTCGCGCGCGCGGTCGCGCGCGGTGTTTCGCGGCAGTGTTAGATGAGAGGGGGGCCCGCAGCTCACAGCGGTGTTTGATGAGAGGGGGGCCCGCAGCTCACGACATTGCTTTGGTGAAAAGAACAGGCCCCATTGCAGGGGCCTGTTTTTTTCTAACAAAGGCAAGTCGCGGCAGTTGCCGGGCCCCCCTTTCAATTAAGTTTGGCCGGGCCCCCTACAGTAGTACCCCTAATACCCCCCTGATGGCGGCCCTGTCTGTACATTCACATTGTATTTTGTTACTAAAAAAACGTAACATTTCTATTTATGAAAGCTATATTACTTTGCAGCATTTTTACACCACTGCCTAAAACTTTTGCACGATTTTGGAGCAGGGCAAGACCAATGTATTGGGGCTACTCCCCCTGATGTTATAAGATCTTAGCAATGCCCTTGGCAGCCAGTCCTGCATCGATGGATCACTTAGAAGACCAAGCAATGCAGCTCAAAGCTGCGGCCATTGACTATGTAGAGAATTTGGGAGGGGGGCCCTAGAAGGACTTTTTCACCAGTGCCCATGAGCCTGGAGCCCCTGGTGCTCACCCTAAAAAGCTCCTGTGAGAGGGATAAATAGTTATATCCACATGGGTGACGAAACTACACTGTATTTATTCCATCTTATGGAGTGCTGCGATCTGTTCTTTTAGTGTATTTATGCCAGTTATCTGGTGCAAATATATATAAAAATATGGTGTTCAGACTCTGCAGTCAACATGATATTAAAGGGTTTGGCAACTTTATAGAAAATAATAATTCTCTTGATATCATACACCCGCTGTGCAAATGAAGGCCCCCGGCTGCCTATGTCGGTGCTGTGTAAATAATGGAAGGTTGCGGTCTCCGCGTCGATATGATGTAAGCTATCAAGGTAATTATACTTAAAATAGTATAAATCTTTATTATGGATCAAAAATTGAATAGAATATAAAGGAAAACGACAAGCCAATGATAAACAAAGTCTCTAGGAAAGTACAAAAATCATCCTACATACATATGAGGAGTGCACAACCGAAATTGGAGACGGTCGCCACCCGCACATCCGTACAACACAAAACACAAAAAAGTTGGTCAGCACATCCTAGCAAAAAAACATAAAAAAAACTGCAGGTGCGTGTACGCTGTGACTGCAAACATTACATGTAAAAAGAAAAAAACATTGCATTAGCTCTCTGCAAACCCTATGACTACCTAATGGTTAAAATTGAGTGAGACCACCTCCCCCGACAAGGTGACCTCTTATAAGTGGGTCCCTACCCTAAAACGTACACATCTCTTCTGGGCAGAATGTATAAGCCTGCAGAATATACTCGGGTTTGGTCGTGCGACCTCCCATTCTGCCGAAGGGTGCTTTAACCCCTGAATGACCGCCTATACGTGTTTTAACGGTGGCTCTTAAGGGTACTTATTACAAAGCGCGGTCTTTTACACGGCAGCGCTTTGGCATAAGATATCGACCCGGGGAGGCGCTTAAACTCCGTGCACTCAGCTTTGGAGGTAGCTGAGGACTTGAAGCACTGACCGAGGACCGTTTTGTCTGGTCCCCGGTACATAAAACAGCGGCGGTTAGTTCGCTCTGCCCTCTCAATATATTCTGTGAAAGGAGAGAGAAATAGTAAAAATAAGGGCCAGCGCTCCATATCACCCCCGATCAAACCCCCCCCCCCCCCCTTCCCATCTGTGATAAGCAAAATGGCGCCGGCATGCGCAGTTTGCATTTTGCCAATGCTGCCTATGGCTGCATATGGCAAATAGTAACCGTCAGGGACTAATCTCAGTGGTCCCTTCTCACATGGTGATCTATGTCAGTACATTTACAAAATACAGCCAGGACATGGGCTGTGTCTTCCTCTCCCCTCACTGTAGTTGATCTGTGAGAAGAGAAAGAGAGACACTATAACCAAATCCTGAGCTGTATAAAGTGAAATGAACTGGAAAAAACACACAAAATCTTTCTGTGCCCCTGGTCATTACAAAAACTTGAGGGATGCTGTCCTCAAGTTTTTGTACTAATCGTCCGTCCGGAAGAGATCTCTGGACATGGAAATTGCATCCCTTTGAATGATATTCCGATCAAGTGAGTGCTGTGGATAACTTGTTTACTATTAAATATGTGCCCTGATCATGTCTGCACACCAACTGTTTTGGGAATCCCACCCTGTTTTTGCGGGCTGTCCCGCAGGCCCCAGTATTTGGAGGGATTTAAAAAAGGGGACACTGCTGTAACAATTATCTGTGTAGACGTGGTACCCTTGGTGCTACAAATTTTATAGAATTTTTAAATAGTAATGACTTTGGGTTTTCTTTTACTCATTTTTTTCCCCATCCATCATTGAATTTTTAGACCTTGTCATTAGAGAGTTGAAGGGTGACTGTATGAAAGCTGCAGAGCTTAGTCAGGATGATTGCATTCTTCCTATCACACAAACTCCAAACACAATTTTATCACATCTTTTAATATAGGTAATAAATTTATTGGAAAGGCGCTTATGAAACATTGGCATATTCTTAAAAGTGATCCTCATCTTAAAGGGTAACTAAACGTTCGACAAACTTCTGACATGCCAGAAGTTTTTGATTGGTGTGGTCCGAGCACTGAGACCTCCGCTAATCGCTAAAAACAAAGCAACAGAAGCGCTTGTGTCAGCGCTCAGCTGCTTAGTTTCTGTTTGGCTTTTCCCGGAAATCTATGTATCGGAGTACGGGCTCAATAGAAAGTCTATGAGCCCGTACTCCGATACATCGGCCTTCCGGAAAAAGCCGAACAGAAATGAAGCAACTCGGCGCTCACACGAGCACTTCTGCCACTTCGTTTTAGCGATTGGTGGGGGTCTCAGTGCTCGGACTCCCACCAATCCAAACTTCTGCCATGTCACTATGACTATTGTCAAACGTTTAGTTACCTTTTAAGGATGTTCCCCTTAGTTTACCACAAATTACCTTTAGAAGGTCCCAAACGCAGAGAAACCTATTCGCTCCCAGTAGACTTCATGAAATAAAACCCAAAACACTGAAAAGGTACCCCATGTTCAATGGTTCTTATCGATGTGATCACTCTAGATGTCTGTGCTGCTCCAACATTTCTCATAGAAACATATAAATGTTTAAACTTTCCTGAATTGCAGCAGTGACTATGTCATCTATCTACTCGAATGCCCGTGCCATCTACAATACATTGGAAGAACTATTCATTCATTATGATGCAGAATAAATAAACACCGCTCCAATACCAACATCGGCTTCCAAAAACAGTGTCTCATGCCATTGCGCCGCTGTCCACAACTGCAGTTTTGCAGACATGTGCATTACTCCTATTGAACAAATTTCTGCTAATACACCTAATAGATGTGAGAGTAACAATTTTTGGATATACAAAATGGTGTGTTTACATCCTAATGACATTGCTGAAACTGCAGTAGATTAGTTATTTATTTAATTTTTTTTAATACAATTTTATCTCCAAATCATACATTTTGTATGAATAATTAATGTTTTACTTATTTTATATAATTCCTTTACAGATGTACTCCCTATGCCTCTTTATCATTATTTTTTTTAATCACAAACTGATACAAATATTCCTATTCTTTCATACTTCATAATTTTTTATATAATCTTCAGATAAAATGGCTCATTGCTAAATGCCATACAAGCACTCTCTGGAAAATTGTCCGTTAAGGCCTTTTATTGTACATCCACTTCTATTAATATTTTAACCTTTTGGTTTCTTTTCTTTTATTTATAGTATTATAATTGTATCCATGTTTCAGATGCCTTTATTTATTTTCATTTTCTGTAATATCTTTCAAATACAGAATTTACCATTGTCTATTTAATCTTTGCAATTGCCTGTAATATTGATTTTCACTACCATATCTACACATATTTTCTAACCCTGCCCACTAAATGCTTTGCATCCTCATTTCGTTGTTCCTATTTTTCCCTTCATGACCTGTTCTTTTTGTGAGCACCGAGCGCGCCGCAAGTTTTACTTGCTGCTTTGACTTTTTACGTTGTCCCTCTTCTCTTGCCGTAGTTTCTTCCCTGACGCTGCCATGGCAATGGGGAAGCTCCCTGTTATGGCAGGAAGGAGGTGAAGGGAACAAGTGAGCCCTAATCTACCCACCGCCCTGTCCCTGCCTACTTGCAACGACCCGCCCTAGGCGACGGGGTACAACTTGGCGGCGTTCCCTACGCTGACTAAGTGCAAGGGAATACAAACAGGGAACAAGCAAGGGAAGGGGCAGTAGCCCACGGAACACCGTGAGGAAACGGAGTGGTGAACGAGCCAGTCAGGATCAGGATGTAGTGGAGTATACAAACGCAGAGCACGGAGCAGGAAGCAAGCCAGGGGCAGAGCGAAGCAGGATAAGCGGGAACTGAAGCAAGGCAGAAGCACGGCAGAAGCAGGCTGGAGCAAGGCAGCAGTGGGGCCAGGAATCCAAGAAGAATCACAAGCAATGAGGAAGAGAAAACGGCAGGTATAAATGGACAGGGGGCGGAGCTAACTCCGACTGACCAGGCCGCGATAGGCTCTCCCACTCCTGAGCCTGCCACCCTGATTGGTGGGAGCCGGTGTCAGTCTAAGAGGTCTGGCCTCAGGTGTCGACTGATTAATCCTGGGAGTATCCACAGACGTAGTGCCCGGCAGATCCTTTACACTCCCGTTGTCTCAGCCATCCTGCAGATCCGTTACTTATCTCAGTGACGGATCTTTAGTTATTTACTCAACCTTCCACCTTTTATTACTCCCCTACTCACTACCCTCCTTTAACGCTACTTGCTCTTGCGGATCGATGTCATTCACCAATTGAATAGGTGTGCATATTCAATTTACATTTAACCCTTCCTTATGTAGCTGTCTGATTTGTATGTCCACACTTTGCTACATATTGATTTTTTTTTGGTGAAACTGAATGAGTAAACTTTCCCTTATCTCCTGTCAAACTGATCTCTGACGTCAGATAGCAGTTACTGTTCTGGCGGTACTTTTTAAACAGTTCACACTATGAACTACAGTTCTATATAAGTTGTGCTCATTTGTTGTATATGTTCAATGGCCTGAGGAAGACACTGGTGCAGTGTTGAAACACGTAGCCATATTAAGCCATTTACCTTTTTTACCATTACATTGGACTTCTGTTGGTTCTGATGATGGTGGCAGCGCTGTTATGGTTCTTAAATTTTCTTGGCGCAGGAATGGCACCATTAGGTCCCACACAATTTTGTCTGATGTGCCAATTGTCCCTGGGCAGTCTTGTGGATTAATTTGGTGGTCTTT
Source organism: Rhinoderma darwinii (assembly GCF_050947455.1). Classification (NCBI taxonomy): domain Eukaryota; kingdom Metazoa; phylum Chordata; class Amphibia; order Anura; family Rhinodermatidae; genus Rhinoderma; species Rhinoderma darwinii. The sequence goes on from NC_134688.1 coordinate 220,469,064, forward strand.
GCCTTCATAAATTAAAAAAAAACAGGTGTACCCCATTGTGCTCTCACACAACTTATGTAGTTTAACACAATATTTGCCACGTTTGGAGGGGATGAACTGCAGGTATGAAAGACGGCCTTTATAGCTCATCAGGGATTCATCCACCGATACATTTTTATCTGGTGTGTAGAATTTAAGAATAGATTCTTGAAGGAGAGAAATTAAAGGTCTTAATTTATTAAGGCGACCGTAACCTGGGTCATTTCTTTAGGGGATTTGGGAGTTATTTGTAAAATGCATGAAGCGCATTATTGATCCATATCAGTGTCGGGACATAATTGCTGCAAATACAGGGGTAGCGTGGACAGCTCTTGATACCCAGTAGGAGTGAGGCTAAAGGTCCTTTTACACCGGCCAACACTCAGCCGGTGCAGCGAGCGCCAATCAACGAGACATCGTTGATCGGCACTCGCTTCTGTCACACGGAGCTATGGATGGGGAAGAGCGGACGTTACTCCGATCGCTCATCCCCATACATTATCATCATGTCGGCAGCGCGTCTCCATGTTTACACAGGGAGATGTGCTGCCGACAACGATAATATTTAACTTTTTTTAAATGGTACGATCAGCAGATGATCGAGCACATATGGTTTTATTCACCCATATGTGCAAGGAATGCAACGTTTCAGCTGCTCAATGCCGCCATTATCAAGCAGTAATACACAGGTGTTCCATTTATACAGCCCACAGCGTGTATATATCACACTATGGTCATAATGGTGCTATTTCACAGGGCTCTATTCACCCTAATGGGGTCAACAAACACTAACCACCAGTAGAGAGGAACCCAGAACTAGACCATTACATAATGGCACTTACGCCTCCAATTCACATCACCCAGACATAAATCGAATACAGTGATCGTGAGGTCTGACAGAGAATAACCATGACAGATTATTAAAAAATAAATGCAACCCATTTGGAGTTGTTGAAAAAAGTGGTGGGGTAAACGAATCGTGGGGTATGTATCCACCATAATTTAACTGGTTCCCGACCGCTGGCTGTATTTTTACGGCGAGCGGTCAGGGTCCTTAAAACCCGAGCCATAGACTTTTTACGGCTCGGGTTTTAACTTGCTGCACGCGCGATCGGGCAGCTGAATGTCGGGTCTCCGGCTGTCAGTGACTGCCGGGGACCCTGAGGAGAGGATAGAAGCAGCTTTCGCTGCTTCTGTCCTCTCCGATCTCTTTTACACAGCGTTCAATGAACGCTGTGTATAGGAATAGAGGCAGCAGCCGCGCCGCTGTCTCTATTCCTCCCGATGTTCATGTGACAGGTCACATGATCGCCGGGTGCCGTTACTGACACTGCTGCTGGGTCTTACTAGACCCAGCATAGCCCAGTTAGTGACAATCGTCACTCTGAGAGGGCTGATTTCCCCTGTAACTGGGGCTGCTGTGCAGCTCCAGTTACAGTGGAAAAACATGGTGTAAAAGAAAGAAAAAAAAATTTCCCCAAAGGTCTTTTTTGACCTTTGAGGGACAGACCATAGTAATAAAAAAATAGTAAAGTAAAGTGCAAAAAAAAATTAAATAATAAATACACATAAAATACCCACCCCAAAAAAAAACGTTCCCCCTCCGCCAATCATTGTTGTAACGGTAGCGCGGACCCAATTACCCTAATATAGACATGTAATATATTAAAATTTACGGTAGACAATGACGATCACAAATAAAAGGTCTATTTTAGGGTAAAACTATGTTATTACCAAAAAAAATAGCTGAAACGTAAAAAAAGCTTATTTTTTTACTATTATTTTCAAACTTTATGAATACAAATTCTAAAATAGCAAAAAAGGTGTGTATAAAAACGATAAAAAAAGAAACCTGCATTGTCTACGGAAAAAACGTCACAAAAAATCACGTCGTTAGCCCAACAAATAAAAAAGTTATAGCCATTTAACTAACACGTGCTAAAAGTGGCTAAACGGTATCTGGTCCTGAAGGTGCAAAATAGCCCGGTCCTGAACTGGTTAAAGGTGTGATATACACTGGCTTGACGGTGTCAAGTTACTTAGGGTCCAAATAGCAAAAGTAAGAGCAGCACAGCAGCACTGAACCACACAAGGGTTTACAGGAAAAGAGGCAGCACTCCAAATAGAAAATATCAAAAATGGTTTTATTTGACCCATATGTGCAAGAAATGCAATGTTTCAGCTGCTCAATGCTGCCATTATCAAGCAGTAATATGCAGGTGTTACAATCCTTTTATACAGCCCACAGTGGGTGGGACAGAAGCACAATATTAGCATATATAAAAATTAACTAACACAGTTCATTGTAAATATATAATATGATAAATAATGGTGTCAATATCACAGTGGTTACAAATAAATATTTAATACACAGCAATGAATTGCAAATATCAAAACTCAATAAGTGTTAAACACACAATCCGAAATATAGACCTCAGCAGGGGTAATCAATTATTTGGAACAGAGAAACCTAGAACTAGATCATTACATAATAGCACTTACGCCTCCAATTCACGTCACCCAGACATAAATTGAATGCAGTGATCACCAGACAGACAGACAGAGGATAACCATGACGGATTTTTAAAAAACAAATGCAACCCAATTTATTCTCATGGTCAGAAGACAGAAAGGAACAATTATTATGCTCTTCAAATTGGGTGAGTATCCAGCTTCACATCGAGGACAAATGGTAATAGACATAGATCTATGAGAATAAGGACAAGAAATACCACATTAGTAACCTATGAAAAAACATAAGAACTAAGTGCAATAAGTGCATATGTGTGTGTTAAATTTACTGATCCATTCTATCTCGTCTCCTAAGCAACTTTTCCCATCGCCCCGTCTAAGTGGTAGTATATGGTGAATAATCCAAAAGCGAAGCTGATTAACCCTATATTGTGCTTCACAAAAAATGTCTGGGCATAGGTAATTCAGTTTTCCTGGTATTAATCATGGATTTGTAGGTATTCAGTCTAACTCTACACTCAGTAGTTATAACCCCTACATACAAGAGTTTACATGGGCAGATTAAAACATGAATAACAAAGTCTGACCTACAGGTCAAAAAATTTCTAATTTTGTAAACCTTACCGGAACTAGGGTGTCACCCTTACACATAAGACCACAATTTGCGCCACCAAGACAGGGGTAACAGCCCTTACTTATAGTCATGTCGGATCGATTGGATCTACCACTACCCTTAGGACCGATGTCATTCTTCACTTATCTGTCTTTCAGATTAGGGGACCTCCTATAGGAAAAAAAAGGTGGTACTCTGAAGGAAGGAATGTCATAAAACTTGCCTAACATAGGCCAATGTTTACGGATAACTTCATGATCTGCGAACTGTGTTCATGCTAGGTGATCACACAAGAAATACATTTATTTTTCATAGGCCCGACGGCCCTCTTACCATATCTCTCTATACCCTTCACATTATCGATATGTGACCTCACTAGTCTATCAGTGTAACCTCGCAAGCTAAATACATTTCTGTGTTCTGGATGTATCAGACTATGCTGCACTATGTAAGGACAGCATATTCTGGGGACAGATATACTTTAATTTATATAAATATAATATGCTGTTATCTAAAATAATAATATGATCTTACCTTATAAAGAAGAATTTTGAACCTAACCAGCATTACCATTTATTTTTCAGTTAAATATATGAACATAACATATATCTCTGTATGTGTGTACTGTCTATCAGAGGTGTGCTTATAGTTTATTGAAGGCTTGTTCCTAATACCCCGCAATGATGGCTTTACAGCGGATCAGTCATCAGAATATGCTGGACTATGTAAGGACAGCATCGTCTGAGCACAGATATACTTTAATTTATGTAAATATAGTATTCTTTTACCTTATATAGAAGAATTTTAACCTAATCAGCATTACTATTTTACTTCTCTAACTTTTGTATGGGTAAGAGCCTGATACCATGGTGTCCAAAGGGATGACATGAAGGTTGATTCTAAAGCGTCTCCAGGGCAGTCCTAGTTGTGGATAAGCACAGAAAAAAATATATTATATGATCATAACATATATCTCTGTATGTGCGTACAGTCTATCAGAGACGTGATTTTAGCTTATTGAAGGCTTGTTCCTAATACCCCGCCATGATGGCTTTACATCAGATGAGTCATCAGAGTATGCTGCACTATGTAAGGACAGCATAGTCTGAGGACAGAAATACTTTGATTTATATAAATATAATATGCTCTTACCTTATATAGAGGAATTTTAACCTGATCAGCGTTACCATTTTTCCACTCTACCTTCTTTTTTGGCAAGAGCCTGATACCATGGTGTCCAAAGGGTTGACATGATGGTTGATTCTAAAGTGTCTCTAGGGCAGTCCTAGTTGAGGACAAGAAGAGAAAAAAAATCATTAATTATATTAACATAACATATATCTGTTTATGTTCTTATAGTCTATCAGAGACGTGATTATAGCTTATTGAAGGCTTGTTCCTAATACCCCGACATGATGGCTTTACAGCGAAACAGTCATCAGGCTATGCTGCACTATGTAAGGACAGCATAGTCTGAGGACAGATATACTTTAATTTACATAAATATAATATGCTCTTACCTTATATAGAAGATTTTTAACCTGAGTAGCATTACCATTTTTCTTCTCTACCTTATGTATAGGTAAGAGCCTGATACCATGGTGTCCAAGGGATGACATGCTGGTTCATTCTAAAGTGTCTCTAGGGAAGTCCTAGTTAAGGATAAGAACAGAAAAAAATCAATTATATGAACATAACATATATCGCTTTATGTGCGTACAGTCTATCAGAGGGGTGATTATAGCTTATTGAAAGCTTCTTCCTAAAACTCCCGCCATGATGGCTTTACAGCGGATCTGTCATCAGACTATTCTGCACTATGTAAGGACAACGTAGTCTAAGGACAGTTTTTTTTTTTTTTTCAATTTCTTTTATTTTCATATGACAAATCACATATTAGGGACATTCCCGTAAAGATAAACCACTAATTTTCACATACAAAATGTAAATCACAAGTCCAAAATAAATGCAGATTATCTGCCTCCAAACTGTTACATTTTGGACATCTAGCTTCCTGAAGTTTATAAAACTTGGCTATCTTAGCCGGGGAAAAATGTAAATGATGTATTATGAAAAATTGTGACATCTTGTGAGCAGGACTATATGAAACCTTTAACAGTCCCCGGAGGAACAGAACCCATTCCCTTGAGTCCCTACAGCCCAAAGTCTCTTCCCAAAACTTCCTAGATCTAACTAGCTTTTCCTCCATTTTTTTTTTCTTCATATATATCTTATATAGTTTAGACATCAAACCTTTATTGAGAATGGACATCATAATTAATTTGACAAAGTCTGGGACATCCACAATTCTAACTGAACTCCTTGTAGCTGAGCAAAAAAAAAAAACATCCTCCTTTTCCCAGATTACATTTGTTATCCAGGGTCTCAAAATCCAATAGGACTCCTCTCTCTACTATTTGTTCAATATAGATAATACCTCTTCTCTCCCAATATTTCAGATTTGAGATCTTGTTCAGTTCCGTGAAATAAATATTTCCCCATATTGGACTAAAACCAAATCTTCCTTCTATCTTCCATTTATCTTTAATATCCCCCCCCCCCCATATCTTGTCCATCATAAATAAAGTCGGACATTTCCTGAAAAATCTCTCATGAAAAATGTTAAATCCCATTCCCTCCTCACACCAACCTTGTAATCTTTCCCTATTTCTGAAATCTCTATCCCAATCAGCAAATTTTTTCATTTGGGAAGCTATATAATATTCTCGGAGGTCCGGAACAGCCAGGCCTCCGTTTTTAACATGATATTGCAATAGCTCAAGCTTCATTTTTGGTTGCCTCCCCCTCCAAACCAACTCTCTAAACAAACCTTCGAGTGTTTTAAAAATCTTCTCTGGGATGAGTATTGGAAAATTTCCAACAATATACAATATCTGGGGAAGAAGTGTCACGATCTGTGGGTATATGGACTCACTGGGCCGTACCACCGTAGCGGGATAACAGGTGGCCAAATAGTGTACCAAGTCAATGTATATATAGTCCAAGCACAAGGGTACCTGTAGTAGTTCAGACAGTAGCAACGGCTAGGCTCAGATGGGGCCTTGGCAGCAGACACCAGGCGTGGTGTAACATAGCAGGCGGAACCAGTTGCACAATACGACTCCAACTTTCTAAGGCACAGGAACAAGGTAGCACGGGATACAGGATACAGGTAGCAGGTACGGGAACACTGGGAACAGCATAACAGTAAGGGACAATTTGCAAGGCTAACATGGGTAAACACAACAACCCTCAGGCAAGGAGTAAAGGGGAAGGGCCCTTCTTATAGTCCAGTGTGATCATGGGCTAATAGATGATTATTTTCATGTGTGCATGCTGGCCCTTTATGGGACAAGCAGAACGGAGCGGAAGTGAGTGCTGGCTTTTCTTAGGGAGGAGATGCGGGCCAGCGCTCACAGATCCATGGCTTCGGCCATCGGGGGGTGAGTAATCCCGACGGTCTGCGGCCGTGGACGCTACAGTATCCCCCCCTCTTACGCCCCCTCTTCTTGGGACCAGAGCGAGAGAGGAACTTCTTAACCCCTTAAAGGGGTTGTCCCAAGTTGATAAATGTAGCTAGTTAGCTCCCCCATGTAAAAATAAGAAGAATTCTAATTACCTGTCCGTCGTCCAGCGATGTCGTTTTCTTGATATCGTTGATTGAAGTTGCGGTCGGTCCCTCTTTGTATCCTGCTCGTTGCCTAGGTTCCCGGCCACCGCTATTTACCTTTAGCGGTGGCCGCGCATGCGTAATGACATCCTCTGCGCCCTGAGCAGAGGATGTCATTTGCTCGTGAACGCGCATCTCTGCGCTTCTCGGCGCATGCGCAGAAGATGCAGTGGAAGGCACCCGTCGCAAGGAGAAGTCTGCACTCCGCTAAAGGTAAGTGTGTATATGTTTGTGTGTGTGTGTGTGTGTGTGTGTGTGTGTGTGTGTGTGTGTGTGTGTGTGTGTCTGTGTGTCTGTGTATATATGGGTGTGTTTGTGTGTGTGTGTGTTTGTGTGTGTGTGTGTGTGTGTGTGTGTGTGTGTGTGTTATGTGTGAGTGTATATATGGGTGTATTTGTGTGTTTGTGTATATGTTTGTGTGTATATGTTTGTGTGTGTGTGTGTGTTTTTGTATGTGTGGGTTTGTGTATATATGGGTGTGTTTGTGTACATATGTTTGTGTGTATATGTTTGTGTGTATATGTGTGTGTTTGTGTATATATGGGTGTGTTTGTGCATATGTGTATAGGTTTGTGTGTATGTTTGTGTGTGTTTTTGTATACGTGTGTGTTTGTGTATATATGGGTGTATTTGTGTATATATGGGCGTGTTTGTGTATATTTGGGTGTGTGTGTATATATGGGTGTGTTTGTGTGTGTGTTTTTGTATATGTGTGGGTTTGTGTTTGTGTATATATGGGTGTGTTTGTGTACATATGTTTGTGTGTATATGTGTATATGTTTGTGTGTATATGTGTGTGTTTGTGTATATATGGGTGTGTTTGTGCATATGTGTATAGGTTTGTGTGTATGTTTGTGTGTGTTTTTGTATACGTGTTTGTGTATATATGTGTGTGTTTGTGTATATATGGGCGTGTTTATGTATATATGGGCATGTTTATGTATATATGGGCATGTTTTTGTATATGTTTGTGTGTGTGTGTGTGTTTTTGTATATGTGTGGGTTTGTGTTTGTGTATATATGGGTGTGTTTGTGTACATATGTTTGTGTGTATATGTTTGTGTGTATATGTGTGTGTTTGTGTATATATGGGTGTGTTTGTGAATATGTTTATAGGTTTGTGTGTATGTTTGTGTGTGTTTTTGTATACGTGTTTGTGTATATATGTGTGTGTTTGTGTATATATGGGCGTGTTTGTGTATATATGGGCGTGTTTGTGTATATATGGGCGTGTTTGTGTATATATGGGTGTGTTTGTGTATATGTTTGTGTGTGTGTGTGTTTGTATATGTGTGTTTGTGTATATTTGGGTGTGTTTGTGTACGTATGTGTGTGTGTGTATATGTGTGTGTGTGTGTATATGTGTGTGTATATATGGGTGTGTTTGTGCATATGTGTATATGTTTGTGTGTATATGTTTGTGTATTTTTGTATATGTATATTTGTGTGTTTGTGTACATGTGTTTGTGTATAGGTTTGTGTGTATATGTGTGTTTTTTGGAGTTTATGTGTGTGTGTGTGTGTGTTTGTGTATATATGGGTGTGTTTGTGCATGTGTATATGTTTGTGTGTTTTTGTATATGTGTGTGTGTTTGTGTATATGTGTGTGTTTGTGTATATATGGGTGTTTGTGTATATGTGTGTGTTTGTGTATATGTGTGTGTTTGTGTATATGTGTGTGTGTTTGTGTATATGTGTGTGTGTATATGTTTGTGTGTTTGTGTATATATGGGTGTTTGTGTACATGTGTTTGTGTGTATATGTGTATATGTGTGTGTTTGTGTGTTTGTGTATATGTGTTTATGTAATATATGGGTGTGTGTTTATATGTGTTTGTGTATATGTTTGTGTGTGGTTGTTTGTGTGTGTGTAGGTGAGTATAAGTATCGGTATTGTTCACATTGATAACTTTTTTTTATGTTGTTGCAGATTTTGATGTACCAATTGGACTACGTCTTCGATTCGTTGGACTACTGCGTAGATCGACGTTTTTTGAAAATTTTAATAAAATAGTTAACGAGGGTTTTGTTGGGGATTTCTTATTTCAATAAAAAAAAATTGTCTTTGTGGTTTTTTTTCAAACTTTATTAGTGCCTAGATAATGGCAGTTGGCTGATTGACAGCGTCCATTATAAAGGCGGTACTTAGTGTTAACCGGTGCAGAGGCTAGCACTAACCACCCATTATTACCCCGGTACCCACCACCACCAGGGGTGCCGGGAAGAGCTTGGTACGATCCAGTACCCGACCATCTGTTGTGATGGTCGGGTACTGGGGCGGCCGTAGGCTGGTATTATGAGGCTGGGAAGGGCCAAAAACAGTGGACCTTCCCACCCTTGTAATGCTAGGCTGCTGCTGCTGTGTTGTATCGGGCTGGTTATAAAAATGTGGGGGACCCCCACGTCGTTTTTTTTTTAAATTTAACAATAGACGTTGGGTCACCCACATGTTTAATAACCAGCCATATACAAGGCCGCAGCAGCCTGGCATTACACGGGTGGGAGGGGCCACTGGTTTAGTACATTCCCAGGCTAATAACACTGTGTTTGTGGCTGGTTATGATAAATTGGGTGGAACCCCATGTCTTTTTAATAAAAATAATAAATAAACAATAAAAAAAAATGACGTGGGGTCCCCCCCATTTTTATAACCAGCCAGATACAACACAGCAGCAGCAGCCTAGCATTACAAGGGTGGGAAGGTCCACTGTTTTTGGCCCTTCCCAGCCTCATAATACCAGCCTGCGGCCGCCCCAGGGCCCGACCATCACAACAGATGGTCGGGTACTGGATCGTACCAAGCTCCTCCCGGCACCCCTGGTGGTGGTGGGTACCGGGGTAATAATGGTGTTTAGTGTTAGCCTCTGTACCGGCTAACACTAAGCCTCCCCTTAGTAATGGACCTTGTCACTCAGACAGCGGCCATTACTAAAGTGATAGTAATAAAACTTGAAAATAAAACACAAAGATATAGATAAAATATTTTATTGAAATAAAGCACCCCCAACACAACCCTCATTAACCATTTTATTGATGAAAAAAAAAAGCGTCATCTAAGTAGTCCTCGAAACTGACGTAGTCCAAACACCAAACCTGTAAAAAATCAAAAATATAAGAAAAAAAATGAAATAAAACATGTCGTAGGCTTAGTTTCACTTTCATGTGTGATACTGACTGTTATATCATGTATAGAAGCCTGCGGCAAAGTTGGCTTAGATACAGGGCGCCAGCAGACAGTATCATACATGGCCATACAGACATTTATACAAACAAACATACATACATACATGCAAACATACATGCACATAGACATACATACAAGCAAACATACATACAAGCAAACATACATACAAGCAAACATACATACAAGCAAACATACATACAAGAAAAAATACATACATACAAGCAAACATACATACATGCAAGCAAACATACATACATGCAAACATACATACATGCAAACATACATACATGCAAACATACATACATGCAAACATACATGCACATATACACATACAAACATGACAACATACATACAAGAAAACATACATACAAGCAAACATACATACATGCAAACATACATAAATGCAAACATACATGCATACATACATGCAAACATACATACATACATGAAAACATACATGCACATATACACATACATGCACATATACACATACAAACATGACAACATACATACAAGCAAACATACATACATACATACATACAAGCAAACATACATACATACAAGCAAACATACATACATACAAGCAAACATACATACATACAAGAAAACATACATACATACAAGAAAACATACATACATACATACAAGCAAACATACATACATACAAGAAAACATACATACAAGCAAACATGCAAACATACATGCACATATACACACATGCACATATACACATACAAACATGACAACATACATACAAGAAAACATACATACAAACATACATGCAAGCAAACATACATACATGAAAACATACATACATGAAAACATAAATACATGCAAACATACATGCACATATACACATACAAACATGACAACATACATACATGAAAACATACATACATACATGCAAACATACATACATGCAAACATACATACATACATGCAAACATACATGCAAACATACATACATGCAAACATACATGCACATATACACATATACACATACAAACATGACAACATACATACAAGCAAACATACATACACATACAAACATGACAACATACATACAAGAAAACATACATATACATACATACATACATACATACATGCAAATATACACATACATGACAACATACATACAAAAATAAACTCACCTAAGACGTTCCCACGAAGAGCTGAAAGGTCCCGTCACTTTTCTTCTTACTGCTCCCATTCACAATAACATAGCGGTGGGCGCAGATGACGTAATCACGTGTGCCTGATATGATTACGTCATCAGCGCCACAAAGCATTGTTACTATGAATGCGAGCCGCGCCAAGAAGAAGGAAGATGGCAAGTGACGGGACCGTTCAGAGCGCCGTTAGAACGTCTTAGGTGAGTTTATTTTTTTTTATATATTTTTAGTTGTTCGCCGGGTGCTGATGCAGCACCGGTGCGGCGGATACAAAAATTACATGTAGTGACAGGGGGGGGAGAGAGAAGTTGTTTGCCGAAACGGGGTGAATGTAGTGTAGTGTAGTGTAATGTAGTGTAGTGTAGTGTAGTGTAGTGTATTGTAGGGTTGATGACATTCACGGTAAGTTCGTCTCAATCGGGCTTACCATGCCCGCTTGAGACGAACATTCTCCCGATGTTGCTAGAACTACAGTATCTAGCAACGTCGGGAGCGCGCACACTGCAGAGCAGAGCGGCTTGATTGACATCGAGCCGCTCACGCCCCTTTTTAGAAAAGATAACCAGCACTTGCTGAGTTATCAAGTGTAAAAAAAAGGCACTTAGGAAATGAATTTTTAAATTTTTTTAACAGCAAATGTTTTAAAATTCATTTCCTGCTTAGAATGTTTAAAAAAAAAAATTTGAGTCAACTTGGGACAACCCCTTTAAGGACACAGACAATTTTTTCAAATCTGACATGTGTCACTTTATGTGGTAATAACTCTGGAATGCTTTCATGTATCCAAGCGATTCTAAGATTGTTTTCTCGTGACACATTGGACTTTATGTTACTGGCAAAATTTGCTTGATACATTCAGTATTTAATTGTGAAAAACACCAAAATTTAGCGAAAAATTTCAAAATTAGCATTTTTCGAAATTTAAATGTATCTGCTTGTAAGACAGATAGTAATACCACACAAAACTGTTGCTGATTAACATCCCCCATATGTCTACTTTAGATTGGCATCGTTTTTTGAACATCCTTTTTTTTTTCTAGGACGTTACAAGGCTTAGGCCTCATGCACACTTCAGTTTTTTCCTTCAGGCTGCTATCCGTTTTTGTCACTGATAGCACCCTGAACCCATTCATTTCAATGGCCCCATGCACACTTCAGTTATTTAAATGGATCCGTTGTTCCATTCCGTGCAAAGTAGAGCATGTTCTACTTTGCTCAGTGATTCAGTGACCGTGTGGCCCATAGAAGTAAATGGGTCAGTCAAAAAAACGGATGGCACACGGAAGGCTTCCGTGTGCCGTCCGTTTTTGACGTATCCGTTGCCATAGCAACGGCTGGGTGAGCAAAAGGTCACAGACTACAGTAAACATTCATTCCTGAAGATAGGCTCATATTTTCACTACAAAACACCCAAAAAAACCAAAGTAAGCCAACCAGAGTAATCTCAAACGGTTCTCTATGCTCTGAAAGCTACAGAAAACAGCACCAAAAACTTATTGTAAACTTTCTATGGGTGTTTCCTGGGACATGTGACAGGTTCAAATGTAGTTCACATCCGTTTTTTAAACGGAAAAACGGAAGCCAAAGGGAAGCAAAACGTCCGTGTAAAACGGAAACACGGAACGGAAACGGAGTGCATACGGAAACAAAAACGGACACACGGATCCGTCAAAAACGGCCGAGAAAATGGTGATGGAAGTGTGCATGAGGCCTTAGAACTTTAGCAGCAATTTCTCACATTTTCAAGAAAATTTCAAAAGGCTATTTTTACAGGGGCCAGTTCAATTGTGAAGTGACTTTTAGGGCCTTATATATTAGAAACCCCCGATAAGTCACCACATTTTAAAAAACTTCACCTCTTAAAGTATTCAAAACGGCATTTAAAAAGTTTCTTAACCCTTTAGACATTTCACAGGAATTAAAGCAATGTAAAGGGGATGGTATCACTGCCTATATGAACGATTAAAATTCGATTTTTATTGTAGAAAATCTTACTAAAATTGGGCTAAGTAGCCAAAGGTACTAAGAAGGCGTAAGCACGGTACACCAGACAGATGGAGGAGCGATAGAAAAACTGTTGTTAGCACCATTTGCTGCCAAGCAACACTTCCCCCTGTCTGTATTATGATATAACACCTGGTCAATCCGTGCCACTAACACGTGTCCCTACGCGTTTCCTCACCGCTGATATTCACGGTGATTCATCAGGGGTCACACTGATGCGATAACAACACATCTATATTTGATTATGTGATATGGCCGGGAGACACCTATTGCGTGTCTCAGATCATTCACCCGGCTCGTGTACGACACTAGTCAGCTGGTCGAACACGAGCCGAGTGAGATGCCGGACATATGTAGTACTAACCCCTCCCTCCCTGGAGTGACGCGGCGGCCGGGCAGCCAATCCCCGCGAGGCTGGGCGGCCAGAGCAGGGCCGGCCCCCGGGCGCTCGCTGTCACTGCAGGGGGGGAGGAACAAGAGCGTCCCTAGTAACCAGGGATTACCAGGCGGCCGTAACCCACTGGCCTGGGATGTTGCAGCTAGGAAGAGTAACCAGAGAAGAACACAGCGATCCTGAGCCCACACTGTGGCACATCCGATCACTGTGTGTGTCATCCTGTAATGGGAGACTCCGCAATCCCGGAGTGCAGTTGACAATGTGCACTCGATCGCCGTATTTGTGAACAGAGGGAAAGGGGGAATGTATAGCAATACATTACACACTAAGGGACCGCTCCAACCTCCCTAAAAATGCAAGCCATACTATAGGGATTCAAGCGTTAGACTGGCAATGGGGCAATTGAACATGGGCAGGGTGTGACATAAGATTCACTCCGGCCCCAGGTGACATATGACCAATTCAGAGGAAACAGTTAAACGATATCTGTTCATTGAGACCCGCCGGTTTCATGGTATGCATGCGGAAAATCCATTGGGCCTCTTTTTGCAGAATCCTTTTGTCCCAATTGCCCCCCCTGGCAGATGGCCTAATCTGTTCAATCCCCTGGAATTTGATGACGTGGGTATCACCGCCATGTTTTTCCCAAACATGTCGGGCCACTGAAGTGTCCACATTGCGGCGAATGTCGCCTATATGATCCCTTATTCGTCTCCTGAATTCTCTAATTGTCTTGCCAATATACTGCAGTCCGCATACACATGAGATCAGGTACACGATGCCCCTAGTTTTGCAGTTGATGAAGGATCTATTTTCATATGTCCGACCAGTCGTGTGGCTATTGAAATTCTTGCTACAAGAAATCGATTCGCAAGCTCTGCAGGACCCACATCTAAATGTACCCTTAATGTTATGTGTAAGCCAAGTGGTAGGGCGAATGGACAACATATGACTATGGACTATACGATCCCTGATATTCCTACCCCTCCTATAGGTAACTGATGGTCTGTTGCCTACAAGGTCCCCTACATCTGGATCTGTCCTGAGGATCCCCCAGTAGGTCTGTAGGATCCTGATAACTTCCTGATTTGATGAATCGTACGTGCCTATAATGCGCATTTGGTCATCGGTCGTACGTATTTTGGGGTTTAGGAGTTCGCTCCTATTGCAATGAAAGGCATTGCGATAGGCCGATCCCAGGACATCATGGGGATAGCCCCTCCGGCGAAATCTATTCTGTAGGTCAGAGGCAGCTAGTTTGAAGTCAGTCAAAGTGGAACAGTTCCTACGTACCCTTAGGTACTGACCTTTGGGTATGCCCTTTCTCAAAGGTGCGGGATGCCAGCTCTCCCATCGAAGGAGACTATTCGTTGCTGTCTCCTTCCTGAAGATGTTGGTTTGTATATACCCCTGTTCGGTTTTATATATATTGATATCCAAGAAGGTCATTTTACTCTCATGGATAACAGATGTAAAAAAGAGCCCCATTTCGTTAACATTAAGGATGTCCACAAATTCGCTGAACTCCTCTTTAGTTCCAGACCACAAAATCATGATGTCATCAATAAATCTTAGCCAGAGGATGATCATAGATGTCCATCGATCCATCTCCTCCCCAAATACAATCATTTTCTCCCACCAGCCCAGATATAAGTTGGCATAAGATGGTGCACAGGGGGTCCCCATCGCTACCCCCCTTAGTTGGTGGAAGAATTTGCCATCAAACAGGAAGAAGTTTTGCTCAAGAACAAAACGAAGGAGGCTGACCACGAACTCGTTATGGGCCTGAAAATGTGTTCCCCTTTCCTTCAAAAAGTCTTCTACAGCTCTGCATCCCATGGCATGGGGAATCGAGCTGTATAAGGCCTCCACATCCAGTGAAGCCAGATGTACACCAGGATCACATTTGATGCCCTCCAAGCGTCTAAGTACATCCATGGTGTCACGGACGTACGATGGGAGGGCCACTACAAATGGACTCAAGATCCGATCAATATAGAGACTAGCATTCTGAGTCAGGTTATCAACCCCAGAGACAATGGGGCGACCCTTGAGAGGAGATGTGCCCTTATGTACCTTGGGCAGGCTGTAAAAGGTGGCATATTGTGGATGATCAGTCAGGATAAAGCGTTGTTCATTAATGCTCACCAGATTAAGCGATCGGCCTTGATTTACCAATCTCTTTAATTGGTTTGCAAAAGTTGGCATAGGATCACTTAATAGAATTCTATAGCATGCTGTGTCACTCAGAATGCGGTGGCACATATCGCTATACTGATTGCGATCCATCACCACAATATTACCACCTTTGTCTGATGGTTTAATGACAATACTGTCATCCTGCTCAAGGGCCTGTAAGCCTGCCATCTCATCTCTGGAGGTATTAAATTTGATAGTCTTAGAAGAATCCAGTTTCCTGAGCTGGTCCACCACTACCTCCAGAAATACATCCATTGAGGTATTATCATTGATAGGGGCATTTCTGGTGGAGGGCTGCCTCAACTCGGTGAAGGGACCATCACCCACATTTCTCTGACCTTCTTCCAATAATTGATTAAGAAATGTGGCATATCCTCCTCCGAAATCCCCAGTTCAAGGCATTCACGCCTATCGTGGGTTTTGAAAAATTTCTTCCATTTCAATTTGCGCACGAATAGATTCAGATCCTTGACCCACGTAAAAAGGTCGAATCTATTCGTGGGCACAAATGATAAACCTTTCTTCAGAATGCTAGTCTCCTCGGTCGTTAGGGTCCGTGATGAAAGGTTGATGATCTGCAAATCATCCTCATGATTCCCCGACACTACATCTCTCTCCTGTCTCTTAGTAGATATTCCGAAATGGGGTGGTTTCGTGATAAAAAACCATCCCTATTGGGGCCCTTTCCTCTACCTCTGCCCCTTTGGAAATTACGTGATGGGTTCTTCCCAGGGTGTTGACTTCCCCTAGCTCTCCTACTGGGATTTCGTGCAGTATCGGAATCAGACAGATCTTGCTCTGAGGAGGACTGTTCGGTCTCAATCTCCAGCCCCCCCATATTTTTGACACTGTAGTCGAAGATTTTCCCATCTTTAAAATCAGCGGTATCTGGAACTAAAGAGGAGTTCAGCGAATTTGTGGACATCCTTAATGTTAACGAAATGGGGCTCTTTTTTACATCTGTTATCCATGAGAGTAAAATGACCTTCTTGGATATCAATATATATAAAACCGAACAGGGGTATATACAAACCAACATCTTCAGGAAGGAGACAGCAACGAATAGTCTCCTTCGATGGGAGAGCTGGCATCCCGCACCTTTGAGAAAGGGCATACCCAAAGGTCAGTACCTAAGGGTACGTAGGAACTGTTCCACTTTGACTGACTTCAAACTAGCTGCCTCTGACCTACAGAATAGATTTCGCCGGAGGGGCTATCCCCATGATGTCCTGGGATCGGCCTATCGCAATGCCTTTCATTGCAATAGGAGCGAACTCCTAAACCCCAAAATACGTACGACCGATGACCAAATGCGCATTATAGGCACGTACGATTCATCAAATCAGGAAGTTATCAGGATCCTACAGACCTACTGGGGGATCCTCAGGACAGATCCAGATGTAGGGGACCTTGTAGGCAACAGACCATCAGTTACCTATAGGAGGGGTAGGAATATCAGGGATCGTATAGTCCATAGTCATATGTTGTCCATTCGCCCTACCACTTGGCTTACACATAACATTAAGGGTACATTTAGATGTGGGTCCTGCAGAGCTTGCGAATCGATTTCTTGTAGCAAGAATTTCAATAGCCACACGACTGGTCGGACATATGAAAATAGATCCTTCATCAACTGCAAAACTAGGGGCATCGTGTACCTGATCTCATGTGTATGCGGACTGCAGTATATTGGCAAGACAATTAGAGAATTCAGGAGACGAATAAGGGATCATATAGGCGACATTCGCCGCAATGTGGACACTTCAGTGGCCCGACATGTTTGGGAAAAACATGGCGGTGATACCCACGTCATCAAATTCCAGGGGATTGAACAGATTAGGCCATCTGCCAGGGGGGGCAATTGGGACAAAAGGATTCTGCAAAAAGAGGCCCAATGGATTTTCCGCATGCATACCATGAAACCGGCGGGTCTCAATGAACAGATATCGTTTAACTGTTTCCTCTGAATTGGTCATATGTCACCTGGGGCCGGAGTGAATCTTATGTCACACCCTGCCCATGTTCAATTGCCCCATTGCCAGTCTAACGCTTGAATCCCTATAGTATGGCTTGCATTTTTAGGGAGGTTGGAGCGGTCCCTTAGTGTGTAATGTATTGCTATACATTCCCCCTTTCCCTCTGTTCACAAATACGGCGATCGAGTGCACATTGTCAACTGCACTCCGGGATTGCGGAGTCTCCCATTACAGGATGACACACACAGTGATCGGATGTGCCACAGTGTGGGCTCAGGATCGCTGTGTTCTTCTCTGGTTACTCTTCCTAGCTGCAACATCCCAGGCCAGTGGGTTACGGCCGCCTGGTAATCCCTGGTTACTAGGGACGCTCTTGTTCCTCCCCCCCTGCAGTGACAGCGAGCGCCCGGGGGCCGGCCCTGCTCTGGCCGCCCAGCCTCGCGGGGATTGGCTGCCCGGCCGCCGCGTCACTCCAGGGAGGGAGGGGTTAGTACTACATATGTCCGGCATCTCACTCGGCTCGTGTTCGACCAGCTGACTAGTGTCGTACACGAGCCGGGTGAATGATCTGAGACACGCAATAGGTGTCTCCCGGCCATATCACATAATCAAATATAGATGTGTTGTTATCGCATCAGTGTGACCCCTGATGAATCACCGTGAATATCAGCGGTGAGGAAACGCGTAGGGACACGTGTTAGTGGCACGGATTGACCAGGTGTTATATCATAATACAGACAGGGGGAAGTGTTGCTTGGCAGCAAATGGTGCTAACAACAGTTTTTCTATCGCTCCTCCATCTGTCTGGTGTACCGTGCTTACGCCTTCTTAGTACCTTTGGCTACTTAGCCCAATTTTAGTAAGATTTTCTACAATAAAAATCGAATTTTAATCGTTCATATAGGCAGTGATACCATTAATCAATCAATTGAACGGATATTGTCATATATCAATGCAACAATTGTTGCTTAGTGTCAAACTTTACAATGTAAAGGGGAAATTTACAAATGTCCTATTTTTTTGCAGAAATTAATTTTTCATCTATTTTTTTTTTTTCTAACACAGAAGATTTTACCAGAGAAATGCAACTCAATATCTATTGCCCAGATTCTGCAGTTTTTTAAAATATCCCACATGTGGCCCTAGCGTGCTTATAGACTGAAGCCCCGGCCTCAGAAGCAAAGGAGCACCTAGAGGATTTTGGGGCCTCCTTTTTATTTTATTTTATTAGAAAATATTTTAGGCACCATGTCAGGTTTGAAGGGCTCTTGCAGTGCCAAAACAGTGGAAATCAACCAAAAATGACCTTATTTTGGATACTACAACCCTTGAGGAAATTATCTAGGGGTATAGTGAGAATTTTGACCCCGCATGTTTTTTGCAGAAATGGTTGGAAGTAGGCCAAGAAAATTAAAATCTACATTCTTTCAAAGAAAATGTAGGTTTAGCTAATTTTTTCTTATTTCCACAAGGACTAAAGGAGAAAAAGCACATCGATTTTATTAGAATTGGGCAGTGAAAATAAAGAAAATCCTTTTTCTTCAATAAGACGTAGTTGTAGCTTAAAATTTTTAATTTTCTCAACAAATAAAGGAAAAAAAGAACCCCAACATTTGTAAGCAATTTCTCCCGAGTACAGCAATACCACATATGTGGTCATAAACTGCTGTTTGGGCACAGAGTAGGGCTCAGAAGGGAAGGAGAGCCATTTGCTTTTGGAGTACAGATTTTGCTGGATTGTTTTCTGGGCGCTATGTCGCATTTGCAAAGTCTCTGTGGGACCAAAACTGTGGATCCCCCCAGAAGTGACACCATTTAAGAAACAACACCCCTCAAGGTATTCACCTAGGGGTGTAGTGAGCATATTAACCGCGCAGGTGATTGGCAGAAATTGGTGTGCACTCGATGTTGCAGAATGAAAATGGGATTTTTTCCATAGATATGCCAATATGTGGTGTCCAGCTTGTGCCACCATAACAAGACCGCTTTCTTATTATTATGCTGTGTTTCCCGGTTTTAGAAACACCCTACGTGTGGCCCTAATCTATTTCCTGGACATTCGACCAGGCTCTGGAGTGAAAGAGTATCATGCGAAATTGAGGCCTAATTTGGCAATTTACAAAGTATTGGTTCACAATTGCAGGGCTCTGATGTGAAGTAATAAAAGAAACCCCTGAGAAGTGACCCCGTTTTGGAAACTGCACCCCTCAAGGCATTTATTAAGAGGTGTAGTGAGCATCTTCACCCCACAGGTCTTTTCCATGAATGATTGCGCTGCGGTAGGTGCAAAGTAAAAATTTAAATTTTTCCCTAGATATGCAATTTCAGTGGCAAATATGTGGTGCCCAGCTTGTGCCACTGGAGATACACACCCCAAAAATTGTTAAGGGTTCTCCCGGGTATGGCAACGCCATATATGTGGAAGTAAACTGCTGTTTGGGCACGCTGTAGGGCTCAGAAGGGAGGTAGCGCCATTTGGCTTTTGGAGCGCAGATTTTGCTTGGTAGTAGTTTTGTTTGTAGGTTTTACTGGTGTTTCCGTTTATAATGTGGGGGGCATATGTAAACGGGGTAGAGTACATCAGGGGCATAGTCAGGTGGTATTATAATAATAGGGTAAAAATAATAATAAAATAATCCATAGATGTGTGTTACGCTGTGGAGCAATCCTTTCTGCACAGGCCGGTGTCGCACTAATAAATGTCCTTTCTTATCCCCCTTTTGGTCTACACTCTGCACCTTTGCAGTTTGGGGAATTCTGCTGGGAAGTGTTGTCCTGGTATAATACGGGCACATGTTTGGGCCCTTCCCTTCCTGGTTCCCTAATTTTAGGGGCCTTGATAATTCGCCACTTGAAACAGAACAAATGTTCCCCTTGGTCCTGCACAACTGCATATTTATATTTCCTGACTTATTGGAGCCTTAACTAATTAAATTTTTTCATAGATGTAGTGGCATGAGGGCTGTTTTTTTGCGAGACGAGATGTAGTTTTTATTAGTACCACTTTGGTGCATGCGACTTTTTGATCACTTGTTATCCTTTTTTTTTGGGAGGCCAGGTGGCAAAAAAACAGCAATTCTGGCATACATATTTAGTTCTTTTTATACAGCGTTCACCACGCTGCAGGTCAGTCCGATTCCGGCGATACCTCATTTATGGCACTTTTTTATGTTTTACAACTTTTTGCACAACAAAATTACTTTTGTAAAGAGAATGTATTTTTTCTGTCGCCAAGTTGTGAGACATAACTTTTTAATTTTTTCATCGACGGAGCTGTATGAGGACTTGTTTTTTGCGAGACGAGTTATCGTTTTTATAGGTACCATTTTTGGATACATATGACTTTTTGATCACTTTTTATTTCAATTTTTGGAAGACAAAGTGACCAAAAAAACAGCAATTATGGCAGTATTCTTTAGTTTTTTTTTACGGCGTTCACTGTGCGGGGTAAATAACATAATATTTTTATAGATCAGTAACGGTCACAGCGATACCAAATATGTATGGATTTATCTTTTTTTTCAATAATAAATGATTTGATAAGGGAAAAAGGGTGATAGTGTTTTATGTTATTACTTGAAATTTTTATTGTAGTTTTTACAACTTTTATTTTCACTTTTTTTTAAAAAACAAAAATAACACTTTTCTTTAGTCCCACTAGGGGACTTGAAGCTCCAACTGTTTGTTTGATGTTCTAATACATTGCACTACCTATGTAGTGCAATGTATTAGAACTGTCAGTTGTTCACTGACAGCAAGCCGATCAGGCTCCGCCTCCGGACGGGGCCTAATCGGCTTCCGTAATGGCAGACAGGAAGCAATTGTTAGGCCTCCTGTTGCCAAAGTATCAGTCCCTAGCCTTGCCATCGCATGGCAGGCTGCTGATTTGCTACATACCGCTAAGATGCAGCGATCGCATTGGATCGCTGCATCGAAGGGGTTAATGGCAGGAATCGGAGCTAGCTCCAGTTCCTGACAAAACATCGGGGTGTCTGCTGTAACATACAGCGGACACTCACTGCTGATGACGCCGGCTCAGCTTCTGAGCCGGAAGCTGAGCCGGCGCTGTCTTGCCGATGGTACCGGAAGTCTTTTAGGCCCCACCGACGAGCGGGGCATAGGATGCTTTCTTTGCTGGCAGACCGAGAGGTAAGTATTAGGCCTCCGATCGCCTTTGTAGCCACCGGCAACCCAGCTATAACGTTGCTGGAGTGCCGGTGGCCAAAAACTCCTCACATGCTGCGATCTCTATTGAACGCAGCATGTGAGGGGTTAATCGGCCGGATTGGAGGCTAGCTCCGGTCCGGCCTGATACCTCAGGGTGCCAGCTGTAACATACAACTGGCAACCAGCGGTGATTGCGCTGGCTCAGCTCCTGAGCTAGCTCTATCTCCTTCACGTACAGTTCACACGGCTTATTTTTTGCCGTTTTTCGGCCAAAAAATCGGAAGCAGAATGCCTTTAAACATCTGCCCATTGATTGCAATGGGAAAATGGCGTTTGGTTCCAACGGGATGTTTTTTACGCGGCCGTTTTCAAGCATGCTTGAAAAAGGACCTATAGCAGGACGGAAACGTTGCAGCTGTTGACTGAATAAATCACATACTTTTTGGAACCATCGGAGTGCTGTGGGATTTCTTTAGTTTATGTCTTATAATCCACGGATCCGGATTACCTGCTTGCACCCATTACCGTGTTAGAATCTGTCGCAGAGTGCTGCTTATCTCTACCTATATATATATATATATATATATATATATATATATATATATATATATATATATATATATACATATACATATATATACACTACCGTTCAAAAGTTTAGGGTCACTCGGAAATTTCCTTATTTTTGAAAGAAAAGCACAGTTTTTTCAATGAAGATAACATTAAATTAATCAAAAATACACTCTATACATTGTTAATGTGGTAAATGACTATTCTAGCTGCAAACGTCTGGTTTTTAATGCAATATCTACATAGGTGTATAGAGGCCCATTTCCAGCAACCATCACTCCAGTGTTCTAATGGTACATTGTGTTTGCTAACTGTGTTAGAAGGCTAATGGATGATTAGAAAACACTTGAAAACCCTTGTGCAATTATGTTAGCACCGCTGTAAACAGTTTTGCTGTTTAGAGGAGCTATAAAACTGACCTTCCTTTGAGCTAGTTGAGAATCTGGAGCATTACATTTGTGGGTTCGATTAAACTCGCTAGAAAAAGAGAGCTTTCATGTGAAACTCGACAGTCTATTCTTAGAAATGAAGGCTATTCCATGCGAGAAATTGCCAAGAAACTGAAGATTTCCTACAACGGTGTGTACTACTCCCTTTCAGAGGACAGCACAAACAGGCTCTAACCAGAGTAGAAAGAGAAGTGGGAGGTCCCGCTGCACAACTGAGCAACAAGACAAGTACATTAGAGTCTCTAGTTTGAGAAATAGACGCCTCACAGGTCCTCAACTGGCAGCTTCATTAAATAGTACCCGCAAAACGCTAGTGTCAACGTCTACAGTGAAGAGGCGACTCCGGGATGCTGGCCTTCAGGGCAGAGTGGCAAAGAAAAAGACATATCTGAGACTGGCTAATAAAAGGAAAAGATTAATATGGGCAAAAGCACACAGACATTGGACAGAGGATGATTGGAAAAAAGTGTTATGGACAGACGAATCGAAGTTTGAGGTGTTTGGATCACACAGAAGAACATTTGTGAGACGCAGAACAACTGAAAAGATGCTGGAAGAGTGCCTGACGTGGAGGTAATGTGATGGTCTGGGGTTGCTTTGGTGCTGGTAAAGTGGGAGATTTGTACAAGGTAAAAGGGATTTTGAATAAGGAAGGCTATCACTCCATTTTGCAACGCCATGCCATACCCTGTGGACAGCGCTTGATTGGAGCCAATTTCATCCTACAACAGGACAATGACCCAAAGCACACCTCCAAATTATGCAAGAACTATTTAGGGAAGAAGCAGGCAGCTGGTATTCTATCTGTAATGGAGTGGCCAGCGCAGTCACCAGATCTCAACCCCATAGAGCTGTTGTGGGAGCAGCTTGACCGTATGGTACGCAAGAATTGCCCATCAAGCCAATCCAACTTGTGGGAGGGGCTTCTGGAAGCATGGGGGGAAATTTCTCCCGATTACCTCAGCAAATTAACAGCTAGAATGCCAAAGGTCTGCAATGCTGTAATTGCTGCAAATGGAGCATTTTTTGACAAAAGCAAAGTTTGAAGGAGAAAATTATTATTTCAAATAAAAATCATTATTTCTAACCTTGTCAATGTCTTGACTATATTTTCTAGTCATTTTGCAACTCATTTGATAAATATAAGTGTGAGTTTTCATGGAAAACACAAAATTGTCTGGATGACCCCAAACTTTTGAACGGTAGTGTATATGCATATGTGAAGTAAAGTGAAATATGTGTTCGGTTGAGTGCTGCTGTATCCAAGGTTTGCCACAGGTCTATCTTCAGAAATCCTCGGCAGAGAAAGTTGAGTTGCCTACAAACAAACTACGATGTTATATTACATGGCGGTGTTAAAATATATGGTCGACTTCCGGTTCCGGCGCTGGGGATGCAGGACGCGAGTGACTGAGCTCCCGCTCCCGTCCAGCCTGTAAGCTCGCAATAGTCGCTACGGCGACGATAATCAGCGGGGAAGTCACCAGCCTTGCACACGGCAACATCATCGGTGGTGCCTGTATGGACAGGTACGTCCTCAGAAGCGCGCAGAAGCCAGCCATGGAGGAATCAGCCGCGGCCGTGGTAAAGGGAGGTAAGATGGCGGCGCTTCCCGCCACTGCGACCCTGCTATACACACAGGAAGATGAGCTGCAGCACCATCAGTCCCAGCTTTCAAGCCCGGCAGAGCATGTACTGTCCGCTCTTCCAGTAGCCATTGACTATGTAACCCTGGCCCGGGAAGTAGCCAAACAGATAGCGCCAGACCTGCAAAAGGCGCTGGAAAAAACGGTGCAAGATTCTCTAAACCGCGTGCATGCGGAGCTGGCACAAGTCAATATCAGAGCTGATGAGTTAGAACAGCGTATGACGCTGCTGGAGGATGAAAATGAACGCCTGCAATCCAAACTCAAAGGGGTGCTGTCTGTTACTGCGCAGTTGGGGGACAAGGTGGAGGATCTGGAAAACCGCTCCAGGAGGAGCAACCTGCGACTGGTGGGGCTGAAAGAAGCGGTGATATCTGCTGATTTGCAACGAGTGTGTGAGAGGACATTGCCGGAAGCCTTAGGTCTCCCCCGTCCATGCCGGGTGGAGAGGGCGCATAGAGTGGGGCCGGACCCCAGAAACCTCCCAGCAACAGCTGACCACAATTCACATCGTCCCAGACAAGTGATCTTCAAACTGTTGGATTACAATGACAAGGTGGCACTCATGAAAGCTTTCCGCAGCAGATCGCGTCCTTTGGAAATAATGGGCATGAAAGTGCTACTATTTGAGGATTTCTCGGCGGAGGTTGCAAAACGAAGGCGAGCTTTCAGCAAGATCTGCACCGCGCTGTTCCAAGCGAGAATACGCTTTAGCCTGCAGTACCCAGCCATCCTGCGGGTGTTTCAAGAGAACGGGCGGAACAAGGTTTTCACCACTCCACAGGAAGCGGAGGACGCACTTGCGGAGCTTTGTGGGAACAGATCACAGCAAGAGGAGCGTCACAGTCCAGTACATAGTCCGCAGCGCAAGTCAAGAGAAGACAAAAGGAACCGGCTAAATATGGAGCGTACCTGGGCAGAAGCCTTAATGCCCACACCTGGAAGATTCCGGGGGGGTCGAGCCGGAAATAGAGGGGACTCTCCGAAGCCGCAGAGGCGAACACGGGACCGCACCCGATCCACGTCTCCTGATTGACGGACGAAGTCCTTTTTGGCGCATTTTATTTAAGCTGTTGTGATGATGATTTTGTGGACGCTGTAGACCAATTGCAGATTCCGACCAGATACAGATAAGTTTACAGATAATCTGAAAGTTATTGAGGGGGATATTTTGCAGTCTTATACAGCACTATGTATCGGTCAATAGTTGACCTATTGTTACAATGCTACAATGTTATCAAGGTTGAAGTATATGCATTCTGATATTTCCCTGCTTTTTCACTGCAAGATATTTGTGAGGGAGTTAGATCAGGATCTGAGATTGTCCCTGGTGGGCGGGATTGAACGGGAGTTATACAATGCCTCCCCCATGCAAGGGATTAGTGTTATCTGTTACAATGGCAGACTGAGGGAAATTGTGGTAGGAGATAGGGGGCACGGAGGTAGGGAAACCTTGAAGCGAAGCAAGGTTCATAGGGAAATGTGAGGATGCAATCCTAACGGACTCTAGGCTGTTAAAGTAATGATAAGGGAATGTACATAAGGGTGCGCAGGCGACAAAGAGGTACTGAGGGGGCAAAGGCAGGTGTTACTTCCTCATGGAAGGAGCCATATAGGCAGGCTGGGGGGGAGGGGGAGGGAGGGGCGCGTTCTGGCATAACAGAAAAAAGTGAAGTCACATACACCAGTGGGTATTAAGGGACTGCTAACCCTTGCCGCAGGTGATTTTATGATTTTGTTAGGTAAGGGATGGTTGGCCTTGTTGGTTCTGGCTTACAAGCCAGGGTGTGGTTATGATGTTAATGTTAATGTTTGTACATGGCTCTTGGGAAAAGACGGATCTGACTCCCTGGACTCCACACGACTTTTAGGCACTTTAGCTCATCTTAAACACGGTCCAATAACATGAAAATAGTTTCTTGGAACGTTAAAGGGCTGAGGTCCCCACAGAAACGGACCAAACTTTTAAGGCACATGAAACGATTGCATCCTGATGTGGCCCTATTGCAGGAAACTCACCTAACCGAGCCGGAGTTTAAGTATTTGCAAAAGTTCTGGGTGGGTCAGGTTTTTGGCTCGTCGGCAAGGGAGGGTAAGGCGGGAGTTATAATTCTGGTACATAAAAACTTTGCGTTTACGCTGGTGTCCCAGGAGCGGGATGACGAGGGCCGTTGGATCCATCTAGTGATGGAGCATGCAGGGGAAACCATCAGTATTCATAATGTGTATGGCCCAAATACGGTTAACACTGGTTTTTTTGGTCACTTGGAAACCCAACTCCAGCAGGATCGCACTAGGTTTTTGATTTTAGGGGGAGACCTTAACACTGTAAGGTCTTCAAAGGAGGATAGGAGCGCAGGGACTAGTTCGCAGAGAAATAGAGATAAGATCTTGCCCGACTTTTTAAGACACACGGCCCTAATAGATGCGTGGAGGAGTTTACACCCAGATGCGCGGGAATATACACATTTCTCTCATGTTCATCAGTCATGGTCGCGTATTGATTATTTGTTAGTTAGTGACGCAATGGCGCGACGTTTACGTGAAGCGGCAATTGAAGATTTAGTTATTTCGGACCATGCTCCGGTTACCATTACATTGGCTGACACAGTAGCTAGAGGAACGGATTTTATCTGGAGGTTTCCCGCTTTTCTGGCAAAGGATGAGGGCTTTACACAGAAGCTTAAGGGGTGGTGGATGGAATTCGATGGGGATAATGTAGCGCATCGCTCGGAACCGTCATTGTATTGGCGTACAGCCAAGGCGGTAATAAGAGGGAAAATCATGCAGTATATGTCTAATCTTAAACGTAAGACGACCGAAGGATACAAGGCAGCGAGCGACAGATTACGGCGTGCGTACACAGAATTCCTACATTCACCATCAATGCTATTGGGGGAGGAATGGAAGGAAGCCAAGCGACAGTTTGATCAATGGTTAGACAAAAGAGAGAGTATTTACCGGTCCCAATTTGATTCTGATTTAATGCGTTTCGGCAATAAGGCGGGCAAATTATTAGCGCGGTTAGCAAAGGGGAGGTATGCACCGGCACATATTTCAACACTTAAAGAATCAAACGGAACTCCTACCTCGGACCCAAAAAAAATCAATACCATATTAAGTAAATATTACCAAGCCCTTTACTCAGAAACACCCATAGATCTCCAAAAAGGGAGGGAATTTTTGGAGAAGGTGAAGTTGCCAGGGCTCACCCAGGAGCAGAATGGTCATTTGAGCGCGGAGATTACACTAGAGGAAGTCTGGAGCGCCATTAAAACATTATCTAACGGAAAGGCCCCGGGTCCGGATGGATTCACAGGGGAGTTTTTCAAATCTCTGAGAGAAGAAATCAGCCCTACCTTGGTGGCATACTATAATACTTTACTAGGAACGGGAGCTTTACCAGCAGAGGCCAAGGTAGCGCATATAAAGGTGTTACCCAAGAAGGGGAAGAATCCTCTTGACCCGGGGTCGTACCGCCCCATCTCGCTGATAGATCAAGATCAGAAATTGCTCACAAAAATTTTGGCCAATCGACTGGCTATGTATCTACCCATACTGGTGGGAAAATCTCAGGTAGGCTTTGTAAAGGGCAGGGCTGCAGTGACAAATTTACGCAAGGTATTGACGGTGCTAGAAACAGTCAGGCACGATCCCCAGCCAGGTACCAGGCCGGCACTTTTAGCGCTAGACGCAGAGAAAGCCTTTGATAACATACAATGGGAATGGCTGGGGATGGTGCTAGACAAAATGAACATTCAGGGAGATTTCCGGGTCTTCCTGAAGGGAGTCTACACTAGCCCGCAAGCACGCGTTCACTCCTCGGGGTTCCTATCAGATCCCTTCCAATTACATAAAGGAACACGACAGGGTTGCCCCTTGTCGCCCCTGCTATTCAATCTAGCACTGGAACCTATGGCCAGATTCTTGGAGGAATCGGATATGTTCAGAGGCATTCAAGTGGGATCTTGTGCAGTGAAATTAGCCCTGTTCGCTGATGATGTCATACTTTTTATGTCAAACCCTCAGGAGCATTTAGGGAAGGTTTTTCAATTTTTGCAGGAATTTGGGCAATGCTCGGGATACAAAGTCAATATAGCTAAGAGCGAACTGCTGGAGTTGGGCAGGCCATTGCCAAAGACCTTTTGGCAATCCTTGGGTTGCGGGATATCACCGGTGGAACACTGCATTACCTATCTGGGTATCAAAATAGGGAGGGTACCAGACACTCTGTATGGCTTAAATTATCCCCCGTTAATTAAAAAAATACAAGCGGAACTCACTAGATGGGGCCAATTGCCGTTGTCCCTCTTGGGAAGATGTCATCTGATCAAGATGGTTAGTTTTCCTAGATTGCTATACCCCTTTCAAACGCTACCTCTCTTGTTGAAGCATGTGGATGTCTCGAAATTGACGGCTTCATTCACTAAATTTATATGGGCAGGAAAAAGGCCGCGCATAGCACTCACCAAGTTCATGATGGGTAAACAAGAAGGGGGTGTGAACTTTCCGAATGTCAGGGGTTATAACGTGGTCTGTCTTATGCGTCATGTAGTAGATTGGCTTCATGAAACAAGCAATTATTCCAATTTAGATCTGGAAGGGGAGTATGCTTCACCTTGGAACCTGAAAGCTTTGTTACATTGTAGAATCGCTTCTCTTCCGTGCCGTCTCAAAACCTCCATTGTATTGAGAGATACAGTTCTAGCTTGGAAAGTGGTACGTAAGCAGTTTGGGTTACCCCACCTGGTATCGAAGTATATGCCGTTGAGCGGTCATCCGGAGTTTTTACCGGGAATGGACAAGGGGGACGGAATTGCCTCATGGGGGAGGGTAGGCATTGGTAGCGCAGGGGATCTTATGCATATAGAGGAAAAGAGGTGGTTAACTGGGGAGGAAATCACCGCTAAACTCAGACCCATAGTAGATAGAGTCAATTTTTTGCAAGTACTTCAGGTACGAACATTTTGTACCTCCAGGCTCAGGGATTTGAGCAAGGAAGCTACTACGCACACTCTGGATGAGGTCATAGGTCCAACAACTGGGCGGGCGACCATTTCAGGAATGTATAGAGCATTGAGAGAGGGTTTTGTTCGTCCGCAATTAAGGATTAGTTTTAAAAGCTGGGAACGGTGGACTCAGGATCCAGATATAGGAGAGACCATACTGGGGGGTTGGGAGACGGTACGGAAGAGTGTGATAAATGAGAGCTGGAGGGAAACCTATTTCAAGTTGATGCATGCAGCTATATATGGCTTTAATATCTTGCCCTCACAATCTTTCCCTGATCGCATTACAAGTTGTCCCAAGTGCAATACACCACTGACGAATTTGTGGCATGGAGTGTGGGGGTGTGTACATACGAAACGATTTTGGGGGATGGTACAGAAATATATTAAGGACCATTGGAAAACGAATCTCCCAATGACGCCTCAAGCGCTACTATTCCATCAGGCGCGGCCGCCAGAGGAAGAGGGTGCTCGAGGAGTAAGATCACCTCCCGTGTTGGTGCACACGATTTTACTGGTAGCTTTGAGATGCCTCCTGAGTCACTGGTTAGAGGCAGACACGCCGGGGTTAGAATTGATTGTGTCACGGCTGAAACAGTTATTGGTTCTTGAGAGGGTGGAGGTGGAAAGGCGGAAGGAAACGGGAACCAAGAAGCTATTTGATAAGTGGCAAGTATTTATAGAAACGCAATGTACAACAGCCGAAATAGCGGAAATTGTTAGGCCTTTCCAGTACACAAAGTGGTACTGCACGCAGCTCTTGGCAGGCGTTTTAGGGAGGATGCAACTGTAAGTCAGCTGGGGGAGAAAGGATGAGTGGAAACTCATTGATGATCTAGGTGGTGTTGGAGTTGGGGGAGTCATGTTTGTTTGGTCCATCTGAAGATCGACAATTATGCCATGTTTCTATGTTGGTGTGTTTATATGTTATGTTGAATTTAATTTAAAAATTAATCCCATGACAGTTGAGTGCTGCGCACTCATGATGTAACTCTTACGTGAAATGTTTGTAAGAAAATGTGAAAACTGACAATAAAAAGGATATTTAAAAAAAAAAAAAATATATGGTCATCCATGTACTGCACAGGCCGGGTCCGCCAGAGCCGATGAAACATAACGGCTCTCTGCTCTAGTTCTTAGGGGGGATCCCTCTATGATTTAAAAAATCTCATCCACACAATGCTGAGAATTTCCGTGCAGAAATTGACCTGCAGGGCAGATTTTCTAATCCGCACCATGTCATTTTCTCTGAATGGTTGCATATTTGTTGCGGACTTTCCAAATGAATTTCAATGGGGAAGTGAAAATCTACTGTGAATCTATGAAACATTGCTTCCTTTACACGAGCACCTGAATAAAGATGTCCAGTGAAGTGTTTTCCTATAACATGACATAACCAGCAAACATTATCACAGATTAATCTGTCCAGTCATTTTCTTCAAGTTCCAGCTAAGGCTTCGTTCATATCTGCGTCAGGGCTCCGTTCAGGCGTTCCGTCTGACCTTTCCGTCAGGGAAACCCGTGAACGGAATCCTGACTGAAACAAACGGAAACCATAGGTTTCCATTTGCATCACCATTGATTTCAATGGTGACGGATCCGGTACAAATGGTTTCCGTTTGTCTCCATTGTGCAAGGGTTCCGTCGTTTTGACTAAATCAATCGACTGCGCTATTCATTCCGTCAAAACGATGGAACACTTACACAACAGAGACAAACGGAAACCATTGGTACCTGATCCGTCACCATTGAAATCAATGGTTCTGCAAACAGAAACCTATGGTTTCCGTTTGTTTAAGTCAGGATTCCGTTCACGGATTCCCCTGACGGAAAGGTCCAACGGAACCTCGGGAATGGAGCCCTGACGCAGATGTGAACGAAGCCTAATGGCTACAATTGTGAGTCAAGACATGTATTAAATCTAGAAACTCACTGTGCCACTCTGGCAGAGTACCTACGGGTACAGCAGATCGCTAGAGACAACAACAAATATTGTGTAACCTGTGGACAAATCGTGAACAAGTATTCATGTGACTTGGCGACATTTACTGGATTATTCACATAAATCTATTACAGCATCTAAATAAAAAGTTAAGGCTATTGAATCGCTATTGTCTTTGTCATTGGCAGCCAAGGAGATTTCTTTCTTACAAAAAAAAAAAAGAAGAAACAGTTTATGTTTGTACAAGACACTGAGGATTATCGACAAAAGCAAGTTTAGAGATGGCAAAATAAAAAAAATGTCCTATAGTTTGCAGTGTAACCTTATTGGCCACTAGTTGTCACCAGATCTGAGAAATGTATTATAGATTAAATATAAAAGAGTATCCGGCACACCAATATAGAAAAAAAGGTATTTTTTATTTTGTTTCTAATGCCAGTGGCAGAGTGCGACGTTTCGGTCTAGGTGACCTTCATCAGGCACTGAGCCGTGCTGGGCAACTGAATTGACGAGCGCTAGTGGTGCTGATAGCGGCTGGCCGCTGTATCATGAGCGCCATGATACAGCGGCCAGCCGCTATCAGCACCACTAGCGCTCGTCAATTCAGTTGCCCAGCACGGCTCAGTGCCTGATGAAGGTCACCTAGACTGAAACGTCGCACTCTGCCACTGGCATTAGAAACAAAATAAAAAATACCTTTTTTTCTATATTGGTGTGCCGGATACTCTTTTATATTTATGTTTGGGTTGGGCCCCTATCCGTGCAAAACCTCACCCTTCCACGTATCTGGTGCTATCTGAACCTTTACACAAACTGTATTATAGATTATACATGGATTTGTTTTATATGGATTAACATGACCAATTCATAAATGAACACGATTTTTTTCTCATCACTAAATATGTTACGTCACTATCTAATAACAGTGTCCAGTCAATTATATGTACAATTTCAGCAGGTGTATCTGGAGCTGCTTCTGTGAGGGTCTCCATTCCAGCTATCTCATTGTGGAGTAACCGCTGTGATAACATGCCAGCAGCAGCTCCATACAACGTCCCTCCTTAAAAGGCCGTGTAAACGAGCACCGATCAACGAGACAGCTCGTTGATCGGCGCTCGTTTGCTCCTTTCACAAGTAGCTAGTATGGGGATGAGCGCTCGTTACTACAATCGCTCGTCCCCATACAGTTCTATCATGTCGGCAGCACATCTTCCTGTTTAAACAGCGAGATGTGCTGCCGACAACGATAATAGTTTCAGTGTTTAAAACGATACAATCAGCCGATGAATGAGCGTTCATCGGCGGATCGCTGCCTTGTTTACACAGGGCAATTACCGGGAACGAGCGTTCTTGCCCGATAATTAGCCAGTGTAAAAGGGCCTTTACACAAGCAGCACTGAAACCGGCCTGTTAGCCCCTCCTACTAATGTCGCTAGTCACATGACCGTGTCTGCGCTCTACTCTCTCTCCCATTGGCTAAGACGGTGACTTCATCACTTCCGGTGACGCGCTTCCTTCTGCAGAGGTAAAAGGTCAGGGGTGTCACGGTGTCCTCTTCTCCTTCCACACGTGGGTCCTAGCCGCACCATGTTCGCCTCCCTGTCCCGCTCTCTGCTCACAGCCGCAGCCAGAGTAGTGGTCGCTCGGCCGCTGCCATTGCTGAGCAGTCAGGGTCCAGCCCGAGCTCTCACGCGATCTTTATGGCTGCATGGCGGGGCCGGCAGTACTCTCAGGCCAACTTTCCTGAACCCATACCGGGGTTTCCCGGCTGTGTCGTGTGGATGCGGGGGGCTTCACACTGAAGGTAAGAGTCAGAGCAAGCGCTCCCACTTCTTACTACATTAGTTATGGCGATCTATATATTACACGTAAATTATCCATGTGACACTGGGGTTTTAAATGTAGATCTTACTAGTGGATGTCTGGAGTTCTGTAATGGATCTTTGTTTACATATTTTCCATAACTTTTATGTGATCTCATAATAGCGGTGAGTTATAATCACATTATTTTGTGGCTGCAACGTTTGTGGTTCTATTGACCCGAACATGTCACGATAGAAGCTGGACACGTTATGTGATGATATTTCGTCAAAGTTTTTTTTTCCCCTACTAAAACAGTTGAATATATGGGATAGGAAAGATGTAATTCTCATCCAACCCCATTGCATCCAGCCGGAGAATGGATGTGGAGATAGCTGGGACGCTTATCTAATAGACATTTATGCCATAAATGTTTAATTTGGGTCTATCCCTTTAAAGGAAGTCCAGTTTTACTTACCTGGGTTCCCTGTATGATACGATTTCTGAATTGAACGAATTTCAGAACACCTGACCTGAAGTTTTGTAAGTTCTCCCCTTCCTTCCTAAGCTACGACCTAGCAATCCAGTAAGACTTGCACCAACCTTCTACTGTGATGGTTTAGGTGTAAAACGATTGTTCTTTGAAGAAAATGAGGTGACCAGTAATAGAAGAGGGGGTTACAGGGTATATATATGAAGGTTTCCCTATTGTATGTAAGCACATGTTCACACTGTACATTTGTTTTAGGTGACAAAGCATTTGCAGACTTTCTGAATGATGAAATCAAGGAAGAGAGAAAAATCCAGAAACACAAGAACCTCCCAAAGATGTCTGGTGGGTGGGAATTAGAACTCAATGGCACAGAAGCTAAACTGACAAGAAAAGTGTCTGGAGAGAAGTGAGTGACTATTCACCTACAATATTGTTTTATTATGGTACAGTAATGTGACTACATGACATTTGTTTATTTCTTGACTGGAATAAAGATGGTCAAAGACTGAGATTTTTCAGGGGATCCCTCAGATAACCGGATGTTCTAGACTGTATCAGGATCATGGCAGTCATATGGTATCCAGAAGCTAGCTTCATATTTGGCTATGCACACTCCATAAGGAAATTTCTTAAGACGCTCCGGTGAATTGTCCGTTCCCATGGCAGTAATATGGCCACATTTTAGGGTACTATTAAATCTGCAATAGATGGGAAGAACTGCGGTGGGTTTGGATTTTGTGGCTGTATTATGTAATCTGAATCTGGCCTAATCTTGGTTCTAGGTTACAAAACATAATATGAAGTGCCTACAAATGGCTATTATGTTTGCTTGCATGAGGCCTTAGTTACAAATAATTTTTGGGGGAGGGGAGTGACTGACCTTGGATGAAAGTCTTGAAGCAAGAGTGTTACTTCTGATGCGAACACTAGGGGGCAGAGCTGTGGCATTCTTCACTATGCGAACTAATCCTTGTTTCTAACGTACAGAGATTTGAAATGAATTTCTAATAAAAATGTAAAATAGCAACACAGCAAGGTGGAGATAATGTGGTTGGTTACCAAAAAGTATATGATTTGGGACTTTATTTTATTTTTTTATAAGTGTAGTGTTCCCCAGGAATGCCCCACTACTGACGTCCATAATTGTGGAGACTGATGCCTGCAGATGCTTTAACCACCAAAGAGAGGGGGAAGACAATAATCCTGGTATAGACAAGGCACTGCTCAAGTTAACTATAAAAATAACAAATGTATTAAATATAATTAAAAGGGCAGCATATACAATCCTGCATTTTCAGATAAACATCACAGGCCCGCTGGGTAGTAAACACGATTGACAGTGTTAAAGAGCAATGTTGCTCATAGAAACCATATACTGAACAGTAATTGCACAATACATATACTGAATTTCACTATATTTCATTAATTAGTGATTAGGTTTATGTGAGAACCATATAAAGTTGGGACCATGTAGGTCCAGTAGCGCCGCTGGACAGAGGCTCAATGCCTGACAAGGGAATACCATAGAATGGTTAGTAAAGTAGCGGCCATAGACAGAAGGATAATCACAGGAGAACTGCTACAAATAAGCATAAATCTGAGAATATACTTATCGTATGACCGAACGTAGCGACCAACGAGAAATTCCTTTAGTGGAAAGTTCAGCCCCTGGCTTCAATTCTATCGTTCCTACTACAGTAGAAACGGCAGCTTAAAGGAATTTTTCAATGCCAGCAGTTAAGTGCGGCAAAATCACACTTCCGCTATCAGTGTTGGGTTCTCCCAGTTGGTTATACTGCCAGACATCGTTGCAATAGGAACCAGTCAGACACTGGCTCTTCAGATTTATGCTTATTTGTTGGGGGTTTTTATTAAGAAATTTTAGTATTTGGAAGGGAAATATCAGTATGAAAAAAAAATAAACCACACTTCAAAATATTTATTCTGAATCAATCTCTAGTGGTTTGTCTCTTGCAGTTATTGAAAATAATTTTTTTTGCCCCCAAGGATAACCGTGACTTTCAATACAAACAACAGCATTCCACCAACCTTCGATGAGGAACAACAAGAGGGACAGAAGGGCGACAATGAGGAGGTATAGTAATGGGACTAGATGGCAATAACTTAAAACCATACATGTGGTTGCTAATGGAAATATTTCACAAATGTTTGTAAAGGCGACTGCATGGCTGGGTGCTTGATTTTATAGTTTTGTCCATATAGTGTCTCCGGCTGCAATAAAGGCCACGTGAAGATGTAGTCCTACAAAAACTGATCTGCAAGGATGTGAGCTGAATAGGATAGAATACCTTGCGGCAAATATTTCAGCAGGGATTCCTATAATTGGTGTTTTAGGCTTATTTACATAGGCTTTGGTGTATGTGTGTAAAATGCATATGATTATATAATCTATTTTGATTTTCTTAAAGAAATACCTGCTAATGTCATTTTTTATTTTTTCTTCTGTAGCCCGAACTTGTTTCCACTCCTAACTTTGTAGTAGAAGTCACAAAACTAGAAGGCAACAAGACCTTGGTGCTGGATTGTCACTATCCTGAAGATGAGGTAATGTGCGGTTTCAGCGTATAGATGGTTTTTAGGCCTAATTCACCCGAGCGTGTTAAACGTCCATTGGAACAGCGGCCGTCCCATGGACCTATGTAATTCAATGTGGCCGTTCGCACAGCCGTTGTTTCAACAAACCGTGTGAGTGGTAAAATAGATAGGACATGTCCTATCTTTTCACACATCACGCATCTCTCCATAGACTCATCTATAGGGGATGTGAGACATCGCGTCCTGCAGCGCCGAGCACGGATGCACCTCGGACGTGAAAAACTGCAGTTTTTCACATCCGAGATGCACCACGCTCGTGTGAATTAGGCCTTAGGGGGGATATGCTGGGCCAGTGCATCAGCTAAATGAATGAACTGATTAGCACCTTTCAAAATATTCTCTCTATGCTTCATATAAACACAGCAGAGAAAATGTGTTATTTAACCCCTTAGTGACCACCAATACGTCTTTTCACAGCGGTCACTAAGGGGCTTTAGACTAGGCTGCCATGAAGAGGCAGCGGCCTAGCCCAAGTCCTGCACGGGTGTACCGTGCAGCCTGGAATGGGTGCTCGGCTGTCTGAGCACAGCCAGGCTCCTGTTCCAACAGTAGCGATCAAAGTTTATTTAGAACACCGCCGTTTAACCCGTTAAATGCTGCGGTCAATAACCACTGCGGCACTTAAGTAATTTACAGAGGAACGGAGCTCCCTCTGTCCGCCATCGGCGGCCCACAAATACAATCATGGGGTGTCATGGCAACCGGGGGCCTACTAAAGGCCCCCAGGTTTGCCCTGGGTATATGCCTACTAGGATGTGCCGGAGGCATGGCCTAATAAATTGCCTGTCAGTTTTACACGGACTAGCAATAATGCTCTGGTATACAAAGTATACCAAAGCATTATATCTGTGATCTAAAGATCGCATAGTGAAGTCCTCTAGTGAAACTGAAAATTAAGTATTTAATGTTGAGTAAAAATTATTAAAGATTAGTGTTAAAAAAACAACTTTTTTTTTTCCCCATAAAGTGGTTTTATTCAATAAATGAAAAAAAATAAAAGTATTTATGGTATCGTCGCGACCGTAATAACCAAAACAATGAAGTTAACTTGTAATTTAAACCGCAAAGTGAACGCCGTAAAAAAACAGCAAAATTGCTTTTTCCATTGCCCCCCAAAAAAGTCATAAGTAAAACAAGTCCCATGTACCCCAAAACAGTACCAATCAAAACTACATCTCGACCTGCAAAAAAAACAAGCCCTCCTATCACTACATTGACTAAAATTACAGCTCTCGCAAAGAGCCGTTGCAAAAACAAATAATTTTAGTTCGTTTTTTTTATTGTGCAAGCCATAAAACATAAAAAAAAAATACATATTTGGTACCGCCGTAATCTTACCGACCCATAGAATAAAGGCAACATGTTATTTATGCTGCACAGTGAACAGTGTGAATTTAAAGCTTTCCTACCCCCCCCCCCCCCACACCAAAAAAAAAGTTAATAAAAGTTATATGTACCCCAAAATGGTGCCATTAAAACATACAACTAATCCCGCAAAAAAACAAGTCCCCATACAGCTACAGCTTCGTTCAAATATGTGCTAGGGTCCTGTTCTGTCGGAGCTTTCCATCGGAACGGAACTCTGACTGAAAAGGAAACCAGAGTATGAAAAAGCAATACTATCGTCATTTGGTGTATGCCTGGGTTCTCTTTCATGTAACTGCAGAGCCAAGCTATAACCAGGCTTAAAAAAAAAGGTTAAAGGACTGCAAATTTTACAAAATGCAGCTTGTAATAAGGTGTAACACAAAAAAAGGGTGCCTTTACATACATTTCTAAGGCTACAATTTAAAATGTCTATCTTCCTGTATTTATTCTTAATGAAGGTTGGACAAGGCGAAGAGGAGGAGGAAGAAAGTGACATCTTCACCATTCGAGAAGTTAGCTTCCAGCCCACTGGTGATACAGACTGGAAAGAGAACAGCTACACGCTGAGCACAGATTCTCTTGACTGGGTTCGTACAGAATTATTTTAGGGGATCATTTTTAAAGCATTAATCACATCAGTGGGTGCAATACAGCATCCTAATCTACCGTTGGGGGTACTGATCTAGGGCATGCTTTATGCAAATATTTGTTGCTGCAACTGCTTGGTATCAATAATTTTGGGAGTGCATTCTTCAGATGAGAGCGCAGCAGCTCATCCACTGTTATGACCATGCAAACATAGGTTAGGGGTTTTCTTTATATTTAATCTCCACATGACTGAGTAAATTTACATTTGTGTTTGACCTCAAGTGCATGTAACACTTGCAAGTGCTATAAAAAGATTAAAATGTATAAAGTATCGACTAAACAGATGTGCTAAATTATACATTTGGTGATCATAAAATGGGATCTAAGGCCTTATTTACACGAGCGTGTAAAACGTCCGTGTGACGGCCGTTGAAACATCGGCCGTCCCACAGACCTTTGTAATTCAATGTGGCCGTTCACACAGCCGTTGTTTCAATGGACCGTGTGAAGGGTCTGTGGGGAAAATAGGACATGTCCTATTTTTTCACACTTCACACATCCCTCCATAGACTCATCTATAGGGGATTCGAGACATCGCGTCCCGCAGCGCTGAGCACGGATGCACCTCGTCCAAGATGCGCTCGTGTAAATAAGGCCTAAACGTAATGGATCTTCTTTGATTTTTCCTTCCAGGCTTTGTATGATCATCTGATGGATTTCCTGGCTGATCGAGGAATAGATAACACTTTCGCTGATGAACTGGTCGAGTTTAGCACCGCTTTGGAACATCAAGAGTATATCGGTTTCCTTGAAAATCTCAATAAGTTTGTCAAATGTTAAGTGTAGAATGATAGGCTTCTCTCCATTTTTATTACAAATGCCAAATTGTATATCTTCTATGCCATCCACATAATAGCACTTAATTCTGTGTCTATGTGGATGTGGTGAAGAACCGTATTACTGGCTTAAATAGGGTTACGTTTCCATTCATCTGAGAGCTGCAAGTGCTCTTTAGTATGTTCTATTTAACGTTATTTAATTTTGTAAAAGGGCTCCCGATTATAGACTTCTAGAAATTTGGCTAGATTCCGACTAGGAGGGCAGGTGTGTGCATTTTAAATTTAGTAATGGAGAAGGTAAGATCAGTAATATACTCCCATGCTTAAACTGAACGTATTAAGAGAAATTTGCAAGAATATAATGGACTTAATACTTTGTGTCGGACCAGCCTCCTTTCAACTCTGTATCTTTTTGTTTTGTACAAACACCATTAAAAAAATTAAAAAAATTCTACTGGCTGATATTTTCTAACTTTGCTAATTTGGAAAGCGGGGCTGCATGGTGAAACTCTTGCATATGCTGGTAGCTACTTACCAACCTGGTCACTACACTGTTTCAGTACTTGGTAAAGGTAGATATAAATGAATTGCAAAGTGTATAAAATGACTTTGAACAGCCTTAGTCAATAGGAATTTCATATTAATCTAAGAACTCAGTGACACGGAGGTACAGTATGGGCCCATAGCAGGTAACAGGTGCCATATTATAATCTAGGTATGTGAGACTAGACATGGCCCACACATCCACTTTTAATACATTGATCTACAGCGGCTAGGCAAAAATGTATAAATCTGAACGAGGTTCTTTAACATTTTGATCAAATTGTATAAGCCCACTTGCCATTTCACGGCAACCTCTCAAAAAGTGGGTCCCTACTCAACTGGTTGCAGCACCACATGGCAGTTGCTGCCACTGCAACACCGCTCCTGCAGAGGGAGCAGCCCAAAAGCACCCATGCTGCCAGGCCACGCCAAGCCTCCTTGGCTCTGAGCCACATCCCCCTCACCTCCCCACAAGTGCAGCACCACAGCGACAGACACAACCACACAGTACCACAAGATGTGAACAGATTGAACAAGCTCACCTTTCCATGCGCTCCTAGTGGCCAACTGAGAGCACAGGCCAGAGCAGAAACACGAGGTCATTCCCGAACTAAAATC
Organism: Rhinoderma darwinii; assembly: GCF_050947455.1. NCBI lineage: Eukaryota > Metazoa > Chordata > Amphibia > Anura > Rhinodermatidae > Rhinoderma > Rhinoderma darwinii. Next base: position 220,509,416 of record NC_134688.1, read on the forward strand.
ACCTGGGCCAAATATAGGGAGTGCTGGTGCCAAGTAAAACAAAAAAAAAAGTGAGGGGGATACACTGTATAATATCGGTATGTGAGACTAGACATGGACCGCACATCCACTTGTAATACATTGAGCTACAGCTGCTATGCGAAAATTTATAAACCTGAATGAGGTTCTTTAACATTTTGATCAAATTGTATAAGCCCACTTGCCACTCCACGGCGACCTCTCAAAGTGGGTCCCTACTCTACTGGTTGCAGCAATGCATGGCGGTGGAATTTTAGTGCGCGGCTCTATTCAGCTGTGCAAAAGATTTTTTTTGCAAAATTTATTGGCGGTATGCCTTAAGGAGAAGTAGTGTGGATTCCAAAGGACAATGAGTGGGGACTGCAGCAGTAACAGCAACAAAGAAGGAAGACTATATCATAGCAGGCTAACACTTGCAGCAAGGTGAATATAATGTATTACGTTTTTTTTTTTTTTATGGCCTTATCTGGTGACAGAGCTTCTAAGTGGCCTATCTCCTACGTAATCTGATCGGCGCTGTAATGTAGATAACAGCAGTGGTTTTTATTTTGAAAAACGGTCATTTTTGAGCAAAAGTTATGAGCAATTTTAGATTTATGCTAATTCGTTTCTTAATAGACGACTGGGCGTGTTTTTACTTTTGACCAACTGGGCGTTATGAAGAGAAGTGTATGACGCTGACCAATCAGCGTCATACACTTCTCATTGTTCCAGCGTGATTGTGCAGTGAAAGAAGCTGGGCTGGAACAATGAGAAGTGTATGACGCTGATTGGTCAGCGTCATACACTCCTCTGTACAACGCCCACTTGGTCTAAAGTAAAAACACGCCCAGTTGTCTATTAAGAAACTAATTAGCATAAATCTAAAATTGCTCATAACTTGCTCAAAGAAGATCGTTTTTCAAAATAAAAACCACTTATCTACATTACAGCGCCGATCAGATTATATAGGAGATAGGGCACTTATAATCTGGTGACAGAGCCTCTTTAAAGGGAACACATCACACCCACTGCATGAACTCTATAAAACAGAGTAGTATTATTAGTAATTGTTTAACCCCTTAAGGACGCAGCCTAGTTTGGGCCTTAAGGCTCAGAGCCCATTTTTCAAATCTGACATATTTCACTTTATGTGGTAATAACGTCGGAATGCTTAAACCTATCCAAGCGATTCTGAGATTGTTTTCTCGTGACACTTTGGGCTTCATGTTCGTGGTAAAATTTGGTCGATATATTCAGTCTTTATTTGTGAAAAATTGCAAAATTTAGAGAAAATTTACAAAAAATAGCATTTTTCAGAATTGAAATGCATCTGCTTGTAAAACAGACGGTTATACCACCCAAAATAGTTACTAGTTCACATTTCCCATATGTCTACTTAAGATTGGCATCGTTTTTTGAACATTATTTTATTTTTCTTGGACGTTACAAGGCTTAGAACATAAACAGCAATTTCTCATATTCTTAAGAAAATTTCAAAAGCCTTTTTTTGAAGGTACCAGTTCAGTTCTGAAGTGGATTTGAGGGGCCTATGTATTAGAAACCCCCATAAAACACCCCATTTTAAAAACTAGACCCCTAAAAGTATTCAAAACAGCATATAGAAAGTTTTTTAACCCTTCAGGCATTTCACAGGAATTAAAGCAAAGTGGAAATGAAATTTGCAAATTTCATTTTTTCTGCTGAATTTCAAATTTATTAAATTTTTTTCTGTAACAGAGAAGGTTTTACCAGAGAAACACTACTAAATATGTATTGTCCAGATTCTGCAGTTTTTAGAAATGTCCCACATGTGGCCCTACTGCGCTCGTGGACTAAAACACAAGCCCTAGAAGCAAAGAAGCACCTAGTGCATTTTGAGGCCTCTTTTTTATTAGAATATATTTTAGGCAGCATGCCAGGTTTGAAGAGGTGTTGAGGTATCAAAACAATGAAAACCCACCAGAAGTGACCCCATTTTGGAAATTACACCCCTCAAGGAATTCATTTATGGTTTTTGTTATCATTTTGACCGCACAGTTTTTTCACAGCACGTATTTGAATTGGGCTGTGAAATGAAAAAAATGATATTTTTTCCAATAAGATGTCATTTTTGATCAAAATTTCTTATTTTCACAGGGAACAACATACCCCATTTTGTTGCCCAATTTGTCCTTAGTGCGGCAATACCCCATTTGTGGTGATAAACTGCCGTTTGGGCCCATGGGAGGGCTCAGAAGGAAAGGAGCGCTATGTGTTTGTTGGAGTCCAGATTTTGCTGGATTGGTTTTCGGGTGCCATGTCGCATTTGCAGAGCCCCAGAGGTATCAAAGCAATGGAAACCCACCAGAAGTGACCCCATTTTGGAAACTACACCCCTCAAGGAATTCATTTATGGTTTTTGTTATCATTTTGACCGCAGAGTTTTTTCACAGCACCTATTTGAATTGGGCTGTGAAATGAAAAAAATGATATTTTTTCCAATAAGATGTCATTTTTGATCAAAATTTCTTATTTTCACAAGGAACAACATACCCCATTTTGTTGCCCAATTTGTCCTTAGTGCGGCAATACCCCATTTGTGGTGATAAACTGCCATTTGGGCCCATGGGAGGGCTCAGAAGGAAAGGACCACCATTTGGCCTACTGGAGCTTTTCTGGTGCTAAGTCATGTATGCAGAAGCCCCTGAGGTACCAGTAGAGTTGAAACCCCCGAGAAGTGACCCCATTTTAAAAACGACACCTCTTAAGACATTCATCTAGAGGTGTAGTGAGCATTTTGACCCCACAGGTACTGTGTAAAAGATAATGCGCAGCAGATGGTGCAGAGTGAGATTTGCAATTTTATATATATATATATGGCATGTCAGTGTCCGATATAGTGTGCCCAGCATGCGCCACCGGAGATATACACCCCTTAAATTGTAATGTGGGTTATCCTGGGTACGGCAATACCCTACATGTGGCTGTTATCAGCTGCCTGGGCATACGGCAGGGCTCAGAAGGGAAAGATGAGGGGGATAAGCTGTGCGGAGTGCATCAGGGTAAATTAAAAATCAAGGGATGTATGATACATTTTAAAACAATCTTTTATACAGAGCCCTGGTTTTTCGGGACACGTGTCACATTGGTATATTGTGTTCTTCCTTATCCCCCTCTTATAGCAGACTCTGCACCTCTTTTGACTCTTTCCCTTTCCACCGGTTTGGGGAACTTCTCTTGGAAAGTGTTGCCCTGGTACGATGCGTGTGGCCTCGCTTCCAGAAGTACTGGGTGCCCCCCCTTCCTGGTCCCTAAAGATTAGATCTTGAAATTCCAGGAAAGTTCCCCTCTGGCCTGCACATCGACGTAGCACGTACGCATTGTACAAAGTCATCTGTATGATGTGCCCGGCCAGCTTCTTATACCACACCGCATAGCGCTGTAGGGCTTCAGGACTTGATTTGACAAGTCCTTCCCTCCCATGTACCTATTGTAGTCCAGGATGCAGTCTGGTTTGGGGGTGGCCTTTCCTTCATATATGCTAAACCTGTAGGTATACCCTGATGCACTCTCGCAGCTTATACATCTTCACACCATACCTTGCCCTCTTACCCGGCAGGTACTGGCGGAATTGAACCCTCCCTTTAAAATGTACCAGGGACTCATCAATAGAAATACACTTCTCGGGGGTGTATGCTTGGGAAAACCGGGCACTGAAACGGTCTAATAGGGGTCTCCATTTATACAAACGGTCAAAACTGGGGTCATCTCGGGGTGGGCACGGCTCATTATCAGTATAATGTAAGAAGCGAAGTATTGCCTCATTTATTTATTTTTTTAGGTTCCAGTTCAGTTCTGAAGTTGCTTTGAGGGGCCCATATATTAGAAACCCCTACGAAACACCCCATTTTAGAAACTAGACCCCTCAAAGTATTCACAACAGCATATAGAAAGTTTATGAACCCTTTAGGTGTTTCACAGAAATTTAGAGCAAAGTAGAGGTGAAATTTACTTTTCTTTTTTTGTCAGAAAATCCTCTTTATACCATTTTTTTTATAACACAATTGGATTTATCAGAGAAACGCAACTTAATACTTATTGCGCAGATTATACAGTTTAGAGAAATATCCCACATGTGGCCCTCGGGCGGTAATGGACTGAAGCACCGGCCTCCGAAGCAAAGGAGCACCTAGTGGATTTTGAGCCCTCTTTTTTTATTAGGCACCATGTCCGGTTTGAAGAGGTCTTGTGGTGCCAAAACATTGGGAACCACCCAAAAGTGACCCCAATTTGGAAACTAGACCCCTTGAGGAATCCATTGTAGTTTTCTTGGGGTGCATGCGGCTTTTTGATCAGTTTTTATTCTATTTTTAGGTGGCGTGGTGACTAAAAAACCGCAATTCTACTATTGTTTTTTTGTTCTATTTTTTTACAGCGTTCACCGTGCGCTATAAATGACATATTCACTTTATTCTGCGGGGCGATACGATTACGGCGATACCAGATGTTTATAGTTTTTTTATGTCTTATGGCGTTTGCACAATAAAATACGTTTTGTAATAAATCATTTACTTTTTGTGTTACCTTTATTCTAAGAGCCAGAACGTTTTTATTTTTCCATCAGGAAAGCCGTGCGAGGACTTATTTTTTGCGTAACGAACTGTAGTTTCGATCAGTACCATTTTTCGGTACATGTGACTTTTTGATCTCTTTTTATTCCTTTTTTTGGGAGGTGAAGTGACCAAACAATTGTTATTGTGGTACGGTTTATTATTTATTTTTTTTACGGCGTTCACCGCGCGGGATAAATAACGAAATAATTTTGTAGTTCAGGCCGTTACGGACGCGGCGATACCAATTATGTATAGTTTATTTGTTTATTTATTTATTTTAATAATAAAGACTGACAAGGGAAAAAGGGGGTTTTTTACTTTTATTACTTTTAAGACTTTTATTTTCTTATTTTTACACAACTTTTTTTTACTTTTTTTTAACTTTTTTACTTTGTCCCATTAGGGGACTTGAGGGCAGGAGCCCCTGATCGCTATTCTAATACACTGCACTACATGCGTAGTGCAGTGTATTAGAACTGTCAGCTACTCACTGACAGCAAGCATAGGTGGTCCTGACTCTGTCAGGACCCACTAGGCTTCCGTCTATGGCATAGCCGGACGCCATTTTTTGGTGTCCGGTTGCCATAGTCACCATCGCCGGCCGCTATCGTGTAGCAGGCCGGCGATGGCGGATTAACCCCTAAGAAGCCGCGATCGCTATTGAACGCGGCTTCTGAGGGGTTAAATCTGCGGGGACCACCGCGATCGGTCCCGGCACATTGAGCAGTGATAGTCTGCTGTCGGAAACAGCAGCTATCACAGCTCATGCACGCGCCCCGCGCGAACGGCGCCGTGTTTACTCCATGACATACTATTATGTCATGGAGCGCGAACGATGCACTTACCATGACATAATAGTATGTCCTGGAGCGTTAAGGGGTTAATTCAACTGAGGTGCAATAAAGATAGGTTTATGAAGTAGTTTGTGCCTACAGAGATAGTGGCATATAATAGGTCGATAAAATCATAGACATTTTTATGACAATATACATTTTTAGTGGGGATTAAGTTTCATTCACATCTGCTTTGGAACTCTGTTCATGGGTTCTGTCGGACCTTTCCGTCAGGGGAACCCATGAACTGAATCCAAACAAACACGAAAACCGTAGGTTTCAGTTTGCATCACCATTGATGTCAATTGTGACTGATTCGATGCAAATGGTTTGTTTGTCACCGTTGTGTAAGGGTATGTTCACACGCAGTGTTTTCAGACGTAATTCGGGCGTTTCACGCCTGAAAAAACTCCCCTAATACGCCTACAAATCTGCCCATTGCTTGCAATGAGTTTTACGATGTTCAGTTCCCACAAGGTGTAATTTTACGCGTCGCTGTCAAAATACGGCGCGTAAAAAGACACCCACAAAAAAGTGCATGTCACTTCCTGGGATGTTTTTGGAGCAGTTTTTCATTGACTCCATTGAAAAACCGTTCCAATAACGTCCGTAAAATATGCAGCGAAAAACGCGAGTTGCTACAAAAACATCTGAATCAGGAGCTATTTTCGCCTGAAAACAGCTCCGTATTTTCAATGTTTTTGGTCACTGTGTGTGAACATACCCTAAGGGTGCCGTTATTTTGGTGGAATCAATATAGTAGTCTACTGCGCTATGGATTCCGTGAAAACAACGGAACCTTTAGACCTGGTGCAAATGGTGTCACTAACTAAATCCATGGTGATGCAAACTGATTCCGTTCATTGGTTCCCCTGACTGAAAGGTCCGATAGAACCCATGAACGGAGTTCCGATGCAGATATTAATGAAGCCTTAGACGCTATTAACGTATTTTATTAGTATTTATTTAACTCCTTAACGCCGAAGGACGGATATATCCGTCCTCAGCAGCTGCTAGTTCGCGCAGGAGGACGGCTATATCCATCCTGTGATCGCGCGGGTACTGACAGCGTACCCATGCGATTAGCGGCAGGAGCCCGGCTGTTATACACAGCCTGGCTCCTGCTGCAACTGCCGGAATCGAAGCGTGCCAATTGCGGCAGTTTAACCCATTAAATGCCGCTGTCAATAGTGACAGCGGCATTTAATGTGTTTGACAGAGGGAGGGAGCTCCCTCTGTCACCCGATCGGCGCCCCCGCAAACAAATCGCGGGTCGCCGTCGGTTTTCCATGACAGCCGGGGGTCTAACAAAGACCCCCAGGTCTGTCTTCAGCATCTGCCTGTAAAACTGACAGTATACCAAAGCATTATATATGCGATCAACAGATCGCATAGTGAAGTGTCCTGGTGGGACTTAAAAAAAAATGACAAATCAGTTAAAGTTTGTGGAAAAAAAAAAAAAAAAATTAGTCAGTCAAATAAAACTACTTTTTTGGCCCAAAAAGTGGTTTTATTTAGTAAAACTGTCAAAACAAATCACACATACACATATATGGTATCCCCGCGATCGTAACAACTTGACCAATAAAATGAACACATTAATTAAACCGCCGGATGAACGGCGTCCAAAGAAAATGCAAAAAACAATGGCAAAATTCTGTCTTTTCTCCCATTCCCCCCATAAAAAATAAAATTTTAATTTTAAAAGTTAATCTGTAAGTCCTATGTACCCCAAAATAGTACTAATGAAAACTACACATTGGCCCGCAAAAATCAAGCCCACGTACGGCCAAAAATAAAAACGTTACGGCTCTTGGAATGCAGCGATGCAAAAACAAGTAATTTTTTTCTAAAAGGGTTTTTATTGTGCAAACGTAGGAAAACGTATAAAACCTTTACATATTTGGTATCCCCTTAATCGTGCCGACCCATAGAATAAAGTTAACATGTTATTTACGCTGCATAGTAAACGGCGTAAATTTATAACGTGAAAATTAATGCTGGAATAGCTGCTTATTTTCAATTCTCTCCTAAAATAAAGTTAATAAAAGTTAATCAATATGTTATAAGCATCTAAAAATGGTACAATTACAAAATACAACTCGTCCTGCAAAAAACAAGCCCTTATACGGCTATGTAGATGGAATACAAAAACAGTTACGACTCTTGGAATGCGACCGTGAAAAAACAAAAAATTATCCTTGGTCATTAACGTGCAAAATGGCCCGGTCATTAAGGGGTTAAGTGCATAATTTGTAAATATGTATTGTGTATGTTATAGTTTTGTTTATATTGTATGTGTATTGATTAACCCGTTAGTGAAAGCCCTTACAAAATGCTTTATTAAAGAAATAAAAAAGTTACGCATTTCGTATCACCACGTCTGTAACGACCAACTATAAAGTTATTACATTATTTAACCCACACGGTGAACGCAGTAGTAAATTACATTAAAAAAACAATGCAAAAATTGCTGTTTTCTATGAATCCTGCCTTAAAGTGTAGCTAAACGTTCGACAAACTTCTGACGTGTCATAAGTTTGTATTGGTGGGGGTCCGAGCACGGAGACCCCCACCAATCGCTAGAACGAAGCAGCTGAAAAGTTTGTGTGAACACTCAGCTGCTTCATTTCTGTTCAGCTTTTCCAGAAATAAATGTATCGATGTACGGACTCAATAGAAAGTTTATGAGCCCGTACTCCGATACATCGGCTTTCCAGAAAAAGCCAAACAGAAATTAAGCAGCTGAGCGCTCACACGAATGCTTCAGCTGCTTCGTTCTAGCGGTTGGTGGGAAAGCGGTCGGAAGCAGAACGCTTCCAAACATCTGTCCATTGATTTCAATGGGAAAACGGCGTTCTATTCAGACAGTGTTTTTTGTGGGATTTTTTACGCGGGAAAAAAAAGGCAGCGAAAACGTGCAGGTCACTTCTTGGGAAGTTTTTGGAGCCGTTTTTCATTGACGCTCCAAAAAAGGCAGTGAAAATCACGAGTGGCTTAAAAAACGTCTGAAAATCAGGAGCTGTTTTCCCTTGAAAACAGCTCTGTATTTTGAGACGTTTTTGAGTTTGTGTGTGAACATACCCTAACACTGTTTCTATGAAACCCTTCATGACCGCACCACAGGAGCTTGGGGCTCCACCTTTAATGGGGACAGGAAACAGCAAGAGGTTAAATAGCCTCCCCCCCCCCCCCCCCAGTGTTTTTCAAATCAATTTGGAAAGTAAAGAGGGAACATATCTATTAGTTCATAAACATGTTACCCACAAAAACAGAGGGAAATAAGGGTGTTGTCATGGGGGGTTTCATAGAAACCGAATTAGCAGTAAGGGTATGTTCACACGCAGTGTTTTCAGATGTAATTCAGGCGTTTTATGCCTGAAAAAAATGGCCCTAATATGCCTACAAACATCTGCCCATTGCTTTCAATGGGTTTTACGGTGTTCTGTTCCCATGAGGTGTAATTTTACGCGTTGCTGTCAAAATACGGCGCGTAAAAAGTTGCCCACGAAAAAGTGCATGTTACTTCTTAGGACGTTTTTGGAGACGTTTTTCATTGACTCCATTGAAAAACAGCTCCAAACACGGCCGTGAAAAACGCGAGTTGCTACAAAAACGTCTGAAAATCAGGAACTGTTTTCGCCTGAAAACAGCTCCGTATTTTCAGGTATTTTTGGTCACTGCGTGTGAACATACCCTAAGGGTATGTTCACACGATTAACAAGATACGTCGAAAGCAGCTCCATATTTTGAAAGGGAAAACCGCACCTGATTTTCAGACGTTTTTTGAGCAACTCACGTTTTTCGCTGTTTTTTACGGATGTTTTTGGAGCCGTTTTCAATAGCGTCTATGAGAAAACTGCTCCAAAAACGTCCCAAGAAGTGTCCTGCACTCCTTTTGACGAGCCATCATTTTACGCGCCGTATTTTGACAGCGACGCGTAAAATGACAGCTCGTCTGCACAGAACATCGTAAGACCCATTGCAAGCAATGGGCAGATATATTGGAGACTTCTTTTCAGGCATAATTCGAGGCGTAAAGCGCCTCCATTACGTCTGAAAAGTGTGCACATACCCTTAGTTTTATTATACACCGCGTTCCAAATTATTATGCAAATGTTATTTTTCGCTGATTTTCCTAAATAGTCGATGCAAATGACAGTCAGTATAATCTTCAAGCCATCAACCGTTGGAGTATAATGCTAATTTTATTGAACAATTCTCCTAACAGATTTTTTTTTTAGAAGTAAAAAACGCAAAATGCACTGTTTCACATTATTATGCACAACAGAGATCAAAACATTTTAAAGGTTGTAAAGAGAACTAAAATGGTGATTTGTTGAATTTGCAGCATCAGGAGGTCATATTTACAGAAATCAAAAGCTCTTTCAATCCAAAAAAACTTAGCAGGCGAAGTTACATGTTAACATAGGACCCCTTCTTTGATATCACCTTCACAATTCTTGCATCCATTGAATTTGTGAGTATTTGGACAGTGTCTGCTTGAATATCTTTGCAGGATGTCAGAATAGCCTCCCAGAGCTTCTGTTTTGATGTGAACTGCCTCCCACCCTCATAGATATTTTGCTTGAGGATGCTCCAAAGGTTCTCAATATGGTTGAGGTCAGGGGAACATGGGGCCACACCATGAGTTTCTCTCCTTTTATGCCCATAGCAGCCAATGACACAGAGGTATTCTTTGCAGCATGAGATGGTGCATTGTCATGCATGAAGATTATTTTGCTACAGGAGGCACGGTTCTTTTTTTTTTACCACGGAAGAAAGTGGTCAGTCATAAACTATGTACTTTGCAGAGGTCATTTTCACACCGTCAGGGACCCTAAAGGGGCCTACCAGCTCTCTCCCCATGATTCCAGCCCAAAACATGACTCCGCCACCTCCTTGCTGACGTCGCAGCCTTGTTGGGACATGGTGGCCATTCACCAACCATCCATCTGGACCATCCAGGGTTGCACGGCACTCATCAGTAAACAACACTGTTTGAAAATTAGTCTTCATGTATTTCTGAGCCCACTGCAACCCTTTCTGCTTGTGAGCATTGTTTAGGGGTGGCCGAATAATAGCTTTATGTACACTTGCAAACCTCTGGAGGATCCTACACCCTCGCGGGACTCCAGAGGCACCAGCGGCTTCAAATACCGTTTTGCTGCTTTGCAATGGCATTTTAGCAGCTGCTCTCCTAATCCTGTTAATTTGTCTGGCAGAAACCTTCCTCATTATGCCTTTATCTGAACAAATTTCACGCTTTTCGGCAGCAGAGAGATCCTTTTTCTTTCCCATATTGCTTGAAACCTGTGGCCTGCTTAATAATGTGGAACGTCCTCCTTAAGTAGTTTTTCTTTGATTGGGCACACCTGGCAAACTAATTATCACAGGTGTCTGAGATTGATTACAATGATCCGAAGAGCCCTAAGGGTATGTGCACACGATGAGGCTTTTACGTCTGAAAAGACAGACTGTTTTCAGGAGAAAACAGCTGCCTCGTTTCAGACGTAAAAGCTCCTCCTCGCATTATGCGAGGCGTCTGTGACACTCGTAAATCTTGAGCTGCTCTTCATTGACTTCAATGAAGAACGGCTCAAATTACGTTGCAAAGAAGTGCCCTGCACTTCTTTGCCGAGGCAGTTAATTTACGCGTCGTCGTTTGACAGCTGTCAAACGACGACACGTAAATTACAGGTCGTCTGCACAGTACGTCGGCAAACCCATTCAAAAGAATGGGCAGATGTTTGCCGACGTATTGTAGCCCTATTTTCAGGCGTAAATCGAGGCATTATACGCCTCGTTTACGCCTGAAAATAGGTTGTGTGAACCCAGCCTTAGACACAATACCATCCATGAGTTTAATTGAAAAACTAATAATTAAATGTTTATGGCACTTAAATCAAATGTGCATAATAATTTGGAACACGGTGTATTTTCTCAACCTACCCTCCATGACAGCACAACAGGAGACTTATTCGATAAGCATATTTTTCATTAGGAGGGACTATGGTGTGAAGAACTTTCCTTCCATAGACAAGATCACTGCCTGACTGTAAATTAAATCTGTAATACTTGATAAATGTATGTACAGAGGACCAAGTTGCAGCCCTGCAGATCTGATCTAGAGGGGATTCCAATCTTTCTGCCCAGGAAACAGACACAGCTGGAGTCAAATGTGCTTTGATTTTTACTGGAGGGGTTAAGTTCCGAATACTATGTTTCAGGGATAGCTTTTTTAATCCAATTGGCAACTGTGGCCTTTGAGGTCTTCCCCTTATTTGGACCCAAAAATTGAACAAAAAAGTCTTTCCTAAAGTCCTGTGTGACTTTTAGATACTTGAGTATAGATCTGCGCACATCTAGAGAACAAAAGTCCTCCTTTCTATTAGATGGGTTTTGGCAAAAATAAGTGTTACACCTCTTGCGCACAACAGAGTTTGGGCCGTGAAAAACGGTCAGTGTTGGCTGGATTTCCCGGCCACGGTACAGGTGAACGGGACTCCTAGCATCATAAAATGTCTGATGCCAGGAGTCCCTGCCTACCCGCAGAGCTGCTGTTACATTTTTCACGGCCCGAACTTGGTCATGTACAAGAGCACTTATCTCTTGAGACATGTGAAAATCTGATACCACTTTAGGTAGGAAAGTGGGATCAGCATGAAATACAGAACGGTCCTCTAACATTTTTAAGTAGGGTTCATGGATAGATAGGGCCTGAATTTTACCTACTATAGGAGCCATGGTGACTGCTACCATAAGAGCAGCCTTCCAGGGGAGATTTCAAATGTTGCAATCTGTAATTCGTTCAACTTAACCCCTTGAGGGCTACTTCCAAATCCCAGGAGGGGAAGAGATCTCTTCAGAGATCACCTATAAGTAGCTACAAAAAAAAACCAAAACCCTTTTATCCTCAAAATAGGAGATTAAAGCTGAAATCTGCATTTTTAGGGCTTGTCCACACCTAGCAGAATTGCTGCATATTTTCCATCCAGAATTGCAGACGGAAAATATGCAGCAGAATATAGCAGCAGCAAAGCGGGTGAGATTTAACAAATCTCATCCACACGCTGCATAAAAATTTCCAACCTGAAATTGACCTGCGGTGTGTATTTTTCATACCACAGCATGTCCATTCCTGCTGTGGAAAGTGGACAGAATTGCTGCATTATTTTTTTTTTAGAGATGTCACCATCTCCCATTGAAAAGTGCAGCAAATTCTGCATCATGTCTGGAAACTTTCTCCTCACATTATAGGTGGAATTTGTTCTCTTTTCTATAAAAAGATGATAACCGCTTCACACCAGCCTTTGGCTCTCAGGACAGAGGCTTCAGAAGCCATGCCCCCAGATTGAATTTGTGGGTCTGGATGGAAAATTGGCCCTTATAAGAGGAGGTCTTGAGAGATTGGGAAAAAAAAATGCAAAAACCAAAAAAGTGTCTTTTTTTTTAGCTGCTTAGCAGGCAGAACCAGGTTCTTTTTGGCCATACAGAGCAGTTAGTTATCTTTGCCCTTTCCACTCTGATCTTTTTGAGTGTCCTGGGAAGCAGAGGAATAGGGGGAAAAGGCATACCTGAGATTGAAGTTCCAGCTGAGAGTGTCTATACCAAGGCCATTTTCCCTCAATTATAGGGAGAAGAATTGAGGGGTTTTTGCATTTTTCCAAGTTGCAAACCAGTCCACTTCTGGAGAACCCCATTCCTTGGTAATCTGGAGAAAACATTCTTGGTTTAGACACCACTGTTGGTTTCTCCAACTTAGGAAGTCCACTTGGGTATTCTGAAACTTTCAGGTGAATGGCTGAGAGAGAGAGCGTATGAATTTCCACCCATGAAAAGAATCAGAGTTGTTAGATTTTGGAGGTTTCTTTGCCTTGTGCCCCCTTGATGTCTTAAGTAAGCTACTGTAGTTGCATTGTCAGAGTAGACTTTAACATGAGAACCCCTGAGAAGGTGACTTGCAACTGGTAATGTCTCCAGTACCACCCTGAGCTCCATGAAGGTTGAGGCGTGTGGTCTTATTCTTAGTGGCCAAATTCTCTTGAATTAATTCTGGGCTACAATCGCTCCCCATTCTCTCCTGCTTGCATCTGTTGTAATTGTGATATATGGAAGTGGGTGCCATTTGACTCCCTTTCTCCAGTTTCAGAAATTTCAGTCACCAAAAGAAGGGAACTTTTTACCACTTGACAGAGTACATTTTTTGTCCAAGGACAGAACAGCCTTGTCCCACTGAAGCAGTATTGCAGCCTGAATAGGAAAACCACTGAGTGGGGTGGGCTATTTAACCTCATGTGATTTCCAGTCCCTATTAGGGTATGTGCACACAATAACTGCAATTACGTCTGAAATTACAGAGCTGTTTTCAGGAGAAAACAGTTCCTGAATTTCAGACGCAATTGCATGTACTCTCGTTTTGCGGGGCGTCTTTTACGGCCGTAATTTGGAGCTGTTCATTGGAGTCAATGAAAAACGGCTCCAATTTCGTCCCAAGAAGTGTCCTGCACTTCTTTTGACGAAGCTGTAATTTCACACGCAGTCTTTCGACAGCGACGCGTAAAATGACAGGTCGTCCTCACAGTACATCGTAAAGCCCATTGAAAGTAATGGGCAGATGTTTGCCGACGTATTGGAGCCGTTTCTTCAGACGTAATTCGAGGCGTAAACCGCCTCCATCACGTCTGAAAATAGGTCGCGTGAACCCAGCCTTAGAGGCAGAACCGCAACCTCCTGTGGTGCTGTCATGGAGGGTAAGTGGAGAAAAGAACCCTAAGGCTGGGCTCCCACAGGTTGGATACACTGCATATCAGACCTGGAACTCACAGCACAAAACATCCAAAAAAAAACAGCACATTGTGGGTGGAAAAAGGTTTAGAACACCTATACACCACAGCCATTGTCATGGTGACTCGTTCCTCCTTTGACGTCCGGTCTTCCCGGATGATGCAGTTTTTTTTTTTTTACACAGCATTGGCAGGAGATTTAAAATCTCATTCACTTTGCTGCTACTGTAACTGCTGTAGAACTCCCGCATAGAATTCCACAGTGTTTACATTATGTGGGAACCTGGCCTAAGACTATATTCACACGCTTAATAAAAAAAAAAAAAAAACCATATGAATAGTAGTGAAAAACTACTCCAAAAACAGCTCAACGGCTTTTTACGCACCGTTCTATCAAAAAAGCCACAGGAAAAACAGCCTGTCGGAACAGAACTCTGTATTGATTTCAATGGGCAGATGTTTGAGGCATTCCGCTTCCAATTTTTTGGACATTTACAGCCCAAAAATAAGCCGTGTGAACATACCCTAGGAGTAAACCCTCATGAGTAATAATCAGTAGCCATTTTGCAAAGATACACAGCTAAAACTCAAGACAACTGCAAAATAAAGTTTACCCAACAGTCAGTTAGACCAAAATGACAAAAGCTAACAAAGTTTTACTTTATTTATAAATATAAAATACAGTTTATAAAAGAAAAAAAAAAAAAGAAAAAAGGCAGATGCAAAAGTGAGACTTTACAACCACCACACTGAAGAAAAGTCATTCAAATTATTATTGCAACGGTATCACACACCTGAATGGAAGCGGAAAAAAAAAAAAATTAGCACATTTAAGTGAAATTAAAATCGGTATAACAGTTTCAGGAAATGAAAGGTTATAAGCTTAGAAATGGTACTCCATTTTTATAAGCAGTAAGTAGTTACTTACAGCACAACTCATAAACATACTGGACATTTCCTCAGCTCCAAAGACGACTGAAAACACTGGTTGCTCACTGCAGCAGCTGGCATGTGCCGAAAGGTTTGCCTCTAGTAATGCTTGTAACTTCTCCGTGTTCATGCCTTGAGACTGAAAACATAGTAAGTAAATAAAGACTAGGGAAAAGGGTGGTAGTCTTCCAAATGGGTGCCGCCAGAAGTATGACACTTTTAGCGAACAGCTAATTTTGCCACTACATACAACTAGGGCATATGGATGGGGGTTGCCTACATGAGAACTTTAAAGGGGATGTCCACCTTCTGACAACGGATGACCTACTCCCCGGATAGGTCAACAGTTTGTCATCGGTGCGAGTCTGACACCCAGACCCCGCACCGATAAGCCGCTCTGGTGGCCTGCGGGCACTGGATGTTGTGGCACATAATGCTATGTACGGAGCCCGGAAGCAGTTGGCTCCATACATAGCGGCTATTCTGTGGCTGAAGCAAACTGCTTCCGGCTTGTATGTCCAGTGCACGGAGGCACCGGACCAGCTGATCTGTGCGGGGTTTGGGTGTCGGATCCCCACAGATCATGTACTGATGACCTATCTGGTGGATAGGTCGTCAGTTGTCAGAAGCCGTAAAACCCCTTTAAGCAATGTGGTCTCCTATAGCAAATCTGTTCTTGTGATGCAGGCTTCAATACAAGTCTCTTAGGCCCCATGCACACGACCGTAAAAAAAAATAAATCTCAGTTTTTGCGGACCGCAATTGCGGTCCGCAAAAACAGACCCATTCACTTTCATTGAACGCGGACACCTTTCCGTAGCACTACGGGTGGGTGTCCGTGCTGTGGAAATGTTCCGAAAATTATGGAACATGTCCGTTCTTTTGCATTTTTGCGGGCCGTGCTCCCATACTTGTATGGGAGCACGGCCCGAAAATGCGGCTGGCAGTCGGCGGCCGGCCATGCCCGGTCGTGTGCATGGGGCCTTAGTCTGTGGAAATATGAGGACTGTGCATATCAGAATCGAAGACAAATCTTTTTTTTTTCCCACCACCATAGATGCAGTGGTCTACTTTCATGTAAAGTGTCCTTAAAGGGGTTTGTCCACGACCGGACAATGGATTACTTATCCACATGACAGGTCACCAGTATATGACCGGTGGGGGTCAGACAACTTGACCCTGCACCGATCAACTGCGCCGGCTGCCTTTGGGCACAGAATAGTGGCCAAGTTGCAGCTCTGCTCCTATTCAAAGTGAATAAGAGCAGAGATGCAGTTCTGTAGCACAGCTGCTATGCAGTGGTTTGAACCATCTGCTTCCAACTTAAAGGGAATGTGTTACCAGAAAAACATGTTTTGTTTTTTTAGTTAAACAATTAGTGTATAGGTGATTAAACATTGTTCTAATTTTTTTTATTTTTCCCACGAGTCAGGAAATTATAAATTGGATTCAATTTATAATATTTCCCAGCACTGGTCACTAGATGGAGCAATTCCCAAAATTGCAGCATTGCATGTGGTAAAGCAACCACATTGCTTTATGCTGCAAAATTGTGAAAAAAATCCCTCGCTCTAGTGAGCTCTCAGAATCCCCCCCTCCTTTATCCTGGCTAGTGCCGGGAGAAACGAGGGGTTTGAACAGTCTAACCTCCTACACTGTGTGTCGCCATTTTTTGAGCTAACACGCAGTGTAGAATGTTTACATACACTAGTAAAACACACTGAAACATGCACATACATAGAAATCACTTACTTGCTCCAGTCGCCGACGCTCCCTCCGGTCCGTCCGCTCTGTCTGCTGCCGCTGCTCCATGTGCACAAGTCCGGAAGCCGCGACCGGAAGTAGTAATCTTACTGCCCGGCCGCGACTTCCGGTCCACAGGAAAATGGCGCCGGACGGCGCGCATTTCAAATCGGACTGTGTGGGAGCGGCGCATGCGCCGTTCCCACACACACGGCGTACACCAAAGTGGATGGAACGGGCCCCGTTCGCAGTCCCTATGGGACTGGAGCTGCTGTATTCCATGTCTGTATGTGTCGTTAATCGACGCATACAGAAATGGAAAAAAAAATGGCAGCCCCCATAGGGAAGAAAAAGTGTCAAAATAGAAAAAAGTAACACAAATACACAAATAAATATAAACGTTTTTAATAAAACCCTAACATAAAACTGATATTAAAAAAAATTAATTTGGTGACACTGTTCCTACTACTGAATACCATTCACAACATCCGGTGCCAGCTGATCAGTGAGGGGTCTGGGTGTCAAACCCGCACCAATCATATACAGATGACCTATCCTGTGGATAGGTCATCAGATGTCTGGTTTAAGGTGGTTTTCAAATGGGCATAATACAGGTGCTTTGTGCCAGTACTATGTACTCAACACCTGGACCCTGGACCGCCAGCGGTTCATCAGAGCAAGAGTTAGTGCACCACAGAAGCCTATAGTGCGCTACCTATCCTGATGAACCACAGGGGGTCCTGGTGACACACACACTTTAAACTGCAAAAAAAAATGCTGTGTTTTTCAAACATTACATGTTTTTTTTTTTTATGGCACTATAGAGAAGCCTATTGGAAAGACGCCTGAAGGAAAAAAAAAAAAAAACACAAGGCAAATTAAAAAACACAGTTCTACGTAGTGCATTTGAGATTTTACTATAGACTTTAATGTTACATCTGGCTGCACTAAAAAAAAAAAAACTAACACAAAATGCAGCAAAACTGCTAGTGAATACAGGCGCAATAAAAGCACTTACTAAGCCCATGTGAAAGTGCCCTAAAGAATAAAGAAACCCTAGAAATCAACTGATCGCTATGAGTACAGTTTCTCTGACCCCTAGTGATAACAATCACTAGGGGAAACAACTGCAATCTGACAATAGTCTTGTATATTTGTGGTGCCATCCACCAATTTGTTGTCCATCTGTCAAAAAACCAAACACAGCCAGTTTCATAGTGCATGTAGGCAGGGAGTGATCTGCTAAAAGATTTCTATGTAAAACTTGGCGCATGCATAGCAGTCATTCTGTCCTGACAACTGCACAAACAATGGATGCAAGAGCCCAATGGCTGTAAAGATCTACTTCTACCAAGACGGCAGCAGTGAGACTAGGGATCCACATCCATATTTGCCGGTGTTGGGAGGACAGCAGTTGTTGGATATTAGAGAAACAAAAACGATAGAGGACTAGATGCAAACAGAGGCAACTTCAGTAGAACATAGGTCTTAAAAACTTACTTTACAATTGATGTACACTCCGCACTGACACAACACAAAGCAGCTTGTTACAGTTAGATTATTCCTGCAAGACAGTTAAAAATAAATATGAAATTAGGCACAATGAACATAGATACGCACCTTTCTTTCAAGCATAGATGCCTACCTATTACAGACAGGGCACACTATGTTTCCATTATTCAGTCCAACTACAGAATCCAGGCAGTCCTTTTCAAACTGAATGATTCTTTCAATTTCTTCCACCATTGATTGCTCTGAAAGGGGAAATAAATAAAATTAATATGGGTTACAGTGGACCTGTCACCTCCCCTGACATCTGTTTTAGTAAATAATTCTATTTCCCATGAAACAATTCTGGAGCATCTTTATTTTAGAACTCTACGTTGTGCCATTCCTCTGTTATTCCTCCTAGAAATCTATAAATAAATTGACACCTGGGTGTAATCAGTCGGGGGGGGGGGGGGGGGGACAGACTGACAGTGGCCAATCAGTGCTGACTGAGTGAGACTGTAGGGACACACCCCTTTTGACAAGTCACACGGTAACTCCCAGTATATTTATTCACACACTTCTAGAAGGAACAAGAGTGGCACAACGCAGAATTCTTAGAAAACACGTTCCAGAATGGTTTTCATGGAGAGTACAAGTATTCACTAGAATAGAAATGGTCATAAGTGGTGACACGTCTGCTCGAACCACTCAGACTTCCTAGAGCCATAACTTATGTTTCCAGCGACAAAGTTGTTTAGCTGAATAGGGAGCACCAGACCCATTTTTTCTGGAATTCTGTGGTGAGGCAAGCACCAGCAGTGTGATCTTCAGAAGGATCATAGATACATATCAGATTATTGCATGTTTAGATGTCCCCTTTAAGGCCGGATTCACACGAGCGCATTCGGTCCGTATGTCGACAGTATTTCCCGGACTGAACACACTGCAGTGAGCCGGGCTCCTAACATCATAGTTATGTACGACACTAGCAGTCCCTGCCTCGCTGCGGGACAACTGTCCCGTCCTGTAATCATGTTTTCAGTACGGGACAGTAGTTCCACGGAGAGGCAGGGACTCCTAGCATCATAGATAACTATGATGCTAGGAGCCCAGCTCCCTGCAGTGTGTTCGGTTCGCGAAATGCAGCCGACACGTGGCCCGTATATCACGGACCGAATACGCTTGTGTGTGGGAGGTCTAAGATATTCAGTGAAAAACACATTTTACAAGGAAATCCAGACAAAAAAACAAAACAAAAAAAAAACCCAGATATATCAGATACATGCCCCATCAGAAATTTCCAGAAAAGAGCCTTTTGATTACATGGAATCAGCTACTCACTGATGGTATCTGAGGAAAGCCAAAAGGATTTGAACACCATAGTTGTAAGACATAGGTTTAGATCCAAACTTAGACATCCTGATATCCATCTATGATACGTTAGAAGAGAATTTGATATGATAAAAATACATTATAGGTGTCCATAGTTCTCAGTTTTACCTTCTAAGAGAAGATCTTGTTTGATTTCCTCTAGAGTAGCCAGCTCGTCTGGATCCTGTAATACGCCAAAAGTCTAAAAAAATAAATCAATAAAAAATAAATAAATAAAAGCAAAATTTAAAAAAATTAAAAAGTGGGGGGCAGGCGTAGTATAGACATCATGCAATATGTGCATGAAGAGTCAGGAATCATCCAGTACTTAAAGCAGTACACATGCCAAATATGACAGCATTTCAGCGGTCAAGAGTACTGGAGGTTCTAGAGAACCAAGCATTTTATTATGAAGAGGCTATGAATTTTCACCAAATCTTCCAGAAATACCAAATCCCATAAATCCACAGTCATTTCAATCCAGGAGTCGAAGCAAAAATTTTAGTGAAGCAGAATTTATTAAAAACTCCAGTGACTCCAGTGTAACAGCAGTTTAAGATGTTTTAGTAAAGCAGAATTAGAACTACCAAAATGTAATGTAGAGTGCTCAAATTAACACATTTTTAAAAGAGTTACAATGCACAATCCCTTTAGACAGTTGGGTGTCACGTATGGGACTGTTGTCCCCCAACATATGTGGCACCAGGGTCCAGGTGTACCTGCAGCCCCTACACCGCAGCTAAGCAGGACCTCCCCCATGTCTTTAGAAGGTCTTGAAAGCCTGCTCGTTACCTTAGAGAAGGAATCCTTCGGCCACAGAGATGGGAGGCTGCTGGTGTGCATTCGCATGGCTTTCCATTCCTCCTCCATAACCTCCTGCACTAAGAAGGAACCTCCAACACCTGCATCGACCTGCTCTCCAACCTGGCGAAACTTATCCAGCAGCCTGGATCGGTTACCCTTCAGCCTGTCCACACATCTCTAGGATATACAAGTCAGGGGGTCAGAGAATCGCATGGAATAATCGGGGCAGATCATCGGCTACAGCGCCCTTACCTTCCTATAGGTCTCTTTCCATGGAGGGGTCGTTCCCTTATACAGGGCGCGATGTCTCATTGCAGTCTCCATCATTACACTTCCCTGCCCGGGCAGCAGCTCCGTGACGCTTCAAGGAGCGATATTTAAATACCCGCCCCATGTGATGACAGCGGCGTTCATCCCGCAATGCATGGCGGTACTTGTAGTTCCGTGCAGTACCCGGACACACATTTCATATAGCCTTAAAAGAAGAAAAAAATAGAGTTTTCCTCCTTGTCACAGATGGATAAATCTTGATGAGATCTCCCCTGTCTACTAATGTGTATGTACAGCCACATACCATCTATATTGTAAAGAGAACACTGCTACGTGGCTATTAGAAAGGAACCGGTGACTACCGCACTCTCCACGTTTGCCTGTTAGTGTAGGGCTACGCTGTAACTTTTTACATGAAAGTCAATACTTCGAATTTTGCAAAAATATGCTTCAGGCAATTAATGCATTTCAATGGGATCACCATAACAGGGCCAGAATTCCATGGCGAATAAACAGTTGTGATTATCCCATAAATGCGATCAAATTAGATCGCAATTCAATATGTCAGGAAATGTGGTCGCATATGATTTTTTCCCCATAGGTTTTTAAGAACATCGTGGTTTTTTTTCGCGGAAACAATAGCGTAGTAATGTTATAGTAATGTAGTATTATTATTATTATTATTATTATAGTAATGTAGTATTATTATTATTATTATTATAGTAATGTAGTATTTTTATAGTAGTTCAAATAACTAATTGCTTCACAATAATTTTGTAATGTATCAAATTTTAAAGTAATGCGGCCCGTCAACTTCACATTTTTTCTATATGTGGCCCACTTACCCGGCCGAGTTTGAGACCCCTGGCATAAATTACTATTCGCTAATGTTATTTGGAATTTCCCCTTTACAAGCAGGAACATTATGATAATCTTCAGAGTATTTCCGTTAGGGTCCTCCGTCGCAGATCCAGCTAATATTACCAGAGACAATAGCACAGCATGCTGCGCAATTGTTTCTGGTAAAACCACGAACACTCCGACTGGAAGCCGATGGAACCTATAATAGGTTCTGCCGACCACCGGTGGTGTTCGTGGTGCCACGAAACTGTCACTTCTGGTATTCCCTTGTTCTGCTCCTATGACAGAGCAGAACAGAAAGACCGGATGCAGGTGTGAACACAGCCTAAACTGTACAAACAACACTTTGTTATGTATTATTTCTTGCTATTGGGACCCAAAGCTCTGATCGCGTTGCTTGTAGATGAGTCAACCATTAGCTGGTTACCTCTCACGTTGACTGAACTCAAACGCTTGTTACAGACCTACAGACTGAATCCAAATATAGTCTTATTACTCTACTTAAAACATTAACCCCTTCCCGACATTTGACGTATCCACACGCTAAAGTCGGGTAGGGGAAGTATGGAACGGGCTCACGGAGTGAACCCGCTCCATACGATGCCGGTGTTGGCTGTATGTTACAGCCGACACTTCAGAGTAACGAGCGGCATTGCGCTCGAGCGCGATCCCGCTCATTTAACTCGTTAAATGCCGCAGTCAATAGCGACCGCAGCATTTAAATTGTTAGAAAGAGGGGGGAGACCCCCTCTAACAGCTCATCGCGCCACCCGCAATGCAATCGCGGGTTGCTATGGCTGCCTGGGGGCCTAATGAAGGCCCCCATGTCCGCCGTCTTTGTGCTCCTATTAAGCCTCCGGCAGGGCTTAATAAAAGCCTGTCAAAATCACGATATACTGCAATACATTAGTATTGCAGTATATAGTGCAAGCGATCTAACGATCGCTGGTTGAAGTCCCCTTGGGGGACTAATAAAAAAAGTAAAAATTCGTAAAATAAAGTTGATTTTTTTATGTAAATAAAAATTAAACGTTGAAAAAAAAAAACGCAAAGCCATTTTTATCTAGTATTGAAATGATAACACACAATAGAGCCAGTATTTTTATAGATGTACTCTTCACTGTTAGGCTATGTTCACACAGGGCAGATACGCTGCGTAGAAGCACACAGCGTATCCGCACTGTTCGGCGCAGGGAATTCTGGCCGAAAAATGCACCAAATTGTGGTGCAGTTTTTCTACCAGTTTTTCATCCGCTGCGGAAAACTGCACCTAAAAAGAAGAGCCACCCTTATATAGCCACGGCGATGCGTCCCTCCGCCGTCCTGCAGCCCGGCTTCCTGGGATGACGTTTCATCCCATGTGACCACTGTAGCCTGTGATTGGCTGCAGTGGTCACATGGGATGAAGCGGTATGCCAAGAGGCCGGCCTGGAGAAAGAAACAGACCTCTGCATATGAATAAGATTTTATTTTCTGAGTTGTGTTTTTTGCAGCGGAATCGCTGCGATTCTGCCACAAAAAACACAACATCTGCTATTTGTTGCAGGATTTACCTCCCCATTGAATTCAATAGGGAAACCCGCAACAAATAAGCAGCGTTTACGCAAATACAATTGACATGCTGCGTATTAAAAAACCGCACCACATGTCAATTTCTGAGCGTTATTTTTTTGCTCAGTATTTATGCAGCGTGTGGATGAGATTTGTGCTATCTCATCCACTTTGCTGCTACTGTATTTGCTGCAGATTTTCCGCGATTAAATCTTTTGCGGAACCACCCAGAGTATTTACGCTACGTGTGAACTGACCCTAATTGATCAACTATGTTTGGAAAAGACTACAGGTTATATGGTAATATTAAAGGGATTCACCCACTAAGAACATTTATCACCTATCCACAGGACAGGTGATAAATGTGTGGTCGCTGGGGGTCCTGACTCCCATTCCTCCTCACTGCACTCCGATTGTGCAGTGAGGACCCCCGTTTTAGTGATTGGTGGAGCCCACAACGATCATACATATATCACCTACCCTGTGGACAGGTGATAAATGTTTTTGGAGGGGGAAAACTCATTTAATATTGTGTATTAGTTGAGGTGCGGTGGGCACTCCTGATGCCTTTGGTGGGCAGCTGAGGCAGGCAGGCAGGACAGGCTGTGGAGAATGGGTACACCAGGGCATCGCATGTGGGGTGCTGCAATCCAACTTTATGATGTTCATGCAAAAGTTTCCATATATTGTTTGTGTGTGTGTTTAATGTGGGATTGATGAGGGGGTTGGAGGAAAATGAGAATAGCCCTTAAATATTTTGTAATTTTACAGCAATGGCCTTCAACCTAGAGACTTTAAAGGCATGCTGGGAGTTGTAGTCGCACAACAGCTGGAGAGCCACAGGTTATAGAAGAGTTAGATAGATATCGTGATGTCATCAGTGCGCTCTGTGGAGAGCCAATGCTCCTAAGCTGTGGGCGGTAATGGTTTGGCGCGCTGGAATTACATTGGCGGCTCCATATTTAAGTAACGGGTTGTTTTTTTTCCCCACTTTCTCTGTTTAAGGAACCGACTCGTTACAGGCAAAACGCAGGCAACGGCTCACATACTGACTCGTTACAGACCTCCGGTAAACATAACGCAGGCACCGGCTCAGATACAGGGAAATGCCCAGCGCCCCCACCTTGTGCTGTACTGAGGGCGCTGAGCTGGACTCTCCATAGGTTCCCTCCCTCACGCGGCTCTCCAATCACAGAGCACCTACTAGTCGCAGAGGCCGCGGTCGTTGGAAATTGACATCACAGCCGTGGGCGGGTAGGCCGGTACCTGGTAAACATGGCGGCGGTGGAGAGAAGTGGAGATGAATGGCAGAACGTGTTGAATAAACACTCGCTGTTCCCACAGCTGAGTGGACAGACGAGTAGTAGGAGTGCAGCCCAGCTAAAGAACCTCGTGTGTTGTGTGGACGGTGACCTGCTGATCTGGAACCAGGAAGACTGTGTCTTCCACACCATCAGGCTACGCAGTCTTAACGGAGGGAGCTCGGGCTGCGAGCAGGTGAGGATTCCCTGACGTCATCCCCCGAGCTCAGACTGTTCTTCAAAGTTGCGGCCACCTGGCTCCGGCATGATCGGATTGTATCGGTCCGTTATCTATATAGTGCAGGGTAGGCATGAGATTGGCAGCTCAGGATCACCCAAACCTCTGAACTGCCAGTGCCCATGCACCAATCAGGCCGGGTAATGGATTGTATTGAATGGCGGGTGCGCTCGATATAATGAAAAGGCATGCAGTTTTGTTTTCTTTAATTGGTGCTTTCTGTATTAATCAGGGTATTTAAAGAGGACCTGTCGTAGTAACTGGTCAACTGACCTTAATGCTGTCTCCCTGATTCCAGGGCTGTTTTTTCCCTGGAACCCACCCCACTTTTAGGCCCCATGTACACGACCGTGCCCGCAATTGCGGGCACGGCCGGCCGCTGACTGCCATCCGCGTTTTCGGGCCGTGCACCCATACAAAGTATGGGAGCACGGCCTGCAAAATGCAAAAGAACGGACATGTTCCATTAATTTTCGGAACATTTCTATGGCACGGACACCCATCCGTAGCGCTACGGAAAGGTGTCCGCGTTCAATGAAAGGGAATGGGTCCATTCTTGTTTTTACAGCGTCCATCAGGCGGTAAAGACTACATGTTCACCTTTTTCTGTGGGTTGATATGATTACGGAAATACAAAATTTATGTTTCAGCACTTTTATTGAAAAAACAAAACTATTTGCTAAAAATAGTTTTGCTTTGCCATGTTCTGAGAGCCGTAACTTTTTTTTCCGACAGTTGAGTGATGTGAGGGTTTATTTTTTGTGGGGTGAGCTGTGGTTTTTACTGATGCCATTTTAAGGCTACATGCGACTTTTTGATCACCTTTTTTTATTTTTTTATTTCATATTTTGTTTGGAGAACTACGGTGACCAAAAAACACTGGCATTCACCGAGTGGGTTAAATGACTCTATATTACTTCAGACTTTTATGTACGTGGCGATACCAGTTATGTAACTTTTTTTTTTTTTTTTTTTTTAACATTTCTTTAGAGAATTTTTTTTTTTTTAGATTTGTAATTTTATTTTTATTTATGACATCTGATGGAAAAATCTCTGAAATCAGACATATGGCAGTACAGTATGGCTCCATTTTAAAGAATTTTATGTTAATACTTTAGGGCATTGAACTTTCTGACAATGGGGACTTTGTGAATACAAAAAATATGTATTATGTATTATATATATATATATACAGTCAGTTACTTTACTGCTGTTGGAAACTCTAAAGGACCTAGCAAAGCTGCATTGATCTGTTTATTGCTCATTTTTCAGAGGCTGATGTGTATAAACGCCCCTCTGTTTGATGTTACTGAAGTTCTACTGAACCCTACCGAACACCATATTGCACTGATCGGAAGCAAAGGTTTGATGGTCCTAGATGTCCCTAAACGCTGGGGCAAAAACTCTGAATTTGAAGGAGGAGAAAAGACTGTGAATTGCAGGTATTTTAAAATATTGTTATATACCGTATTTTTCTGACTGACGCAGTTTTTAGCAAGAATAAAGCCCGCTCCATACACTGCAGGTGTCAGCTGTGTTTTACAGCTGACACGCTTGCTCTAATGGCCAGGAACAGCGATCGCGCTGTTCCTGGCTGTTTAACTAGTTAACTGTTGTGGTCCATAGCGACCGCCGCATTTATAGTGGTTTTCCCATGCTGGACATTTATGACATATCCACAGGATATGTCATGAATTTCAGATAGATCTGGGACCCGCACCTATCTCTAGAACGGGCCCTGTAAACTCCGTTCAAGCTTTTTGTGCTCTCCCGGCCGCTTACTGATTACATGGTTGAGGCATGGCTTAGCAGAGGCAAACAGAAGGCAGACCTAGGGGCCTTCATGACAACCATCGGTGCCCCCCCCCCTATCGGGTTACAGGGAGGGGGGCTGTCTGAGTGGGTCGTCCCCCCTCTGGTTTTCCCATGAAGGACATTTATGACCTATCCATAGGTTTACATGTGAGATCAGTGAGAATGAACTGTCCTTTCTAGACTTGAAAATCATAAAAACGGAAGGAGGTACAATTCGCACAAAGGTACATCGGAAAGAGACAGCAACAAATAGTTTTTTGCAATGGAATAGCTGTCATCCTTATTCCCTCAAACGTGGCATTCCGAAGGGCCAATTTATGAGAGTACGTAGGAACTGTAGCTCTATGGGTGATTTTGAGTGCCAGGCCCAGGAACTCAAAACAAGATTGAAGGATAGAGGTTTCCCCAAGAGTGTTATTAGAAAGGCCTATGAGGGAGCTAGGGATGCAGATAGGCAATGTCTTCTGGTCCCTAAAAAACGGAAAGAGGAACAAGTTACCAGACTCATAGGCACCTATGACTCAAAACAGAATGACATTATGCAGATACTGAATAGGTATTGGCGTATTCTCAGTTCTGATATAGATCTAGCAGATCAGATCACACAGAGGCCTTCTGTCACGTATCGGAGAGGGAAAAACATAAGGGACAGAGTCATGCACAGCTGTTTTGACCCCATTTCACCTAGGGGTACATGGCTGGATAGACAAACACCAGGCACTTTTAGATGCGGTGGTTGTAAAGCCTGTGATTTCATTCTTAAAGGAAATAGCTTTACCAGTGTTGTCACCCAAAAACAATACAATATTCGGGACTATGTCAATTGCAAGACAGCTGGAGTAGTCTACCTTATTACATGCCCATGCCCCCTAAATTATGTGGGTAAAACAGCACGACAATTTCGTCGTCGTATTAGGGAGCATGTTGGAGACATTATTCATGGTAGGGACACTCCAATATCCAAGCACGTGCATGCAAAACACCAAGGCCAGGCAGCAGTGTTAAAATTTCAAGCAATTGAACTTGTCAGACCCCCCAAGAGAGGAGGGGACTGGGATAACCTGATTCTACGGAAGGAAGCGCAGTGGATCCATAGACTGGAATGCATACAACCACTAGGTCTAAATGAGCAGACTAACTATACATGTTTTATTTAAAATGTGTGATACCATCCCCCTATAGGTGTTTTACCTTGGGGTGGGTGAGTGTTTATCTGCATTTGTGCATTACTTATTTGAGATGGCTATACTTGTTAGCCAACATACAAAGAGATCGTTTTGTCAGTTTTTCTAAGGAATAGGGACCTCAGCAATTTCTTCCACCTCATATGTGTCTTTTTCTCTTGAGTTGCTTTGTGAGGTTGCCCACTTGCGGTGGTACACTGTGCCGCAAGATATACTTACAATATATTATCTTTTAGCGCTTACCTCCTCGTGTTTGGCAGTCCGGGCGACACGTCCTTGGCTTCCACTGCGCCTGCGCGTTCGGCTTGATGCGGCCGATGATGACCCCTGGCTGTCAGCTGACGGCGGGGGGTCACATGGGCAGGTGTCACGAATCGAGAGGGTGTTGTGATTGGTCAATTCATGTTTTGCCGCCGTACACGATGGGTGGAGTTTAGCGTTTATAGTAACCTAGCGCCTGCTATGGAGTATGCCGTTGACATCGATACGTGCATCTTCCCGTGACGCACAGCGGAATATCCGCTGTTGAAATACTAATATCGCTGGTGATGAGGCCAGAGTTACCAAGATACGGACCCCTGAGGATGAGTATCTGAAACGCGTAGGGTCGTTTAATGTTTAAGGAATGTGTGCATTGGGGACAATATATTGTGTGAAACCCAGCGTTAGGAGATCCGTAATTGTCGGACACCTATGCTATAATTAGGGCTTGTACTACTGTTGTGCCCTGGGTATATGCTGATTCCTACAAATATCGTTTATACACAGAGATATAGGTATCATAATAACTCAGTGTTTCCTTGTTTAATACATTTTTTAAATTTTCACGGTGGGGCTTATGTCACAGTGGTGTGTTACCCCTGTTTTTAAAATAGTTACTATTAAAGATATCTTTTTACTCAGTTGTCAATTCAGTGAACCCTATCCATAGGATATCCAAAATATAAAATATTTGAAGCAGCACAAGTCCCGATATCGGGAGTGGTGTCTCGCTGTAAGATCAGACAAACCCAGTCTGGCGTAATGTAATCCTCAGAAAAAACATGGTTGAACAGCAGCACACGTCTCCCAAATTTCAATCAATATGTTCTTTTATGGGTCAAACATCCAGTAAAAAATGGCAAAGTTTCGACCCGTGACAAGTGGAGGGTCTTTCTCGGGAGTAACGGAAACGGCGTAACACAAAAACCGTGAGTTTCAGCGAAACTCCCATAGAACTGAGTAGTTATGGAAATAGTGTAGCTCACATGCTATGCTGCTTCCGTAACTGTCATTCACTACTATGGGAGTGATGGAAACAGTGAGTTACACTGTTTCCGTAACTCGTGTGTGCACAAAAA
The DNA here is from genome assembly GCF_050947455.1 of Rhinoderma darwinii. Taxonomy (NCBI): domain Eukaryota; kingdom Metazoa; phylum Chordata; class Amphibia; order Anura; family Rhinodermatidae; genus Rhinoderma; species Rhinoderma darwinii. Next base: position 220,538,526 of record NC_134688.1, read on the forward strand.
TGTAGAATGGGGTTTAGGGGGCCACGTTCTAGATGTAGGTGGGACCCGCATCTATCTGACGTTTACCACATATCCTGTGTGGCTATGTCAGAAATGTCCTTCATGAGAAAACCCGAGGGGGATAGCTCCCCCCTCAAACAGCGCCCCCCCCCCCGTAACGCCATTGGGGCGGCGCTGATTGGTTTTCATGGCAGCCCGGTGGCCTAATAAAGGCCCCCAGGTCTGCCTTATGTCTGACTGCTGAGCCATGACTCGGGCAAGGCTTTGCAGAAGCCTGTAAAAATGACGATATATTGCAATATTTGTATTGCACCAGCGATCTAACAATCGCTGGTTAATGTCCACTAGAGGAACTAATAAAATGTGTAAAAAAAAAAAACCAAAACCTTTTCCAATTTCGATTATTTTTGAGTTATGACCCATATTAGCTTTCTGCTAATGAGTTTCTCAATGGACAACTGGGCGTGTTTTACTTCACCAAGTGGGCGTTGTACAGGGGAGTGTATGACGCTGACCAATCAGTGTCATACACTCCTACCCATTCATTTACACTGCAGATCGCGATATCGCTATGTGCAGTCACATAAACACACTATAAAGCTACTCATGTGTCATGACAATGAATATACATTACCTCCAGCCAGGACGTGATGTGTATTCATTCTCCTGACCACTTCTGTAGCGTCTCTGTGATTTACAGCACAGCAGGCGTAGTGTTGCGAGATTACGCTGTAAACTGTCATCCACAGCGAGGATTCCGTCGTTTTTACGGAATCAATAGTGTAGTCAACTAGTATTGATTCCGTTAAAACGACGGAACCCTCGCACAATGGAGACAAGCGGAAGCCATTGGCACCGGATCTGTCACCATTGAAATCAATGGTGATGGACATGGAAACCGTTGGTTTCCATGTGTGTCAGGGACCCGTTCCAACGTAACGGGACCCTAGCCCAGATGTGAACGAAGCCTTAGGCTGGGTTCACACGAGCATGTTACGTCCGTAAATGACGGAACGTATTTCGGCCGCAAGTCCCGGACCGAACACACTGCAGGGAGCTGGGCTTCTGGCATCATAGTTATGCATGATGCTAGGAGTCCCTGCCTCACTGCAGGACAACTGTCCCGTACTGTAATCATGTTTTCAGTACGGGACAGTAGTTCCACGGATAGGCAGGGACTCCTAGCGTCGTACATAACTATGATGCTAGGAGCCCGGCTCCCTGCAGTGTGTTCGGTCCGGGACTTGCAGCCGAAATACGTTCCGTCCTTTACGGACCGAACAGGCTCGTGTGAACCCAGCCTTAGTAATACATGCTGACTGTAAGGTCTGCGAGACCAGAATGCTGTGGTCTTCACTAGCTCTCATGCATCAGCACTGCTTCATTCCTGTACTAATTTCTTCTCCCTTGTGCTAACACACTGCAAGGGAGGGGGAATCACACACTCCTCAGCATCAGTCTGGCTGCTAAACAGCCTGTGTGATCTCTCCCCTTCCCCTACACTGTAGACTTCCGTGTGTGCTTTCCTCCCTATCTTCACTCTGATATTGACCGCCTGTGTGATCTACACTCCCTTGGATGCATTTCCGATCTGCCCTGTACAACAAGCTGTCCTGGGAGAGCAGAAAAAGCTGACCCCGCCAGGAGCAATGTACTGTCGGATCTGTGGCAGCATCAGCAGGATAGCCAGCTGTGTACATCAGTTCCAAAGACCACGTAGCAAAATGGTAGAATATTTTTAAGGAAGTCTGTTTAGAAAGCTGCATAATATTACATTAGGAAGCAAATAAACAATAAAAGGTGTCCATAGTCTTTAACCCCTTACTGACACATGACGAAAATACAAGTCATAGAGGTGGGGGGTGATGTTCGGAGCAGGCTCAAGCGTTGAGCCCGCTCTATACACTGCTGCAATCTCGCTGTTCCTGGCAGTTTAACTAGTTAAATGCCACGGCCAATAGGGACTGCTGCATTTAAACCGTTAGGAGGCGGGCGCCAATGTATTGCAGTGTATTGTGTCAGCGATCTAACGATAGCTGGTTCAAGTCCCCTAGGAGGACTAATGAAATGTGGAAAAAAAAAATAATTAAAATACAGTTAAACATTTCTTTTCAGATGTGTAAAAAAAAGATACAAAAATAATTTTTCCCCAAGCACAATGTAAAAAAAATTGGTATCGCCATGTCTCTAACAGTCCAAACTATTACAATATAGCATTATTTCATTTGCACCATCAACGGAGTAAAATTTTTTATTAAAACATCCGAATCGTTTTGTTTTTTGGTCATCTTAGCACTAAAAAATAAAATAAAAAGTGATCTAAACAAATCGTATCTATCAAAAAAATGGTACCAATAAAAACTACAGATGGTCCCACAAAAAAATAAGCCCTCACACCGCTCAATCGATGGAAAAATAAGTTATGGCTCTCAGAATGTGGTGAAACCGAACAATATTTTTTTTTATTTTTTTAACAATTAGTTTTTTTCTATGTAAAAGTAGTAAAATCTAAAATAAAATTGGTATCACCGTAATCATTAAGACGCAGAATAAAGTTAAGCTGACTTTGTTACCGCACGGTGAAAGCCGTAAAAACAAAACACAAAAAACTATGGAGGAATTTAGGTTTTTTTTTTCCCATTCCACCCCCACAAAGATTTTTATTTTTTCAGTTTCCCAGTACATTATATGGTACTTTAAATGATGCCAATAGAAACTACAGCTCCTCCCACAAACAATAATCCTTCACACCTCTCCATTGACGGAAAAATAAAAACCTTATGGCTCTTTGAAAACGCGGAGTGAAACTAAAACATAAAAATGAATAATGGCTGGGTCGTTAAGAGGTTAAATATCATTTCCCTAACATAATTGTGACTGTCTTCAAATGAACTATTGCTGTACAGGACCCTTGAGCTGTTTATACTTGGCATGCGTCAGTATGTTATGGTCACTGTATTCCTACTTGTTGTGGGAGCAGGATTTTTTTTATGTATTGGGTTTATTATGTTAAGGTGTTTGCAAAATGGAGATTCATTTTAACTCTTATTTTAATACATTGAAATATAACTGGATACAATGTTAAATCTAGGAATAAATTGTCCTGTTTTTATTATAGTACAAGTGTATGTCAAATATGACATTGTTTTCTTTCTCGTTTAGAACAATCCCTATTGCTGAGAGAATTTTCACGAGCTCCACTTCTCTGGTTCTGAAGCAGGCAGCATGGTATCCTAGTGAGACTCAAGAACCTCGTCTTATTTTACTGACCTCCGATAATACTCTAAGGTAAAACAAAGTATATTACTTGCTTTTGTTGTGCCTGTTTGGCATCTTAGACTTATTGTGAATTTTAATACATTCATGATTCATACCCTTTTCATAAGTTATAGGTAGATTTAATAAAACCAATAAAAAAACCTATGCCTGGGTTTATACATTTCAATGCAATATTACATACAGTTTTTGGACAAATAAGTGTCAATTTGTATTTTTTTATTTTTTTTAAACGTAAATGGGTTTTCCCCACGAGGGACATTTATGACATATCCACAGGATATAGCAGACAAAAAATGGCGACAGCACCCTGCAACACTAATGCCACCTAAACCACTAAATATAAATAAATATGCACTAAAGCTAAATCTACTTACAAATAGGGAGGTTCTTAGTGCACATTTTGATCAAAAAGTGTTAGCCCACCTGCCACGACAAGGCGACCTCTGTAAGGTGGGAACCTACGCTGCACATACACCCAGAACTGGGACTAAGCCTACATATATACCTGGGGATGGTAGGATCCAGCATTGAACTGATTAAAATCACCCAGGGCAGAATGGGAGGAGTGCAAGAACAACAAGTGGAGGCAGTCACTAACCCCACATATATGGATACCATAAACACAACAAAAAGTTGAACAGCACATTCCAACTAAATGATACAAAATGTATGCAGGTGCAAGAACACCTGTGACTGCAGAAATACAGCAGACAAAAAATGGCGACAGCACCCTGCAACACTAATGCCACCTAAACCACTAAATATAAATAAATATGCACTAAAGCTAAATCTACTTACAAATAGGGAGGTTCTTAGTGCACATTTTGATCAAAAAGTGTTAGCCCACCTGCCACGACAAGGCGACCTCTGTAAGGTGGGAACCTACGCTGCACATACACCCAGAACTGGGACTAAGCCTACATATATACCTGGGGATGGTAGGATCCAGCATTGAACTGATTAAAATCACCCAGGGCAGAATGGGAGGAGTGCAAGAACAACAAGTGGAGGCAGTCACTAACCCCACATATATGGATACCATAAACACAACAAAAAGTTGAACAGCACATTCCAACTAAATGATACAAAATGTATGCAGGTGCAAGAACACCTGTGACTGCAGAAATACAGCAGACAAAAAATGGCGACAGCACCCTGCAACACTAATGCCACCTAAACCACTAAATATAAATAAATATGCACTAAAGCTAAATCTACTTACAAATAGGGAGGTTCTTAGTGCACATTTTGATGAAAAAGTGTTAGCCCACCTGCCACGACAAGGCGACCTCTGTAAGGTGGGAACCTACGCTGCACATACACCCAGAACTGGGACTAAGCCTACATATATACCTGGGGATGTGTCATAAATGTCAGATGATATAAAAAGTCTACACACCCCTGTTAAAATGCCAGGTTTTTGTCATGTTACAAATCAATACGAAGGTGAATAATTTCAGAACTTTTTCCACCTTTAAATGTCACCTATAATCCGTACAATTGTATTGAAAAACAAACTGTAATCTTTTAGGGTGGATAAATAAAAATAAAGGACAAAAATGTGATTGCATACTTATGTACACCCTTAAACTAATACTTCGAATGCTGTCATAAAGTCAAAGGGTAATTCAACAGTCTTTTTGGGTAGAAGTCTATCAGCATAGCACATCTTGACTTGGCAATTGTTGCCCACTCTTCCTTGTGAAAGCGCTCTAAATCTGCCAGATTGTGAGGGCATCTCCCATGTACAGCCCTCTTCAGGTCACCCCACAGATTTCCAATGGGATTCAGTTCTGGGCCATTCCAAAACTTTGATCTTCTGGTGAAGCCATTCTTTTGTTGATTTGGAGGCTCTGCTTTGGGTCGTTGTCGTGCTGAAAGATGCAATTCATCTTCAGCTTTTTAGCAGAGGCCTGCAGGTTTTGTGCTAATATTGCCTGATATTTGGAACTGTTAATTCCCTTCACCTTGACTAAAGCCCCAGTTCTAGCTGCAGAAAAACAGCCCCAAATCATAATTCTGCCTCCACCATGCTTCATTGTGAGTATGGTGTTCTTTTGGTGATGTGCAGTGTTGGCTTTGCGTCCAAACTTACCTTTTGGAATTATGGCCAAAAAGTTCAACCTTGGTCTCATCAGACCATAACACGTTTTCCCACATGCTTTTGGCAGACTTTGTCGGTCTTTGCAAAACTTAGCCGGGCTTGGATGTTTTTCTGTGTTAGAAAAGGCTTCCGTCTTGCCACCCTACCCCCACATCCCAGACATATGAAGAAAACGGGAGATTGTTGCCACATGCACTGCACAACCAGTACCTGCCAGAAAGTCCTCCAGCTCCTTTAATGTTGCTGTAGGCCTCTTGGTAACCTCCCGAACCAATTTTCGTCTTGTCTTTTCATCAAGTTTGAGGGATGTCCAGTTCTTCGTAATGTCACAGTTGTGCCAAATGTAATCCACTTCTTGATGACAGTCTTCACTGTGTTCCATGGTATATCTAATGCCTTGGATGTTCTTTGGTACCCTTCTTCTGACTGATGCCTTTCTACAATCAGATCCCTTTGATGTGTTTTAAGCTCTTTGCGGACCATGGCTTTTGCTGTCACATGCAACAAAGAAAGGCAGGAAAATCCTAATAGAACAGCTGAACTTTATACGGAGTTACTCAGAACCACTTTAAATAATGGCAGCTGTATACTGACTACTATTTAACATGAGTTTAAATGTGATTGGCTAATTTTGAACACAACCACATCCCCAATTATAAGAGGGTGTTCACACTTATGCAACCACATTCTTGTAGTTTTTGTTTTATTTTTCCCTTCGAAATGATCTGTTTGTTTTTCAGTGGAATTGTACAGATTATGGGTCACATTAAAGGTGGAAAAAAAAGTTCTGAAATGAAACCTCTTGTACTGATTTTTTTGACATGACAAAAACCTGGCATTTTAACAGGGGTGTGTAGACTTTTTCTGTCGTGTGTGTATATAGATATATGTATATCTGTACATCTCTCATCCAGAATATAGTAGGGCTCAAATTCCGCATGTCCTTAAAAATGGACATTGATAAATTACTCTGCCAATTTAAAGGGGATTACATTACTCGCTGAACTACGCTGTTTTCGTAACTCCCGTAGTAGTGAATGGCAGTTACGGAAACAGCGTAGCTCAGCGAGTTACACGGTTTCCGTAAGTACCAACCATGTAATCAGTGAGTGGCTGGGAGACATTGTGAGCACAAAAAGCTAGAAAGGAGTTTAGGGGGTCCGTTCTAGAGATGGATGTGGGTCCCACCTCCTGGGATCTGCATCGATCTGACATATATTGTGGATATGTCATAAATGTCACGGGAAAACCCCTTTAAATGTGGACATGTAAAATACACCACCAAGTAAACGTGTATGACTAATTCCTTGAGTAGGTACTATCTCATGTGTTGACCTTCAGAAATAAACATTTAATGAGCGATGAAACTAATTCGACCTTATTAAAATAACAGATTAATATATTTTTCAGAATATACAAACTTCATGATCATTTATCTCCAGAAAAAGTTATCCCACTTTCCAATGCAGATGAGGAGACCTCACTTCCTCAGAACAGGTATTTATCATTTGTACAATATTAAAAAGGTTCTCCCACGAAGGACACTTATTACTTATGGAGCGGTGGTCACACATGCGCCCTGCTGCCTAATTTCAATGTTTATGGGGCCGACGGAAACAGCCGAATGCAGTAACTGTTTCCGTCGACCCTAAAGACATTAAATGGAACAGCACCGTGCGTGACAACTCCATTTAAACTTCCAAATCCCCCCCCTCCACTGTGGTCCAGCTGTAAGGATATTTCTTTACGTTTGTTTATTTAAGAAGCAGAGATATTTTTGTCTAACAGATATGCTCCACTTTTTGATTACAGTCGCTCTTACAAAGCCTCTCTTGGTGAGATCGCTGTTGCATGTGATTTTGGCCCATTATCTGCTGTATCAAGGGGACATGGGCTGCACAGTAAAGAAAACTCTGCATATCCCCTCTACATACTTTATGAGAATGGAGAGACCTTTCTTATATTCATTGATTTGCAGAGCAGGTGAGATTGAATCCCCCCCCCCCCCCCCCCCCCAAGGTCCTGGCTCAATATGCCCAAAATGTTCTCTTTAAAGGGAATGTGTCGCTAGAAAAATATATATATATATATATATATATATTTTTTTTTTAGTTAAACTGTCCGTCAATAAGTGATTACACATTGTTCTAATTTTTTAATTTTTTTTTCCACAAGTCAGGAAATATTATAAATTAAATTCTAATTTATAACATTGCCATGTGCTGGTCACTAGAGGGAGCAATTCCCAAATTTGCAGCATTGCAATGTGGTAAAGCAACCTCATTGCTTTATGCTGCAAATTTGGTGTAGAGACACACGCTCTAGTGTCCTCACACAATGCCCCCTCCTTTATCCTGGCTAAGACCTTCCTTTTGGACTGTGTGGGAGCGGCGCATGCGCCGTTCCCACACAGACGGCGTACGCTATAGTGAATGGAATGGCTCACGTTCGCATTCTCTATGGGGATGTATGTGCCGTATTCCATCTCTGTATGTGTCGTTAATCGACACATACAGAGATGAAAAAAAAAAATGGCAGCCCCCATAGAGAAGTAAAAGAGAGAAAAAAGTAAAAACACAAATAAAATGTATTTTAATAACCTACTAAAAGCAAAAACATATAAAACATTTTTTTTTCGCGACACCTGTCCTTTAAGTATAGAAAGTTGTCCACTTGATTGCTTCTGACAGCCTGTATTTGTATTTGTAGTAGCAGTAATGTTGGCAGGCTGCTAGGCCCGCTACCTATGCACCCTGCTGCAGAAGATAACTACGGATATGATGCTTGCTCAGTGCTTTGCTTGCCCTGTGTCCCAAACATTCTTGTAATTGCTACTGAATCTGGACTCTTATATCACTGTGTGGTGCTGGAAGGAGAAGATGATGATGAACAGACTGTAAGTAATATATCTGTACTGTGGGTCTGTGTTTTTGTTTGCTAAATATATATTTTTTTTGTTCAAGATATAATTGATTTTAATGCATAGTTCCAATCAACAGAGAAACTGAAAATGATGTTTTGCCAGTGTTAGTTAACTTGGCTCCCTAAGATAAATCCTGTAACCGCCCCTGGTTCTTGACTGAACCTTTAGCACAGTCGACTTCGCTATTGATTCCGTCAAAACAACCAAACCCTGTCACAACCGTGACAAACAGAATCCTTTAGCAACGTTTCCGTCACCGTTGAGATCAATGGTGAGGGAAACGGAAGCTAAGGTTTCAGTTTGCCTTTCTGTTGAGGGGTTAACCCGACGGAAACCTCCAGAACCTCACCATGGAGGGGCAACGGTGATGTGAACACAGCCTAAACTGCATAAATTTAAGATTCCAAAAAGAATGGTAAAATTATGTGGGTTTCTTCCATTACCCCCAAAAGAAGTTAATAAAAAATAAATATGTACCCCAAAATAATGCCATTAAGAACTAAAACTTGTGCTGCAAAAAACAAGCCCTCACACGGCTAGGTTTATGGAAAAAAAGAAAGTGATGGCGTTTGAAATGCGACAAGAAAAAAACCTTTCAATAATTGTTCCGTCATTAAGGCCCAAAATAGGCTGGTAACTAGTAGGTATGCTTATACACTTTCTTTTTTTTCGTGTGCTTGTTTTTTATTTTCTATCTAAATGTCAAATTCTGTGCTTGTTAATTTTGAAAATTTATCTTTTTAACAGTTTACGATGTATTCACATCAGCATTGGTTTTCTGTTTATGGGTCCATTGCAGCTTTCCGTCGGAGGAACCCATAAACGGAAAGCCCAACTGAAACTGAAGATTCCGTTTGCATTACTTATTGATTTTAAATGGTGATGCTTCAGTTTGCCTTGATTTTTAGTTTTTCTGTTCCGTAAGGTTTTGTTTCTTTGTGGAAACAATAGTGCATTGATTTCAACGGTAATGCAAACGGAAGCTTTAGTGTGGTGCTAAATTCTGTCCATTTAGGGGATCTCACGAACTTGCTGAATTTGAGTTCTATTGGAGCTCTATAAATCACTCTTCAGTTAACTCCCAATAGTGGTGACGGCAGGCAGTCCGAATTTTATTAAATGGACACTACCTTTTCAATAAACTTGTGCTAATATTATAGTTCTAAGTTCTCAGCTATACTGCTGCATAATCTCCATGTTGCTGCAGCTTCTATGTATGTGATAAAGGAGAGGAGGATACTCCTCTTCTATGTGTGGAGTGTATAGAAGACAGGATAGTAGATAGACTTCACCCGCTTTCTCAGAGAAAACTGAAAATTCGAGAAAGCCTGCCGAGGGGAAAACTACTAAATAATGCATGAATGTGAGTCATGTAATGGCCAGAAATAGTGTAATTCCTTCTGTACACACAGGATAGCTTCGTTTGAAATGTCATCTGAAAAGTTAGGTATGCTTTAACCGACCCTTTGGCTGTATAAAGAATAGCAAATGCTCCCAACACCTATAAAGATTAATGATGAATGTCGTAATTTATGGGCTCATGACTTTGTACTAATACACAACCTCCCACCCTAAAAAAAAAGAGACTAATTTTACAAGGTTGCTGCACTCCTCTAATCTCTAGTAAAATTACATTATGTGGCCAGTTAATGAAGAATGTATTTTTTGTTTGAAATATTAAGAGATTTATGGGGCAAGGTACAGGTGGTTTTATTCTCACAGTTTGTATGTTTCACTTCTGTAGTCGGACAAGTCTTGGAACTCCAGCTCTAACTTGATCCCGTCCCTCTATGTGTTTGAGTGTGTGGAGCTTGAACTAGCTCTGAAACTGACAACAGAAGAAGAGGAAGAATGCATTGAGACTGACTTCTCATGTCTTATTAAGTTACATAGGGGTAATTTTCTTTTATTAATCTATACAGTTTGATGCTTTCCATGGTCTTGGCAATAAAAGGCCACAGGTCGGTATAAAATTATACTTGTTAACCTCCTAGTGACCACCAATATGCTTTTTCACAGTAGTCACGAACGGGCCTTAGGTTGGGCCACCGCCTTAGTCTTGCATGGGTGTCCTGTGCAGACTGGAGCGAGTGCTAAGCTCTCTCATGGCCATTGGGCACCTGCTCTAACTGGAGCAATCCGTTTCCTTTGATCGTGACCGTTTAGCCCCTCAGATACCACGATCAATAGCGACCGAGGCATCTAAGTGGTTTACAGGGGGATGGGGGTCCCTCTGTCGCCCATAGGTGGCCCACAAGTTGCGATCGCGGGTTGCTATTGCAGTCGGGGGCCTAACAGAGTCCCGCAGATCTGTCCTAGCGATATGCCTATTAGGCCATGCCAGAGGCATGGCCTAATAGATTCCTGTCCGTTTTACATTGACCAGCAATAATGCCTTGGTACACGAAGTATACCAAAGAATTTTATAAGCGTCGCATAGTGACGTCCCCTATTGGTACTAAAAGAAAAACAAAACCATTAAAGTGACATTATTAATAAAGGCGCAGAGTAAAAAAACATTTTTTCCCATTAAAAAGTAAAAAATAAAAATGTGAGCAGAATTTTGAAATACATGTATATTCGACATCTGTATGCTTTCCTATTCTATAAAAAATGGACAACCCCTTTAATAATAATAATTTTTAATTTTAACACTAGACCCAGTGTGTCCATCAAGGTATCATTGCACTCATGTGGCTGGAATTCACAGTGTAGGCCTGGCCTGGTTCAGCAGACTTGAGAAATTTCTCAGTGCAGGTACTGTATGTTCTTTTTATGATTGCAATTCATTGCTAAAATAGATTAAAGTGGAGTCTGCAGATGGTGTTACAATTTTTCTTAATGTATTTGCAGGTGAAGAGGATAAAGACAGTCTGCAAGAATTGGCTACAGAACAGAAGTGCCTTGTTGAGCATATTCTTTGTACTAAGCCTCTGCCTTGCAGGTAATTGTATTAACACGCTTTCTGGTGCTCAAGTATGTTTTAAGTATGCAATTTTTATTATAGGAGTTATATAGGAATCCTATAGTATATAAGAGTGCAGTAAAAAATAAAAATTTCAGCTCTTGGTCAGAGATATCTCTTAAGTTCCCTAAGTTTTATTTATCTGAATGGTGCCGTTATCTCCTGGTATCCCCTACTAGGCCGCAGTTGAAACCTGTGCTAACAATAGAGAAGTGTTGTCCTAAGCCGATTGGGAGTCAGAATAGGAAATATACCCATACAATTTCCGTAATTTTACAATGATGACTACTCCCCTGCAGGATACTAATAGGTTAAGATTATTCAATCATCCTTATCGCCCTGTGTTAATCCTTTCCATTTCATCCCCCATGACGGCACACTAGGAGGATGATCCTTTGACCTCTGTAGGGACAGGAACTAAGAGAGGTTAAAAGCGCCTCACCCTCAGCCTCCCACCAGTGTATTTCCTGTCCCTAGAGGAGTCAGAATGAAGAGAGGGGGGGGGGGGGTTGAACACAGGACAGAGGCCATCGCTCTTCCTGGCTGTTAGAGCAGCGTGTCAGAAGCTGACACCTGCAGTGTATGGAGCGGGCTCAGTGCGTGAGCCCACTCCATATATCATCACCTCCCCGCTCCATGATGGTCAGGCAGATCACGGGTCAGGAAGGGGTTAAGGAGCGGTCAGGGGGCCCGGCGTTGCCGGGTCCCTTGACTGCCGAATAGAAGACGCAGGGACTTTTTAGCAGGATTTATTCTTGCTAAAAACTGCGTCTTAAAGTCTGAAAAATACGGTATGTTCATCATACATTAATAAACTAATCAAGGATGAACAGCCTTCCCTCATGGATGAATTACGTTTCATGATTAGAGCGGAAGTACAATCCTCCCTATCCTCTTTACCGCCTCAATACGCGGCCACTCCACCGTATAAGAAGGCGAAGTTAGTGAACGAACCCCCATCTGATTTAGACCCTGAAGGGGCCTCTTGTTCCTTTAAAGATCCAGAGGATATAGACTAATTGGGGTCACTAGATCCTGAAGGACATAAGGACGACGAGAAGAAATACGTGTTTTTCCTATTAACGAAAATGTATTCGTTAATTAACGAGGAATGGAAGGACCCAGAGAAAAGACTGGGAGTATCCCGTGAATTTAGGAACTGCCTCCTTTTTGATAAAGTGGCTACAGGCATCTGGGACGAGATCCCTAAAGTAGATGTTCAGATGGCAAATGTGGCGAAACAAACATCCTTGCCATTTGAAGATTCAGCCCAGTTAACAGACTCCATGGATCGGAAGTCTGTCTCCTAAAAAAGGCCACTTCAGTAGCTAGAACCATATTTGTTTGGTTAGGTGAGCTAGAGAACCACCTCAAGGTAAATATGCCCAGGGACCAAATAGCGGAGTCAATTCCTCTCCTAAAAGCAGCTACAGGGTTTCTAGCAGATGCCTTGGCGAAATGCATCAGGTTCGCAGGCAATGAAGGGGCCCTCACAATGCCGCAAGAAGATCTGTGGTTAAGATATTGCCAAAGGGGGGGGGGGGGGGGGGAGAGACACCCATTCAAAAAATAGGCATAGTAACATTCCTTTTAGTGGGGATTATGTTTTCGGCCCAGACCTAGACAAGATCCTAGAGAAGGTGGCAGATAGGAAAAAGGGATTTCCAGAGCATAAACCAACTAAAAGTTTCCCTTTCGTTCCCAAAGACCCCAAAGTGAGAACTATAGAGGGAAAGGAAAGACAGGTTGCTGGAGTTATCCAAAAGGTGGGTGGGGTAGAGGCTTCTCACTCAACCCAAATAGACAAGAAAACACCAGGACGTCAAGGTCGGAGGAATGTTAAAATTATACAGTCTAGGGAACAACATCACCCAGAACAAATGGGTCCTAGGCATAAGAAATCGAATAGAGTTTTCAACCATTCCTCCAAAGAGATGTATTCTGACAAAACAACCCTCACAATTTCTGAGAGATCAGATGTTAGGCAACATCCGAAACCTACACCAGAGAGGAGTGATGTCTCCGGTACCACAAGTTCAGTGTGGGGAAGGTCACTACTCCTCTCTATTTCTTATAAAAAGCCAGACCGTTCATACAGGCTAATAATAAACCTGAAACCTCTCAACAACTTGATAATTTACAGGAGGTTCAAGATGGAATCAGTAGCATCCACCACTCCCTTAATAAAGAAAGGGTCTTACATGTGCACCCTAGAGCTAAAGGACACTTACTACCATGTCCCCATTCATCCATCCTCGCAGTTTACAGTAAAGGACTCGACAGGTCAAGTGGTCCATTACCAATTTACAGCTCTCCCCTTCGGAATTTCATCTGCCCCAAGGGTATTCACAAAAATTATTATAGAAGTGATAGCTTCATTTCGCAGGCAGGGAGTTCTTATAGCCCCCCATATGGGGGACTGCCTAATTACATCAGAGACCCAGGAGATTCTTTCAACTCAGGTAAAGCTAGTGACAAGCCAACAGCAGAACTGGGTTGGATCATAAACTATCGAAAATCAAACTTGATTCCAGACACTGACATTTCTAGGGGTCATACTGGACTCTACCCTACATACGTCCTTGTTACCAGGAGAAAAAATATATATACTAGGTCAGATGACAGCCTGCAGTGGCCTGGAGCCAAAACCATTCCCATCCACTCCAGAAGCGGATACTTTCCTCATGGGACAAAAAGCAGTTATCCCTAGATCGGAAGATAAAGATACCTCAGAAGATAAAATCTTCCCTATATTGGTGGACAGAGCACTCAAGTCTCAGGATGGGTGTAGTTTGGCATCCGTCTCCAGCAATCCTAGTTCTGACCGATGCAAGCAAAAAAGGTTTGGGGAGCCAAACTCCCAGACAAGTATATTCAGGAGACTTGGCCACTGACTGGAGTTGCTCAATCCTCAAATTACTGAGAACTGAGAGCAGTCTGGGAAACTGAATTCAAGTTCCTTCACCTTTCAAAACGACCATGTCAAGATACTATAAGACAACATGACGGCAGTATCTTTTCCGAGACACCAGGGGGGTACCATATCTCCCATCCTGCTCTCACTATCTCAAAGAATATTCTTTTGGGCAGAGGAAAACCTGCTTTCTCTATCAGCTGTCCACCTAAAGGGGTTGGAGAATACGGATGTGGATTTTCTCAGCAGAAAAAACTTAGATCTGAGCGAGTGGTCCCTAAAACAGGAAGTCTTTCTTCAGATTACACAGCTATGGGGATTTCCTCAAGTGGACCTGTTTGCGAACAGATTGAATTCCAAAACAGAGCTCAGCCTTGGGACATGGATCTAGCATACGCCTTTCCACCACTCCTGCTGATATCAAGGGTTCTTCAAAAGCTTTACAAGGAAGATCTGAAACTCATTTTGATTGTTCCATTCTGGCCAAAAAAGGCCTAGTTTCCAATTCTGAGGGAATTGGCACTGGAGGATCCTATAGAGCTTCCTTTAAAATGAGATCTGCTAGTACAAGGGCCATTACGACACCAAAATCTCCAGAACCTTCGTTTATCAGCCTGGATCCTGAAGGGGCACTGCTCAAAGAAAGGGGTTTATCCCAGAAGGTAATAACCCTAAAAGCTAGTCGTAAACGGGTTACTTCTGCAATTTACCTAAAGATTTGGAAAAAATGTACCTCCTGGTGTGGAGACCAACCCCTGGACCAGAATCGTCCGATCATCCAACAAATTTTGGACTTCTTACAGCAGGGTCTAGGTCTTAGACCAAGCACCCTCGGAGTACAGGTCTCAGCCCTTAGTACGTTTCTTGACACCCAACTGTCAGAACACAGGTGGGTGAAAAGATTCATGCCTGCAGCCTCAAGACCAAGGCAGACCATTAGACAGTCATCCCTGCAATGGGAGCTCCGCGTTGTCCTCGGGGTCCTAATCGGACCCCTTTTGGGCCAATTGAAAACCTAGACATCAAACATTTGTTCCTTAAAGGGAACCTGTCACCAGCATTTCACCTATTAAACCAGCAATACCTGGTGGTAGTGGGTGAAAAATCATTTCTATATAACCTATAATTGTCTTAGTCGTCTCTGTAGCTTTAGTATTCAGGTTTAGTGTTACTGCACTGTATGCTAATGAGCATAAAATAGTCAAATCTTTGTTTGAAAAGAGTCATATCTTCATACCTCAAGTCTTTCAGAGTTTACCACGCCTCCTTTTGATTGACAGCTCCTCGCCTTCCCCCAGCACACACAATTCTGCACTTGTGCATTGATGCCCTCTTCTGGTGTGTTGCACGCAAAGGGACACAGGATTATTACGATAAAAGCGCAAAATGTTTGCAGACCGTTATTTACAGTCGGAGGAGTAGCTTAGGAGAGGGGATAATGGCAATGAACTTTTGATAGCAGCGGCCAGTGAGGGATAAGTAAAGTTCAATAGGTGAAATGCTGGTGACTGGTTCCCTTTAAAGTTGCCTTTCTATTAGCGATAACCACAGAAAAGAGACTGGGGGAAATACAGGTTCTATCCGCAGACAAACCATACCTTAGGATAACGGGCGATAGAATAGTACTAAAACTGGATCTTTCCTTCCAAAGGTCGTATCGGATTTTCATAGATATCAGGAGATTGTCCTTCCTTCCTTTTTTTGTCAAAACCCCAGCACTCAAAAGGAAGAAGAATTTCATTTTCTTGATGTTAGAAGGGCAGTCTTACAATATTTACAGGTTACTGCATATTGGCGGAAAGATTCCAACCTCCTGGTCCAATTTTGGGGGAGAAATAAAGGACAAAAGACCTCAAAAGCTACCATTGCTAGATGGATAAAGACAACAATTTAAAATTTGTTATTCTCGAGGGAAAATCAATTTCTTTAAACATCAAGGCAGCTACTTGGGCTAGCTCCCTTACCTTTGCAAAATATTATAGGCTAGACCTTCCATTCAGTAGAGATTTAGCCTTTGGTCGCAAAGTACTCCAGGCGGTAGTCCCACCCTAAACCATCTTTTTTTGGTATTCTCCTAGTGTGCCGTCTTGGGGGACGAAATGAAAAGTAAGAATTGGTGATACCGGTAATTCCGTTTCCTGGAGTCCCCCACGACGGCATACATTTACCTACCCTACATTCTAAGTGGTATGTGAAATTAACATAGTTAGGATTAGTTAGTTTCTTCCCGTGTAGTGATATGGTACACACTGGTGGGAGGCTGAGGGTGGGGCCCTTTTTAACCTCTGTTCCTACAGAGGTCAAGGGATCATCCTCCTAGTGTGTTGTCATGGGGGACTCAAGGAAACTGAATTACCGGTAAGACTAAAGCTTGCTTTTTCCGTCCGTCTCACTGACACATTGTTGCTAAAGGTCCTTTTACACGGGCCAATATGGTCTGTGAAAACAAGCGCCAATCAACAAGACAGCTTGTTGATCGGTGCTCGTTTACTGCTTTCACATGGAGCAATGATTGGTTATGTATGGGGACGAGCAATCGTTACTTTGACCGTTCGTCCCCATACATTTTCATCATGTCGGCAGCACGTCTCTTGAATTACACAGGAAGATGTGCTGCCGATGACTGTTATGCAGCAAGAAATAATCAGCCCATGAATGAGCGTTTGGTTGTTTACACAGGGCAATGATCGTGAACAAGCGTACATATTGCGCAATCATTGGCCCGTGTAAAAGGGCCTAAACAGCCAGTTTAATTTTCAATGCCTAGCAGGGGCTTAGTAATGTGCACCTCCCACTGATCATTCATGTAAGAAGATGTAATCAACAGCCAACTGACTCAATTGTCATAGATATCTTCTACATTGCTGCATCAAGTGGCTGCTATGTATAAACAGCAAATAACAGGAAGCACAATGACTATACGTGTTTCTTATGTTTACATTACATAAACACCCTGTGCTAGGCTTATTTTTTTTTTCATTTTTGACCGGAGCGATCCTTTAACTCTTTGCTACCAGGGGTTTTTGGACATTTTGCACCTCTGGTAGCCAGGACAATTTTCCCACTTTTGACATGAAAGCTAAATGACAAAATAAAGAATCATACAAAACCCCATTCCTATATATTTTCAATGTGAATCTCATAGGAATGTGAAGTAACAGACTTCCAGTCCAGACCAGACGCTGTATAAATCGGCCAGTCAGTGTGACCGCATCGCGGCCGGGATATTTCTGAAACCGTGCCGGGTACGAGGATGGCCTGCCTGTCCTTTTACCAGGCGTACTGTACAAACTGTGGCAATAATTTTAAAAAAATTGCTGTAGTCTCTCTCTAAATGAGTACTACATATAGACACAGGAGGGCGGGATTTTCAAGAACGGTTTTACACCAGTTTTCTGGCATTAAAAAGTCAAATGTTAGCGCATGCTATGGTTGCACAATAATTTGCGACTCTTTGCTGTCTTTCGCTCGTTACATTGGAAAACATAGACCATGGGTATAAACTGTTGTAGCTAGGAATGACACGAAGAATTAAAGGCCCTTGGTGTTAAAGAAAAATAGGAAAGGGACCTCGGTCCTATTGAAGATGGGCAGTGGCAGGATATCGTAGCATATACCCCTAGATTCTTAGTGAGGCACATAGATTCTCACCTATACCTCTTACATAGGGTGTATATAACACCCCAGTTTTTATTTATCGAGATTCCCCCATATGTAAAAGATGTCAAGCTCAAAATGCAGACCTCATACACATGATGTGGTCATGTCCGCATCTTGAAATCTTCTGGCAAGAGGTGGTGAATATTATTAATGGCGTGAATTCTGCTAATCTTACACTGACACCCTATGTGTGTATACTTGGTTATGTAGATGATGTAACGGGATCTGAGACATTTTAAAACTGCTGTAGCTCGTCTGCTATATATGTCGAGGAAGCTGATTTGCTCAGAGGTGGTTGCAGGAACTACCTCCTACGTGTTGCGTTTATTGCCAAAGTGATTGCCTTTTATCCATGGAAAAACCTATTTACCTGAAAAGATATGAGGAGATGTGGGCTCTCTGGCTAGATAATTCGGACCTAGCTTCCATTGATTTGCTAATTGAGAAATCCTGCATAGATGTATTCTGGTGCAAAGTTCATGTACTAGTATGAAACTGATGATCGCAAGGACATAGATCAACAGCGTTATCACGAATACCATCTGTTAGTTTTTTGCTGAAATGCCTTTTTGCTGTTTCTAAGGATTGGGACGAACTCCCTCCCAGGTGTACCCGGTTGGGATGGGGGGGGGGGGGGGGTTGCTTTTTTGTACTTTTGGTACATGTATGTACAAAAAAAAAGTTTCTTTCTAATAAATTTACTTGATTTAAAAATGAGAATTAATGGGTTATGTGTTCCTATAGGATATACCCGCCTACAGACACTGAGCTTGGTGTCCATAGGAGGCAGTCGCTCCTGCTGGTCCAGCCGGGTTTTTCTTTTTTCTAAAATGAAAAAAATAAATTCTTTAGGTGGGAAACAGGCGACCCTGTCCCCCACTTTCCCCTTCAGGCGCTATGTGCTGAATTCACTGCACCGTTGTCCACTTGCCTGAGAAGACAGAGCAAGTTTCTCTGTTGCCCAACAGTGCAAGGTTCAACCCTCCAACTACTTCCCACCTGCTTTCCCTATCACCGAAGTGTGACTCACTGAGAGGGGTGCCCCTGTTGGTTACTGGATTAATGGGAGCATCCTCATGAGCATAGATAAGCTTATTCTACAGACTTGGAGGGTGGGCGGGGGTTCCTCTGTGGGCTCGCAAGCATGTAAATCCCAGCTTTGTTAATCTGCTAGCATTGGCCGACGTCGGCTATGGCGTATTGAAGGCATGGCTTATTCCCGTAGATGGGCAGACAAACAGTGGGGCACAGTACCTCCTGCTGAGTCTTGCTACTGTGGTTTCTGGCACAGCGTCACACTCCTGGAATCGGATAGGATCAACCCCATAGCCCTTTTTTCTCCTACAGGTCCACAACATTGGCCTCTAAATCAGAGATCTCTGCAGTAGGGACAATTAACCTAACAGACCTAGGTAACTGAGCAGTCATGGCCCCCTTTTTTGAGTAATTGTCCTGCTGTACGGTAACTGAGTGGATTTACTGGTTACTATCACCCCACTTTGCAGTAAGAGGGTGTCACAACACACTACCTTAAGAAATGTCTGACTCGAGGTGAGTGTCTTTCTCACGCGATAGGCCCCAAAAGTGGGCCAGGTCTGCATGAGAGCCATCGGCCTCTCCTAGCTAAACGTTTTCACTCCCAGAGAGCATTTGCCAGTAGGAGAGCTTTCCAAATTGAAGCTAGATGAGGAACAGCCTTTAAGTCTCCTATCTTGTGTACAGTCTCATTATTATGGTTCGCGACATCGTACAGGTGACTAGTACAGTGCCTTCACCTGAAACCGTTTCGTTCTGCCGACCTAAGCAGCTGCAAAAGGTTTTTCATGCTCACTCTGTTTGAGGAGGTTTTCTCTAAGGAGTAAAAAAAAAAAAAGCACTGCAACAAGAAGTTGTTATTTTTCAATTTATTTTTTCTTATTTTTTTTTTCATACCAGTCTGTTGGATGTTCTGTATCCCTCTCCGGTAGACGTAAATTCAAAATTATCTAAATTGCCACTGGTGGACCTCCCCGGTCTCGTGCCTGGCCAAGACTTTCACTGAATGGGCTCGGCAACTCAGTCATGGTATTTCCTCGGGTGCTTCTCAGGAACAATCGATGGATTTCGCATACCAACTGTCTGTTTGAAGCCCCTCTTGATGCTCTATACCTGGTGGCACGTGCTTCAGCTTCCATAGTCCGTGTGCAGAATAGCTTGGCTGAAGTGCTGCTCCGCAGACACCTCGTTCAAAAGATCTTTAAAAACTGCTTTTAGTTAGACACTCCTCTTTTCGGGACCTGTCTTGAAGCCAGCTTTCACCTACCCTAGGTCAAACATTCCAGTTCTTTGTCCTTCAGACAGCCGTCCCAATAGTACTCTAATAACTCAAACGAAATAATTTCAAACTTCGTACTTCCTGGCGTAAAGTGCCCTTAGGCTACCAAGCCTTGGGGGAGGACATCTGCAGCTCTGCCTGAAGAGGTGCCCCCATTTGATTCGGATGGGGACAGGCTTCTGCTCTTCGAGGACATCTGTCTCTCCCACATCTCGGACGCCTGGGTTCAGGTAGTGGTATCTTCGGGTCAGTTTGGTACATACTGGACCTCAAATGAGGTCAAATTACACCTTCCATGATTTATAGGGGTACATAATCTGTTCATGTCCTATTAGGGGATATTAGTCCGAGTGGGGTCCCCCACTTTAGTCAATACTGTATAGATATTCCTGCAAAGTAGCAGACAAATATATTTATCTGTATGTTTTTTTTTTTTTTTACTTTTCCAAGGCTCCCTGCACCGATTCAAGGATTTTGGATAATTTCAGACCTTTCACTTGGGACAACGATGATATGCCTTACTAGCGGTTATCAATGCTTCACAAGACAATTACTGTATGTATACATTATATTTTTAACTAGTACTTGATGCAATTTTAAAAATAATGAATTGCCTGTTGTGACTTTGTTTTTTTTTCTTGTGTTCAGAACGACTATCCGGCCACCATCTCCACCTCTTCTCTGCTCCCAGGTTGACAGCCATATCACAGAGTCTGTCCCACATGTCTTGGAAGATGTGAAAGGCCCATTTGAAAGTCATATTAGAAACCTACTTATGCGGAACTCTGCAAATCCTTTGCTGCTGTGAGCAAATGTTTATTGGGGTCTCTCTAAAGCTATAGTTAACAGGACTACCTGCAGATCTTTTTGTGAACAGGTGTCCTGTGGCATAAATTCTGTTTACTGATCATTTGTGTGCATTTATTATCTAACAAACATATCCGTACTTTTAAAGAGAACCTTTCCCCTCCCCATACATGTGCAGGGCTGCACAAACCCTGGGGCACTTTACTTTTTTTTTTTCTACCTCCCACCGTTATTTAGATATATGGCGCCCGGTATTTAAATAACCCCCTGAACAGTCAATGGGGCGTGTACTGTCAAGGGGACGTGTTACTATGGCTGTGACGCTGTCTAATCGGACATATACAGTGCCACAGTATGAGAGCGTGTCGATTTGCAGTCTTTTCATCCAAACAGGCAAGGGGGCGTGTCAGTGCTATGGACAGAGCTGTGGAGAGGAGAGCGCACACGCACGCTCATCTCTTCAGAGAGATCAGTCTTGTATTGTCTGCCGAACTGGCAAGGGGGCGTGTCCTCTCCACAGCTCTGTCCGTAGGTGAGGTGAAGGGTTCTTTTTAATATATATATATATATATATATATATATATATATATATATATATATTAATTTAAAAAAAACTACATTTTGTTGCCATGTATCATTGCCATAAACCTATCGCTATGTTTAAAGTATCTGCAGATAATTACAAACCCTGTTTTTAATTTTTATTTTTTTTAAATTTAACACACTACTAGTTCAGCTAGTAAAGACCCTTCCACTCCACCCGAGGAATGTCTTCAGCTGTTAAGTCGAGCAACACAGGTTTTCCGTGAAGAGTATGTCCTTAAACAGGATATGGCAAGGGAGGAGATTCAAAGAAGGTAATGTGTGTTATATGTGGTATCCTGATTTTTTTTGAGATGTGAGAATTTTATTGCAGTTGCAGATTTTTTCTCTTACCAGTCTTTATTCCCATAGGGTAAAGTTGCTAATTGCTCAAAAAGAAAAGCAGATAAAAGATCTGCGGTACTGTAAAGAAGAAAGGTGAGCAAAAGCCTTCAGAAATTGATTTCTACTGGAAAATGCTAGCAATAAGACTGCTTCCTTTTTGGAACTTCCAGAGGAAAAGCACTGTAACTCCTCCCTGCTAATACTAAAACATTCCTCTGGGAAAGGGATACTTTGTCATCTATCCTATCTGGAAGAAGCTCTCTTGCTCGCTTTCTTACTCACGCACACGCTTTTCTTTCTTACCCCGCTCTTGTTCTCCCTGAAACACAATGGTCATCCTTTGGTCATTACTATTTTACATGCAGATGTATGTATACGGTGAGTTTATATGTTTTTCCTTATATTTTATAAAATAGAAAGCTTGGGTCAAGCAAGTGTTCTGTAAATCCATTCTGGTTGCCATCTTGCTGAGCTTGTTTATGCTGTGAATGAATAATGGCAACTATGATAAAACCGAGATGAATTCATTGTCAGAAGAGGGTTATCTTAATTAACGATCTTTTAATAGAAAAAGCCTTAAAGAAATGGCTGAACGTCTTGCTGAGAAATACGAGGAGGCTAAAGAGAAACAAGATGATCTCATGAACAGGTTAGCTACTCCCATGAACTAACAAACTATATAGT
Organism: Rhinoderma darwinii; assembly: GCF_050947455.1. Lineage (NCBI taxonomy): Eukaryota > Metazoa > Chordata > Amphibia > Anura > Rhinodermatidae > Rhinoderma > Rhinoderma darwinii. The sequence continues at coordinate 220,561,103 of NC_134688.1, forward strand.
CCTATCTTATATTAAAAACAAAGTGTACAATCACCTTTTTTAGGATTCACTGAATACATATCGTCAATACATTGCCGGTAACAAACGAGTACTAGAATCTGATTGGTTGTTATGGACAACTGCGCAACTTTTCATTGACGTCCGTTCTGACATCTCCCTTCAACATGTGCACTTTAAATGCCTGTGTAAAGAGCTTTTGAAACTATCATCTAATTGGCAGCTATTTTTTTCTTCATGAAGGAATTAATTCTGGACTTAACTGGGATGATTTTCAACTGATGTATATAAAATGTAATGTTTCTCGTTAGTGTCACCATGGGTATTGGCCCTTGCCACTAGGATTCTGATACTAGGTTGTAAAAGTATAGGCGCCACCTAGGCAGGCCTTAATTGGCATCATTAATTTAACCCCCAGTAACTGGTTGCAGCTAGACCCTGCGGTTTCCCCACCCACCTAGTTCATGTAAGAATGCCTATCTTATTGGCTCGTGCTGGCTGTTGGAGGGTGGTCCCTGGCGTTTTACAGTGGCTTGTCAGCATGGGCATTTCCGTTTCCTCCCAAGCCTCTTGTACTACCATTCTGTACACAGCATTAGGGGTCCGGTAAGCTAGCTCTGTGGGTTTTTGTTTTTATTTTCCTCCAGGGGGCCATTTTTTTTTCCTTGTGATCCGCAGGTGGACTTCCCCTGCAACAGACATTTGTCTAGACCTCATGCAAAAGTTGGCGACCGCACATGAAATGACCACAGCAAATGGTTGAAGTTCCTTTACTCCAACATAGCCAAACATTTCGGCTTGGAATAAGCCTTTTTCAAGCACCTGTCTAGTTCCTCTTTCCTTTTCTCAGTTGTCTTCCTGGGAGGGCTCCAAACATCCAGCCCCTGTGGCAGTTGTGAATCTATTCTTGTAGTCCCTGCAATAAAAAAAATTCTTCTTCAGTCAGACTGGCTTGCTATTCTCCCAGTGTCTGCAACCCAGTACCATTTAGGATTACGCACCCTCCCAGTATGTGCACCTGGGCAAAGTCCTTCTGCCAAGCTATAGGGGACCTTTCCAGACTCTACCATTCCATGGGTTCTGTACCTGGGGCACGTGTCATCCCAAATAGCAGCCCAGATTAGCGCTCCAGTAAAATCACTTAAAGGGAATGTGTTGCCAGAAAAACATGATTTTTTTTTTTTTGTTTTTTTTTAATTAAACATTTAGTGTGTAGGTGATTAAACATTGTTCAAATTTTTTATTTTTTTTCACGAGTCAGGAAATATTATAAATTAGATTCTAATTTATAATATTTCCCATTGCTGGTCACTAGATGGAGCTATTCCCAAAATTGCAGCATTGCAAAATTGGGTAAAAAGCCCTCGCTCTAGTGAGCTCTCAGCATCCCCCCCTCCTTTATCCTGGCTAGTGCCGGGATAAACGAGGGGTTTGAACGGTCTAACCTCCTACACTGTGTGTCGCCATTTTTTGAGCTAACAAACAGTGTAGTAGGTTTACATACAGTAGTAAACGTACACGAACATACATTGAAATCTCTTACCTGCTCCTGCCGCCGCGGCTCCCTCCGGCCCGTCCGCTCCGTCTGCTGCCGCTGGTCCAAGTGCACAAGTCCGGAAGCCGCGACCGGAAGTAGTAATCTTACTGTCCGGCCGCGACTTCCGGTCCACAGGAAAATGGCGCCGGACGGCGCCAATTTCAAATTGGACTGTGTGGGAGCGGCGCATGCGCAGTTCCCACACAGACGGCGTACACAGAAGTGGATGGGACGGGAGCCGTTCGCAGTCCCTATGGGACTGTGGCTGCCGTATTCCAGGTCTGTATGTGTCGTTAATCGACACATACAGAAATGGAACAAAAAATGGCAGCCCCCATAGGGAAGAAAAAGTGTAAAAATAAGAAAAAGTTAAACACAAACACACAAATATAAACGTTTTTAATAAAACACTAACATCTTTAACGTATGAAAAAAAAATTTGTGATGACACTGTTCCTTTAAGAGGCAACGTAGGAGGACCAGAAGGGCCTGGGACAGATCCTGCTCTTCCTTGGATTTTTCACCAGCGCTGGGGAAGAGGCCTGTTCCACTGCCAGTGTGACCTGCTAATTCAATGGTGATCCGACACTCAGTTTGGCTTAAATCCTGGGCTACTTCAAAAGAGGCACTCCCTGGCCTTTTGCTGGGTGTAGATTTTTTTTTTTTTTTTGCAAGCGTTTTGGATGAAATGATCTCTGAAGGCCACTGGTGGCGAGAGTTCCCGCTTGCATCAAAAGTATCTTCGGCATCAACAGCCTTCCCAATGTTCTCAGATTTTGTTCCTTTCATAACTTTTCTCTTCTTGGACTAGAGAAAAGGCCTAGCCGCCCCACGGATTCCTGACATCCATCCTTCAAACCCAAGCCCCACTGGCATGGCTGTCCTAGATGCCAGAAGCCCTCCCGTTTCAAAACATCTTCCGCCTGGAGGTGTCTCTCCACTTGAGCCTACTCTTCGAGTGGGGGGGGGGCAATGTCTTTTCTATTAGGCAATATGGCTTGCCCACGTGGACGTCACCTGGGTTCAAGAGGTGGTGTAGACAGGGTACAATATAGAATTCCTGACCCACCCCCACCCCCCAGGTTGTTTCTTTATGTTGATCCTGAGTTGCGCACAAGATTGGGCTTCTGCTTCTCCCCAAGCTATTCGCTCTCGTCTCTTTCAGGAAGTGATTGTTCCCATTCCACAGTCAAAACTTCCACAAGAAGGATGCGCTTTGTACATGCTTGAAGGTTTCAGATGGAGTCTCTGCTGTCAGAAGTCTCTAAGCTTAAACAGGGCAATTACCTTCCTCAATTGACGCGATGCCTACCGCCACATACCTTTTGCAAGGGCCCATCAGCGTTTCCTTCGCTTCGCTGTTGGTGTCAACATTTATAGTTTGTCGCTCTCCCCATCGGGCTCGCCACTGCTTCCAGTGTTTGAACCAGATCCATGGCGACTCTCATTGTGCTACTCCGTGACAGGGAAGTCACTGTTATCCCTTACCTTGGTAAAGTCCCCTTCAAAAAGGACAACCGTTCCAATCTCCAGATTACCCTGGACACCGATGTTCAGATAGATCTTCAAACAAGAAGTGGTCCCTGGTGCCATCCCAGCGTTGAATTATTTTCAATATCCGGACAGCCAGGGTACTCCTCTCTCCTACCATACACTCATGCAGGTGTTGCCGTTTGAACTTGTCCCCTATGGCCAATTTCACACGAGGCTCTCCAGAGGACAATCCTGGTGTACTGGGACAAAATTCAGGATTCTCTAGATAAGTCGATCCTCCTGCCTGTACGGGTTTAAGATTTGCATTGGTTGGAAACTTCTTCAGCCATCTTTAAGGGCTGGTCCTTCTTCCCCCTCTAATGGCTTGTTATCTCAACGAATACCAGCCTCTCTTGAAGTGGGGAGTTTGACCTTCACTTGGTACAGGGCACATGGTTGGAAGAATAGACACTGCTACAGATCAAACTTCTGGAAATCAGGGCCTTCTGCCTTGCAGTCTCCCATTGAGTTCCACTTCTGCAAAGTCTATCCAGTCAGGGTGCACACAAACAACTCCACGGCGGTCGTCTCTTAGCTGGCTGGCAATGTGGGAGTCCTCGCAGATCTTCAACTGGACAGAGAATCATTTTCCAAGTTTGACTGCTGGCCTGCAGATTTTTTCAGTTAGAAAAAGCTGTATCCCCGGGAATGGTTATTCCATCTGGAGATTTTGCTCCAGGTCTTCTGGAAATGGGGCACTCCAGATGTAGACTTCTTCTAATCTGGACTCAACTACCAGGTTCCAGCCTATGTGGCCAGGGCTTGGAAGCCCAGGACTCTTGCCTTCTCCCTGGTCTCTCCTTGGGAGAGGTTCTATTTTGTATATCCTTCTCTTCCCTCTGCTGTGGCCACAGTTTTTAAGCGGGACAAGGCTGATGGCATTCCTGGCGTTCTTGTGGCTCCCTGGGATCCTGTCCTTCCTTCAATCGGGTCTAGATCACTCCCTTGGCCTAGTTTGTTTTAAGGGCCAGGTTCTGCTCGCTGTATCTTTTATAAGTGAACGTTTGCTTACTGTTCCCAAGTGAAGACATTCTTGCAGGGTGTGGCCCATTCTGTCCTGCCTTATTGGCATCCTGCTGAGCCCTGGGGGCTCTTCAGGCCTCACCAGAATGGCTCAAAAGGAATGTTTTGCCTCGGCGTCTTTCCTGCAATGTCGTTTTTCCTGTGGCCATTATATCCATCAGGCAAATTGTGGATCTGGCTGCACTGTCCTGTCCTTGAAATCTATAGAGATAAGATGGTGTTCCGCCCTGTCCCCTCTCCTGATGGTGGTCTCTGATGTTAAAAACAATGGGGACCTAGTCCTTACCTCCTCTTGCCCCTCCCCATCTAAGGGATTGCGTCCTTTACTGTCTTGCTGTTGAGAGCAGTGTTGCATCTACCTTGCTGCGACTGAGTTGCTCTGACCTCTCTTTTTGTGATAACCGAAGGGCCGCACGAGTGCTTGGCTGCATCCAAGGCTACCATTGCTTGCTGGATTTGGTTGGTGATTCTGGAAACGGTACAAGGGTTAGGTTTGTCCCTTTTGAGTTAACGCCCAATCTATGAGGGCTGTCCAGTGCATCCTGGGTGGTCCGGCACCAAGTCCCTTAGGTTTGTAAGTCTGCTACCTGGGCATTGGTGCATCCCTTCACTAAGTTTTACCAGATTTATGCCTCGGCTTCCTCTTTTGCTAGCCTTTATCACAAGGTACTGCAAGCTGTTGTGCGTTAGGTGCGTCGCACAGCAAATTCCTCCTTTTGCCCACTCTCCGGGACTGCTTTTTAACACCCCATGTTGCTGTGTCCCACAAATCCGGGAACAATCAAATTGGATTGTTTTACTTATTGTAATGTTCACTTCATGGGGCACACCGATCCTGTCCTTTTTCAAGGACCATGGATGTTTTTTTTTAATCCTACTTCGGTAGAATCTGAATAGTTGTTTGTGGGAAGGGCATGGGCCTTACAGTACAGAGCCAACATTCTTATCCTAGCTAGTTTCAGTCTCCTAGTGGCAAGGAACTATAATCATGGTTCTGTGTCCACCAATTAATTTTACCAAGAAAATTATTTTATGGTGAGCACAAAAATATATATAATTTTTTTCTTAATGTCTTCCAGACCACTGATTAGACTATGTATGTTTTAGTAGTTTGCAATTTAGCTCCAAGTATGTTAATAAAGGTTATGCAAAGTTAGTGACTATACAAGCGTTCGTGCGGTCATGAGAGGGGAGAGTCTGCTGCCAGTGACTCTCAGGGTCTCCAGAAAAGACAGAACTATGTATATAACAATTGAGGAGGTAGGAGCAGTAAACAACACTTCTGAGCACTGTAATCAGCAGAGGTTACATGGTTAGTATGGCTGAAAAAAGACACATGTCCATGAAGTTCAACCAAGGGACGGGAAAAAGAAAGGTAGAAATTTATACACTTAGGAGCTAATATTTTTTTTTGTTCCAGGAAATGATCTAAGCCTTTTTTAAAGCCATCTGCTGTGACCAGCTCCTGCGGTAGACTATTCCATAGATTCACAGTAAAGAAGGCTTGTCGCCTCTGCAGTTTGAACCTTTTATTTTCCAGACGGAGGGAGTGCCCCCTTGTTTTTTTGAGGGGGTTTTACATGGAATAGGATTTCACCATATTTTTTGTATGCGCCATTCATATATTTATATAAGTTAATCATGTCCCCCCCACCCCTTAGTCGTCTTTTTTTCAAGACTAAATAGGTTTCATTCTTTTATGAGGAAAGATTAACTTAGATTCTCCATGCCCCTTCCCTTATTAGCTTCGTTGCTCTTCTTTGTATTTCTTATAACTCCAGGGCATCCTTTCTATGAACTGGAGCCGAGAACTGGACTGCATATTCTAGATGAGGCCTCACTAATGCTTTTGTAAAGTGGTAATATTACATCCTTGTCCCGCGAGTCCATGCCTCTTTTATAATACACGAGAATATCTTGCTGGCCTTTGAAGCAGCTGATTGACATTGCATGCTGTTATTTAGTTTATGATTTACAAGTACACCCAGATCCTTCTCAACAAGTGACTCCCCCAGTGTAGCTCCCCCTAGGACATATGATGCATGCAGGTTGTTGGTACCCAGATGCATAACTTTACATTTATCTACATTAAAGATGCTCTGTCACCACATTATAAGTGCCCTATTTCCTACATAAGGAGATCGGCGCTATAATGTAGGTGACCGTTTTTCCTAATAAAAAGCACTACTATCTATTTTACCACTTTATGAGCGATTTTAGCTTTATGCTAATGAGTTTCTTAATGCCCAAGTGGGCGTGTTTTTACTTTAGACCAAGTGGGCGTTGTACAGTGTCAAATGCCTTTGCAAAGTCCAAAAACACTATATCCACAGCAGCCCCTCTGTCTAGGCTTCTGCTCACCTCTTCATAAAAACATATCCGGTTGGTTTGACAGCTTCTGTCCTTAGTAAAACCGTGCTGGCTGTCACTTATAATACTATTTTTTTGTCACATAATTCTGTATATAGCCCCTCAAACATTTTCCCCACGATGGATGTTAAGCTTGCTGGTCTATAATTACCCAGGGAAGACCTAGAGCCCTTTTTTTTGAAAATAGGCACCACATTTGCCCTGCGCCAGTCCCTTGGCACGATACCAGTCACTAGAGAATCTCCAAATATTATGAAAAGGGGGGACAGAAATAACTGAACTAAGCTCTTTAAGAATTCTAGGGTATAATCCATCTGGTCCCGGGGCCTTGTGCACATTTTATTTAATTTAGCTTGCACCATATCTACATTAATCAACTGATTTATTAACAGCACCGGCTATATCAACCTACCTCTGCTACCACATCCAGGCGGAAAATTTATGTGGTGTCGGGTGACCTCCCTCTTAAAGCTGGGACCCCATCTGTCAGACATTTATGGCATATCCTGTGGAGCCTTTTAACACCTGCCCCATGACATTAACCTTACATTGCTGTATTATATCAAGTCATGGTGATTATGAGTGCCCGTGGGTTAATTAATTTACATTGTCTATTTAGAGGCAACAAATACCCTTATTACATACCACAAATGTATGTATGTATGTATGTATGTATATCTAGTAAAGTAACTCCTATTATATAGATTTATTACACTCAGTGATCTATTTCAGCATTTTGTTCTTTTAATGTTCATGATTATGGCTAACAGTTAATGAAACCCAAAATTTTGCGTCTCAGAAAATTAGAATATTATATAAGCCCAATTTCAAAAATGATTATTAATACCCAAATATTGGCCTACTGAAAAGTATGTACAGTATATGCCCTCAATACTTGGTCGATGCTCCTTTTGCATGAATTACTGCATCAATGCGGCGTGGCATTGAGGCGATCAGCCTGTGGCACTGCTGAGGTGTTATGGAAGCTTAGATGTGGCCTTTAGCTTGCCTCCATTGTTTGGTCTGGTGTCCTTTCTCTTAACACCCCATGGATTCTCTATGGGGTTTAGGGCAGGCGAGTTTGTTGACCAATCAGGCACAGTGATACAGTGGTTATTAAACCAGGTATTGGTTCTTTCGGCAGTGTGGGCAGGTGCCACGTCATGCTGGAAAATGAAATCCATATCTCCATAAAGCTTGTCAGCAGAGGGAAGCATGAAGTGCTCTAAAATTTCCTAGTAGACGGCTGTGTTGACACTGGACTTGATATAACAGTGGACCAACACCAGCAGATGATATGGCTTCACAAACATCACTGACAAGCAACTTGGATTGAGTGCCTCTCCACTCTTCCTCCAGACTCTGGGACCTTGATTTCCAAATTAAATGCAAAATTTACTTCCATCTGAAAACAGGACTTTGGACCACTGAGCAACAGACCAGTCCTTATTCTCCTTAGCCCAGGTAAGACGCTTCTGACGTTGTCTGAAGGAATTCAACAGTTGTAGCCCATGTCCTGGATACGTGTGTGTGGTGACTCTTGAAGCACTGACTCCAGCCGCAGTCCACTCCTGGTGAATTTCCCCCACATTCTTGAATGGCCTTTTCTTTACAATCCTTTCAAGGCTGCGGTTATCCCCGTTGCTTGTGCCCCTTTTTCTACCACACTTTTCCCTTCCTCTCAACCTTCCATGAATATGCTTGGATACAGCACTCTGTGAACAGCCAGCTTCTTTAGCAATGTCCTTTTGTGGCTTACCCTCCTTGTTGAGGATGTCAATGACTGTCTTCTGGACAACTGTCTAGTCCGCAGTCTTCCCCCATGATTGTGTAGCTACTGAACCAGACTGTTGGACCATTTAAAGGCTTGGGAAGCCTTTGCAGGTGTTTTGTGTTGATTAGTGTGTGTGACACAATCTTCAACTTTTACCCAATATTCTAATTTTCTGAGACAAAATTTTCGGTTTTCGTTAACTTTTAGCCATAATCAACATTAAAAGAATAAAATGCTGGAAATAGATCTCTCGTGTAATGAATCTATATAATATAAGTTTCACTATGAATTACTGAAATTAACTTTTTGATTTTCTAGTGTGTGTGTGTGTGTGTGTGTGTGTGTGTCAAAATTTAAAGGCACAATCCTCTACCCTAAGGTTGCAATACCCATGAGGGCTACAACAATGTTCATCTAGATCTCAGGCGAGATCTAATAGTATTCAGACAAACTATCATACAGCTGTAATGAGTGAATTTGCGTGGCTGCAGTTCACACAGTAGAACATGAATTTCCAGAAATGTCCTTAAAAATAAATCCTTATTAATAAAAACCCTCCATAGAAGTTGTGCTCATGCTATCACTAGCGGGTGTCTTATGTAATTTAAATTGAGAGATTTGGTTTGCCTACCGGCAAGAAAGCCTTGTTTTCCAACTATCAGAATAGAAAATAATAAAGTGTTTATTAAGTTTTGCAACAAAGACAAACTACATATACATAAAAACAAGGTCCATTGCTGACTGCAATCAGCACAGTGCAGAGTATGAGGAGCCTAGAGCCAACGGCTGCAGCACGTTGCACCCAGCTCACAATTAGATTCTAGGAGTCACCAAGACTAGTATTTAAAATGAAAGTGGAAGGGGGGGCTTCCACTTTCATTTTAAATACTAGTCTTGCTGACTCCTAGAATAAAATTTTGAGCTTGTTTTTATGTATATGTAGTTTGTCTTTGTTGCAAAACTTAATAAATACTTTATTATTTTCTATTCTGATAGTTGGAAAACAGGGCTTTCTTGCCGGTAGGCAAACCAAATCTCTCAATTTAAATACATGCCCACCAACTATAAGGGTCCTCCCTTTGTATGTATAGTCTTATGTAATTTACAGACTACATGCTGCTATAACGGCCTAATTGCGGTACCTAATACATTGCCTGTTTGTGTAACATTGCATATTATAGAAGTGATCAGAGGACTACAAGCAAAGTTTTTGTTGGACAGAATTTATTTTTCTCATTTAGGCCTCATGCTCACGGCCGTGCACATGGCTACGGTCGTGATTTTCAAGTCGGCCAACAGCGGACTATCCGTCGCGAGCCGCCCCCAAATCAAGGGCCATGCATATGGCCGCGGCCATTATTTTCAATGAGCCCGGATCGCAGAAGACTGCTCTAATAAGACGTTCCCGTCCTTTCTGTCATCCCCATTCGCCACCCCCCCCCCCACATGTGGTTTTAAAAAAGTTAATGTACCTCCGATATGGTACTATTGAAAAGTACAACCCGTCCCTCATGCAGCTATGTGGACAGAAACAAAAAAGGGTATGGCCCAAAAATAGCTGTATAACCTATCGCAGCCTGATAGAACGATTAAAATATACCTTTATTAAATTCATGACACTAAAACAGGCTCATTAGCCAATAACTTGAATAGGCAGGAGGTCAGAAAGGGGAGATGCGTCTTAGGGTAATAGGGAATGCGTCCACCCGCAGACTAGAATCTCACCTGGTTATGTAATACTACTCTGAGCACCTGCCACAAATTGATATCCCAAGGGCTTTTCCAGGGATAGAAAAAGATGGCTGCTTTCTTCCAAAAACTGTGCCACACATGTCCACGGTTGTTTGGTACTGTAGCACAGCCCCATTTGCTTCAAGAGAGCCGAGCTGCAGTACCAGACACAACCCATGGACAGGTGTCTCTGTTCCTAGACCAACAGTAACCTTTTTTGGTTTGTAATTTTGTTTTTTCTGTTTGTTTAATCTTGGTTAGGCTCTCTTCACACAGTTTTGCAGCCAGAAAAATCTGCTTCAAAAATTCCTTTAGGCTTTTTTTTTTTTTTTTCCACCTGCCTGCAAATTCTTGCCGCAACTTTCGGGGTTTTTTTTCTGCCTGCGGCCATTGAGTGCCGCGGAAAACGCTTTCTCTGCCTCCCATTGATGTCAATGGTAGGTCTAAGGCAGAACCGCGACAAGAAAAGAGCATGCTACTTTTGTTTTCCACAGCAGTTTAGCTGCTTGCGGTAAAAAAAAAAACGCCTCCACCTCCCATGGAAATCAAAAGGAGGCCTTTTTCCGCTGATTCCTATGCACTTTCCGCGTCAAAATCGGCGTAAAAAAACCTGAACTTGGCCTGTACATGTACCAAATGTACCAAATATTTGTAAATATGTCTGATCTTAAAGGGGTAAAAATCCCCAGTCATGAAGCAGTCCAAGCATAAAGTTCATAAAGGGAACCGGTCAGGTTATTTATGCTGCCCTCACTGATTTCAGCGTTTTGTCACTTTTGTCTGTCTGTGGAGTATCTTTTGTGTACTCGCAGTGAACGTTGCAGCCTGATGACGACAAGTAGTATATGCAAAAGTGCTTGACTCCAGTATAAACGACCTGACAGGTTTCCTTTTAATGTTTATTGCGTTTTATAGCCATCTGCTGAATATATATATCATGCAAGCAATCTTCTCCTGGTTATTTTGTGAAGGCTAAAAGCTGTGCTGCGCAGCTTCAACACTCGACTCCCAGTTTTTTCAGACAGTGAACGAGATATGAAGAAGGAGCTACTCACAACACATGAACAACTGCATCATCTGGATAATGCCATAAAACAGGTAAACAAACCGCGTTACTAATAGGCAGCACTGTATCCAAGTTAATTTACAGGTGTCGGGTTTGATTTCTTTTGCTTGTACACAGGTCAAATTGAAAATGGACTATCAAGATAATCAGATGGAAAAAGGAAAGAGCCCAAGAAAATCTAATCTAATTCTCAGTGACTACCAGCGGAAGAATATCCAGTCTGTATTAAAAGAACAGTAAGTATTAGCTGAGGAGTCCTTTCAGAATTTGTTGGGTCAGCAAACTTACTGTTAAAAATTCTAATTAATGTTTTCTATCAATCTCTTTTTTTTTTTTTTTTTTTTTTTTTTTTTTTTATTTGCTCATCATTGGACAGAAAAAAAAAACATGGTTTGTGTATTGCCAAACCTCTGTCCTTCTGTTTTCGTCTCTGACCTGTCAACTTAGAGCTGAAGACGACAGACTAACTTGTTGTTAGGGACTCGCTTACTGACACCCCATCTTAATGGCTGTAGTTATTGTATCGTAGCAACCTGTCTCAATACAAATGGTGAATTCACACTGCAAATTTTCTGTGCGGATTCCGCAATGAAAGGTCGACCACAATTTTACAGTAGCCTAAGGTCCTCTGCTCTAGTTCGCACAGTGCTGACCACATAAAAGGGAACCGCAGATAGGCCATGCCATTCTCTATCTTAGGATATTATGATTATATAAGGTATTATTAATCCGGTATAATAAACTTTGGTAGAGCGTAACAATTATTTTAATTACTTTGCTGCCTAGTCTTGGAGCCGTGGGAGGATTGGGGGAAGATGACTAGTGATGTTTTGCCTGCAGGGAGAGAAGTATTGTCTAATATTTGCACGCTTTTGTTTAACTGGTTGCCGACACAGGACGAGTATGCTCGTCCTGAGCTGCGAGCACTTCGCGCATTAGGACGAGCATACTCGTCCTGTGTGACAGCCATCTGTGCGCGCGATCGAGAGCGGGGCAACGGCTGTAATACACAGCCACGGCCCCGCTCTGACAGCGGAGAGAAGAGAAACATCTTCTCTCCGCCGTTAACCCTTTGAACGCCGCGATGAAAGCAGATTGCGGCGTTCAAAGAGGGGGGACTGCACATTGATCACGTCACAGAAAATAACTGACGCGATCAAAGCCCACAACTCATATGGCCAGACAGCCCAGGGTCCATTGAAGGACCCCAGGGCTGTCTGAACATATTTCCTGTTAGGGCATACTGAGGTATGCCCTAACAACTGCCTGTGTATAATCAGTAACAGGCTAATGTACTGGCATATAGATCTATGCCAGTACATTACAGTTACAAAATAAAAATCTAAATGAGAAATCCCTTTATGGGATTAAAAAAAAAAAGTTAAATGAATGTAAAAAAAAATTAATGATAAATAAATAAATAAAAAGTGAAAAAAATACACAAACACACATTTTTTTTTATAATAAACTTTTTAAAATAAGTCCCAAAACATGAAATAATATAGACATATTTGGTATCGCCACGACCGTAACAACCTGTACAACAAATGTATAACCTTTATGATCGGTGGATGGTGTAAAAAAAATAAATATTAAAACTGCAGCAGAACTGCTTTTTTTTTCTGCATTTTCGCCAAAATAAAAATGTATAGAAATGAAACGATAATGTATTTGTACCAAAAAATGGTACCTACATAAAGTACAACTCATCCCGCAAAAAACAAAGTCTCGTACAAAAAAAAAAAAGCGTTATGAGCGTCGGGATGCAAAGAGGGGAAATGTAAAAAAATTGCTCTGTCCTCAAGGCCAAAATTGGCCGTGTCCTTAAGGGGTTAAAAAGGTTTTCTACTTGAACATTTTTATGGCACATTAGACATATATTTAAAATGGGTATTGAGTGTACCTATAATCTCAGGTGCGTTTTTCAGAATAAGCAGTCGTGTGTACTGCAGTAACCTAGATATTTCTGACCACTCGTAAAACAAAGGGTCGGAGCAGTACTGTGGTTTATATACGCCAGATCGGGCCGGTGCTAGGCTTCGCAACAAGGAGTATATATATGAGGCAGAGCCTGAATAATTAGTGTTGCATATCAAGAAGCAATTATAAAACGATGTCAATTTTACAAACATTACATAGTGTATAGTGACATATAAAAAATTCATAATATTAAATAGGAGTTATAATATATTCGTTTTCAAATCTATATATAAACGATAACATAAAATACATTGTTTAAAGTGAATTAGTCATTCACAGTGTTAATTATTAAAATCAAAAAGCTGGCACTGACCAATCTAAATACAATTAGTATATCAGGACTCATGTATTCCACGTTCTCCGCTATTGGCGTTCTCAACGCTGAATAGCGCATGCCCGTAGGTGACTCACCAATTGGGTTAAACCAAACGTGATCGGCAGTCACCGTGGAAACAGAATGCAGGGGGGAGTGTCCCAAGAGCCACCTACGTAGGTAGACACCGTGTATGCGCATCACTAGTCTGTGTGTGCGCGTCAGTGCCATCTTAAAGAATGGAATGCCAGTATCGCAGTGGATTCAGTATGATTTAACTTATATAGTATAGATAATCGTCATATAAAGGGGCTAAATAGCAACTATGGGTAATCTGTACAGTAATCTAAATGGGGGCAAATACGGTCCATCCACCATTAAGGTGAACAACGTCACACACAGTATCTATACATAGTACAGATCTCAATGCCTTACGTCCCTGGGTTCGAGGTGCATTCCCCATTATACATAAGCGAACATCTCGTCCTAGGTATCCACTACGCCTCCAAGTGGATATATCATCCACAGGGGGACATATAGTCAAGACCACTCCGGGATCAAATGGCAAAGGAGGAGAGACAACAATGTCATTCATATACTTTATAGCAGTCCTGTATCACTCACATTGAAATAAGTGTGAAAAAGTCACCGAGCCCACATGAAAACATGCATGACCCTAGGGTCTTTCAAAAACTAACCGATCCATATTCTAGATATGAATATTAATATCGGGCAAATGGGAAGAATCATTCTTATATTATCATTGCTACATCATGATCCGAAGTGTCCACTTGAGCACAAAGTATGGTAGAAAAAAAAATAAATATATATTTTTAAAAATAAACTACTTTATACAGAAAAATACATGTGTAAGAAAGCATATGCCAAAAAACATGAGTCCAGGGTTTCTTATTTCAGCTGGTGAGAGTCCAGTCACGATATCCAAGTATCAATCCAGTTGAAGATAAGAGAAAAAAAGTTAAATAAAATGTTGGTTAATGGAATAAAAATGTATGAGTTTCACGGCAATGCTAGGCGACCTAAAAAGAACAAACTAAGGAAACAACCTCTGGCAAGGGGATTAAATCTAATGTCCCATGGCAATCGTAGCTATATAAGAGAGAAAAAAAGGGATCCATAGGACCATCCAAACAAGAAACCAATCCTATTATTTCTATTTATAAACGTTAAGAGGATAATCTACATTTAGACCGTTTTGGGTGTAAAGAATTAAATTTACTAATCCATTGTAGTTCTCATTGTTTTAAAACCAGTTTCCTATTGCCACCCCGTTTCAATGAGAGAACACCATCTATGCTGGTGAATTTAATCTGTTGGACCTGATGTCCAGCCACCATAAAATGTAGTGCTACAGGCAATTCCTGTTTTTTGGTTCGTATACTAAACTTATGATGGTTTCATCTCAAGCAGCACTCAGTCGTCGTTTCACCCGCGTAGATCAAATTGCATGGGCACTGTAACACTTATATCACAGTCCATTTTGCATGTATAAAAGGCGTTTACCTTAAAGGACTTGAGTCTTAGGCCTCATTCACACAAACGTGTTAAACATCCGTGTGACGGGCGTTGAAACAACGGCCGTCACATGGACAGATATATTTCAATGGCCGTTGATTCAACGGACCGTATGAAGGGTCCGTGGAAAAATAGGACATGTCATATTTTTTCACGTATCACTCTAGTCTATGGGGGATGGATCATATCGCATCCCGCAGTGCAGAGCACCGATGCACCACGGATGTGTGAATCTAGCCTGAGGATGTGTGTTTCTGTATATATATCACCTCTTATCATTAATGAACAGTTCGCACAGGACAAGCAAGGTAAACATCCCCTGACCAATCTGTCGCTTACATTACGAGCTCTTCTGTATGAGGTTAATGGGAGAGAACCAATTTCCACAATCTTATCATAAGTTGCCCAGAACATGCCAGTGTCTTTTAATGATGTGGTATTTCTAACCACAATGCTACCTGTATGATGCACTCAAATAATTAGAGATGGAGCATGAAGAGAGGGAAAACTAGGGTCGTTTTCCCTGAGTCCTGTTTTAGTAGGGGCTAGCACTATATGGGCAAAAGTATTGGGGTGCATACACATTACACCTACAGGAGCTTTTATGACCTCTCAAGAGGGATCACAAAGGATGCAAGAGGTTCCTGATCAATGTTTTTTTGGTGACCTCCATAATGTGATTTTCTTGAGACATGAGAACTGGCCGCCTTTCTGCAGACCCCACCACAACAGAGCGTGTTCGGACATTGTACATGAAGACTGAGCAGTCCTGCTTTTGTGAGGAATTCTACAATCCCTGGCGAAAATGATGGAATCGCCACAATTGGAGGATGTTCACCCAGGTTTTTACTTAGCTGAGCTATTATCTGTCATTTGTGTATTTACTACAATCTTACGAAACACCTCAAACAAATGAAATTACATTATGTTAACCACTTAGTGACCAGCCCATTTTAGGCCTTAATGACCAAGCTATTTTATTCGTTTTTCTATAGTCGCATTCAAAGAGCTATAACGTTTTTATTTTTTCGTCTACATAGCTGTATGAGGACTTGTTTTTTGCGGGATAAGTTGTACTTTTTAATAGCACCATTTTTGGGTACATATAATTTTTATATTAACTTTTATTAACCTTTTTGGGGGGGATTATAACAAAAACCTGAAATTCCGCCATTGTTCTATGCGTTTTTAAATTGACGCCGTTCACTGTGCGACGTAAATAACATGTTACCTTTTATTCTATGAGTCGGTACGATTACGGCGATACCACATATGTAGAGGTTTTTTTTATGTTTTACGACTTTTGCACAATAAAAACACTTTTGAACTAAAATTATTTGTTTTTGCATAGTCTCTTTCCAAGAGCTGTATTTTTTTTATTTTTCCATCAATGTAGTGATTTTTTGGGCTTGTTTTCTGCGGGACAAGACGTAGTTTTGAATGGTACTGTTTTGGGGTGCATGGGACTTGAGTCATTTTTATTATGACTTTTTTGGGGGGCAATGGAAAAAATTGCAGTTTCGCCATGGTTTTTTGCGGTTTTTTTTACGGTGTTCACCTTGCGGTTTAAATGACATATTAACTTTATTAATGGAGTCATTACGGTCGCGGCGATACCACATATGTGTACTTTTTTTTTTTTTTACACTTTTACTAAATAAAACCACTTTTTATGGAAAAAAATGTTTTTTGTTTTTTTTTTACTGTACTTTTTATTAATAATCTATTTCACTTTGATTACTTTTATTAGTCCCACTAGGGGACTTTACTGTGCGATCTTCCGATCGCTGCTATAATGCTTTGGTATACTTCGTATACCAGAGCATTATTGCCTGTCAGTGTAAATCTGACAGGCAATCTGTTAGGACGTGCCTCCGGCGCGTCCTAACAGGCATATGTCCAGGGCAGACCTGGGGGCTTTTATCAAGCCCCCGGCTGCCATGACACCCCCATCGGAGACCCGCGATTGCATTCGCGGGCCGCCGATGGGTGACAGAGGGAGCTCACTCCCTTTGTAAACAAAGTTAAATGCCGCGGTCGCTATTGACGGCGGCATTTAACGGGTTAAACGGCCGCGATCGACGTAAACTTTGATCGCGGGCGTTGGAGCAGGAGCTCAGCTGTCATCAGACAGCAGAGCCCCCGCTCCTGCCTGCACAGGAGACCCGTGCAGGACTTAGACTAGGCTGACGTGAAAAGGCGTCAGCCTAGCCTAAAGCCCATTAGTGACCGATGTAAAAAGGCGTATTGGTGGTCACTAAGGGGTTAAATAATGGCATTTTGTTTTTGTTTTTTTAATCTCAAGTAGAGGGAAAAAAAATTATGGAATACTCAAACAAAAAATTCAGATAGTCACGTGTAATGCAGTTGCTGCCTGTTCTATAGCTGAATGCAAAGTTCTGCAGAATTCAGTGCTAAAATCTCCCAGGATGCCTTGCAGACTGTCCTTACAGGGCTTGTGCTGATGGTTTGCATTTTGGGAATCAGTTGACTTTTTCCTACAATAGTTTTCAATGGCAACCAGCAGAATTCTGAATGCAGCTCTGGATTACAGACACTAAGGGTATGTGCACATGATATCGACAATTACGGCTGAAATTACGGAGCTGTTTTCAGGAGAAAACGGCTCCTGCATTTCAGGCGTAATTGCTCGTACTCGTGTTTTGCGAGGCGTCAATTACGGTCGTAATCTGGAGCTGTTCTTCATTGGATTCAATGAAAAACTGCTCCAATTACGTCCCAAGAAGTGTCCTGCACTTCTTTGACGAGGCTGTCATTTTACGCGCTGTCTTTTGGCAGCGACGCGTAAATTTACAGGTCGTCTGCACAGTACATCGGAAAACCCATTGAAATGAATGGGCAGATGTTTGCCGACGTATTGGAGCCGTGTTTTCAGGCGTAATTCGAGGCGTAAAACGCCTCGTTTACACCTGAAAATAGGTCGTGTGAACCCAGCCTTACTCTGGATGAGTAATGCAGATTATTTACAAGTTTACTCCACTTTTTACTTGAATGTATATTAATGACTTAAAATAGTGCTCAAAGGTGAATATATCCTTTTCATTTCTTTATTCCATTTATGTTCTTACGGTTTTTTTTGTTTTTTTATAGGGCTGAACATATTCAAGAAATGGTGAAACAAATAAATGATGTCCGAAACCATGTGAACTTTTAACACCAAGGATTTCCTATATTCTATTTAAACCTGAGGCTTTCCTTTATTAAGAAGGTGGCAGTCAGAAAATATATGGACTACAAGTTTGTGGATTTCTGGATTCCATTATTGTACATATTACTCTTTAAATTTATTGAATTCTCTCAATTTTAAAACATCTGTTTCTGGTGACAGGACTTTGTACAAAAAAACAACTTGGAATGTATTTTTTTTCTTTTGTCTAGCTTTTCTAATACAAAACTTTAAATAGTTATTGGCTAAAGTAAGCAAGTGTTTTGTCTACTTTTAATGCTGCGCTACTACAATCTCTAATAGATTGTGTGCATTTTATTACAATAAGGTCTTGGGCTAAGTGTGCGGAAGTTTAACCCCTTGCCACTGCAGCCAGGTTTGACCTTCCTGACAACCTTATTTTTCAAACCTGACGTGCCACTATATGTGGTAATCCCTTTGGAATGTAGGGAAAATTTGTAAAAATTATGATTTTTCTAAATTTAAATGTATCTGCTTGTATGAGCGTAATACCACACAATAGTGCTATTTAAAATTTCCCATATGTCTACTTTTATGTTGGCATCATTTTTTAAAAAACCTCTTTTTCTTTGACATTACAAGGCTTATAAGTTTACCAACAATAAGTAAAAAAAATAAAATTCAGTTCTGAAGTAGCTTTGGGGGGCCAATATATTAGAAACCCCCATGAATTACCCTATTTTATAACTGAACCCCATAGTATTTTAAACAGCATTTAGACAATTTCAAGTTACAGCAAAGTGTAAGTGAAGTTTTCCTTTTTTTTTTTTTCTTTTTTTTTTTTTTTTTTCCAGCAATTTAAAATTTTTATAAAGTTTCTGTAACACAGCTAGTGTTGACAGAGAAATACAATATGTATTTCCCAGTTTCTTAGAAATATCCCACGTGTGGCAATGGACTGAAGCACCTGCCTCAAAAGCAAAGGCGCACCTAGTGGATTTTGTAGCCTTCTTTTAATTAGATTACATTTTAGGCACCATGTCAGGTTAAATGAGTGATACAATTAATAATCCATGGTTGTGTGATATACTCTTGACGCAATCCTTTATATACAGGCCAGGTTTTTCAGGGCAGGTGTTGCACTGATAACATTTATCTCTTCTTCTCCCCTGTTTGTAACTCTCTTCACACCTTATTCGTGTCCTTTCCTCCTCTCCAGTGGATGGGGTTTCGCTGGAAAAGTGTTGCCCTAGTATAATATGTGGACCATCGCTTCTAAAAGTATTGGGGCCCCTTCCTGGTTCCCTGATACAATGGCCTTGATAATCACCGGTTGAAACTGAAGGAATGTCCGTGTTCGGCCTGCATAATGGCATAGCCTAATACAATGCCTTTTTTACAATGTGCATGGCCAGCTTTTGGTACCACACCTTAATTTTCTGTAAGGCTTCAGTACTTGGGAGGGGTTGATCTCTCTGATCATGTACTTATTATAGCCCAGGATGCAATCTAGCTTGGGGTTTATTGTAGTGGTACCTTGGACTGGGACAGCGATGCTGCCATTACTGTGGATTGGTCAACCTAAGGATATCCCTTTTGTCCTTATACTTTTTTTTATTTTTTGTTACATTTTTTATTTTCTGCAAATTATACAAAACCATACAACAAATAAGAGCACGCAGGCTCAAACCTATTA
Source organism: Rhinoderma darwinii (assembly GCF_050947455.1). NCBI lineage: Eukaryota > Metazoa > Chordata > Amphibia > Anura > Rhinodermatidae > Rhinoderma > Rhinoderma darwinii. The sequence goes on from NC_134688.1 coordinate 220,580,807, forward strand.
AACAGTATTACCACAAAGTGTAATATAACAAATAAAGAGATTGCACATTCGTTTGTATCAAAATTTTTTAAAAAATAAGAATATTCATGAAGCCGTAATAAGGAAAAAGGGGAACCAACCCCTCCCACCTTCTCAGGAAGAGATAATCCTAGTTTAGTTTGGTAAGAAATTCAGCTGTCCCGCAAATGCAGACGACCCAGCTTACCTTTTAAGACTTCCAACAAGTACCATTTGGTGAGTGTGAAGGGAGACACCGCCTGTTTAAGTTCCGATTCAGTTAAATGCCGTATCATGAATGCCTTCCATTTTATGAAAAATCTTTTAGTGCGTTTGGTTTTCATACGTTCCGCATCTAATCGTTCTATGTGTAAACATTGCTTTAGTTGGTTCACTACATTTTGCATAGTTGGTATTGTTGATACTAGGGCTGCACGGTGCATCGAAACTTCGATACTGGTTCGATACTGTGCATCCCTAAACGGTTCGATACCGCTATTTCCTGTATTTCGATACTGAGCTGCACAGCTCAGTATAGTAATACATGAATGTATGGGAGCGCGGCTGCGGCTGTGTAATTCAGCCACAGCCCCGCTCCTGAGTCAGAAGTGCGTGGGGTCAGGATGATGTGATTCGGCCGGCGCTGCACTAATGAGCGGCGGCACTAGAGACAGAACATGGCGGGCGCACTGCAAAACACCCCCATGTTCTGTCTTCAGTGCCTGGACCGCCGCTCATTAGTGCAGCGCCGGCCGCACCTCCTCATGCTGACCGTGTGTGCACTTCCTGTCAGGAGCGGGGCAATGGCTGTATTACACAGCCGCAGCCCCGCTCTATAACGGCGGAGATCTGAGAAACCTCATCTCCGCCGTTATTCCCGTGAATGCTGCGATCACTGCTGACTGCAGCATTCAGGGGAAAGTGAGAAGGGGGATGCCCCTGGATCGCGTCACAGGGAATTCCTGTGACGCGATCGAGGGCCATACCATATATGGGCAGACAGCCCAGGGTCGTCTTACCCAAGTATGTCCTAACAACATGAAATATGGTATGTCCTAACAACTGCCTGTGTTCTATCCGTCCACAGGCTCAAGTACTGGCACATATCTTATATATGGCAGTACATTAAAGTTTAAAAACAAAGTATTGTTAAATTTTAAAAAAAATACACATTCACCTTTTTTACAATAAACATTAAAATAAGTCTCAATACATAAAATATTCACACATTCAGTGATGGCGCGCACAACAATTTTTTGCATCATTTATGATGTGTGCGCTGTAAAAAAAGAAATACAGCTTTCTATCACTTATTAATGTGAGGTGCGATGAATTTAACCTCCATGTTCCTCACATTAGTAATTAACCCCATCATCTACCTCACACATTAACCCATTATGACTGAGAAACATGATGAGATTAATTACTATTAATGTGAGGTGCGTTCAAAATTCATCACACGTCGCGCCTCACCTCAGAAAACGGAAGAATTTTTTTTTTAATTACTGTTGGCAAAAGTATCGATCGCAATACTAAACCAAGTATCGGTATCGAAGTCCAAATTCTGGTATCGTGACATCCCTAGTTGATACCAACCATTGTTGTAGCAGTAGCTGTTTAACTACCAAACAGATCAGGTGAAACAGTTGGGGCAGGTGCCTCCCTTCCGCTCTGCCACCATCCGTCTCCTCCTCCCAATAGTGAAAAAGGAAAAGGACATGCGACATTGGCAGGGTCAATCCCCATAGTGTATCCATCATGTCACGGACCTGAGACCACAAGGGCTGAATTGCCGAGCACTGCCATAAACCATGGAACAGATCTGTTTTTTGGACATGACATTTAGGACAGGCCACCAGGCGGTCAGGCATAGCAGTGCTCGGCGGTATATTAAAACTTAAGATTGCCCTGTGCATTATGCGAAACTGAGTATCTCTCCACACCTCATCACATGTTTCCGAACTGAACCCCATCCTATCAGAATTTTGTCCCTGAGGTCCCCGTCTCCTAATTGTTCTTCCCATTTTATAAAAAATTGTTCCGGCGGAGTAACAATCAAACTATCCCTAATTTTGCAGTAGATATGTGATACAGGCAGCATTCCCGTATGTTGAAAAATTGCTTTATCCATTTTATTTGCGATCACCTCTCGACCCACCTCCCTTAGCGCATTCCTAAAGAAATGCTGGACCTGAGCATATTGGATACTTTGGAAAGGTCTCAGCCCAAATTTGTCTATTAATTCTTGACCCGTAAGCCATCTCGGATCCGTGTCATGGAGTAGATGTTCCACCCTTAGAATGCCCCTCGCCCTCCATTCTGCAAAAAGACTACTCTGTCTTCCTTGAGCGAATTCCGGATGATTCCATAGGGGAAGATATTTGGAAACGCAAAGATAAACCATAACTTCGTCTCATCGCCCTCCACGTCATGAAAGTATCTCTACAGAGCACCGATTGCTTTATGTACCCAGGCATGGCTGATAGGGACGAATGTAGGAGTGTGCAGAGGTCCCATGGGGCACAAAAATGTGATTCAAGCGTGTGATCTGAATGATAACTAGTAGACGCCACCCAGTCTATAACATGTCTTGCTAGACAGGCCAAATTGTACCCCCGTATGTTAGGTAAGTTAATACCCCCCCCTCTCCTTAGTGGCCATGAGCTTGTCTATACGGATTCGAGGCCTCCTCCCTTTCCATAGAAAGTGACCAAAAGCCGACTGTAGTCTTGAGACATCTGTATGCTTTAAAAGAAGTGGCAGGGTTTGTAAAGGGTACAATAGCTTCGAGAAGCTCATCATCTTAAGAAGGTGATTCCTACCCAATAGAGAGAGTGGTAAACCATGCCACCTTTTCAAGTCATGTAAGATCTTCGTAAATAAGGGGAGATAATTCAAACGATAAAGGGAGTCGGCTGTGCGCCCAATATGAATCTCCAAGTATTTGATGGATCGTTTGGCCACTGGAATATTGTGCAACTGAGTGGGTAACCCCCCCCCCCCGTGGATCTGTGGTGCCCAAAAACAGAGCCTCACATTTTGACACATTCAGTTTGAATCCCGAAAAAACGCCAAAATCCGATATGACCTCCAGTACTTTGGGCAGCTCTGTATCCGGGTGAGCCATAAATAAGAGGATATTGTCCGCAAAAAGAGCCAGCTTCAGAGTCGCCCCTCCGATCGAAATACCCTGAAAGGTCCGGTCTGTATCCAAGGACCGGGCGAAGGGCTCTAAAGCCAGGTCAAATAGTAAAGGGGACAACGGACATCCCTGTCTCGTCCCCTTTAGCAAAGGAAAGGACGGGGAGATAAATCCAGGCGTGTGTGTACACGCTTTAGGTTGTGTGTAAAGAACTCTCAGAAATCATCTAAAAGCCCCCTGAAAGCCCATGACATCCAGCACCTGACCCAACCACCCCCATCTCAAATTGTCAAATGCCTTTTCTGCATCTAGGGAGATCAGGGCAGGCGGTTCTCCCCCTCGGCCATCTCCAACCTTATCCATTGCCAATAAAACTCTTCGGATGTTCGTTACAGCTGAACGGCCCTTTACGAAACCCACCTGTGATGGGCCTATCAGTGAGGGCAATATCAAAGCCAAACGGTTGGCCATGAGCTTAGCCAATATCTTGAGGTCCTGATCGATCAGCGAAATCGGCCGGTAAGAGGAGGGACATTGAAGATCTCGACCCTCTTTAGGTATTAACTTGATGTAGGCTAGATTAGTTCGGAAAGCCCGATCCTGTCCTGACAATACGTTGTTAAACAGGTTAGTCAAGATGGGCGCCACTTGTGTCCCCACAACCTTATAAAATTCACCTGGGTATCCATCAGGCCCAGGAGACTTGCCTGAGGGCAAGGCCATAATTACACTTCGCACCTCCTCCGCGGTTATCGGCGTGTTAAGCGCTTGTAATTGTTCCTCAGAAATTTGAGGTAAAGAGAGGTTTTGCAAAAAGGTCTCGCCCTCCGGCAGCTCCCCCGGGTCGTCCCGGTACAGCGAAGCATAATTATTCCCCAGTGATGTGTTAATGGACTTTGGGTCTTCTGTAACCCTGCCTCCCGGGGATCTCAGGCGTTGGATACAGTGAAAAGGTCTCTTTCCCCTAGCCAGGTTTGCTAACTATTTCCCAGGTTTATCTCCAAAACGTCTATAGCCTACTTCCTGTTGGGTCCTAATGAAATCCTCCCGACGCTCAGCCCATGTATCAAATTCTCCCCTGGCTGATATCCATAAGGCTTTAGAGAGTGGGTTCTGCTTTACTAGAAAATCGGTATATGCCTGTCTCAATGCTGCACTAGTCTTCTCGTATTGTGACCGTACCACCTTTTTAAGTTTACTAACGTGCTATAATGCGTCCCCTCAAAACTGCTTTTGCCGTGTTCCAAAATAGCTGAGGATCGGATACATGTTGCTCATTCGTAGCCCCGTATTTAAACCACCAACCCTTCAGAAGCGTCAGGAAACTTTCATCTTTGGCCAAAAAGGATGGAAAGTGCCACAAATAAGCGTCTCCCTTAGGATGAGTATCAAGCAGGTCTATTAAGACAGGTGCGTGATCTGAAATAACTAGGTCTGTAATTGAGACCTCTTTGACCTTGGTAATTAATGCCCGACTAAGTAATACATAGTCAATACGCGACCAAGAAGAGTGGGGGTGAGAAAAATTAGTATACTCCTGGTCACCAGGATGAACATGTCTCCAACCATCAATCAATGATGCAACCGACAAAAGACCCGCCAAATTAGAGCCCGCGACAGGGGTCGTCAGATCTGTAGCTAGTCTGGACGATCTATCCTCCTGCTGCGACACTACCCCAAATCCCCTCCCACCACTATTTCCGGGGATGAATCAAGGAGTAAGGTGGCCCGAAATTTATCATAAAAGGGTTTCTGTGAGCTATTCAGAACATACACAATATATAACCTCATCGCACCCTGAGGACTGTTGAGTTGGAGGCGTACCATCCTGCCTTCGTCATCTGCAACTACATCAGTGACTATGAGGAAATGCCCTACGAATCGGTACTAAAACCCCTACTTTCCGCTCCACTGCAGGGGACCCATATACCTCCCCAACCCATAATTTGAGCATGCGCGGGAAATCTTCTTTAAGGAGATGGGTCTCCTGCAGTAGGGCGACATCTACCCGAAGTCTTTTCAAATGGCGCAAGACCATCATACGTTTGGCTGGGGACCTAAGCCCTTTAACATTCCAAGTTACGATTTTCATGTCACAGGTGTACTATGAATATGAGCAACTGGATAGATCATTAATACGCGGGCGTTAATCCCTATTGAGGGGCCAAGATGGTGACAGCTAAAATATATCTCCCGAGTGAGTAACTGCAGCCTAAGAGTGCAACAGTAAATTCCAATGGGAACTAATGCAGTAAAAGGCACATTAAACAAAGTGCAACAGTGCATAGAAACAAGTAACAAGTATATCCAACAATATATGTCTAGGACTCCCATTATTCTGGTACTTAACGTTACACATCTACTCCCCTCCCTATTGTACGGTTAAGAACAAGGGAGAACGACCTCAGAGGGCAAACCCCAAGACCTGACTTTTTGGGAGACCAGACTAATACCCTTCCCTCCCGCAGCAGTGTAACCCATATTGACAATTAACTAGGTATACTCAAGTAAGTCCCAGTGTTGCGACACGAGACCATCCCGCTCAGGTACAGTCCTCAGTCTGGCAGTCGCAATCCGCTTTGACGTCCTCGGTGTGTAGTGCGCTGTGCCTTCGGACTAGATGGGGACCCCTTTGCTTCGGTCAAAGAAGGAGAGCTTCGCGTCGACAAGGGTGGCCTGCGTCTAGGTGAAGAGATGGATGCCCCTGCCTCCGAGATCACCGATGTAGTAGGCGAAGATTCAGAAGCTATGAATCGGTCCGCTACCGCCGGATCTCTGAACGTCTGGAAAGTTCCATCTGGGTGTTTAATGCGAAGAATAGCAGGATACAGGAGTTGAAATCGAATGTGCTTCCGAAACAGCAAGGAGCACGTGGCACTGAAAGCTCGTCGTTGTCTTGTCACATCTGCTGAGTAGTCTCCGAAGAGGAGTATACGTGCCCCTTGAAAGGTAAGTGGTTCCTTTCGGGTACGGGAAGGATGTCTTCTTTATCCACAAAATCCAAGTATCGCATTATGACTAGTCGGGGCCGCTCAGTATTGCCAACATTATGGTCAGAGGCAGGCAGTTTGGGTGCTCCACCCGTCGGATCCCTGATAAGCCCAGGGCCTGTGGTAAAACACACTCACACAGCTTTCTAAGAGCCTTAACTGGTATGGACTCCGGCAAACCGACCAGTCTCAAGTTGTTCCGGCGGGACCGATTTTCAAGGTCTTCAATGCGGTCGTAAAGCTGTTTAACGGTCTGATGCAGATCACTTGTCTGGGATACCACTGCAATCAACTCGTCCTCAGCATTAGAAATCCTCTGTTCAGCTTCGTTTATGCGGTCCTCATGCTGGGTAATGCTCTCTTGTAGGCGGTTTAAGGTGGATTGCACCATCGATACCAGAGTGCTGGACAGATCCGGAGCTATAAGGTCGGCCACTGCTTTAGCCAATAATTTGTAATCCAAAGTTTCTTGCAAGGTATGAAGTTGCGTGGGAGGAAGCTGAGTCGGCAAGTCAGCACTGTCCCGTCTCTCCTCTAACGGCGCCATCTTGGGCGGCTGTTCCTCCATAGCGTCGTCCCCCATGCCTTCCAAATCCGGTTTTCTGCTGCTCCTCAGCAAGTAACGCTCCATATAGGTAACGCCAGTCGTTTAGATGTTAGGTCTTCTCCACCCCAGTGTATCTTGAGGAGAGATTTGTAAGAGCAAACCGCTTTGTTAGGTCTGGAGGAGCGGGAGCAATGTTACACGCGTCTTCACATACCAGCACCGGAACCGGAAGTCCGTCCTTATACTTTACCAACAACATTTTCTCGCTGTTTAGTGTCCTGCTATCACCCTTTCTTAGGCTGGGGTTCCCATGGGTCGGACACGCTGGAGGTTGCCTGTGTTCTGCCTTTTTCTTTTATTTTTTCCCATTGTATACAGAAATGTTACATGCACGTGTAGAAGAGAAGAAAGAGAAAAGATGAAAACGTAGATTTTTTATTTTCATTTATTTTTTATTATTTTTTTACACACTGGAAAAAAAAATGTATAGCTAAAACTTCCTGAAATATATATATTTTTTTACTACAAAACTGACATCTTTACCTTTTATGACCGCTATTTTAATGTCCTATCTAATGCAGGTACTAGCTAAACCTAATCAGAGTAGCGGAGCTTTCGGTTTGTTGATTTGGTTTAGTAGCTAGTACCTTCATAGGTAGAATGTTAGAGTAGCAGAGGTTTAGGTTGGCTAATGTCCTACCAATGCAGCACCGAACAGGTTTTTGTTTTTTTTATATATCGCCGAAAAAGACCAGTGTCAACAAATTTCAACTGAGCCTGGTTATTGACTCTGCACTCAGTGGCTGCATGGCGCACATGGGAAAATGGTTCAGTAAGAATAGGCCCAAAAAGAACCTGCGCCAAACATTTAGTACAGATGTTGATCAGTGATGGTAGTCGGTGATCAGTGCTTGGCAGCTGCAGAGTGCACACAGTAAAATGGTGTGGGTATAAAAATAAAGAAGCGTCAAATTACCACAGATGCGAACGGTGATCAGTATTCAGTGGCCGAAGGGTGCACAGAGGGAGATGGTGCAGACTGGGATGGAAATTTAGGGACAAATCAATAGTGCTGCTGCTAAAAAAATAAATATAATAATCAGCAGCAAAGTTGATGATGATCACCAGTGCAGAGGGCCTCAACGCAGGTTAGTATGGAACGGAGTAGTTATGCACCAGCTCTACTCACCGGTCCAAACTAGAATGAGGCGGGCCGAGCTGGTGCGGCTTGAAACGCCCACCATGGCTGCGATTGGTCTGTCTATACAGACCGACCAATCACAGCGGTCGTGTAGGTGCTTTCCATGATGTATACTTGCGACATATGTCAGAAAGGGATCAAAGATGCATTCACTCAATTTAAGTTATTCAGTGGTCTGCCACTTCTGGCTCTCCATCTGTTGTGAAACTTCAAGTCTTGGTGTACCATACCACACTAAATTCCAGCGTGGTACTGTAATAGGATGTCACTGTTGTAACAAGTCGGTTTATGAAATTTCTTCCCTCCTAGATATTCCATGATCAATTGTGAGGGGTATTATTGCAAAGTGGAAGTGTTTAGGAACAATAGCAACTAAGCAATGAAGTGGCCATTGCTCTGCTGACTCAGTAACTGCAAAGTTCCAAGCCTCCTCTGGCATTAATATCTGCACAAATAATGTACCCCAGGAGCTTCATGACATGGGTTACTATGGCCGAACAGCTGCATGCAAGTCTTACATCACCAAGCACGATAGCAAGTGTCAGATGGAGTGATATAAAGCACGCCGCCACTGCACTCGAGCAGTGGAAATGTGTTCTGTAGAGTGACGAATGAGGCTACATGCGAATGACGGTGCTTTTTGCTTTCGCAATTTATTTCCATTTTTGTAGATAAATTGCGTACCCATTTGATTTCATGGCCCCATGGTTTACACGGGTACGTTGGGGCTGCAAATTCAGAGCGCAAAAACTCAGGGCATTTTACGGTCTGGATTTGCGGATTTACCAATACTGGTGAATTGTTGAGTTCTGATGACACACAGATTCACAACATAGGTTGTTTTGCAGTCTAATGGACCGCAACAGACCTGTGGTTTTGCGGACCGCAAAACCAATGCGGTAGTGTGCATGAGGCCTTACGCTTCTCTATCGGACAATCCGATGGACGAGTCTTGGTTTAATGAATTCCAGGAGAACGTTACCTGCCTGACGGCATTGTGCCAACTAAAGTTTGATGGAGGAAAGATAATGTTATGGGGTGGTTTTTCAGGGGTTGGCCTAGGCCACCTAGTTCCAGTGAAGGTAAGTCTTAATGCTTCAGCATTCTACGACATTTTGGACTATTTTATGCCTCTAACTTTGTGGAAACAGTTTGGGGAAGGCCCTTTTCTGTTCGATCATGACTGTGCCCCATTGCACAAAGCAAGATCCATAAAGGCATTGTTGGGTGAGTTTGGTGTGGAAGTACTTGACTGGCCCGCACAGAGCCTTGACCTCAACCCCATCGAACACCTTTGGGGCGAACTAGAACAGAGATTGCGAGCCAGGCACTCTCGTCCAACATCAGCGGCTGACCTCACAAATGTTGTTCTGCATGAATGGGCAAAAATCTTGTAGAAAGCCTTCCTAGAAGAGTGGAAGCTGGGTTTTTTTTAAGGCAAAAGGGACAACCCCATATTAATGCCTATGGATTTAGAATGGGATGTCAGGAAAGCTTCTGTAGGTGTCCCAAAACTTTTGTTTATCTGAACAGCATCAAAAGGTTTTTCATAGCCCCAAAGTGAATAATTTCTGTCTGACTGCAGCCAGCATTAGGCCCTGTTCACGCAGAGTTTTTTTTTTTATGCGGAAACCTCCTCGGAATCAGCCCCCAAAAAGTTTTTTGTTTTTTTTCCCTCACACGCAAGAAAAAAAAGCGACATGCTCTTTCTGAAATTAATGGGAGGCAGAGAAAGCGGTTTTTGCCTGTGGCGCTCAATGGCCGCAGCTGAAAAACGTAGCTAAAACCGCAGCGAGAAATTGCAGGCCGGTCAAAATCAGATTTTTTTTTCTGCCTGCAAAATACTCAGTATGAACAGGGCCTTATAGGGAGCTTTCAATAGGTATTAGATAAATAGATTGTTCTGGCCCTTTTTTGGCAAAGACTCACTTTGATGCACCGAAATGGGCAGGAGAGCACCAATCCTAGTCTGACTATCCCAAATTGCTTTTAGGGGCCTCTGTACGGAAGAGTCAAAGATGAGATGGTTCCTTTGCTACAGCTTGAATAAGAGCAAAACCATGTACCTTTTATATAGTTAAAAGTATGTGGACACCCTCCTAATTATAGAATTCTGGTGTTTCAGCCACGCGTGTTGCAAACCGGTACCTAAAATCAAGCACACAGCCATGCAATCGCTATAGACAAATATTGCTAGTAGTATGGGTCGTACTGAAGAGTTTAGTAGCTTCAAGGGTAACTAAACCTTCAGCAAACTTCTGACATGTCATAGTGAGATGTCAGAAGTTTTGATCGGGGGGGGGGGGGGGGGTCCGAGCACTGGGAACCCCACCGATCGCTAAAACTAAGGGGCGGATGAGCGCTGAGCTGCTTCATTTCTGATTGCCTTTTTTTTTTTTTTCAGAAAAGCTGATGTAGTGGTGTACGGGCTCATAGACTTCCTATTGAGCCGTACACCGCTACATCGGCTTTCCGAGAAAAGTGCTTGACACCCACTGATCAAAACTTCTGACGTATCATGACATGTCAGAAGTTTGTTGAATGTTTAATTACCCTTTAAGTTTGAAATTTCTGATCTGCCCTGGTCAACTGTAAGTGCTATTATTGGGAAGTGGAAGTGTCTAGGAGTAACACAGCTCGGCCACAAAGCAGTAGACCATACAAGAGTGTGGCTGCCAAGTGCTGAAATGCGTAGTGCATAAAAATTGCCTATCTGCTAAATCACTTACTATAGCCTCTGGAAGTCAAATCAGAGCAAGAACTATGGGTTGGGTGATTTATGAAGTGGGTTTCCATAATCGAGCAGCTAGACACAATCCTAAGATCTTAATGCGAAATGTCAGCAGTGTTTCTTAACGTTCATAAGCCATATACGCCCTGCTCAAACAAATGACATATAAATATTTTTAAAGCTATGATCATACACTATGCTTCCCATAAAAGTAAAGCATGAGCACAGTGCAAGTGCCCCCTAGACCAGGGGTCAGCAACCTTTAGCACTCCAGCTGTTGTGAAACTACAACTCCCAGGATGTCATGCCAAAGGCTTTCAGGGATTTCTGGGAATTGTAGTTTCACAACAACTCCGTGTCGAATGTTACGGACCCCTGACCTAGAAACATGGCATGTACCAACTGGGGTACCAAAGGTTAAGAACCTAAGGTGCATAGCATGCTGCCACTGGATTTCAGATTAGTGGAAGCATGTTCTTTGGTGTGATGAATCACGTTTTGATATGGCAGTCTGATGGACGAATCTAAGGCCCCATGCACACGACCGTAGATTTCATCCGTAATTACGGACTATAATTGCGGACCCATTCATCTCTATGGCCGACGGACACCAACCCGTATATGTAAAACCTGTATAAAGGTGTCCGGGCCGTAGAAAGCGTCAGTAAAAAAATAGGACATGTCCTATTTTTTATTTTGTGGACCGTGCTCCCATACTTTATAATGGGAGCACGGTCTGCAAATGTGGATGACTGTCCGTGGCCGGCCATGCCTGTGATTATGGGCACGGTCGTGTGCATGGGGCCTTAGTTTGGTGGATGCCAGGAGAGCGCTGCCTCCCGGAATGCATAGTGCCAGCTGTAAATTTGGTGGAAGAGGGATAATGGTCTGGGGCTGTTTTTCAGGGCTTGGGCCCTTATTTCCAGTGAAGGGTTATGTTAATGTTATAGCATTCAAAGACATTTTAGAAAATTTAATGTTTTGAATGAGGCCTTAACTGTTGCTACAAAGTTCAGACGAGTATTGTTCAATACCGAGCGCTGTCGGTGTGAAGAATGAAGAGCACACGGACTGAACACAGACGCAATTAAGTCAATGGACAAATTAACATGTCCGATTTTTCTGAAAATTGCAGCACGCAGTACTTTGATCTGATTCTCGCCCAATCAATGGGTCTGAAAAAATCGGACCGCACTCTGACAGCACACGCATGTTTTTGTTTTTTTAAACTCGTTTTATTGAAGGAGATACATAAACACCATGATAAAATACATTTCTGGGCCCCCGCACAGCGGACATGCCCAACATTAATACAAAAGTGCGTGTTACAATATCATGTCAGCAATGCATGCCATTACAATCAATCTCAAATTTAAACATGAATCAAACTAAAACATAGTATATAAACCTTTCACAATCGTTCATAGTGCACAATGTTCCATATTTTCTTAGAAGCAATAATATATCACCATATGCAGAAGACAGAGAGCCCTCAAATCCCGATTCCATCTAAGCGACCTAAGGTATCTATAATGTCTCAACCCATCTTAAACTCTACATTACCCAAGCAGATAGGAGAGGTAACCTCTTCCCCCCTTTTTTACAAAACACCTTGAGTGGGGACTGCTCTAAGAGCCCTAGATAAAGCATTGTTGGAGTAGGATGTGAGCTCAGAGTTACACCATTGATCCCACACCCGATGAAATTTATCAGGGCATCTTCTATTAACATAAACAATTCGTTCATAAGGTATCATAGAATTAATCAGTTCTATCCACATAGATTTAGTAGGAGTACGAGGATTCATCCACCTAATAGCGATAACCTTCCTAGCCATAAATAACGTCTCCCGAAGGCACGTACGTGTTGGATTAGGATACATCCCATCCTCCACCAATCCAAATAGGCAAACTCCTGGTTCCAGTCTAACTGGGACTTCCAATACCCTGGATAACAGGTCAGTAACTTCAGTCCAGAAAACTTGAAGTAAAGGACATTCCCATATCATGTGATGAAAATCAGCCGGTTCATAGCGACACCTGTGACATCTGGGATTAGGCCGTCTACCCATTTTATAAAGACGGACCGGGGTAAGATAACTCTGGTGTATGATGTAAAGCTGTATAAGCTTGTTGTTAATAGCAGTAGAAACAAATCTATGTGACTCTAATAGATCCATTCTGGAATCCTCATCTAGGGATGGGATCAAGGTCTGCCATCTGCCCATTGCTGGGAGAGCTGCTTTATTTGCCTTCGCATGTATAAGGTAAGAATAGATGGAGGAAATCAACCCCCCGGGGCCCTGTGATCTAATAACCCCAATCAAGGGGTAAGTGGAAATAGGTGTTTCTTTTCCCCTGTACTGAGTCAGCAGTGAATGGCGCAATTGTAAATACTTATAGAAAGCTCGTCTTGGAGCTTGATAGGTTTCCTCAACTTGAGTAAAGGACAGCATCACATTATTCACAAATAAATCTCCCACCGTATTCACCCCCAGTGTCGACCAAAATGTATCATCCTGTGAGGAGAATAACTGATCTAATGCTACATTCTGCCATAGGGGTGTTTCCGCTATTATTTGGTCCTCTCCTGAGATCTTAAGTGCTGCCGACCAGACATTGCGAGCAACCTTATGTATCGGTAAAGATTTCCTACTAAGGGGAAGTGAGGGTTCTAATACAGGCCAGAGTAGGAATATCCATATAGTTTGCCAGACATAGTTCCAATCCCTCTGGTGCCTCAGGTGACACCCAGGCAGCCATATACTTGAGCTGGCCCGCTAGATAGTATAAATATAAATCAGAGAGGGCCATTCCCCCTAAATCTCTGGGTCGTTGCAATTTTGCTAGATGTAACTTAGATCTAGAGGATCCCCATATGAATTTAATTAGTTGCGATTCCATTTCCTGGAAAAATGACCTTGGGATATATACAAATATGTGTTGCAGAATATAAAGACATTTAGGCTGAACCACCATTTTGATAAGGTTAATACGTCCTGCTATGGATAGAGGCAGTCCCGACCAGATCTTAAATTTATCTCGAAACATCGGAATTAGGGGAGCAACATTTGCTTGTACCATGTCAGCGTCTAATCTCGTGATTTGAATTCCCAAATACTTAAATCTAGAAACCACCCACCAATGAACCCACCCTCACATTTCTGCGCGGGGAAAAGTACATCAGACACGACTTGCCCCAATTAATGGACAGTCCAGAAAAATCTCCAAACCTATCAATTATGGTCATTGCTACATCTAGGGACTCATCAGGAGATGACATAAATAGCAACAGGTCGTCAGCATATAGTGCCACTCGGTGTTCCGCAGAGTTTAGGGGTATGCCCCGGTATATCACATCAGATCTAAGTAGAATAGCTAAGGGTTCTACAGCGATTGCAAATAATAAAGGTGAAAGCGGACACACCTGTCTGGTACCACGAGCCAAATCAAAGTATGGAGAGAGCTGTCCGTTCTGGGATGTAGGTACAATAAGGAGACCCACTGACAAAACACAGGACCAAATCCAAACCTACGCAGAACATGGAGTAACTATGGCCATTCAATAGAGTCAAAGGCCTTTGCTGCATCCAAAGATGCCAAGGCCCAGTCCGCACCCTGTCGCGATGCAATCTGAGAAACAATTTGGACTCTGCGTAGGTTGTCTGACGTACTTCTCCCCTGTATAAACCCAGCTTGGTCAGGGTGGATGATAGAGGGCATAATACCATTAAGTCTATTTGCCAATACCTTAGTTAAAATTTTATAATCTACGTTAAGTAATGCTATGGGCCTGTAGGAAGAACAGTCCAAGGGATCTTTATCCGGTTTAAGTATCACCACTACTGTGGCTTCATAAAAGGAGTCGGGGAGGGACCCCGCTAACAAGGATTTATGGTAGGTATGAAGGAGTTCTGGGAGTAACTGCTCTTGGTATCTCAAATAAACTTCCAAAGGTATGCCATCCGGCCCCGAGGCTTTCCCCTTAGACATATCCTTCACTGCCTCAGTCAGCTCTTCTATCGTGATCATGCCATCAAGTAGGAGACTCTGTTCATTAGTTATAGAGGGGCAGGTGATAGATTCACAATATACCTGCAACTCTTCTGCAGTTTCCGTAGTTCTAGAGACATATAAGTCTTTGTAAAAATCAGAAAATGCAGAAAGTATATCTGACGTTGCAGTGAGAATAACACCATTAGGGCTTCTAATTTTCAAAATAGCTGGGGAGGAAGTATTCTGGTGGATGAGATGTGCCAACAGGCTGCTGGATTGGTTTCCCTGTTCAAAGTACTTCTGGTTTGCAAAGAACATTTTACGCTTGCTTTTTTCCGTCAGATACATTAAATATTGTCTTCCTGCTCGTAACCAGCTAACCCTATTATTTTCCGATGGGTCCGAGACATAAGTGGCTTCTAGTACCTTGCAGGAGTTAGCTAGTTCCTGTTCCCTTTTAACCGATTCCTTTTTAATATAAGAAATGGAGGACTGGAGACAGCCCCTCCAGTAGGCTTTTAATGCATCCCAGTAAGCTGAGTGGTTCGTACCATTTCCATTGCCCTGTGTGTAAATGTGAATTTGATCAGGAATGCGATCCTGCTGGGTAAATTGAGTTAACAGCACACGCATGTTATCCGTTTTTCACAGATCTGTTGCTAGGAGAAGCTCCAGCCATGCCCCGTGCAATGGATGTGGAAAAACTAATTTGCTTTTTCCAGAAGAAGCCTGAGATGTCGGACAACGGGCAAATTCATACCATGACCTGCCCAAGAAGGACAGGGTCTGGGAGCAGATAGGTCAAGTTGAGTTCCCATCTTTACAGGAGAGAAGTAGCCAAAGGGAGCTGTAAAAACTCAGAGCTATGGTTGAACTTCCTGAGTTTCCTAAATGCAAAATCAATCAATATATCTATCTATCTATCTATCTATCTCTTATATAGGTGTGTCACAAAAATTCATAACTATAAATAGGAGAGTACTTATCCCGCACATTGAATGGTATAATGAAAAAAAAAATAATTTACTTCTAAATTTAATCCAATTAACAAAAAGTGGTACGTATTCAAAAATTGTACTAAATAAAAACAAACTACCTCTTGTCCGTTCTCACACAGCTTCCTAGTCAAAAATATAAAAAACAAATAGCTGTCAGAATATGGCGATGCCAATGAAAAATTGTATTGGGTATTTTTTTTATTTTGGGCATATGCAAAACAAACAATATTTTTTATTTATTTGCTATTTGGTCAGAAAGGGACTGTAATTTATATTTATTTTCTTAGCACCGCAGACAACATGGAGGAGGAGCACATTGCAGAGGGGGAAGCCTCTACCCCTGCCACACCCTATCCATCAAAATTCAAGGGACAGACGACCCTGGACAACCAGGGACGTCTGCATCAGCCTCTGCGTCTCCCACTTCACAAGAGGACACTGACCTTGTCAGATGTCAAGTCACCAGGAAGAAGGTGGCTCTCACTCTGGCTTCAGCGCCCCAGTCCAACCAACCACTCCGACTGCTTCACCTCAGCCATACTATTATAGGTCAACAGATTATCAGGCGTTCCCGTCCCTGTACTGGACTGGGCATCATATGGGAGCTATCGGTCCCTACTGCCCCAAGGATCATTTTTATAGCCCTACATCGGCTGCAGCAGCAACACCACCCTTGTCAGGGATCATTACCATGTATATTGTTTGAAAAATATCCTCACACATATGTATATACATTTCAGTTCTTTGTGTAATATACTGATATATAATAAGTTCTTTGTTCATGTCGGACACACCTATGGAAGACACCGCCCCCTGGAATGCAAGAAGAGTGAGTCTGAGAAGTTACAGCTGTGAAACCGGTGGGGGCTTGGGCACTCCCACATCTCTCTGGAGGCATGTGTCTTTTTCGGTGTTTCTTTGTTCTGAATAAAAAGTTTTCAGTCTTCCTCCTGGCTGACAGAGGGAAGCTGTGTACCAAACATCTCTGTGTGGTGTACTTCTCTCCAGGCATGCCTTCAGCTTTCAATTTACAGAGGTGGTTATTCGGTGTGAAATACGGACCTGACATTTGGCGCCCGAACAGGGACCTCACTCGAGGAAATATCAAAATCCGGACAATCGACAATCACAGGGTGAAACAGATAACTCAAAGTTGCCCACTGAAGGAATTTGATCACCTCCGCAACACGGTAAGCGAGTTGATTCTATGAATCTTCGACTTATCTGTGTTAGTGGACAATCTTGTGGCGATCTGTAGAACCCTTTTGTTGATTTCCTGGATTATCTCAGGCGACAGAGGTGATATTTTCCGCTGTGAGGTAAAAAAACCTGTGAGACCTTAGTCGCGCCCGACTAACCATCCTCTGGGTAATTAGGGACTAGATAGAAAATACGCGGACACAATATATATGTGTGATAAGTCGTGGATAGTATTATAACCTGTCCTATACGCAGGCATGCGGGGTGCAATGCACTGATAAGACGTGTGATAAGACGTGAGACAGGTGCACGCGGGATGCAATGCACTGATAAGAGGTGTAATAGATTTGTAGGTAATATAGTGGCCAGACCAGAGAGTTGTAGACCGAAGATTGTTATATAAATTACGTGTATAATATAGACTGTTAGAATGGATGGTTTACGGTCCATATTCAAATCATCAGGATCACCCGATCCTATTCATGATTTGGTGAAGTGAATGGAAGTTAGGAATAAGAAAGGTATTGTATGTTATATGTATTAGAAAACACAGGGCCAGCCGACGCCCGGTAATGGTGTCCGTACCTCATGTTGAGTGTGTCCTCATTGTGGGTGGGAAACCCCCCCCCCTTTCACAGCTGCGCAATGTGTTTCCAATGGGAGAGGCTGCCCCCCACCCCTGATGTGGCCACGCCCGGGCCAACCAAATCAGTATGAAATAATCGCCTTGTTAATTTTGTCATTTGTAGTGTCTTTTCTATTTTTAGGTTCCATGCTAGTGTGCACTGATGAAGCAACACGTCATCATAATATAGAGATGGTGGCCGACAGAGTAGACTGTTGCAGATTATGTGTTTGATGTTTTGAACATAGATAATTCCTATATAATGGTTTCTACTTTATCTCCAGCTTTTCTGTTTCCCAGTAGGTTTCCTCCATTAGGTGGTTTACCTTGTCTGAGCCATTTTCTCAATTTTTGTGTGCGAAAATAAAACATAATATTAAAACTAGAATAAAATGTGATTTTATTTTTTGATACAAATATCCTTTTTTAATAAGTGATGCCCACCCACCACAGACTTCAGGAGCCGCATCAGGTAAACCCAAGAACATGGAACGAAATCCCCAATTGAATTGAGAAATTAGAAAGACTTACAGTAACTCTTAGAAAACTATTTATTGGTTGTAGTGTAATACATTATATGGGATGGGGTTTTAATGCACTGATAGAAGGCAAAATGTAGAACGTTCATAATAGAGATTTTATCCCAAAATAATCAGAATGCTTTCATAGTATATGTTAATACCAACTGTAAAGGGGTATTCCTATTTTACAGATTTATGGCATATTAACAGTGTCCCATTCTCCCTATAGGTGAGAGTCCTGGGGGTGTGACCAACACCTATCAGGCATATCTTGTGAATATGACATATTTGTGTAAGATGGGAATACCCCTTTAATAAATAGAAGACAATTTGCAATATATACAGAAGACATGCAGTGTATATTATGAATGGCCCATCTTAGGTTTTCTGTAAACAGGTAGTCTATATTCTGTAATTCACATTTACTCAGTAACACATCTCTTGGCATTGGGTGTCCACTCTGGAGGCCTCCCTAGAATATGCAGCAGAAAAAATACATTATAATCGGATGATCATATGAATTCAGGGAGATGATGAATCCCCAACACTTCTAATAAAATAATGTTCAATTGGATGTGCGCATTTCTTAATACAGTGTTTTACTCATCGGTTCACTGACTTTTCTAAGTTGACTACAAAACATGGTCCACATAGAAGGTGCTCCTCTCATTTTCCTACGTCTCTTTTCAGTGTTAACATCTTGAGATTAAAAAATGTACTAAATAGTAAAACATTTTTTTACAGAATCGCTGTTTAGTTTATTAAAATGAACTACCAGCTACATTCTGCATAATATTTGAAAAATTAAACATTAATACCAAGAAAGATGGTCTATCAGAAAAATATGTCTATCACACAGTTCTAAACCATCCCCATTATAATAAAATATAGCATTATATCACTGTATTAGGGCTGATTCAGACGAACGTGGCGTTTTTGCGCACGCAAAACACGCGGCGTTTTGCCTGCGCAAAAGCCATTTACCTGCTCCGTGAGGCAGCATCATATGATGCGCGGCTGCGTGCTTTTCGCGCAGCCGCCATCATTATGACACGCCATTTGGATGTTTGTAAACAGAAAAGCACGTGGTGCTTTTCTGTTTACATTCATCCTTTTGACAGCTGTTGCGCGAAACATGCAAATCTCACGGAAGTGCTTCCGTGCGACCTGCGTGGTTTTCACGCACCCATTGACTTCAATAGGTGCGTGATGCGCAAAATACGCCGAGATATTGAACATGTCGCGCTTTTTACGCAGCGGACAAACGCTGCGCAAAAAGCACGGACTGTCTGTACTGCCCCATAGACTTCTATTGGTCCATGCGAGCCGCGTGAAAACCACGCGGCCTGCACGGACGCAATTCACGTTCGTGTGAATCCGCCCTTACATGGCTATGGATTAATTTGAGCTTTAAACATAATTACAACTTTTTTTTTAGATAACGAGTATATTCACACCTAGCAGATTTGTTGCAGAAATTTCTGGGAATGTCCCACTCACAGAAATCCACACGCCTGTTGCAGAAACAACCCAGGTCAGATAAATAAAACTGATTTTCAGTCACAGAAATTTCTGCAACAAATCTGCCACCGGTAAATATACCCGTACAGTCAGGGCCGGCCTTAGGGGTTTGCAACCTATACAATTGCACAGGGAACATTACTTATCCTCACTAAAAGTGGCTCCAGGGGCCCTGATGTTTGCACGCTCCTACACTTGGTGTCTAAACCTATGAAAAGTCAAATGCACGGGACACCTTGCCTAGTTTATGGATTGGGCAGTATTATTTCGGAGACTCTCGCAGTGTTATTTGGGCTCCTTACGACAATGTTATTTATATGCTGTAGCATTGTATTATTTGGGCACTGTATGGTACACTATAGGTGAGCTGTCTATAGAAGCTACTGCAGAGGACACTAACCAACCAAGTCCAGCTCTGCTTACAGTCCCACTAAGAAAGAAAAATCAAGATATTTTGCAAACCGCTACAATAGAAGAGCTAAATTACCTTAAGACTTTCACCACACTGTACCTGACTCCTGTTTTATATTACATTCACCTGGAAGGTCTGTTAAAAAGAAGAGAAAACCTTAGTGTTCGGTCATGTATAATGTGCTGTATGCAGGGCTGAATTATAGGGAGGCCGAAAAAGCAATTGCCCTTTTACCTTCACTACCAACTTCTCGTCATTTCTTTGTAGACGTGCTCAGTAGCAAAACATGGGATTTCCAACAAATTTAAAGCCTGCCTCCAACAACATAACATTTTTAATATACGGCATAAAATATGAATATGCACTGCTAGCAAGTCCAAATCTGGTGATCGAGCATGCGTGTTTATTGCCATAAAGGTGCAGTCACACGTGAAAGATTGAAAATAAGTTAAATTCATTTGAATGGCGTTGTTTCTGCTGCAGGTGCATTGATTTCTGAAATTTCCATTCCAATGAATAGAACTGATTTCTGCAACAAAATCTGCAGCATGTGACTGCACCCTAACGAGAGGGGATAAGCAGCTGTCAGATACCTCTGGTCCTGGTTAAATGAAGAAAATCATGTTAAAATCCAAAATGCCAAACTTTGTTTTACCCAAGAGTAGACACCAAAGTACAGTGGAGTAGCTCTCATACGCATTAGACTGTTGTGAAGTTATTTTCACATCGGCTGATCAGTTTAATATTAATGTGTATGTCCAATGTCAGTTATCGAGGCATTATATGACACTACAACTGGAGGAGGGGACCCCAACTAATATTTTGCCATAGGGCCTCCACCACCATTGATCTGGCCCGGACTATCTTTTTCATGGTTCTTTAATGGAGAGGAATGGAAAAGAACTTGTTTAATTCAACTGTTGAACAGTAAAGTGTATATGTCATGATGTTTAATCAGTATTAGTTTATGCTCCATGGGGGCATTCTGTTAAATGATAGATTTTATTTTTGTTTCTTAAAGGCCTGTTGATGAATCTGGCAATCGCTGCATGCAGGAAACTAGTCACTAGTATTAATAAATCTCCCACATTGTTTGCAGGTAAAAGTTAAATACCTTCTGCTGCTGGTTCTGCTGTATGAATCTGGTCAGATTTGCCTGTAAATAAATAAAACATTAAACTGCATAAGTAGAAGGTTCACTCAGCTATCCAAAGAAAATTGTCATTTTTGTAAGCAGTTTATGACATTTTTAATGACAAATGCATCCGCCCCGAACTTAATCTTTAACAATTGGTGCTTTATGCAGCCACATTGTCACCAGTCTTTGGCAGCAGGGACTGATACCATTTGTTGAAGGTAGAATTGGAAAATCTGGTGTTATATTGCTGTCAGTGCAGACAAGTGTGAGGCCTGATCAACACGTCCACAGTTCTCTTTGCCTCCCGGTAAAGAGCGACCGCTGTGCAGCTATTTTCCACATCAAGCAGCCCAAAGAGAAGCAGGCTTACATGTTAAGTAGTTGCCCATCTACTGCCATCCCTCTTCACGTTGCTTGAACCGGTAGAGCGCAGTGAATGTTTTTATGGCATATAACTTTTTAAACATTTTGGACACTGTTCTTTTACATAGTTGCTGCTACTTGTTGTTGGACAGATAAATCTTTGTCTTTTTGTTCAGGAAATTAAAGGTAAGTTGCCAACGGTTTATTATGTATGCATACACTTATCCGCCATAATATTAATACCACCTGCCTGCTGAAAGAGGCCACTGCCATACCATTGCCATGAAGAAGTGTACTTTGTCTTCAGCAATGTTTAGGTAGATGTTACATGTTAAAGTAACAGCCATATGTATCCCAGGACCCAAGATTTCCCAGCAGAACCGTGCCCAGAGCATCACACTGCCTCTGCCAACTTGCCATCTTCCAGTAGTGCATCCTGGTGCCATCTCTTCCCCAGGTAAGTGACACACTTGCACGCGGATGTCCACATGATGTAAAAGAAGACTTCTTCCGACCAGGTCACCTTCTTCCACTGTTCCATGGTCCAGGTCTGATGCTCACGTGACCACGGTAGGCACTTTTGGCGGTGGACAGTGGTTAGCATGAGCAGTCTGACCGGTCTGATGTTACTCAGTGCATCGCAGCTTGCTGCATTTGGGGCTGTGTGTTCTGACACCTCTCTATCATAGCCAGTAATAACCTTTTCAGCAATATGTGAACAGGTGGCTCTTGGGATCAGAACCAGGGCTAGCAATTACTGAAGCGATCAGGCAGGAGGGTGATCATAGCAGTAGTGTTCCAGTAAGAGCCCAGGTTTAGTACATAGATAGGTAGCAACAGGTTGTAGCGTGAGTCAGAGAAGTGGACAGAAAACAATGCAATTTTGGTGCACAGATGAGAACCAATAGTTTCAAGAGTGAGGAACTAGACCACAGGCAGGAAGCTCAATAGTCTGGCAATCAGGAAATACAGGGGCCAGACATTTATAGTAAGCCTAAAGGGTGAGACCAATTACGGCAAGCAATCCAGAGAGGAAAGAACCAGGAGGAGCTGGACATTAGATGTAGCAGTGGAGCTGACCAACGTTTCAGATGGCTCGATGTGAAGAGCTACTGCCTGGTACACCTGAGTTTCTGGGTTCAAAACTTGACAAAATCGCTCAGATGTGCCCTATTTTTGGGTGATATTTAACTTTTCGGGGAATATCTTTACACTGTTCATCATGCACTATAAATAGCATGTTAATTTTATTTACAAGTCGGTATGGTTATGGGGATACCGAAAATGTAAATATGCACAGTATATGTTTTATGACATTTATTGATTTTATTGTTTTGTTTTTGTATTGCATTTATTCCTTTTTTATTCTATGCATTGACTGAATAAAAGACACCTTTAGAGCAGTACAATCCAGGGAGAACACTTTTACAAACATGATTTATTTTCCTATACGCTGGTCTTCAAAAAACCTAAGACTGATCTTTTACCGGATTCTGTAGATAGCCCAGACTCACTTTCATCTGTTACTTCTGAAATGCAATCACAGAAAAACGCAGACATAAAATATGAAATGTAACTTGAGACATGGAAATGGAAATTTACAAGAGGATAAAAGATAACTACTGATGACACCTATCAACATGTGCATGAAGTCAACTTACTAGAAACAATTTATAGACCGAGCATAGATGTTAGGGTATTTTCACACGGCAACGAAAAATACGTCAAATTACGGAGATGTTTTCAGGCGAAAACAGCTCCTGAATTTCAGACGTTTTTACAAGTGCATGTGTTTTTCGCGGCGTACATTACGGACATAATTGGAGCTGTTTTTCAATGGCATCAATGAAAAACGGCTCCAATTACGTCCCAAGAAGTGTCCTGCACTTCTTTGACGTGGGCGTAATTTTATGCGCCGTCTCTTGACAGCAACGCGTAAAATTACACCTCGTCTGCACAGAACATCGTAAGACCCATTGCAAGCAATGGGCAGATGTTTGCCGACGTATTGGAGCAGTCTTTTCAGGCGTAATTCGAGGCGTACAACGCCTCCATTACGTCTGAAAAGAGGTCGTGTGCACATACCCTTAGAGCACATAGGGTAGAAAAAAAAAAGGGAACAGTAGGATACTAGGAAGACAATTTGGAATAGAAGTGTGAAATAGATTCACTAGAGTGGGGTATCGTCCCTGTGGGATTGAGGGACAATATATAGTTATTTTCTGCTCCGGACTCGGATTGGAAGTCTGCTAGAGAGCTATTGTGGATGGTCTACAACATCCACTACGATTGCTTATAATATTAGCACTTATTTAGGACATAGCCGGAACACAAAATAAAAAAACAACAGACTATTCAAATTCAAAATATTTTGTGATTACAAAGAAGAATTGCTTCCTCAGGAGTGATCTTTTTATGGCATGTTTTTAATTATTTTATGGCTAAAGATGCCCATACACTTAAGACAGAACTCTGCTAAACCCGCTGTAGGATCGGCCGACAATCTAAGCTGTATGGGTGAGAACATACAGTGAAGGAAATAAGTATTTGATCCCTTGCTGATTTTGTAAGTTTGCCCTCTGTCAAAGACATGAACAGTCTAGAATTTTTAGGCTAGGTTAATTTTACCAGTGACAGATAGATTATATTTAAAAAAAAACAGAAAATCACATTGTCAAAATTATATATATTTATTTGCATTGTGCACAGAGAAATAAGTATTTGATCCCCTACCAACCATTAAGAGTTCAGCCTCCTCCAGACCAGTTACACGCTCCAAATCAACTTGGTGCCTGCATTAAAGACAGCTGTCTTAAATGGTCACCTGTATAAAAGACTCCTGTCCACAGACTCAATTAATCAGTCTGACTCTAACCTCTACAACATGGGCAAGACCAAAGAGCTTTCTAAGGATGTCAGGGACAAGATCATAGACCTGCACAAGTCTGGAATGGGCTACAAAATCATAAGTAAGACGCTGGGTGAGAAGGAGACAACTGTTGGTGCAATAGTAAGAAAATGGAAGACATACAAAATGACTGTCAATCGACATCGATCTGGGGCTCCATGCAAAATCTCACCTCGTGGGGTATCCTTGATCCTGAGGAAGGTGAGAGCTCAGCCGAAAACTACACAGGGGGGGGGGGGGACTTGTTAATGATCTCAAGGCAGCTGGGACCACAGTCACCAAGAAAACCATTGGTAACACATTACGCCGTAATGGATTAAAAACCTGCAGTGCCCGCAAGGTCCCCCTGCTCAAGAAGGCACATGTACAGGCCCGTCTGAAGTTTGCAAATGAACATCTGGATGATTCTGAGAGTGATTGGGAGAAGGTGCTGTGGTCAGATGAGACTAAAATTTAGCTCTTTGGCATTAACTCTACTCGCCGTGTTTGGAGGAAGAGAAATTATGCCTATGACCCAAACAACACCGTCCCCACTGTCAAGCATGGAGGTGGAAACATTATGTTTTGGGGGTGTTTCTCTGCTAAGGGCACAGGACTACTTCACCGCATCAATGGGAGAATGGATGGAGCCATGTACCGTCAAATCCTGAGTGACAACCTCCTTCCCTCCACCAGGACATTAAAAATGGCTCGTGGCTGGGTCTTCCAGCACAACAATGACCCGAAACACACAGCCAAGGCAACAAAGGAGTGGCTCAAAAAGAAGCACATTAAGGTCATGGAGTGGCCTAGCCAGTCTCCAGACCTTAATCCCATCGAAAACTTATGGAGGGAGCTGAAGATCCGAGTTGCCAAGCGACAGCCTCGAAATCTTAATGATTTACAGATGATCTGCAGAGGAGTGGGCCAAAATTCCATCTAACATGTGTGCAAACCTCATCATCAACTACAAAAAACGTCTGACTAATGTGCTTGCCAACAAGGGTTTTGCCACCAAGTATTAAGTCTTGTTTGCCAAAGGGATCAAATACTTATTTCTCTGTGCACAATACAAATAAATATCTATAATTTTGACAGTGTGATTTTCTGTTTTTTTTAAATATAATCTATCCCTCACTGGTAAAATTAACCTAGCCTAAAAATTCTAGACTGTTCATGTCTTTGACAGTGGGCAAACTTACAAAATCAGCAAGGGATCAAATACTTATTTCCTTCACTGTATACCCAACTGAAGAAAGAGAAAAACCTTTTCTGATAACTACATCTTTCCATCTCAGTAGTATACTTACGGTTATTAAGCACCAGTCCAGGAAAAGGTCTATATAAATGAAAAAATGTAATTTTAAATTAAATTGAAATAAATTTTTGCTCCTTTTCAAACTAAGAATCTATTAGTCAAGTGTTAATATATACGGCTAAACTATAATTAAAGGGGTTGTCCGAGATACCAACATTTTTTCAAAAACTGTGTCATACATTACCCCTTATACAGACAACCTAAATAAAGCATTATTTTAAAAAAAAATTCTACTTCGCACATTTCTTCTTTGAATTCAGCACAGTTTGTTTACATGCAGTTCAGCTCTGGTTTGTTGATCTTTCCTTGTTATGAAACTTTTTTCCCGTGCACGCTCATTGCAGGCTGCAATGAGCGTGCACGTAGCTTCCAAGAGTTCATGTGAGCTGTCCTTGCTCCTCCCGCTGACCTCCTTCACTGGATTGCCTCCTTGCTGACATTCTTGAAGGATGGTGACCATTCTCCCCCCATTATGTTTTATTTCTCTTTTCAGGTCTATAAACCTCTTCGTGTCTCCCCTCACCCTCGTCCACCCTCACCCTAACCCTCACCCTAACCCTCGCCCACCCTCCTCTATCTCACGTCTCTCTCCACTAAGGCTATGTTCACACAGAGTTTTTTTGCCGGAGGAATATCTGCCTCAAAATTCCGTCTTGAAGTTTGCGGCAGATTTACCTCTCCCTGCACGTTGATTTTTGCGTCATTTTTCCCGGAGTTTTTTGTGCGCTGTTTGCGGTTTTGTTTGCCGCTTTGTTCGGGCCATTTTTCGCTTCGTTTATCTTGGCATTTTTTGCTTGTTTGTTTGCGTCTTTTTTTGCTGTGTTTTCCGTTGCGTTTATCGTAGCCTTTTTCGTATCGTTTCTTTTTTTGCATCGTTGTTTGTGGCTATTTTTGCTGCGTTTTTCGTTGCGTCTTTCGTGGCGTTTTCCCAGTAGTTTTTCACGGCGTTCTTTGCCTCTTTGTTTGCGGCTTTTTCCGCGATGTTTTTCGCAACGTTTTCCGTGGCGTTTATCGTAGCCTTTTTTGCGTCGTTTTTCGCCTCTTTTTTTTGCGTCGCTGTTTGCGTTTTTTTTTCTGCGTTTTTCGTTGCGTCTTTCATGCCGTTTTTCCTGTCGTTTTTCGTGGCGTTTTTTGCCTCTTTTTTCGCGGCTTTATTTGCGATGTTTTTCGCGGCGTTTATCGT
The DNA here is from genome assembly GCF_050947455.1 of Rhinoderma darwinii. Classification (NCBI taxonomy): domain Eukaryota; kingdom Metazoa; phylum Chordata; class Amphibia; order Anura; family Rhinodermatidae; genus Rhinoderma; species Rhinoderma darwinii. Next base: position 220,607,576 of record NC_134688.1, read on the forward strand.
AGCCTTTTTGGCGTTGTTTTTGCGGCTTTTTTTGCTGCGTTTTTCGCGTCGTTTTCCGTCATGTTTTTCGCCCACGGCAATTGAGCGCCGCGGGCATAAAACAACGGAAATACGCTTTCTCTGCCTCCCATTGAAGTCAATGGGAGGTCAGAGGTGTAAACGCCCGAAGATGGAGCATGTCGCTTCTTTTTCCCACGAGGCAGTTTTACTGCTCGCGGGAAAAAGACGCCGACGCCTCCCATTGAAATCAATGGTACGCATTTTCGGGCCGTTTTTTACAAGTTTTGCTACGCTGTTTCCGCTTAAAAAAAAACCAGGCGGAAACATCCCCGTAATTTCAGCCGTTATGGACGCCCTCGTGTGAACATACCCTAACAATGTAGGCTTAGATACAGGACCCCAGAAGGTCTTATCCAGTTCAGGACCGGGCTATTTTGCGCCTTCAGGACCAGACACCGTTTAGCCATTTTTAGCACGTGTTCGTTAAATGGCTATAACTTTTTTATTTGTTGGGCTAACTACGTGATTTTTGCGACGTTTTTTCCATAGACAATGCAGGTTTCTTTTTTTATCATTTTTATACACACCTTTTTTGCCATTTTAGAATTTTCTTTCATAAAGTTTGAAAATATTAGTAAAAAAAAAGCTTTTTTACGTTTCAGCTATTTTTTTTTGGTAATAACATAGTTTTACCCTAAAATAGACCTTTTATTTGTGATCGTCATTGTCTACCGTAAATTTTTATATATTACATGTCTATATTAGGGTAATTGGGTCAGCGCTAGCGTTACAACAATGATTGGCGGGGGGAACGGTATTTTATTGGGGTGGGTATTTTATGTGTATTTATTATTGTATTTTTTTTTGCACTTTACTTTACTATTTTTTTTATTACTATGGTCTGTCCCCCAAAGGTCAGAAAAGACCTTTGGGGAACTTTATATATATTTTTTCTTTCTTTTACATGTTTTTCCACTGTAACTGGAGCTGCACAGCAGCCCCAGTTACAGGGGAAATCAGCCCTCTCATAGTGACGATTGTCACTAATAGGGCTGTGCTGGGTCTAGTAAGACCCAGCAGCAGTCTGCCACTAACGGCACCCGGTGATCATGTGACCAGTCACATGATACCGGGAGGAATAGAGACAGCGCCGCGGGGCCGCTGTCTCTATTCCTATACACAGCGTTCATTGAGCGCTGTGTAAAAAGACATCGGAGAAGACAGAAGCAGCTAAAGCTGCTTCTGTCTTCTCCTCAGGGTCCCCGGCAGTCACTGACAGCCGGAGACCCGACATACAGCTGCCCGATCGCGCGGGCAGCAAGTTAAAACCCGAGCCGTAGAAAGTCTATGGCTCGGGTTTTAAGGACCCGTCCCTGACCGCTGGCCGTAAAAATACAGCCAGCGGTCGGGAACCAGTTGTTAAACAGTGCACGGTGTCCCGCGGGCCGCAGATAACAGCCTCAAGGGCTGCATGCGACCCGTGTGCTGCATAGTGTTGTATAATTCCCTATCAAAGCCTACTATGTGTAGGCTTTGATAGGGGAAGAACTAAAAGTACAGAGGTCACTGTACCTTTCTAGTCCGCGGGTGCCGTCCCTCTTCACTTTTTTCACTGTGAACATGCATAGGCGCGTTCACAGTGAAAAGATGCATAGCCTGGGCGGGCGGGCACGCGCAGAAACGTCACGTCTCCAGTGACGTGTCGTGTCCCATCCGAGGTCTCGCTGGGGCGAGACCATGTGATCGGGACACGACACGACAGTGGAGGAAGAAAACGTGACGTCAGAAGACATGTGATCGGCAGAAAAGAGCTGCCAGAACGGAGAACAGAAGCAAGATTGCACAGGTAAGTATATTAGGGAATACTTAATGTGTGCATTGTGTGTTTAACTTTAAAATAAAAATATATCTCGGACAACCCCTTTAAGTGTCAGCAAAGTAGAGTCTAAATTTCTAAGAATGGAGAATGAATTGGAAGAAATAAATATCTAGATGTCAACACAAACAGAAAGATGCAGCAGCCTGTGGAAGTAAAGATATATGCAAACATGTAATATTTTTAATATTTTAAAAATTGCATTACTGCTATATTTATTATACTTATAAATGTGAGGTTCTTAGTGCAGATTTTGATCAAATTGTCCACATGCCGCGACAAGGCGACCTCATACAGATATAGGCCTAGACCCAAGAAAGAGGCGACTCATGTTGTATGGGTATACGGTTAGTTTAGGGACCCAACAGAATGAGACCGCCCTGTCTTGGCAGATGGGACGAAATGTGCGCTAAAAACCTGACCATTGAAAGAGAACCGGTCACATTGAAAATGTAGACAGAAAAATGGACAAGGAGGCAGCACTTCCAAAATTGTGAAAACCTTTAATCACCCATGCAACGTTTCAATCCCTCAGGATCTTTCTCAAGCATCTTTACGCTTGAGAAAGATCCTGAGGGATTGAAACGTTGCATGAGTGATTAAAGGTTTTCACAATTTTGGAAGTGCTGCCTCCTTGTCCATTTTTCTGTCTGATATTGGGGACCTTGGACCGGGTTCTGAAGAGGCGTGCACCCTTTTGGCGTTTCGGTGCTGTGGGATTTCTCTACTTCTGGCTACATTGAAAATGTAGTCTGATCTGTTGGCAGCATGTTATACAGCAGCAGGAGCTGAGCAGATTAATATATAGTATTGTGGTTGTATTTTATTTTTTTAAATCTAAAACCCTGCCAGTTCTCTGCTTTGGACTCTCACCCAATGATTGACAACTAATCTTCCCTGTATAGGTTCTACTAAATCTTTTCCGACAATACTATACATCAATCTACTCAGCTCCTCCTGCTTTATAACATGCTGCCGCTTTTCACATTCCCATACACTGAATGTGATGAGAACCTCAGACCCAAACCCCCCCCCCCCACACAATCATCACAGTTGGAGCCCATCTTCTGGTTATGCCTGCTGCTTGTGGCATCTGTCCCGATTCCTGGATCCCCTCTGCACTAACTTCTGATCAATGAGCCAGTACAGATGCCACAAGCAGCTGCAGAGGGAATACAGGAACCGGGACACTCTGACTGCTTCTGCTTGCAGCAATTGTTCCGGCTCTTGAATCCTATCAAAATGTAGTGTAGGGGGATGCAAGAGCCAGGACTGAGGTGCTTGTCACAGGTCGGTCACAACCAAGTTGAGCCTCTTCTAGGCCCTAACCGTGGATCTCACCACATCTAGCATTGGGGAAATATTTAACTTAGAAAATTAATAAACATTTGGTGCGACTTGAATCCCCAAATAACTGAAACACAGTCCCTACCCCATCACTTGCAACTTAGTACTTGGTATCCCAATACCATTGCCGACTTTACCAAATGTAATTTTTAGGCATGACAACTTCCCAAAAAACATTGAAAAGTTCAAATACTTTTTCAAATCATTTATATGGCCCCACAAAAGCAGGGAGGTAGTTACTTTTGTAGTTTGTAAGGAAGCCCACCAGTCAGGCTTGTTGGTTAGCGTTACCAGTACCCTTCTCCTTTCAATGCATCCCCCACATGGGGACAGTGTAGCAAGGCCAAACAACACGTGGAGCATGTCGTCCCCTCACAACTCCTGGAAACTCACAGGTAGGCAACAGCGTTGGCAGTGAACTATGCTGCGTCATACATCACAACGCTCACATGTTCTTCACCCAAATTCAGTGTTTGCATACATCGTAGTGACCGCAGGCTGTAACTATATCTTTGTGCTTGTTTGCTTGTGCTTCAGAGTCACAGCAGATTTACACATTTATTTATTATTCTGAATAATTTTGCTTTTTACATTAGACATCAGTTTAACACATCACAATAATGTTAAATAACATCAAACGCCTGAAAAAAGTTATATCTACTACACAGTATTAAGGATTACCTGAAATATTGGATATTTTTGCATGTGATGACCAGGTGTAAGTCAAGTTCTTTTTTTTTTTTTTACTCACCTTATGACTGTAAATTTTATAAACTTTGCTGAATCCAGGATTCTGCGCATTGAACTTATTTCTAGATAACTGGGGGCTTTGAAAGAAACCCCTGGTGGCATCCCATCCACTACAACACATCCTGGGTTGGCAGTTATTTTCCTATATGGAACTTTTACTGGGAAGTTCATGCCAATTGCCTCTCCTACAAAACAGCATTGGTATATAAATAACTTGAATAACATTTTTTTTCATGGGTGATACTAAATTAGTTAAATACAACACATGCATTCTCCAAAGTACATATCCTTCAAACAATTATCCTCATGTAGTGTTCATCAAGGAAGGCAAAAACAAACCCATATGGGCTAGTGGCCAATTGTCATCCAAATATGGCAATCGGCGTAAATCCCCAGGTTCCACAACCCATAAAAAAACGAAATAAAAAATACACTAAAACATTTATAAAAATTTCCAGCTATTCCTTCCATAATCTCCTCCTCTCCTTTGTTCATACTGTATTTTGTAAAATATAAACATAAATCTTGTGTGTCCCAGAAGACTAATTATGTCCCCTTCTCTTTTTCCCAATGCTGTATCTGGCTGTAAGACAACTGGCTGCAGAAGAAGTCTCCCCCCTACTGCTCTCCAGTGGTTCTGCATTTATATCACCATGGGGTTCTAATAGGAATAGGTGATGAGAAATGTTATACCTTACCTATGGCCGTATACAGGTTTGTGTGGGCTCTTATGTGATAAACACAATGGGCCACCTTACAACTCAACTTCTATAACCCATCCAGTATACCATATACTAATAAGGCAACCAGTGGCACTATATGTATGCTCATACATGGGTGTGTGTGTGTGTGTGTGTGTGTTTGTGTGTTTACATTTTAAGGATATGTTCACAAGGTTTGGATATGAAATTCCCCATAAACCGCAAGGAAATCCAAAAGTCTCCACCAAATCGTGTTAAATTTGGTGTGATCTTTGTAAATTAACTTTATCATAGGGGGAGGGTACAGGTGTTGTCTATTTGCAATAAACTCAAAATAACCTTTAGAAGTTGCTTGAAAGCAGACAATCTATTCTAAAATATAATATTTAAAAGTTGTGTTTTTTTCATAAATAGAATTGATAGCAGTCAAAATCACATTGTTTATGGCTCCGCTCTGTTCAGAGAAGGACTTTCTTTTACAGGGCCAAATGAAGTATATGATAATAGGTATAAGAGGTTTATATTATTGGGTATATTTTCTGCTACAATACAAAAGAGCATTTGCTAACATTGCTCACTACTTACCGAATTTCCGACTAAACAATTCATTAACCTGTTCCCTCAGCTGACGAGCTTTGTCTACTTTAACAGTTTTCTCGGAGTCCATATCTATAAAATAACATGTAAAAATTAAATAGAAGGTAATGATTCAGCAAAAGATTTAGTCAGTACATAGTATTGTAGAAACAGCCACACAGTTAAACAAATCCAAGGTACAAAACAGAACGATCAGAAGGGACAAGTCCCAAGTCGAGGCCTGAGTGCATGAAAGATAGGCCTCTGGGTGTAAAACCTATCCTAGGATGGAGACTACGCTATTCACAACAGGAAAAATAAGCCTTCCAGGTATGGTGGTGCACCCTGGCTGATTGAAGATTCCTGGATCTCAAAATCATCTGAACCTTATGCAAGTGATGTAAAGTGGGATGAAACTGCGGATCTCAGTAAAGGAGGTTGGGTCGAGTTGAAAAATGTCAAGGTACGTCCGCAAGCACATAGACTAGGTTACCTAGCCGCACAAGGCCAATCCGGCGCCAGTAGACTTGCGGGATCATCTCTCTTGAAACTTCTGATAACAGAGGATGGATAATCTCTGGGTGAAGCGACCACTATCCTGGATCCAGCTTCTCCCAACCTAGGAGTCTGCGGCCCAGTTATGCACACCTGACGTGTGGACCACTGACCATGCTGGTACCCGATTTTCTGTCCATAGAAGAATCCGAGAAAATTCCCACAGAACTGATCGACTCTTTGTGCCACCTTGGTGGTCCTGACAGGTTATGGCCTTGAAGTTGTCGGTCTGGAGCCTAACTGAGTGACCCTGGAGACCAACGGGAGAGGAACAGGAATATTGCGGTCAGTTCCACAAAATTGATCTGTAAAAGGGATACTCTGCTGACCAGGTATCTGGACAATGTATAGGCTAAAAACAGACTCCCACCTGGACAAACTGACATTCGTTGAGATGACAAGCCACCAAAGGGAACATTCATAGCGTGATGGCCAACAAGGACTCCTACCGGCATAACTCCTGGAAACCGTGAGTACAGGAAGTTTTACGTTGTCTAGAGGTCTGATACTTTTCCCTCTTGAAAAAAGGAACGTTCCCTGGAGGGGCCTGCAAATGCTACCAAAAACCGCTGGGGTTCCCTGCGAAAACTCAAACCTCTCCAGCTTCCGGAAAGGATGGACTGATCTGATCCCTCCTGGATACTAGGAAAAAATTTGATTGGAACCCCTGAGAACGTCCCACTTAAGGAACTGGAACAATAATCTCCTACAGTCGAATGGGACGAATGCTCTGGGAAAAACAGAAGGGTGATCCAGAGAACGACGTGGGAGTCGACAGAAGAACTTTCCAGGGGAAAGGGAGTGCTGTATTTCAGGACCTGTTCACACTAACTCCCAAATCCAGGCCTCCTATGCATGAGCGAGTCATGTCTGTTGAAAGAAAGGACAGACGGCACAAGTGGGGTGGAAACCCCTCAGGCCAATCTGTCCTGGCAGAGGAGAATTTCTGGGCCCTAGGGCACTGTCGCAAAGCAGGTCTATGCCTGAAAGATAGGCGTCTGGGCCTGATAAGCCAACCAGCTGACTTGTCTGGTCTTTGAGAAGAGAACGACCTCTGGGAAGATGAGCTAGGAAAGGACCACAAACTCAGAGAACAGAGACCTGGAAGGCTAATGAGTGCTTTTCCTGAAAAAGAACGCCGGCTGACAAAAAAGCTAGTTGAGGTACGGGTGTTTAAGCGGGATTCCAAGGAAGCCTCAGAAAATTGAAGTGTGAATCACCGGAGATGCAAAAGCAGCATATTCTGCTGCGGCGCTCCTTCCAAGACAGCAGTTGTTTACTCCAAACGAAAAAAAATCCTACTCACACAGGGGAAGTACTGGACGCAGAGGGGAAACTACTGTCACAAAATCAGGCTTTGTCTGGAAATCAAACCTTCTGTCAAGAGGGTCAGTGAGTGACACTACATCCAAGTAAGATGGAGGAGTCCTTAGACATCAGTGAGATACGTGGATCCAGAGAAAGAGACCTAGACCACTTAAACATCAAAGTTCTCGTGAAAGAGAAGCCAGAGTAGAACTGCATTTTGAGACAACCATCTCCTTTTAAGATGCTGCCCTGCATAACATATCCACAAACTTGCTAAGGTTTAGAGGAATACTAGTTGGCCTGGTGTGCGCTGTAAGGGACGTTCTAATTGTGAAGGGGGGATGGGGTCATCCCTTTTATGAAAAGTGTCCCTGACAGCATGTATCAACGCCAGAATTGCAGCTGTCAGTTGGGAGTCCAGCTTAGATTGCGAATCCAAGGATACATTAGAGGAGGGCGCTAATCTTGGTTGGAAGCAGTCTCTTCATAGAAGACTAACAGGGTACCCACAAAGAGAACCTGAAGAGGAGTGGGATCTGTCCCCGGTCCTCCTGCACCTCAAAAGGGAGAGAAGAAGGGGCATAGAGTATGGCCTCTATCCGAGAATACAAGCACTACAGGCATCAACCCTGGCTTGGGAGATGTCTCGAAAATAATTCCTAAAGGCCAAAGTAAAGGAATATGCCATTCAGGAGGAGCCACATCCTGGACGTACTGTCCCTATGACGTAATGGTACTGCGCTTTGCGGGAAGTCCTGCCCGACAGCGCCACATATATACGCATGTCGGGAAGGGGCTAACTTAAACAACAAAAAAATATTTTAATTCCTCTTAACAAATTTCCCCCATCTTTCTTTCCGTTTCTGTTTTAAGGTATCAGAAGAACTTGCAGCTTTTTCATGGGCCACATATCTTTTTTAGGTCTCTCTTTCAATCATCGACCTTGGGACGTTCTTCTCTTTTCCAATAATATAGAATTCGTTTTCTAGCCACACATAAAGTTCTTTTTTTTTTTTAATTGGTTTCATTTAAAACGTTGCAGACAAAATCATATACATATAACAATACAAAATCTTCAGTGTACGGATAACACAGTACAATCAATGTCGTAAGGTAGAAATGAGTACAATGTGTTAGCAACATTTCGAAGGTTACATCTTTTCAAAGTACAAACCAGTATAAACATTAACAACGAAATCCATAGTCTAAGCCACTTACAGACAAAACGTGCAGATAAGGATTAGTAAAGACTAGTTTATGTAAGTCAAGAAAATAATATTAGAGTCTCGATGGGTCCAGAGACCTCCGTATCCAAAGTTTCAGCAGTATCCAACCACAAACCCCAAATTTGTTTGACATTTGTTAGGACAGCCTCAATGCTGATAAACCAGGCGCTCATAAGGTCACGCTGTGTGTCTGCAGTGAAAGAAGCTGGGAGGGAACGATTAGGTCACCCACAGGTCCTTCAACCTTGGCGTCGGAAGAGAGAAGACACATCAGCTCCAGGCGTCAGAGGGTATAATTGCATCAGCTGCAGCATATTCATGTGCAGGTAAGCATAGCAAACTCCCTAGAGACGAGCATATTAACCTTTTGGACGCCTGGAGCCGATGTATCTTCTTTGTATGACGCCAAGGTTGAAGGACCTGTGGGTGACGTCATGCTATGTGTCTGCAGTGAAAGAAGCTGGGTGGGAACGATGAGAAGTGTATGATGCTGATTTGTCAGCGTCATACACTTCTATTCACAACGCCCAGTTGGTAAAAACACAATACACGCCCAGTTGGTAAAATGAGAAAACATGCCCAGTTGTCCATTGAAAAGCTCATTTGCATAAATATAAAATTGCTCATAACTTGGGCAAAAATGATTGTTTTTTAAAAAAAAACAACTTTGCTGTTATCTACATTGCAGCGCCCATCACATTCAATAGGAGATAGGGATTTGATAATCTGGTGACAGAGCCTCTTTAACTAAAGCCTTTCATTTTGACAAAGACGGAGGGCTTTCTCCCATCCAATGTAGCGCTATGACCTTCCTGGCCAAGAATAATGTTTCCTTAACCCCTTCCCGACCACCCCACATAGATTAACGGGCTGCAGAGCTGGTCCTTGTGCCTGCAGCCCATTAATCTACGTGTACTCCTAACAGAGCACACAGGCGTTCCCCGCAGCCCGGCATCTCCCAGTACAGGCTGCTACTAGCAGCCATAGTACTGGGGGAAAACATCGGATCACATCGGTGATCCGAACCGATTAACCCCTTAAATGCGGCAGTCAATAGCGACCGCCGCATTTAAGTTGTTATAACAACATCGGCACCCCGCTACACGATTGCGGTGGCTGATTGTTGCAGTGGGGGGTGATTGCTATGGCAACCGGAAACCTAACAAAGGGTTCCGGTCTGCCATTTATGGAAGGCGATTAGGTCCTGACAGAGGCAAGACCTAATATGCATATACATAAGTATTGCGGGGTATTATAACAACGATCCAACCATTGGATCTTCAAGTTTCTAGTGGGACTAAAAAAAAAAGTTACAAAAAAAAATGTACAAAAATAAAAATGTTAAAATAATAAAAAATAGCCCTTTTTCCCTAATAAAGTACTTTATTATTACATAGTTACATAGTTAGTACGGCTGAAAAAAGACACATGTCCATCAAGTTCAACCAAGGGACGGGAAAAGGGAAGGAAAAATTTCTACACATAGGAGCTAAAAAATAAATAAATAAACTATGCATAATTGGTATCGCCGCGTCCGTAACGGCCTGAACTATAAAAATATAATGTCATTTATCCCGCACTGTGACCGCCATAAAAAAAGAATAAAAGGTAGGGGCGTGGCCAACTGCCGACGGGACCGGTCGCATGATTTAGGAGCTCCGCTTTCGGCCCCGATTTCCCTACATTTATCCTGCTGACATACCGCTACAATTCCTCACAGAGCCAGAAGACGATCTCGCCGACATAAAGAGGGTAACATGAACCGTACACGGCATTCCATGGCTGCAGAGAAGTTGAAGGAGTTTTCCCGCGCTGCTCCTCAAGATGGCGCCGACGCCTCTTCCTCCTTGCCGCCTCCTCCACCAGAGAACACACAGCCAGAGGCTCAGCCTGCTCCTGAGCCGGAACTAACGCTGGCGCAGGTATCAGCCAAGCTCCTGGACGCTATACAGCTCTCCACCTCTTCCCTGACAGGAAAGATTGCTGAAGTAAAGTCGGATGTGGGACTCCTCAGACAGGACCTGCAGAACTTAAGGGACCGGGTGAGGGAGACGGAGGACCGCATTTCTGGGCTAGAAGATAAAGTGGCGCCACAGACAGGAAAGCTGGCACAGCTGGATAGAGTGGCTACTCAATGGCTACAGCGAGCAGACGACCTGGAAAATCGCCTGAGACGCAATAATATACGGATCCTTGGGCTCCCTGAGCGCTGTGAAGGCAGAGACCCCAGTTCCTTTATTGAAGCCTGGTTTAAAGAAATTCTACCAAATGCTGTATTATCGTCATCTTATACCATTGAAAGGGCGCATCGTGTACCTGGCAGACCACCGCCGCCGGGCGCCCCACCGAGACCTCTGCTAGCACGCTTCCTCAGCAGTCGGGACCGGGACGCTATCCTGCAAGCTGCCCGTACGCATGGAGAAATCCGATTCCAGAATACCACTATCCTGCTCTTTCCGGATTTTTCTGCGGCATTACAGAAAACGAGGGCTTCTTTTGTACCAGTCAAGAAACGGTTGCGAGATCATCAAATTCTTTATTCAATGGCGTTTCCAGCGCGATTGCGGGTTATACACCAAGACAAGACGGTTTTCTTCAACACACCGTTGGAGGCGGATGAATGGCTGTCTTCACTGGGACGCTCTCCTCGAAGATAGAACTGGAGACTGCAACAACATATGGAACTGTTCACTGTGAACACTTGTTACACCTGCCTTCCTGCACGGGATCTCGTTTTGGATGTCCAGATGAGTATTAATCTATCTTATCCTGGAACGATGTTCTCATGCAAGTTCTGCCTTATATTATTCTCGTAATTTCTTATATGCAAAGTTCTGAGAGAAGAATTGCGAAACATGTAGTAATACCGTTGTTTATTATTATATTGATGTAATGGGCGCCGTAAAGCAGATGACTATAAAGGGTATTACTCTCTGTATACATGACCTCTCAAGTTAAGTTGATAATTTGCATAATGGGCGGGTGGAAACTGGCTTATCTTTTCTAAGAAAAACAATATGTAATGTTTGTAGTTAGCGGACAATTACCCGCGAAATTGGGAATCACAACGCCGGTTCCTTTTACCTCAATTGTGCTTCCTTCTTTTTTCTTTGTTCCTGCTCACCTGTATTAGTCATCTGATATATAGGTGATCCCCCGTTTTGCCTCAATTATCACTTTTGTGATAATAAAAAAGCGTAGCAATCAGTGCATAGCATTGGTTGTTCTATATTTGTTATTGCTGATAACCTGACTGTTTTACTGCATATCTCAACTGAAAGCATTTAGCATTGTTCTCTTACTGGTATATTCTTAGCAATTGAAGTATTATGACATTGTCTATTCTTTCTGTGAATGTGAGGGGTCTGGGAGACTCCCATAAGAGGAACCTGACTTTTTCATTTATCCGGCAGCAAGGTCCACAGATAATATGCCTTCAAGAAACACATCTTATACAATCTACTGTCAGCTGCTTAAATAGAACATGGATTCAGTGGTCGGCCCATTCTACGCACAGTACATATTCTAGAGGGGTTTCCATTTTGATACATAGATCGCTCAGATGGGAACCGGGTGCACTGCAGACAGACAAGGAGGGCAGGTCAATTTTTGTGCATGCATGGATTGAAGGTCAGCAGTTCGTACTGATTGGGCTTTATCTTCCTCCTCCGGCCTCCATGACTGTGTTATATGAGGCGGCCAAATTTGCATCCCAATTTCCAGCAGCTGGGGTGATATGTATGGGAGACTTCAACCTTCTTCTAGATCCTTCCACAGACAAGTTTTATCCAGGTCCGGTCCCTGGGCATCTGCCCGGGTCTACTCCGCTGGCGGGCTTTTTGGGGGAGATGGGTTGGATAGATATGTGGAGACAGCGCCATCCCAATGGTCGCGAATACACATGCTTCACACCTGGGAGAAACTCACTATCCAGGATTGATTATGTGTGTAGTAACGCCAGAGCTTACGGCATGTTGGAAAGTATCTCTCACTTACCCAGAGCAATGTCAGATCACTCTCCTATAATAGTAAAGCTCAATTTACGACCCCATCACCTATATAGAGGGCCTAGGAAAGTTCACCCATTCTGGCTTAAAGTATTTGGGGATCAGGACCGCATCCCGGATCAATTGACCGTGTTCTTTGCAGAAAACCTTCCCTTTGACAACCACTCAGCCTTATGGGACGCATTGAAGGCATACCTGCGTGGGTGTTTGCAATCCTCGATCTCCTACCACAAAAGGCAGGCCTCTGAGATGGAACAACTGCTGGCAGCTGAATGTACAACTTTAGAGGCCGCATTCATAGAAGATCCCACTCCAATGAACCAACAGACGTGGCTACAGAGAGGCAGGGAATATGTTCATCTCCTGCAGGAAAAAACGAAGCGTCGCATATTCTTCTCCAACCTGAAATACTTTGAACTGGGTAATCAATCCAGCAGCTTGCTAGCACACATGATTCATAGTAATTCGTCCTCGCCAGCAATATTGCGTATTCACTCCGCTGCAGGGGTAGTGGTACACGACAATGAGCGGATTATGTCTCGCTTCACTGAATTCTACAAAGAACTCTACGAATCTAAAATACAGGTGTCTCCACAGAACATCAGGGATTACCTACTGGACATGGAGATTCCACAACTAACGGAGTCACAGAGGGAGTTTATGGAAGCCCCTATCACGCTACCTGAACTATCGGAAGCATTGACCACCATGGCAAAGGGCAAGGCATCGGGCCCTGATGGACTTCCCCTGGAGGTATACACTAAATATCAGGAGCAACTCCTACCACAACTACTGGAAATATTGAATGCCTCCTTTGGAAAAGGAACTCTGCCGGCCTCAATGTATGATGCGACTATAATTGTACTTCTGAAGCCGGATAAAACACCAATGGATTGCGGATCTTACAGGCCCATCTCTTTACTCAACACAGATTACAAACTGCTGACTAAAGTACTGGCTCTTAGACTAAATTCCGTCATCTCTGACATTATTCACCCGGATCAATCGGGGTTCATCCCTGGGAGGAGTACGTCTGATAATCTGAGGAGAGTCCAGACGGTGGCGCAGATAGGCGAGCGTAACAAAAACAACTGGGCCCTGGCCCCCTTGGATGCGGCTAAGGCTTTCGACTCTGTGGAATGGACCTACTTAGCTAGTGTTCTGTCTAGTTTTGGATTCGGCCCTGCATTTGTGTCATGGATACAGATAATTTACAAGCATCCCAGGGCTAATATAGCGCTGAATGGCCTCACATCTACCTCCTTTGACCTAGGTAGGGAAACTAGGCAGGGCTGCCCCCTGTCACCCCTACTCTTTGCACTGGCAATGGAACCATTGGCAATACTCATCAGATCAGATCCGGAAGTAAAAGGGGTCCCACACAAGACGGGTGAGGACCGTATTGCACTGTACGCAGATGATATTATGTTATTTGTTTCGCAGATACAGTCTTCCCTCCCGAGAATGATGCATCTTATAAACACCTTTGGAGATTACTCTGGACTGCGCATTAACTGGTCCAAATCGACCATCTTGTTTTTACAGCCTGGGGAAACACAGTCGGCGGGCTCCACGAGAGAAGGACTTGCTGTAGTTGACCAATTTAAATACCTGGGTATACTCATTACCAGAAAGGCGGCAATCTCCCTACAACTCAATGTGTATCCTCTATTATCCATTGCCAGAGAAAAGTTTAAGATATGGGCGGCCCTCCCATTGTCGGTCATGGGACGAATTAATCTGATTAAAATGGTGATACTTCCTAAGAGTCTTTATATTTTACAACATATATTCACTCCCATACCAAAGTCCTTCTTCCGGAAACTGGAGTCCCTCATCATTTCCTTTATATGGGGAAGGTCTAGGTCAAAACTGGCCTTACAGAAGCTACAAAGACCAAAGGAGATGGCTGGTATTGCTCTCCCGGACATTTATTTATACTATCTGGCCGGCCAACTCAAATACCTAAGCACCTGGACGCAAACCAAACGGCCCCCGGGCCTTGAGGGTATGTTACTGGACTATTCTGCACATAAGTCATTGTGGCCGGTGTTGTTTCATCAGGACGTGCCAAGATCCTCTTTACTGCCTGTCTGTCGAGTGGCAAGGGAAGTCTGGAAAGTGGCTATGACTATATCGAGTTCTTCAGACATCCCCGCAGAAACTCCTCTGTGGCATAACACGGTGTTGGAATCCTTGGTAAAGTTCCCAGATGCCGCATACTGGATTGATGTGGGTGTCACAGTGCTTGGAGACGTGTATGAAAATAATATCCTTCTGTCCTTCGAACAAATGCAAGAAAAATTTCGGCTTCCTCGACAGCATTTCTTCAGATATCTGCAGATGCGTCACCTCCTTGCTGAGCAGTTTCCGAGACAGCGTCAACCCATCTCCTCCTACCCACTCATCGGGGTGGTCCGATCACAGGGCCCCAGAAGTCTGATCTCTACTATTTACGCTCACTTGATTGAACAGAAGGCTAATGCGAACCCACTGCCGATTATTTCCAGGTGGTCTCAACTAATCCCTTCTTTGACGGAGGATTCCATTGAAGACCTACTACAATCACACTTACATGTGTCACCCGCTGCTAATAATAAGCTCATCCAGCTGTACTATATTCATCAGGCGTATCTGACGCCTCAGCGCCTATTTCAAATGAAATACATATCAGAACCGGCTTGTCCGAAATGTTCACATGCCCCAGCTGACTTCTGGCACATGGTATGGATGTGCCCACACCTCCGCTCTTACTGGTCAGAGATCATCGGTTTCCTCAACTTAATGTTACCATTTCCTGTTGTAGGGACTCCAGAGTTGTGTCTATTTGGAATACTGGAGGAAGACATATGGTCCCGTCATACCAAAATATTTCTACAAGAGACCCTTTTCTTGGCCCGCAAAGGCATTTCTATGAGATGGATGGATCGTCGACCTCCTAAGGTTACAGTATGGAAGCAGATGGTTAATTCCAGTATATCATATGAACGTATCATTTTTAAACATAGAGATCGGCCGGACAACTTCCACAAAATATGGGACATATGGTGTAACAGCACTGAGACAACATACACTCCGAGGGAAATAGAGACGGCAGTGGATGCAAGGAGGGGGGGGGAGGAGAAGATAGGCAGGTAGGGATGAGACGGATAATGTAGTGGATCTCCCGGACCTCTCACATATAAACATATTGTGTGAATTTTATACAGTTGTGAAAATGTGAAGCGAATGGATGTACTATCTGTAAAAAAATTTATTATGCCTTTTTTTGGGTAAGTGAAGTAAACAGGATGGCAATACTGTTGAGATTTGTTCAGCACCTGCGAGTGCTTAGGTGTATTGATAGGGACACTGTTGTCCTTTGCATTTTGTTTTTTTATTCTTCATAATGTGATAAAACAAACTCACTTTTCAATAAAAACAAGTTTAAAAAAAAAAGAATAAAAAAACAATACCGGAATCGCTATTTTTAGTCACTTCAGCTCCCAAATAATTACATAAATAGGGATCAAAAAGTCGCATGTACCCAAATATTGTACCACTAAAAGCTACAGTTTGTTCTGCAAAAAACAAGCCCTCACACAGCTTTCCTGATAGAAAAATAAAAAAGTTGTGGCTCTTATTATATGGCGACACAAAAACTAAATACATTTTTTTAAAACCGTGATTTTATCGTGCAAACACCGTAAAACATAAAAAACCTATATACATATGGTATCGCCGTAATCGCATCGACCCACAGAATAAATTAAATATGTCATTTATAGCGCACGGTGAACGCCGTAAAAAAAAAAAAGAATAAAAAACAATAGAAGTTTTGAAGGCCTAATTACACTAAAATTCTGCAAAAAACCCATTGGATCAAAACGCTCACTATACCCCTAGACAAATTCTTTTTAGGGCTATAGTTTCCCAAATGGGGTCACTTCTGGTGGATGTCCACTGTTTTGGTCCCTCAGGGGCTTTGCAAATGCAACATGACACCCGAAAACCAATTGAGTAAACTTGAGCTCCAAAAGCCAAATAGTGCTCCTTCCCTTCTGAGCCCTGCCGTGTGTCCAAACAGCCGTTTATTACCACATATGGGGTATTGCCGTAATCAGGAGAAATTGCTTTACAAATCTTGAGGTGCTTTTTTGCCTTTATTCCTTGTAAAAATTGATAATTTCTAAGTTTTATTGGAAAAAAATTTAGATTTTCATTTTTACGGACTAATTCCACTAAATTCAGCAAAAAACCTGTGGAGTTAAAATGCTCACTATACCCCTTGATGAATTCCTTGAGGGGTGTAGTTTGCCAAATGGTGTATTTTTGGGGGTGTTTCCACTGTTTTGGCACTACAAGATCTCCCAAAACCTGACATGGTGCCTTAAAGAGGCTCTGTCACCAGATTTTGCAACCCCTATCTGCTATTGCAGCAGATAGGCGCTGCAATGTAGATTACAGTAACGTTTTTATTTTTAAAAAACGAGCATTTTTGGCCAAGTTATGACCATTTTTGTAGTTATGCAAATGAGGCTTGCAAAAGTCCAAGTGGGTGTGTTTAAAAGTACAAGTCCAAGTGGGCGTGTATTATGTGCGTACATCGGGGCGTTTTTAATACTTTTACTAGCTGGGCGCTCTGAAGAGAAGTATCATCCACTTCTCTTCAGAACGCCCAGCTTCTGGCAGTGCAGATCTGTGACGTCACTCACAGGTCCTGCATCGTGTCGGCCACATCGGCACCAGAGGCTACAGTTGATTCTGCAGCAGCATCAGCGTTTGCAGGTAAGTAGCTACATCCTCTAGGTACTCCTTTGCTTCTGAGGTCTGTGCTTCAGTTCATTACCACACTAGGGCCACATGTGGGATATTTCTAAACTGCAGAATCTGGGTAATAAATATTGAGTTGCGTTTCGCTGGTAAAACCTTTTGTGTTACAGGAAAAAAATTGGATTAAAATGGATTTTACCAGAAAAAAAAAGAAAAATGTGTAAATTTCCCTCTACTTTGCTTTAATTCCTGTGAAACACCTAAAGGGTTAAGAAACTTTCTAAATGCTGTATTGAATACTTTGAGGGGTGCAGTTTTTAAAATTGGGTGACTTATGTGGGTTTCTTATATATAAGGCCCTCAAAGCCACTTCATAACTGAACTAGTACCTATAAAAATAGGTTTTGGACATTTTCTTGAAAATGTGAGAAATTGTTGCTAAAGTTCTAAGCATTGTAACGTCCTGAATGGGTTAAAGAAGATGGATATAAATGTCTATGCTTCTTCATCCAAAAGTTCAAACAGTGCAATTTTAGGGAAGTTAGTTAAAATGCCAGGTAGAAGAGATGTAAGAAAAATCAAACAATTGTGACCAGTATGTAGAAATATAAGGGCAGTCCCACATAAGGTGGCAGAAGTCTGCTTCTAAAGGTATGTGCACACGATGAGAGGCTTTTACGGCTGAAATGACAGACTGTTTTCAGGAGAAAACAGCTGCCTCGATTCAGCCATAATTCCTCCTCCTCGCATTTTGCGAGGCTTCTATGACAGCCATAAATTTTGAGCTGTGCTTCATTGAGTTCAATGAAGTACGGCTCAAATTACGTCTGAAAGAAGTGTCCTGCACTTCTTTTGACGAGGCTGTATTTTTACGCGTCGTCGCTTGACAGCTGTCAAACGACGACGCGTAAATGACAGGTTGTCTGCACAGTACATCGGCAAACCCATTCAGATGAATGGGCAGATGTTTGCCGACGTATTGTAGCCCTATTTTCAGACGTAAAATGAGGCATAATACGCCTCGTTTACGTCTGAAAATAGGTCGTGTGAACCCAGCCTTAGCGGTGACATCTATGATAAGCTGAAGAGAACATTCTGCCCATTTTATATAGTCTAGTAGGGGTTGGATAGGCCTGATGTATAATACACATCTGAATCATTTTATTATTAATAGCCGGAGAGACCATAAGGTGAGAGCTTAAAACTGCAGCTTTATCTTGAGGAGTAAGATCCAGGAACTTCATTAGCCATTTATCATATACCGCCAATAGATTTGAGGCCACTTTGGCAGACAACAAATGAGTGTACAATGCCGAGATAAGACTCCTAGGACCCTGTGACTTCAGTATACCTATTAAAGGGTACAACGATTTGGTGGTAGTATTTGGTGGGAACTGAGAGTGAAAGGCATGGCGAAGTTGAAAATATTGGTACCATTGCAACCGGGGGGAGATAGTGAATCTCCTGCAATTGAAGGAGGGTTAAAAATGCCCCATCCATATACACATCCCCTACCGTCATTATCCCTAAGTGTTGCCAAAATGAAGGATTAGGCATAGCCTATTGTAACGGCTGCCGCGCCTTTCCCCGCCTCTTCCACAGTCTCTGCTCCGGTTCCTGCACCCTCTATTCCTTCATGCTCGTCCCAAGCTCCACTTACCCGATCCGGACGCTCTCCTGGCTCTGGGCGGTGTCAGGTAAATGCTTCTTCTACCTCCCTCCGCGGCCGTCATCCACGATGTGTGGCTGCAGCCACTAGAGGGCGCACGCGCTGACTCTTCCCTTCTTAAAGGGCCAGCGTGTGCCAAAATGTCCAAGATTTCCTATTTAAGGATCCTCCTCCCTCTGAATCCTTGCTTGTTCAATCAAGTTCCCCATGAGCTTCCCTGTACCCAGTTTCCCAGTTACCTTGCCTTCTGACTTTATCTGGATTTCCAGTTGTGACCTCTGCCTGTACTCGACTATCCTTGCCTGCCTTGACCTATTGCTATCGATACCCTTTACGACGTCTGCTGCCTGTCCTGACTTCTGGCCTATACATCCGACTGCCTCTATACCTGCTGTGCCAAGCGTTGCCCTGGGTTACAAGCACCAACTCCCGGACGACACAGATGATCCACAAACAAACCGGTGAGAACCGTTATACCTGTATAGACGGCAATGTGGGATTATGCCATAAAGGTAACTCAGGGAGGGTATCACTAAAATCTAGCATATTCTTGGAGATACGTAATACTGCTAAGGCTACCCTGTGTATGGGAAGTAGCGCGGTAGGTCTCGTGAATTGAGGATATTCTAAATAACTAAATCAGGCTATTGCCAGCGACCATGCAGTCCAGTAAATAAGTGGAGTCTAATAAAGGTGTATCAATAAACCAATTCCCAAATCCCCGTAGCTGACCCGCCAAATAATACAAGTATAGGTCTGACAATGCCATTCCTCCATCATCTTTTGGGCAATGCAGGGTAGTCAATTTAAGTTCGGACCTTGAGGAGCACCAAATAAAAGGGAATTATGAGAGAATTCAATGAGCCAAAGTATGATTGGGGAACGGGTACTGGCATATATTGTAATATATACAAGCATTTTGGTTGAATGACCATTTTAATAAGGTTAATACGTCCCGCTACCGATAAAAGGCAACTTAGACCATAGTTTGAGCTTTAGACCTATGTGGGACAAAAGTGGGTCAATAGTTTCAGCCTTCGTATCAGCATGATCAAGAACCATCACTATACCGACATATGTGAATTTAGTGACCACCAAAAAGCCGCATTGGGATACTAAAAGGATCTGGTATCGGATTAACTGCTGTATACATTATAGCAGATCTCTGCCAGTTAACTCTTAACCCAGAGAATTGAGAAAAGGTATCAAGTAAATGAATGGCATGACCAAGCGACTCATTGGGGTTACGGAGAAAAAGGACCATATCATCCGCGTAAAGGCCAACTACATTGGTTCTTCCTCCCCACTGCACACCTGTGATCAAGGAAGTAGATCTTAATCTTATTGGGATGGCCTCATTGGCAATAGCGAACAAGGCCAGGGAAAGGTGTCATTCCTGTCTCGTGCCTCTAGTGAGAGAAAAAATATCACAGGGTATGCCATTAACCACTACATTAGCTAGTGGGGATTTATAGAGAAGTTGGATCCATGACAAAAAATCAAGTCCAAAGCCAAAACGCTGAAGACATGCTACAAGAAAGGGCCACTCAACGGAGACAAATGCCTTCATGGTGTCCAATGACACAACAGCCCAGAGCATATTATGTGCTCTACCCACCTGTATTATTGTCTGTACCCTTTCAATGTTTATAGAAGTAGATTTGCTAGCCATGATCCCAGTCTGATCTGGGTGGATAATAGGTTCAAATAACCTGGTTTAGTCGTTTAGCAAATATTTTAGTTAGGATTTTATAATCCACATTTACCAGGGATATTGGTCAATAGGAGCCACATTCTTCAGGGTTTTTCCCAGACTTCAGTAATACTATAATAGAGGCGTCATAAAAGGTAGAGGGAAGTAAATGAGTACATAGGGCTTGGTTAAGAGTATGTAGTAATAATGGGTTAATATGCTCTTGATATCTCCTATATACTTCAATGGGATGGCCATCTGGGCCCATGGATTTATGAGGTGCCATTTCATGAATGGCCATCTGAAGTTCCTCTATAGAGATAGGGGCTTCAAGTAAATTAATGTGAGCAGGGGAAAGGGTGGGAAAGGTCAGGTAGCTCAGATAAGACAGAACATCAGCAACGGTATGGTCATTAGAGGAGCTATATAAATTAGCATAATATTCCCTAAATCTTGTGGAAATGGCATCTCCCTCCGTCAGTAGACGGCCATCACAGTCTTGAATTTTTAAAACCGAGTTAGAAGTATTATCCTGTTTGATCAAATGGGATAATAACTGGATAGATTGATTGCCCATTTCAAAATAAAATTGACACGTAAAAAACTATTTACATTTCGTCTTAAGGTGGAGCTGGTGCTCATACAATTGGGTTAAGTGTAACCAGTTAGTTTTACAGGCCTCTGTGGGGTCCGAGATATAGAGTGATTTCGCAGCGATTTCCTCTGCTGTTCTCTCGGAGTGGG
The DNA here is from genome assembly GCF_050947455.1 of Rhinoderma darwinii. Classification (NCBI taxonomy): domain Eukaryota; kingdom Metazoa; phylum Chordata; class Amphibia; order Anura; family Rhinodermatidae; genus Rhinoderma; species Rhinoderma darwinii. Next base: position 220,628,780 of record NC_134688.1, read on the forward strand.
CAATGGATTTCTTTATATACGAAATTGTAGACCGTAAACAGCCTCGTAGGTGAGCCTTGAAAGTATCCCACTTTAAAGTATGAGGGATAGGGGTATCATGTACCTTTAAAAACTAAGCTATTTGATCTGGGATACGATCAGAAGGGCCGATAAGTGTTAACCAAAAGGGGTGCTAATTCCAGCCAGGTATCAAACGTCGCCCAGGAAACTCCAATCTAACAAGTATCGCACTGTGATCTAAAAATCCCTCTACGGGAATGAGAGATTGAAGTAACGTACAAAGACTGGTTAGGAGAACCGTAAACATAATCAATTCTAGATAGGGTTTGTCACCCTGTGGAGTGACAGGTGTATTCCAGAGTTTGTGGATGGTGGTGTCTCCATAGATCGATCCAGCCCATACCCTCTATCAGCTGACACAAGGGAGTAGAGGACGATAGAGTGGGGGGTGGTACCCTGTGAGAAGAGGTGCATAGACGGGGACATCACTTGATTAAAGTAGCCCATACATAAAATATAAGAGGTTGGAAATTGATGGGCAAAGGCAATCGCCGCCTGGAGAGTACTAATATAGGTCTGTGGTGGGTTATAAACACATAAAATAACATAAGGTTTAGTTTCTATTTTAGCATAAGTGAACACAAATCTTCCCGCGGGAACTCTTCGTGTTTGTATGGGGTTCCAACGCACAGAATGGTGTATTAATAGAGATACCCCTCTAGAGGAAGAGGTGACACGCCCATTGTATCCAAGGTTTTTTGAGGCAGTTGGAGCTATCGCTTGTGAGGTGTGTCTCCTGTAAGCAGATTAGGTGGGGGCTGGATCGTCTAATGTGAGAAAACAGGTACGCTTAGGCACAGTTCCCAGACCTCGCACATTCCAAGAGACACAGTTCAGAGACATAGCCATAGAAACCAGAACAGATATATATCACCCAAAATCAACCCATTTACTTGCGGTAGATGAACATCCAAGGAAAATCAAGGAAGAAAATACACATACATATTTATCCAAACTTGTGGAATAGACATATTGGTAAACAGCTATAAAACATAACAGAGTAACATTTGGATTACCCAACTGTAACAAGGTCAGGTATACAACCTGGCATCATCAACAAAAGGTGTATAGGTATTAGTGAACCAAATCAGAATCAGTTACGTATTCATTGAGCTAATAAAATGGTATATCCAAGTCTATATCTATAGCTATATCTATAAGAAGATATGTTAGAGCACAATATCAGTGTACATAGAAAAGAGGCATATCAGGCGTATAAAGAATAAGACTTATGAGGTAAGTAATAACAGAATTATTATATAGTGATTTCAGACGGCTCGGCAGTGCAGGAGCACACAACTGATCAGTAACATTCTGGAGGTACTCAAACCAATGGAGGATGCATCTGAAGCCAGTCATGAGCTTTAGCTGGGCTATGAAGAAAGATCACCCTGTCAATATGAACAATACGAAGACGGGCAGGGTATGCCATACAGTAAGGGACGTTGCGTTCTTTGAATCTTCGCTTGACTTCGGTGAAGGTGGCACGCTGTTTTTGAAGATCCGCTGAGAAGTTAAGAAATATGGAGACAGTGAAGTTGTTAAATTTCAATGAGGCCTTCAGCCGCGCCTAACGTAGTGCAGTATCTCGATCCCTATAATTCAGCAATCTAACCAGGAAAGGCCTAGGGGCAGCACCCGGCCGCGGTGGTTTAGCCGGAACACAGTGAGCTCTTTCAACCACAAAAGAAGCTGAGCAGGCAGTTTCCCCCAATTTAGTTTTCAGCCATTATTCAATGAATACTTCAGGGGTTTGTCCCTCAGATTTCTCCGGTAAGCCAATATTATGCAAATTATTGCGTCAAAGACGATTTTCCAGATCATCAGTCTTGGATTGACAGGTGCCTACTTTGCGTGTGGTAGCAGCTAGGGCAGTAGCAAGAGGACCAACTCTGTCCTCCACATGGGAAAGTCTTGTCTCCAGTTCTCCTATGCGTCCCCTCAAAATTTGATTGTCCTGGCGGAGCAGACTGACGTCAATCTTTATCTCATCAATCTTGCCTGTGAGAGAGGTCTTACAAGCATCAATAGCTGTCAGAAGCTGCATAGACATCTGGCGAAGTGTAGGTTCAGGTTCAGTATCTGAATCCATTACACCGTGGAGACGAGGGTCCCCCTCTCTATTCCTAGTGTGCGGAGATCTTGTCTTGCGAGGAGTGGAATTATCATCCTCATGTTCATTATGGGCAAAATCTTTTAACTTATCCACTGCTGATTGATGCTTCCCTTTCTGCAAGTGTGCTTGTATATGCAAGTGAGGATAAACAAAAATAGCAGGCTTCACCACAGTAGCAGAGTAAAAGTGTAAGTAATATTGCGACAGCAGATATAATCTCTTCCACATACACTGGATAATGCAAACAGTCAAACCAGAATAAGGAATTGTGTATTAAGCTGAATACGAGAAGAAGTGTTGCAGGTTAGGCAAGCAGACAGGCCAGAGTGAGACAGAGTCCCAGATAATATTTGTGCAGTCACTCAAAATAGTCGCTCAAGACGTGCGAAGTTGGAGAAAGAACAGCACCGCACACAGCCCAGATGTTAGACTGCAATCATAGGCCGCAGTTCAACCGTCAGCCCCCACGAGGAGTCAGGTCCCAGTCCAATATGCCAGTGTGTGTATACGGGAGGCCAGTCAGCATCCGATGACCTCCTTCACAGTCAGACGACGGAGCAGCGACGTCCATCACCTTCGGGGAGGAAAGAAAGGGATCACGAGGCAGGCATGAACGCCGTAGCAGGCCGCAAAGAACCCCTACACCGCAAATGGAGTCCCGATGCAGCCACACCTGATCTCCGGAGCAGGGTGGGTAAAGGCTAGAGGTTGTCTGGTCACTCTATGAGAATGCAGATGCCAGGATGATGGCATGATCAATTACGGTCCCCGGGAGCTCAGCTAAGATGCGACCACTCATCTTGCTCGTTGGCTACGCCTCCCACATATAAAGAAGTTAATACAGCCAGTCGCTCATGTTTACATTTTATACCCTCCAGGTCCCGCCCCAGAATACACACCAGAGGCTATTTAACTCCATAGATCCTTTCTAGGATCCCCAATATAGATATCCAGTAGTGATGTAGAAAAGGACACTCCCATATGATGTGCATTAAGTTTCCACCCATTTTCCCACATCTCCAACATTTATCACATTCCTGCAAACCCATGCTTTTCATCCTACTAGAAGTATAATGTGACTTATATAAGATGTAGATCTGTGATATCCTTTGGGAAGCGAACAATGACATCTTACAGGTGTTAGAGACAATCCTAACCCAGTCACTATCTGAGATCTCCCGCAAATCCGATTCCCGTTTCTTATTAATTTTGACCAACCTATCATAATTATAATCTCCCAGATGATTGTAGATTCTTGCCATTTTTTTCTTATTTTTCTTATTGATCATTATGTAGTTTAGACAACCAAGATCACTAAATTTCTTAATATTCAACAGGCCCTCCTTTTTAAGCCCCAAAATTAATTGATAATAAAAAATACTAGCGATTCTTCAACACCATATTCCAAGAGATCTGCTGAAATGATTTAATACCTTCTATATTATAGAGCTGTGCCAATCTAGTAATCCTAAATCTGATCCAAAATGTCAACCCTCCATTCCGGATTACACAAACCAAACCCTTAAATTGTTTCAGAGTAGTATAAATATTTGGGTCCTCAATACCCATCAACCCTTTAACCTCTTTCCACACCCTACACATCAATCATATATCCAGTTATTTCTGAATATTTTCCTTAGATCTTCACATTCCAGGGATTCCACGAACCCCCCCCCCCCCGTATATTTAGTAGAATCGGCCTGTTATATACATTTTAATTAACTTCCGTCCCCCATTCCTGCATCCACAGGATTTGGAACACCAAAAAGCTCTTCCCAAATCAGGAATAGCTAAACTCCAGTTTCCTTAGCCCTCATGCACACGACCGTATTTTTTCCCACCCGTAAATACGGGTCCGGTGTCACACGTATTCGACCCGTTTTGCACCAGTATTTACGGACCCGTGCCCATAAATACGGTTCCGGTGTCACCCGTATTCCACCCGTATTTACGGGCACGTTTTCAAAGCAAAATTGCACTGCACTAATCGGCAGCCCCTTCTCTCTATCAGTGCAGGATAGAGAGAAGGGGCAGCCCTTTCCGAGGTAAAAGTAAAAGAAATTCATACTTACCCGGCCGTTGCCTTGGTGACGCGTCCCTCTCTTGACATCCAGCCCGACATCCCTGGATGACGCGGCAGTCCATGTGACCGCTGCAGCATGTGATTGGCTGCAGCGGTCACATGGGCTGAAACGTCATCCAGGGATGTACTGAAGGCTGATTCTTGGAGTCTTCCCTCTCCATAGGAATTCCTGGAATATGGATTCAAAAGATCCCAAGATTTTTTTTCCAATCCATATAGGACTATTATTTAATATATATAGTACCAGTGGATATGAGAGTGACTTGATTAATGCATAGACAGTGTCAGGGATCACTGATCTTTAAGAGGTGTGCTTTCTGTGCACTTGAGGGGGCCATGTGAAAAGACAGAACCTGTCTGTCTGGAGACAGTATACTGAGGGCTGCTGGTCTTCTGCTGGATGTTTGCATATGGTGTGAGGTAACACACAGACTTTGGTCTTGTAGTATGTCACCCATATAGTGATGGAAAAGCATGTTTAGTTAGTGCTTAGCCGAGCAGAGTTTATGAGAATCCACCACTGGGGTCACGTATAACTCTTACCAGCAGCCCGCCTCCCCTCTCTATAGACTTGTATGAGGAGCGTGCCAGTGTGTGTGTGTCTCTCTCTTCCTGCTCCTGCTCCCCCTTCCCCTCTACATAGACTTCTATTGGCAGGCTGTGAAGAAACACATGGTACATTTTAAGCATTCAGCTTTGAAGTACTAAGAATGGATGCATGGCACATACCTGGTACAGTTACTTGGATGATATTGAGATCCTCAAATCCAGTGACCGATTTATTAAGTGCCTGTATTCTTTCTTAAAGTGATAACAAAAATTCATTTAGGCAACTTCGGTTTCAGAATTTATAAAAGATAAATAATATTGATTTAACCGGATTAGATCCACCAATCTCGAAAAAGGTACAGATCACTGATATGCTTACAGTTTATGAGATTAAACCTGTTGCTAACCTATATAACAGTAATTCTTCTAAAGTGTTGCTCATTCTTATGTCTGCTTTGAGTCTTTTGTCCACTCTTTATGTCTGATTTGACAACATTCACGGTTTACATTCACATGCTGAAAACCTAACCTGTTCTGCTTACACAGCTGCTAGGATTATTAAAGTCAATCAGTGTAGGTAAGAGCTATTAGCCTAGAGTTCAGGACAGAAGATATTTAGCTCGAAGATTACACTGATACAATGTAACAAACCCTCAGTTATAAGCAGGACTAGATCAGGACAGGTATTTAGCCTCTGCATGTAAACAATGAATATTTCCATTAATTCCCTGGAAGCTTATGCTTCGTTCACATCTGCGTCGGGGCTCCGTTCATGGGTTCCGTTGGAGCTTTCCGTCAGGGGAATCCATGAACAGAACCCTGACTGAAACAAACAAAAACCGTAGGTTTCCATTTGCTGCATCACCATTGATTTCATTGGTGACGGATCCGGTGCCAATGGTTTCACGTTTGTCACTATTGTGCAAGGGTTCCCTACGGTCTTGATTTTGTCAAAATGATGGAACCCTTGCACAACGGTGACAAACAAAACCATTTGCACCGGATTCGTCACCATTGAAATCAATGGTGATCAAAACGGTTTTGTTCATGGGTTCCCCTAATGGAAAGCTCAGACAGAAACCATTAACGGAGTCCCGATGCAGATGTGAACGAAGCCTTAGATAGTAAAAGGTGAGGAATAAAAGTTTACTTAGAAGGTTTCATAACTTTTTCTTATGCAGTGAATAAGAATTATTTACAGTCAATAATGCAATATTAGAATTAATAGGACTACTAAATGACAACAAAAAAGAAATGAAGAAAATAATGTTCTGGATGTCACGACTGGTACTATACTCAGGTGATTGGCTTAATAATGGAATACTTACTTTGTGGGTATTGTAAAGATGTGTCTTTTGCGGCAGCCTCAAACAATTCAGGTCTGATAAAAGATAATTACAATTATAGTACAAACACAGACATTGAGCTTTCTTACAGAGGTTGCACGGTTTCAGTAAATTAATGTTATCTTTAGTATAATTAAAAATTATAAAAAAAAAATCCAATATACTTTTTGTATGAATTCCTCACAGTTTTCAACATCTCTGCTTGTTGTTATCTAGTAGGAACACTCATTGTTTACTTCCAGTGAACACAGGTAAACAGCTCGTTACATTATGTGTATTAGAACTGAGTCTTCTAACGATCCCAGCACCTGCGTGTCCATCACGACCATGGACGGAATTGTATCTCCTACAAGTAAACAATGAATGTTCCTAATGAAAACCAAGAGATCTTGAAAATTGGGAGGAATTAATCCAGAAAGTATATTGGAAAACTGTATAACCTTCAGCTAAACAAAAAATAACAAATTTTTCAAAACTGGACAACCCTTTTAATAGCGAATTAAATATAGACTGCCTTACTTTTTAATTATGAATTTAATCTTAGCTCGGTTTCTGAGAATTTTCTCTAGTCTAGGAATGCCAAAAGTGGAGGGTCTGCGAAATGGAACTCCCTCGGGAAGGCCTTCCACGTAGAAGTCTTCTGGGTAAGATTCAAACAGCGCAAACGGCACCTTAAATGGCTCTTTTATACCTAGAGCCTCCCCTAAGTACAAAGAAGCATATTAGTTGGTGACATGTTAAGAATTTATAGAGATGAGAGTACTCTATGCATTATGGTCTTTGGGGACAGAACAGTATATATATATATATATATATATATATATATATATATATATATATATATTTGCTGTCAGATATGCATTACTACATTTCAAAATCTTCCCCATAGACCTGTAAAATTCCTGTTTACTCGTCTACTGTTCATGCTACAACGGTTCAGCTAAGCTCCTGCATTAAAGATGGGACAATAGGCAAAACTTCAGACTAAATCCCTTTTCTGACATACTAAATTTATAAACCAGTTACAACCAATACAAAACAGCGAACTGATATAACCACATGTCGATGCGCAGCCAAAAATGACAAATTTTGTGGCACGCTGTCTATTTAAGCTTCACAAGCCATAAACAGTGATATGTGGCTGTCCATAATATTACAAACTAAAGCGGTCAATAGACAATCTGTTCACATACAGGAAGGCAGAGAATATAGACCACGATAAAAAAAATATATCTGCCATACGTTAGCACCAACCACTAAGCCGCCAAATTGGATTTCGTTTCAACACAATGAGACGAGACATCTCTTGGATGTATCAGTAGAAATGCACTTGGTTTTATTCTTTTAAAAATTTAAATTAAAAAAATATATAAATAAGCAGACTATTATTAGTGGGAATATATAATTTATAATATTTTGAGATTATAAAGATAGTTACCACATTTCTCGTCGAATAGCGCATCAACTTTTTGCTTTAGATCTGTAATTTTTGCATTCCAGGCCTCTGTTGTAAGAGGAAATGGGACAATTAATTTTATAGACGATTACTAAAGATTATATTGCTGCATCAAAGATTAATAAATTCCCTCTAAATTACAGATGTTACAAGTGATATAAGAATAGAGACAGTGACAGGATATTTCAATATGTTTTCATGTCAATGATTCATGGTGTTTTGGAATACCCACCTTTCATCTCCATTGTCTTTATAGTCTGTAGATGTCAAATCTAATGTATTTGTGCTTTATTTTGATTGCCATGTTTTCTGTTTGTCTTTACACGGTTTCCTGGAAACATTGTTGAAGAGTCTCTATCACCAGATTATAAGTGCCCTATCCCCTACCTAATCTGATCGGCGCTGTAATGTAGAGAACAACAGCGGTTTTTATTTTGAAAAACGATAATTTTTAACCCCTTCCCGCTGCAGCCCTTTTTCATTTTCGCTTTTTCCTCCCCACCTTCCAAAAGCCATAATTTTTTTATTTTTCCGTCGATATAGTCCTATGAGCGCTTGATTTTTGCGGGACGAGTTGTAGTTTTTCGTAGGACCATTTATTGTGCCATATAATGTACTAGGAAATGGGGAAAAAATTATTTGTGGGGTAAAAAATGAAAAAAAAACAGCGATTCCTCCATGGTTTTTTATGTGTCGTTTTTACGGAATTCACTGTGCAATTAAAACAACATGTTAACTTTATTCTGTGGGTCAATACGATTACGGTGATTCCAAATATATATAGTTTTTTTTCTATATTTTACTACTTTTACAAGTAAAAACCTAAGTAAGAAATAAAATTAATTTTGCGTCGCCAAATTCTGAGAGCCATAACTTTTTTATTTTCCGTCGATTAAGTGGTATGAGAGCTAATTTTTTGCGGGATAAGCTGTAGTTTTTAATAATACCATTTTGGGGTACATGCGACGGTTTGATCACTTTTCATTTCATTTTTTGTGGGAGATTAGGTGACCAAAAAATAGAGAGATTCTGGTGTTTACAGTTTTTTTTTACGGCGTTCACCGTGCGTGTTAAATAATGATATATTGTAATAGTTCAGACCTTTACGGATGCGACGATACCAATTATGTTTTTTTTTGTTTTTTTTTTACTATGCTCTAGGGGGAAAATGGGAAAAGGTTTTTTTTAAATTAATTTTTTTACATAAAAAAAACAACTTTATTTTACCAATTTTTACATTTTTTTATTAGTCCCCCTAGGGGACTTCAACCAGCGATCGCGTTGGATCGCTTGCACAATATACTGAAATACTAATGTATTGCAGTATATCGTGATTCTAACAGGCTTCTATTAAGCCCTTAATAGGAGTGCAAAGTTGGCGGACCTGGGGGGCCTTCATTAGGCTCCCAGGCAGTCATAGCAATCACCCCCCCCCCCCCGTGATTACGTTGTGGGGGGCGCGATGAGCTGTTAGAGGGGGTTGCGCCCCTCTAACGATTTAAATGCTGCGGTCGCTATTGACCGCGGTATTTAATGAGTTAAGAGAGTGTGATCGTGCTCGAGCGCGTTCACGCTCGTTACTCTGAAGTGTCGGATGTAACATACAGCCGACACCGGCATCGTATGGAGCGGGTTCACTCCGTCCGTGAGCCCATTCCATACTTCCCCTACCAGACTTTGGCGTATGGATACGTCAAATGTCGGGAAGGGGTTAAGCAAGTTATGAACAATTTTAGATTTATGCTAATTACTTTCTTAATAGACAACTGGGCGTTTTTAACTTTTTACCAAATGGGCGTTGTAAAAAGAAGTGTATAACGCTGACCAATCAGAATCATACACTTCTCATCGTTCCAGCCCAGCTTCTTTCACTGCACACACAGCGTGATCTTGCGAGATCACGCTGTGCTGTGTGATTAAGTCCCACAGAAACGTTACCGAAGTGTCGGGAGTGTGAATAGACATGGCATCCTGGCTGGAGGCGATGTCTATTCACTCTCAAGACACTTCGGTAAAGGTACTGTGAGAGTAAGTGACAGAACAGCGTGATCTCGCGAGATCACGCTGTGCTGCGAGTACAGCTAATCAATGAAGAGGAGTGTATGATGATGATTGGTCAGCGTCATACACTTCTCTTTACAACGCCCAGTTGGTAAAAAGTTAAAAAACGCCCAGTTGTCTATTAAGAAACTAATTAGCATAAATCTAAAATTGCTCATAACTTGCTAAAAAATTATCGTTTTTCAAAATAAAAACCACTGTTATCTACATTACAGCGCCGATCACATTATGTAGGAGATAGGGCACTTATAATGTGGTGACAGAGTCTCTTTAAGCAGACTAACTGCTGTTTTAAGATTGTATTATTCTTATTATGTGTCTCTTTAGTATGTCGAGTGCTCAAGGAGCTGTAAGTCTATGTCTGAAAAACCGCACTAAATTGCGTTATCATAGCGACGCGTCCCTCTGTTCTCTGGTCAGCCAAGCCTCCTGGGATGACGCTGCAGTCCATGTGACCGCTGCAGCCTGTGATTGGCTGCCACGGTCACATGCGATGGAACATCATCCCAGGAGTCCAGGCTGACCAGAGAACAGAGAGACGCATCATTATGACAACACCCGGAAAGGTAAGTATTATTTGGTTTTAATAATCTTATTAAAAAAAGTAGTTTTTTTTCTGATACGTGATTTTTGCAGCAAAATCGCAGCGTTTCCGCTGCAAAAATCGCAACATCTGCTATTTGTTGTGGGTTTTACCCCCCCATTGAATTTAATGGGAAAAACCTGCAACGATTCCACTGCATAAATTGACATGCTGCGGATTTAAAAAACGCACCGCAGGTCAATTTATAAAGGTTTTTTTCAGCAGATTTATTTCTGCAGCGTGTGCATGAAATGTGTTCAAATCTCATCCACTTTGCAGCTACTGTAAATGCTGCGGATTTTCTGCACAGAATTCAACTGCTGAAATTCTGTAGCATTTATGCTGGATTTCTGCGAGTTCCACTAAGAATAGAAACTGATTTTCAGTCGCAGAAATTTCTTCAACAAAATCTGCCGCATGTGATTGCACCCTTTTGATGACTTTCAGCTTGCTCTCTACCCTCAATTGGCAGGCACTGCCTTGTTTTGACTGTGCCAGAGCAGCTGCAGACATAGTCAAATCACTCGGGTGCTTTCACACTTGCAGTTTTAATGCAATTTTTGGAGGCCAATGCCAGGGGTGGATCATAAAGGGAGAGAAGATATAGAGATAAGTGAATTTCCCCAAAATTTTATTCAGTTCCGATATATTCTTTTGTCTGGGTGTGTCTCTCATGACATTTTTATGCACCATATTGCACATATCAAGCTTGTTAAATGCAACTAATAAACATCGTGGTTTTACATTGAAAGTTTATGCCCTGCAGGAGTCTTTCAAATTGGTTATTAGAATATCAGTGACGAGGTCTTCCCCTGTGAAGCGCTGCTACCTTGTTAGTACAGCCTTTTCCACAGACTTGACCGCGCTCTCGCTCTGAAGATGGCCGCTGATGAAGACGCATGTGACCAGGCATGTCTATCTATTAAATAACACTGCACACGGCAAAGGAAACTGCGCTCGCCGTATCTTTTTGAAAATTCGGACCGAATTTGATTTGTGTAGAATCAATTTGCTCATCTCTAGAGGGGAAGTATATAGGAAGTACATCGGAATGATTCTACTTCTTTTTTTTTTAATCCACTATTAGTTGTGGCTTAAAAAACGGCACAAAAAATTGCATCAAAACCGCACATAAAGCCTAAAGCCTCCACATAGGTATGTATTAGGAAACTATGGTAAATTAAATTTATTATACATGCAAGGACAACATTGGAATTACAAAATAGTTAATTTCTTTTACCAAAGGAAAACTCTTTGCCCCTGGGTTTACAGGTCACTGTAGAGCCATTGATTTGAGGAGTACAGATCACTACATTTTTGGATTGACCTGAAATAGAATTAAGGCAAATATAGGCAAACAAATCTGAATTAGGACGGCAAAGAATTAGAAGGTTAAATAGAACAATCTAAAGTACATGGAGCAGAGTCTGATTATACATATAGTTACATAGTTCATAGGGTTGAAAAAAAGACACAGGTCCATCAAGTCCAACCAATAATCCTACCGTGTTAATCCAGAGCAAGGCAAAAAAACCCACGAGATGGATGCCAATTGCCTCATGAGGGGAAAAATTCCTCCCTGACTCCAAATATGACATTTAGAATAAATCCCTGGATCAACATCTCATCTCCAGAATCTAGTACTCACAACTTGTAATATTATTTTTTTCAAGAAAGGCATCAAGGCCCTTCTTGAACTTGCTCAAAGAATCAACCACCACAACATCCTGTGGCAGAGAGTTCCATAGTCTCACCGCTCTCACAGTAAAGAATCCCCGACTGTGATGGTGGTGAAACCTTTTTTCCTCTAAATGTAGAGGATGCCCCCTAGTCCTTGTTACAGCCCTAGGTATAAAAACATCATTAGAAAGATCTCTGTACAGTCCAATTATATATTTGTACATTGTAATTAGATCGCCCCTCATCCGTCTGTTTTTCTAAACTAAATAGCCCCAAGTTTCATAATCTTTCTTGGTACTGCAATCCGCCAATTACCTTAATTACCTTGGTTGCCCTTCTTTGCATGTCCTTCTTATACTCAGGTGCCAACATTTGTACACAATATTCCATGTGAGGTCTGACAAGTGATTTGTATGGAGGCAAAACTATAGTCTTGTCATGAGCATCTATGCCTCTTTTGATGCTTCCTAAAACTGTATTCGTCTTTGCAGCAGATGCCTGGCACTGGTTGCTAAAGTTAAGTTTGCTGTCCATCAATATCCCCAAGTCTTTTTAAGTGACATTTTTACCCAGTGCTTTACTATCTAAATTGTAGCTAAACGTTTGACAAACTTCTGACATGTCATAGTGACTGTCATGCCCATGGCCGCGGGCCATCAGGCTCACTCGCCTCTGACGCCCGCAGCCATGGATCTGTGAGCACTGGCCCCAGTCTCCTCCTCAGGAGACGCCAGTGCTCACTTCCGCTGACCTCGGCCGGGTCCCGGCCACCCCCTTCCTCCCACGCCTGAGCGTTGTTGTCGTATCCTAAGTTTGTCTATGCAAATGGTCTCCTAGTCTTTCCCAGTTCCTGTATCCCGTTACCTGTATCCCGTGCTAGCCTGGTCAAGTGCCATGCTGAGCTGAAGTCGCGCTGTGATGTATACCACGCCTGTCCTGCTTCACCACCCCTGACGTCTACCTACTGCCTAGTCCCAGCCGAGCCTGCCTTGCTACTGTCCGAGCTGCCACAGGTACCCTATACGAACTATAGACTGTAACCTGCACCCTGTTGGCCAGCTGCCATACCGCCAAGTCGGTACGGCATAGTGGGTTCACGAACACAACGTGACAGTGACATGTCAGAAGATTGGATTGGAGGGACCCCCACCAATCGCTAGAACGAAGCTTTTACTGGGCCAAAGTACATAACCTTACATTTATCCACATTAATCTTAATTTATCCTCTCTGCCCATGCCTCCAGGAAGCCGTGATGTGGGAGCTCCAGGGGGTTCTAGAATTTTTGATTTTTAGACTTTAATCCATGTTGTGTGTAACATCTTACCTATGATCTAGTAAAGTGTTTGTTATTTGCCTCAAACAAAGATGTCACTCTCTTACATATAGCGCAGATGAAGGTCTGGAGGTCCAAACAGACTTTACATGTGGTGGGAACAAGATTCCTATGTTGCAGTAGTGATACATTCACTTCAATAACAGAACCGAGTAAAACTCAATGCATATTGGTTTCAGATAACATGTGAATTAAGCAGATAAATAGATGGTCTTCTATGAACTACAGGCATCTTATAGATCCTCAGTTTATTCAATTTCTGGGCTATAATTATACCTATTTACTTACAAATTGCACTTCCAGAGGGACTGCAGATATCTTAATAGTCTTACCATAATCTGCAGACTGACTTCTTGGACTCTGTTCTTTGTCTGAGTTCTGAACTCCTGCAAACAAAAAAACCCCACAAAAATAGGTATTTTGCTAATTTTCTTATAGATGCACAGAGGGCTACCAGGAGAATCCGCTAAATGGCATACAAAAGGCTAGGTTCACACCGGTATCCATGATGCGCTACATTTCCAACATTTTTGGCAGGATCTACGACGGAGGCCCCTAACAAAGCCGTCAACGAAGGTGTGAACAGAGCCTAACTAAATGTCATACATTAAAGAGGCTCTGTCACCATATTTTGCAACCCCTATCTGCTATTGCAGCAGATCGGCGCTGCAATGTAGATTACAGTAACGTTTTTATTTTTAAAAAACGAGCATTTTTGGCCAAGTTATGACCATTTTTGTAGTTATGCAAATGAGGCTTGCAAAAGTACAACTGGGCGTGTTTAAAAGTAAAAGTACAACAGGGCGTGTATTATGTGCGTACATCGGGGCGTTTTTACTACTTTTACTAGCTGGGCGTTCTGACGAGAAGTATCATCCACTTCTCTTCAGAACGCCCAGCTTCTGGCAGTGCAGACACAGCCGTGTTCTCGAGAGATCACGCTGTGTCGTCACTCACAGGTCCTGCATCGTGTCGGCCACATCGTCACCAGAGGCTACAGTTGATTCTGCAGCAGCATCTGCGTTTGCAGGTAAGTCTAGCTACTTACCTGCAAACGCTGATGCTGCTGCAGAATCAACTGTAGCCTCTGGTGCCGATGTGTCCTCGCTCGTCTGACACGATGCAGGACCTGTGAGTGACGACACAGCGTGATCTCTCGAGAACACGCTGTGTCTGCACTGCCAGAAGCTGGGCGTTCTGAAGAGAAGTGGATGATACTTCTCGTCAGAACGCCCAGCTAGTAAAAGTAATAAAAATGCCCCGATGTACACACATAATACACGCCCAGTTGTACTTTTACTTTTCAACACGCCCAGTTGTACTTTTGCAAGCCTCATTTGCATAACTACAAAAATGGTCATAACTTGGCCAAAAATGCTCGTTTTTAAAAAATAAAAACGTTACTGTAATCTACATTGCAGAGCCTATCTGCTGCAATAGCAGATAGGGGTTGCAAAATCTGGTGACAGAGCCTCTTTAACCATTTACCCAATACAATGGAAAATGTATGTGTTTGTTTACCTTTATGCCTATGCAATTACTTATATGTCTATATGTTTGTTTATAATAAAACGGAGAATGGAAAAAGAATGGTTACTACAGAATGACCATTCATAGTGAATATAAAAATAAGTTCACTCATTTTCATGTTTTGTGTAGTAAAATTGAATGACAGTGAATATAAGGACACTTTCACGTGAGAAGGAAAACAAATTTCTACACAGTGATCTAAGTGATTTTCAATTATTGAAAATAAAATAAATTATACCATTAGGGCACTTTAAAAAGGTAGTCCCATGAAGACATCTTATTTTTAAAAAGGTGCCAGTGCATTCAAAGAGCTATAGCTTTTTTTAGTTTTCCATCGACATATGAAAACTTGTTTTTTGCGGGACAAGTTGTATTTTTTTAATAGCACCATTTTGGGGTACTTAGAATTCATTGATTAACCCTTTCATGACCAAGGGTCATTGATACCCGTGTCCAGGTCAAATTTTCCATTTCTGATATGCACTTCTTTAAATGATAATATCTTTGCAACCGCTTTGAACATCCCAACTATTTTTTTACAAGACTTATGAGGCCTTCATTTTCTTATAGATTAATTAAATTAATTCCAATTTTTATTATGAGCAGACAAATCACTAAAAATGTGAAAAAAAAACTTTTTTGTATGTATGTATATATATATATATATATATATATATATATATATATATATATATATATATGTGTGTGTGTTCTCCACCCACACACACACATATTGTTGCACTTTCAGTTTCATGACAATCATACAGATTTTGCATATTTTAATAATGTTTTTGTAATTTTGTATGCACTGTTGTCAACACTGGCAATTGATCACTAGAAATCTTTTTAAAAGTGTCGGATTTGAATGTATATCAGTATGGTTTTGTTATATATACTGTCTTAATGTTTACTCATTATGTTAATGAGACACTCACTATATATGATTCACACATTGCTTGTATCACTATGCTTGATAAAGGTCCTATAGCAGGACGGAAACGTTGCAGCTTGTGCTGGCTTAATAAACCACCATTTTATTCACTAACACGGAGTGCTGTGGGATTTTCTTCAATATTGATCTATATCCCCTGGATCGGGATTACCTGCTTGCACCTGAGACCATCTTGGAATTGCATTGTGAGTGCTGCTGCTTTTCCATTGTGTGTATATATATATATATATATATATATATATATATATATATATATATATATACACTGTCACCCTGGAACGCTGTGAGCAGATAAGAGGGATATAAATAAGGCTATATTCACACGATGTGACAAAAAGGGCAGTTAACGGATCAATTGTCAGTTTTTCATGGCTGTTTTGCATCTTGACCGTCTGACTTTTTTTCACCGACAT
The DNA here is from genome assembly GCF_050947455.1 of Rhinoderma darwinii. Taxonomy (NCBI): domain Eukaryota; kingdom Metazoa; phylum Chordata; class Amphibia; order Anura; family Rhinodermatidae; genus Rhinoderma; species Rhinoderma darwinii. The sequence continues at coordinate 220,644,943 of NC_134688.1, forward strand.
TTGCCATCCATTTTTCATGGACGTAAAAAAAATTGATGAATCGTTAGTGTTTTTTGTCGTAGACACCTGAAAACACCACAGTGCCCATGTAGACAGTGACGCAATACCACATTGCCCACTGTAAATAGTGTCAGTGCCCACTGTAAATAGTTCCGCAGTGCCCACATAGTGCCACACACAGTGCCCATGTAGATAGCGCCACTGTGTACCCTGTAGCTTGTGCCCTCATAATGCCACGGTGCCCATGTAAATAATGCCACACCGCCTGTATATAGCACCCCCTGCAGACAGCACCACACCCCCTGTAGATAGTGCCACCCCCTGCAGATAGTGCCACCCCCTGCAGATAGCGCCACCCCCCTGCAGATAGCAACATCCCCTCTGTAGATAGCGCCTCCCCATGCAGATACCGCCACTCCCCCTATATGTATCAGCCCCCCACCCTCCGTAATTGACACTTCCTTCCTGTAAATAGCACTGTCTAAATGGGCAGTGACGCCAGGGGCAATCTTTAGAAGCAGAATCCCCGGCGCAGAGATGTCTAGAGAGAGCCGCTGTCACTGTCCATATATCGATAGTGACGCCAGGGGCTTCTCCAGTAGGGGAATACTCGACACAGAGCGATCTGACATCAGGGATTTCGCTCCTTAGAGAGAGCCGCTGACGTCACTGTCCATATATGGATAGTGATGCCAAGGGCTTCCCCAGCAGCGGAATCCCCGGTCAGAGTGTCGGCCGGGGATTCCGCTCCAAGAGAGAGCCTCTGACGTCACTGTCCAAATGGACAGTGACGTCAGGGGCAATCTCTAGAAGCGAAATCCCCAGCACAGAGCTATCTGACACCGGGGATTCCGCTCCTAGAGGGAGCCGCTGATGTCACTGTCCATATATGGATAGTGACGCCAGGGGCTTCTCCAGTAGCGGAATCCCCGGTCAGAGTGTTGGCCAGTGACGTCAGGGGCTCTCTCTAAAAGCGGAATCCCCGTCACAGAGCGATCTGACACCGGGGATTACACTCCTAGTGGGAGTTTAGGTGGCTCTATATACGGGGGAGGGGGGTGTTTGCTATATACAGGGGGGGCACTATTTACAGCGGGGATGGAGAGACGTCGGGGGCTCCCTCTAGAGAGCTAGCCGGAGATTCCGCTCCTAGAGAGAGGTTAGGTAGCGCTATCTGCAGGGGGTTTTGCGCTATCTCCAGGGGGTTGTGTGTGGCGCTATCTACAGTGGGGGGTGTAGTCCGGGGATCTTAAAGCCCCAGCAGACATGAGAGTGCAGCACTGCTCACACTGAAGCAGCACTGCACTCATTAAACCCCGTTCAAGCCTGTCAAAGTTTATACACATGGCAACTGCATGGGGCATCGGCAGTTGGAACATATATAGCTGTATAGCAGTTGTGAAGGGGTTAACTTTTATAAACTATTTTCGTGAGGAAGTAGGAGAAATTTCGCCACGCTTTTTTGTGTTTTAAATTTATGACGTTTAGCGTGTTCTAAATAACACAATAACTATATTCAGCAGTTCGTTATGGTTGCGACGATACCAAATTTATCTAGTTTTTTTCTTTTACTACTTTTACACAGTAAAAACACTTTGATTTCTAAATTATTTGTTTTTGTGTCGCCATATTTTAAGAGCCATAACTTTTTTCTTGTTCTGCTGACATAGCTGTATGAAGGCTTTTTTTTGCGGGACGACTTGTAGTTTTTATTGGTACCATTTTGGAGTACATGCGACTTTTTGAACACTTCTTATCAAATTTTTTTGAATGAAAGATGAACAGAAAACAGCAATTCTGGCATTGTTTTTTATTTTATTTTTTACAGCGTTGGGGTCGTTACGGATGTGGTAATACTAAATATGAGTAACTTTTTACTTTCTTTCATAATAAAGTATTTTGTAAGGGGAAAAAGTGGTTTTTTTTTTTTTTTTTACTTGGGGCATTTACTAAAGGCAGACCTGAGGGTCTTTGTAAGCCCCCTGGCTGCCACGGAAACCATCGGCACCCCGTGATCGCATCGGTAGCCCCTTCCCTCTAAAACCACTCAGATTCGGTGGTCGCTATTGACTGTTACATCTGAGGGGTTAAATATGATCTGAGACCACTGCTATTGTTCTCCTATCATTGCCCCTGAAGCCTAAGTCTGTTAGCAACAACCTAGGCTTCAGGAGCACCCTGCCGAATGCGGGAAAACTTCTTCTGAAGTGCCAACGTGAAAAGGCGGCACTTTAGAAGAACTACCCCGAACGGCCGACGTAAAAACACTATACGCCGATCGTTAAGGGGTTGAAGAATTGCATCTCTATGTTTACAGATCTATTTTCTCCTGTCATTTTCTGCTTAGTGGGCCCAAGATTTCACAGGATGCAGAAACAAAAAAAAATTATTTACCAAATGCCTCAATGCTTTTATTTCTAAGTAAGATTACCTTACCTTCCATGTTTATTTTACTGACAAGTTCAGGAGGCAGATGTGGTGCTACAAGCTGTGGCCTGTTATAGGAAATGAGAACAGTATGGCTGTTACATGTAAGCAATAAATTGACGCGTTTTTCTCAACTCCTTTACCATGTAAACCAAAGCGAATACAACATTTATCAATGAGACATAGCTTTAGCATTTGTTTCTAAAGTGGCACGGGACTTGCATTTACTCCTGTAAGTATTTAAATCTAAACTATTCTCTGTTTTAGGCATGTGCTGTATATAGCTTATGCAATCCCTTCTCAAATAGAATCCTCATATATTTGATTTGGGAAGTAATGGCATTAGGTGACTGACTGTTTTATTTCTGTGTAATATTCTAGTCTACTCCAGTCTTAAAGGGAACCTGTCACCAGCATTTCACCTTTTGAACTCTACTCACCCCTCGCTGGCCGCTGCTGTCAAAAGTTCATTACCGTTATCCTCTCCTAAACTCCTCCTCTGACCGTAAAAAACGGTCTGCAAACATTTTGCGCCTTTTATGGTAATAATCCGGCAGTCTACGCCTTCCTCTTCTTATGCCCGCCCACCGCCCAAAACTGGCCCGCCCTGAATGCTGTCAATCAAAAGTAAGGAGGTGGGTTAACTTGGAAAGGCTTGAGGAATTAAGAGATGACTCTTTTGACTGAAGATATGACTCTAGGTACAGAGCCTACTAAGAAAATCATTATAGGTTACATAAAGATGTTTTTTTCACCCAGTTCCACCAGGTATTGCTGGTTTAACAGGTGAAATGCTGGTGACAGGTTCCCTTTAATATCATAATACTGTCTGTACACTGTCCCTTTAATAATAAATGTTTCTATCCAGACATTTTCCTGCACAAACAAACTCGGATGATACTTGGATGCATCCGTTATACCGATCTGATAAACTATTCGTATTGGATCCATATTAAGTCCGAATGACCGTTGGGACAGCAGAGGATTTTATTTTTGATGATTTCTAAGAATATGTATGGATGTAAAAAACATTATTTTTTACGGTCTTGTATATAAGGCCTTACACAAATGAAATCTGATGTAATCACTTGAGCTATCATTTGCTTATGGCGCAAAGGTGACCTTAAAGTGATTGTCCGACGAAAATAAAAACAATTTATTATTATTACGTTTCTAATAAACTTTAGTTTTCAAACCTGCATGGATCGCAGATTTTAAGTTCCTGTCACGTGGACCCGAAAGTTTGGATTTGCCGTTCTTGCTGTGACGCCTCAACATAGGCTCCGGGGGAAGGAGCCCCCCCTCCATTCAATGTGTCGATGACCTGGATGAAGGGACTGGCTGCCTGACTCCATTCATCAGCTAAGCCTTCGATGATGAATTGAGCCAGGTAGCCAGTCCCTTTATCCACGTCAATGACACACAGAGAGGAGGGAGGAGCTCCTTCCCCCGAAGCCTGTGTCGAGGCATCACATCAACAACGGCAGCTCAGAACTTACAGGTCTACCCGAAGGGACTGAAAACCTGCAATCCGTGCAGGTTTGAAAATGAAAGTATATTAGAACGTTTCTTTAATTTACAAAAGCAAAACAATAATTTGTTTTTCTTTTTGTCTGACAACTTCTTTAAGGCCCGTTCTGCTGCCAGGCCATGGGGCGATACTGGATGACCAGAATGCTCAGTCTGCCCCTGCCTAGAAGTAATTAAATATGTTGATACAATTTATCAAAGAGGAAACTACTTACTTCTTAACAATAAACTTGATTTTGGCACTTCCTCTCACAATCCTCTCTAGACGAGGGATTCCAAACCATGTGGGGCTCCGAAATGGTATTCCTTCTGGCAATCCCTCCACGTAAAGAAACTCTGGATTGGATTCAAACACTGGATAAGGAACTTTAACTGCTTCTGGGAGTCCCAATGATTGTGCTGAAAAAAGAGAGAGAAAGAGAAAATAAAACAATCTCAGATATTCCCGCTAAAAGCTCACCTAATACCGCATTCATTACATTTATTTAGCTATCCTACTCCTAAAATCCCATTCTGTTCCACACTCTGCTCAGGTGGAACCCATCAACTTCTCACCTGCACTTCAAGGTTGATCATCTCACCTCATCACAATTTAAAGGGAAAGACTATTCAAACTGATCTTCTAATATGTCATAGATACATGTCGAAACCAAGCATTGGTGAAATTTGATCTCAGACCACCACTAATTTCCAGAATAAAAAGGGCTCTATATTGTTCTCAAATTTCTTTGGTACTACGGTTTCGGTCACTAAAAATCTGACAACATTCTAAGCATAGGACCATTCAAATGAATGTTGGTTTGCTTACAATATTGGGGCAGATTCCATTAATGTACGTTAGTTTTCTGGTATATATATATATATATTGAATGGCAAACTTCTTGGATTAGCACCGCAGTATCACTTTTCATCAGATCCTATTTGATGCATTTAATCAACAGAAATATGGACTGTGACTGAGAATGTGGACTTTATTATGGTTACTTACTATTCTTATTTTCATTAATGTGTTCTCTCTTCCCATATTCTGCCACCATGTCAATGACCGATTACTAGTAATTGCAATAATAACAAAAAACATTATTGACCCATTGCTTACCAAATTTTGTGTTAAAGATTTCTTCAACTTGTTTCCTTAATTTAGTAATTCTAACATTCCAGTCTTCTTTTGCTGGAAAAAAGACACACAAAGTGCCCAGTGTATTCTTAATTTAAAAATTTAAGTACATTAAACAGAAAAAAAACAGTAACAATGATACTGAGAAGTAAAGTCTCGGCTTATATAAGCACTCACACTATTACAACATTATTACAGGGCAAGTATCAAGTCTTGTCATATGTACCTCCTGCATTTGTTCTGTTTTGAACAGATTCTGCGGTGTTCTGTGTAAGTAGCTCCGGCCTGTTAAGGGGAAAAAGGTGTATGAAAGTTATACAGTAATTGAACAAAAATTATAAATAATATAATACAATCATATATCGTTCATATTCATAATATTTCATAATACTTGCAAACTTAATTTCACAAACAAATAACTAAATGCCCTCACATGATCAAGTTAAATGGGAACTCTACAAAAAGTTTATCATTGAAGTCAATGAGTTCAGACCTCTACTGGATCTAAAACTATGGAATGACCAAACGCCTTTTAGTGCCGTTTAGAGACATTTATCACATTCAACACAACTTTCCAAACCAAAGATCAATTCAGATGAATAGCATACAATGCTCCAGCAAGTATCTCTAGCAGGTATGTAAGGAAAACAGGAAAAGCCATACAATAATAATTCATAGTAAAAAATAAATAAATGCCATAATATAGAATATACGCATACACCAGGGGCGTAGCTAGGGGGGGCAGGCGGGGCATGTGCCCCGGGCGCAGTTCAGAGGGGGGCGCCAGCGCCACCTCCTCCTGCACTATAATTGTACCTGTGTCGCAAGGACACAGGTACAATTGGAAGCAATGATGACCGGGCACGTTCCGTGCCCGGCCATTCAGCGCCTTTCCACGAATGAAGCGACTGGTACCTTTTGTACCAGTGAAGCTTCCGTCGCTGAAAGGCGCTGACTGACTGACAGGGAAAGTCATCCTGCCCAGCCAATCAGCGCCTTTCATAGACGCGGTGTTCAACCCCCTGGAGACCTGCGCAGAAGAGAGCAGGTCTCCATGGCTGCTGGACGGCGTGGGAGCGGGAATAAGGTGAGTTTGAAATGTTTTTATTTTTTTTAAATTGTAATAGAAGTGTGTGGCTGTATCTGCGGGGGGGACTTAGTCTACACGGGGGGGGGGGGGGGACTTTGTCTACACGGGGGACTTTATCTAGGGGGGGGACGGCTTTATCTACGGGGGATTTTATCTAGGGGGGGGGGACGGCTTTATCTACGGGGGATGTCTATCTACAGGGGGACTATATCTACAGGGGGGCTATATACTGGGCAACTATATCTACAGGGGGGGGCTATATACTGGAGTGGGCTGTCTATAGAGCACCATATATAGCCCACCCCTGTATATAGCCCCCCCTGTAGATATAGTCGCCCTGTATATAGCCCAGCCCTGTAGATATAGCCCACCCCTGTAGATATAGCCCCCCTGTATATAGCCCACCCCTGTATATAGCCCACCCCTGTATATAGCCCCCCTCTGTAGATATAGCCCCCCTGTGTATAGCCCACCCCTGTAGATATAGCCCCCTGTAGATATATTCCGCCTGTATATAGCCCACCCCTGTATATAGCCCCCCTCTGTAGATATAGCCCACCCCACTCCATAGATAGCCCACCCCAGTATATAGCCCCCCCTGTAGATATAGTCGCCCTGTATATAGCCCAGCCCTGTAGATATAGCCCACCCCTGTAGATATAGCCCCGGTGTAGATATAGCCCCCCTGTATATAGCCCACCCCTGTATATAGCCCACCCCTGTATATAGCCCCCCTCTGTAGATATAGCCCCCCCTGTGTATAGCCCACCCCTGTAGATATAGCCCCCTGTAGATATATTCCCCCTGTATATAGCCCACCTGTATATAGCCCCCCTCTGTAGATATAGCCCTCCTGTGTATAGCCCACCCCTGTAGATATAGCCCCCCTGTGTATAGCCCAGCCCTGTATATAGTCCCCCTGTAGATATAGCCCACCCCTGTATATAGTCCCCCTGTAGATATAGCCCACCCCTGTATATAGTATCCCACAAATAGCTACCCCTATAGTGCTCCACAGAAAGCCCACCCCTGTACATAGCCCCCTTGTACATATAGTCCACCCCTGTATATAGTGCTCCACAGATAGCCCACCCTTGTATATAGTATATACAGGGGTGGGCTATCTGTGGAGCACTATATACAGGGGTCGACTATCTAGTGGAGCACTATATACAGGGGTGGACTATATGTACAAGGGGGGGCTATATACAGCGGTGGGCTATCTGTGAAACACTATATACAGGGGTGGACTATATGTGGAGCGCTATATACAGGGGTGGGCTATATCTACAGGGGGCTATATACAGGGGTGGGCTATCTGTAGAGCTCTATATACAGGGGTGGGCTATCTATAGAGCACTATAGGGGGAGTTATTTGTGGGACACTATATACAGGGGTGGTCTATATGGGGGCACTATCTACAGGGGCTCTGTCAGGCACTATCTACAGGGGGCTCTATGGCAGGCACTATCTAGAGGGGGCACAGTGTGTGTGTGGGACATGGTGTATGGTGCTATTATAATTAGAGGGGCAGTGTATGGCGCTATTATATTTAGGGGCGTAGTGTGTGGTATAATGATAACTTTATATTTATTTATAGGTGCAGAAATGTTGGAAAAGTGAGAAGCTGAAGACATCTGAGCGGCAAACTGCAGAAATGGGCTATGACCGGGAGACGTCATCATAGAGGTCTGGACCGGATGGAGAGAAAGAACTAGAATGGGAGACGTCACCGTTGAGTCACTTAATGTAAATGTTCACTCTGCCTCTAATCAGTAATGTAGTCACTGTATGATCTGCAGTGAGATGATGGGTGGAATGATTATGATAGGATTTATTTTTTGTGATACGGCATCTCCCAGCATATCCTTACCATTGTTCGGGCTATGCTGGGAGCTGTAGTTTTACACCATACAAACCTATACGGCAGGGGTTGCACTAAATTGAGCTGTATTTGTGCTGGTGTTGTATATATGTACTGAGCTTGGTTCTGGTGTTGTGTATAGAACTATATTGCTTGTGAAATGTACAAATAATTTTATGCTCGCGTTACATAAAAAGAAATGACACGTCGATTGGTAGTGAAAACAAACACGGCGAGGGGGAAGGAGATGTCGGGAAAGAGATTGGGGAGGGGGGGCGCCAAACTGAATCTTTGCCCCGGGTGCTGGAGAACCTAGCTACGCCTCTGCATACACATTATATATATATATATATACACATACACACACACACACACACACACACACACACACACACACACACACACTTCCTTCCTGTATAGTTTATATAGACAGTGCAGCAGGGTGTGTGTGCTTTATGAAATAAATGGTAAATGGGAGTCAATTGACAGAGAAATGTCATAGATTTCTTACAGTCTCCAGGAAGTGACGGAGTACACCCCATCCCCGAAGAACAGGGAAGGAGCATACAGAGCCTTTTTTGTGTGTATAGTGTTAAGGTCTTTTTACACCGGCAGTAAACGAGCGCCGATCGACAATATAGACCATCATTTAGCGCTTGATCAGCTCCCCTTATATGAACTCTAGTGGTCAATGTAAAAACTGGAATATTTAAATAACTTTATGTGGATAGTTACTAGTTACATAAAAAAAATATTATAATAAAACATTTTTTTTTATTTTTTTAAATATGTCGTTTTCTGAAGATACATTCCCTTTAAACCGGATAGGTCACTTTAAACACGTATGGCCCATTAGACTAATCATTTCCACTAATAAGGCTGGGGCTAGACTTAGACTTTTGTTTTGTAGCGAGCGATAAATTGCTGCCTATAGGAATGCATTAGGCTTGGGCTATTCAACTCCTATAAAAAAAAAAAGTGCTGTCCATAGCAAAGCATTGAATAGCTTGAAAATCTCTTAAAAATTGCTCCCAAAAAGTGTGTAGCTCTGAAATCCCAGCATGTAGTGATTTAAAAAAAAGAGAAAAACTGCTAGCAAATCTCTTGACTGAAGCGATTTTGAACAGATTTTCAAGATACTCCATGCATTCCAATGGACAGCGATTTATCACAGTGATTTTTCTGTAATGAGATAAACAGCCCTAGCCTAATGCATTCCTATGGACAGCGCTTTAGCTCTCAGATCAAGTCTATGTCGCCCCAGACTAAGACTTCTGAACATGGCCAAAGGGTTCAGATTGCAGAGACGGCAGCTGAGGACGTAGTGGTTTTTATTAATACTTATGTGTCCGTGCATGCAGTACTGATGCTGCGCTCTGCACATAGACATTGATGTGCACAGCTCAGATGTGTTCTTAAAGAATTGATTTCGGTGACCATATTCACGACCAGTCTAATGGCCCTAAGTATTAAAAGTAAACTTCTTTTATCAATACCGTAAATAAACCACTTACTTTTTTATTACAAATTTGATCCGGTTGCCAACCTGAATTATCTTTTCCAGTCTAGGAATCCCATACCATGATGGGCTTCTAAAGGGGATATTGTCTGGCAGCCCCTCCACGTACATATCGGTGGGATTAGCTTCAAACTTTTGGTATGGTACAGGCATCGGCTCTGTCTTTCTCAAAGCTTCAGCTAAACCAGAAGAAAATATAGTAAAGGTTCACCTAATCTAGTTCTATGTAGTGTGATTTAAACCCTACTTCATTTACGGCAGTGATGGCAAGCCTAAGGCTGGGTTCACACGACCTATTTTTAGACGTAAACGAGGCGTATTATGCCTAGTTTTACATCTGAAAATAGGGCTACAATACGTCGGCAAACATCTGCCCATTCATTTGAATGGGTTTGCCGACGTACTGTGCAGACGACCTGTCATTTACGCGTCGTCGTTTGACAGCTATCAAACGACGACGCGTAAAAATACAGCCTCGTCAAAAGAAGTGCAGGACACTTCTTTCAGACGTAATTTGAGCCGTTGTTCATTGAACTCAATGAAGCACAGCTCAAAATTTACGGCTGTCAGAGAAGCCTCGCAAAATGCGAGGAGGAGAAATTACGGCTGAAACGAGGCAGCTGTTTTCTCCTGAAAACAGTCTGTCTTTTCAGACGTAAAGGCCTGCTATCGTGTGCACATACCCTGACAGAATCTCATGTGCATCGCCCAGAGGGCTGTATAAAACATATGAAATTAATTTGCTGTATACACAATAGAAACTTACTGCAAAAAGTGAGATGACCTCTGTACCCTTTAAGCCATAGCTTAAACCATTAGTGACGAGCATATTATAGGCCTTAATGACCAAGCTAATTATTACGTGTTTCTATCGTCGCATTAAAAGAGCTATAACTTTTTTATTCTTGCATCGACATAGCTGTATAAGGTCCTGTTTTTTGTGGGACAAGAATTCTTTAATAGTACCATTTTGGGGTATGTATAATTCATTGTTTAACTTTTATTAACTTTTTTTGGGGGGAGGGGGGATAAAAAAAACAAACAGCAATTTCACTACTTTTGCATCCTAAATTTACGCCGTTTACCATGTGGTATAAATAACACAATAACTTTATTCCAGCGGGTTGTTAAGATTGCAACAATACCAAATTTATATCGTTTTCTTATGTTTTACTACTTTTACACAGTAAAAACACTTTTTTTTTCAAAATTATTTGGTTTTGTGTCTCCATACTTGAAGAGCCATAACTTTTTTATTTTTCCGCTGATGCAGCTGTATGAGGGCTTTTTTGGGCGCAACGACTTGTAGTTTTTATTTGTACAATTTTGGAGCGAATGCAACTTTCTGATCACGTTTTAGCAAAAAAAATTTAAGGCAGGATTCACAGAAAACAGCAATTCTTGCATTATTTTATTATTTTATTTCATATGGCGTTCGCCGTGCGGGTAAAATAATGTAATAACTTTATAGTTGCAGTCGTTACTGACACGGTGAAACCAAATATGTGTAACTTTATTTCTTTTTATTAGCCCGTTCCGTCTTTGGCCACTTTTGACCTTCCAGACAGAGCCTCATTTTTCAAATCTGACATGTTTCACTTTATAGGTTAATAACTTCGGAATGCTTTTAACTATCCAAGCGATTCCGAGACTGTTTTCTCGGAACAAATTGGACTTTATGTTCCTGGCAAAATTTGCTCGATACATTCAGTATTTAATTGTGAAAAACACCAAAATTTAGCGACAAATTTTAAAAATTAGCATTTTTCTAAATTTAAATGTTACTGCTTGTAAGACGGGCAGTTATACCACACAAAACTGTTGGTAATTAACATCCCCCATATGTCTAATTTAGATTGGTATTGTTTTTTGAACATCCTTTTATTTTTCTAGGACGTTACAAGGCTTAGAACTTTAGCAGCAATTTCTCACATTTTCAAGAAAATTTCAAAAGGCTATTTTTACAGGGACCAGATCAGATGTGAAGTGGCTTTGAGGGCCTTATATATTCGAAACCCCCAATAAGTCATCGCATTTTAAAAACGTCACCCCTCAAAGTATTCAAAACAGCATTTAGAAAGTTTCTTAAACCTTTAGACGTTTTACAGGAATTAAAGCAAAGAAGAGGTAAAATTTACAAAATTCCTTTTTTTTTTGCAGAAATTCAATTTTAATCAATTTTTTTTGTAACACAGAAAGTTTTACCAAAGAAATGCGACTCAATATTTATTGCCCTAATTTTGCAGTTTTAGGAAATATCCCACATGTGGCCCCAGCGTGCTAATGGACTGAAGCACCGGCCTCAGAATCAAAGGTGCACCAAGTGGATTTTGGGGCCTTCTTTTTATTAGAATATATTTTAGGAACCATGTCAGGTTTGAAGGACTCTTGCAGTGCCAAAACAGTGGAAATCCCCCAAAAGTGACCCCATTTGGGAAACTACACCCTCAAGGAAATTATCTAGAGATATAGTGAGCATTTTGACCCTACTGGTTTATTGCAGAAATTATTGGAAGTAGGCCGTGAAAACTAAAATGTTGGTTTAGCTATTTTTTTCTCATTTCCACAAGGACTAAAGGGGAAAAAGCACTGCAACATTTGTAAAGCAATTTCTCCCGAGTAAAACAATACCTCACATGTGGTCATAAACGGCTGCTTGGACACATGGCAGGGCTTAGAAGGGAAAGAGCGCCATTTGGCCTTTGGAGCTCCAATTTAGCAGGAATGGTTTGCGGAGGCCATGTCACATCTGCCAAGCTCCCGAGGGGACAAAACAGTGGAAACCCCCATAAGTGACCCCATTTTGGAAGCTACACCCATTGAGGAAATCTAGGGGTATAGTGAGCATATTGACCGCATAGTTTTTTTGCAGAAAATATTAGAAATAGGCGGTGAAAATAAAAAACTACATTTTTCAAAGAAAATGTAGGTTTAGCAAATTTTTTCTCATTTCCATAAGGACTAAGGCCTCATTCACACGGCAGAGTTTCCCGGCCGGGTGCCGGCCGTTCATAAATCGGCCGGCACCCGGCTGCATTAGGAATAATAGACCCCTAATGGGGCTATTCACACGACCGATTTTTTGACGGCCGGGAAATCCGGCCGTCAAAAAATAGGACATGCTCTATCTTCGCCCGGGTACCCGGCCGCCCGGCTTCCATAGAAGTCTATGGGGCCGGGTATTACACGGCCATCACCGGAATGTGTTCCGAGTGATGGCCGGGTTTCCCGGCGCTTGCGCTCTATCTCCTCCTCCTCACAGCGCAGAGTGCATGTGAGGAGGAGGAGTTGATGCCATTCTGACGAATGGCATCGCTGTACACTGTGTGGCAGGGCCGGGGTGTACAGCAGGTGGAAGGGAGCGCTGCGCTGGCTCCCTTCCCCTGCTTGAAAAGCACCCTGGCCCGGCGACACCTTCGATGGCGCCGCTAGCAGCTGCTGCTGCTGCGGCTGCTACTACCGTAGCAACGCCACTATAGCAGAGCGGGGAGGTATCTCCCCGCTCTGCTATGTGCTAGCCGCACTTTAGCTCCTTGAAGGAGCGGAATCCCCGTGTTTTCAGGGATTCCGCTCCTGGACAGAGCGCTTGATGTCTCTGTCCATATCTGGGCAGTGACATCAGGGGAAACTCCTGAAGCGGAATCCCCGAACACATGGGGATTCCCCTTCAGGAGTTGCCGCTGATGTCACTGTCCGGATCTGCCCGGCCCGGCACGGATGCAAAACTTTATGCAAACCGGCCGGGCAGAATGGCCGATTTTACCGGCCGGCACTCGGGCTCGGGAACGACCCATTCGTGTGAATCCCGCCTAAAGGATAAAAGCACAACAAAATTTGTAAAACAATTTCTCCCGAGTAAAACAATACCCCATATGTGATCATAAACGGCTGTTTGGACACACGACAGGGTTTAGAAGGGAAAGAGCGCCATTTGGCTTTTGTAGCTCAAATTTAGTAGGAATGGTTTGCGGAGACCATGTCACATTTGCAAAGCCCCCGAGGGACCAAAACAGTGAAAACACAAAAAAAATGACACCATTTAGGAAACTACACCCCTTGGGGAATTCATCTACTGGTGTAGTGAGAATTTTTCACCTCACAGGTGTTTCATGGAATGAATTAGAATTGGGCAGTAAAATTAAAAACAAGCCCTTTTCTTCAATTAGACGTAGATTTATTTATTTTCTCATCAAATAAAAGAAAAAAAGAACCCCAACATTTGTAAAGCAATTTCTCCAGAGTATGGCAATACCCCATTTGTGGTCATAAAATGCTGTTTGGGCATACAGTACGGCTCAGAAGGGAAAGAGCAGCATTTGTGTAGATTTTGCTGGATTGGTTTCTGGTTACCATAAAAAGAAAGCTCTCTAATTATTATGCTGTGTTTCAGAAACACCTTACATGTGGCCCTAATCTTTTGCCTGGAAATTTGACAGGGCTCAGGAGTGAAAGAGTACCATGCGAAATTGAGGCTTAATTTGGCGATTTACAAAGTATTGGTTCACAATTGCAGAGGCTCTGATGGGAAGCAATAATAGAAACCCCTGAGAAAAGACCGCATTATGGAAACTGCACCCATCAAGGCATTTATTAAGGGATTTAGTGAACATTTTCACCTCACAGGTCTTTTCCATAAATGATTGCGTTGAGGATGGTGCAAAGTAAAAATTTCTATTTTTCCCTAGATATGCCATTTCAGTGGCAAATATGTCGTGCCCAGCTTGCGCCACTGGAGACACACCCCAAAAATTGTTAAAGGGGTTCTCACGGGTATGGCGATGCCTTATATGTAGAAGTAAACTGCTGTTTGGGCATGCTGTAGGGTTCAGAAGGGAGCTAGCGCCATTTGGCTTTTGGAGCATGGTTTTGCTTGGTAGTAGTTTTGTTTGGAGTTTTACTGGTATTTCAGTTTATAATGTGGGGCATATGTAAGCTGAGCAGAGTACATCAGGGGCATAGTCATGTAATATACTAATGGGGTAAAAAGAAAAAAAAGACAATAATAAAAAAAACAAATCAAATAATCCATAGATGTGTGTTACACTGTGAAGTAATCCTTTCTGCACAGGCCGGTGTCGCACTGATAAATGTCATTCCTTATCCTCCGTTTGGTCCACACTCCGCACCTTTGCAGTTTGGGGAATTTTGCTGGGAATGTGTTGTCCTAGTATAATACGGGTGCCCTCGCTTCCAGCAGATATGTTTGGGCCCTACCGTTCCTGGTTCCCTTTTTTAGGGCCTTATAATTCGCCTCTTGAAACAGAAGAAATGTTCCCCTCGGGTCAGCACAACTGCATTTTTTTTCTTTCCTGGCTTATTGGAGCCTTAAAGCGTAACTGAACGTTCGATCAACTTTTTATTTTCTAGCAGCATGTGTAATATAAATATGTTTTGTAATATACAGGGTGGGTGTTGACCATGGCGGCCATTTTGAAGTCAGCCATTTTGTATCCAACTTTAGCTTTTTTAGTTAGTACTTTATTAATGAATTTTGGCTCCTTTTTGTGTTATATGTGTTTTAAATGGCCACTCTGAGACTTTTCTACCACATTTTATTTCTTGTATTTCTCCTGTTGCTAGCAGAAATCCATACACCGTTTGAATGTATCAGTGTACGAATTCTGCTGCATGTGAGTACAGGTGGGTGGTGGCCCCATCCTGACGTCAGATGTGCACACCCCCATCATGATGTCAGGAAGGTATCTCTGCATCTATACACTACACAGTTCTCTAGCAGCAGAGCGCATGGAAGAGACTGTGTGCACTGGTCTCTGTGCCTGCATGATTATCCCCCTTCTCTCCGGCAAAGACTGTCAGGACACTGTAATCTGAGCTGCTAATTAGCATGAGATAAGACTAGGACTGCTCCCCCCCTGTCTTATCTTCCCTGCACTTGCCAGGGAAAGTGAAAAGAAAAACTCTGATTGCTTTCTTCTTGAGTGTTCAGAGATATTTACATCTCTGTATATAATGGGTTGTGCTGTGCATAGCTCAGTGCACGCTCACAGTAGTGTAGTGATCACCTCAGAGTTCACTGCCCATGAAAGATACAGACAGATCGTAACATCACACACAGCAAGACACGCCCCTAGACACACCCCTAGCAACTGGCCAGAATCAGGAAGTTGTGAGAAAATAGATGTGGATGGTATCACAAGAAAAAAAGCTGCAAAAAAGGTACTTTGAAGTGAAAAAAATTGCTAGGAGTAACGTATTCACATAGAGGGACATAATAGCAGTTTAAATATTTTTTTTTGCGAAAGTTTAGCTACGCTTTAACTAATTTTATCTTTTGATAGACGTAGTGGTATGAGGACTATTTTTGCGGGATGAGCTGTAGTTTTTATTGGTACCATTTTGGGGTAAATGCGACTTTTTGATCACTTTTTATCTAATTTTGTGGGAGGCCAGGTGATCAAAAAACTTCAACTCTGGCATAGTTGTTTTTTTTTTATACAGGGTTCACTATGCGTTCTAAATTACATGTCAACTTCATTCTGCGGGTCAGTACGATTCTGGCAATACCTAATTTATAGCACTTGTTTATGTTTTACAACTTTTTGCACAATAAAATCACTTTTGTAAAAAGAATGTATTTTTTCTGTCGCCAAGTTTTGAGAACCATAACTTTTTAATTTTTTCGTTGACAGAGCTGTACGAGGGCTTGTTTTTTGAGAGATGAGCTATAGTTTTTATAGGTAGCATTTTTGGATACTTGCGACTTTTTGATCACTTTTTATTCCAATATTTGTAGGACAAAGTGACCAAAAACCAGAAAATGTATTTTTCGATAATAAAGGACTTGATAAGGGAAAAGGGCGATTGTATTTTATTTTATTACTTGAAACTTTTATTATATGTTTTAAAACTTTTATTCACACTTTTTTTTTTTTTTTAAGTCCCACTAGGGGACTTGAAGGTCCTACCGTCTGATTTTTTTTTTCTAATACATTGCAATACTACCTATGTAGTGCAATGTTTTAGATTGGTCAGTCATTTACTGACAGCAAGCCGATTTGGCTTCCGTAATGGCAGAGCAGGAGGCCATTGTTAGGCCTCCTGTTGCCATAGCAGCAGTTGGCAGCCCTGATTGCATGGCAGGGCTGCCGATCTGCTGGCAACCTCTAAGATGCAGCGATCACTTTCGATCGCTGCATCTAAGGGATTAACAGCAGGGATCGAAGCTAGCTGTGGTTCCTGCCGTTATAGGTTGATGTCAGCTGTAACATACAGCTGACATTCACCGCAGATGACGCCGACTCAGCTCCTGAGCCGGCCCCATCTTGCCATCGGCTACGGAAGCCTTTAGGCCCCGCCTCCAGGCTGAGGCCTGAACGGCTTCCATGCTAGGCAAACCGGGAGGCCAGTATTAGGCCTCCAGTTGCCATTGCAGCCACCGGAACTAAATTTCTGTCCCCGCCATTACAGCCGGATGTCAGCTGTAATACATCGCTGACATGCGGTGATGATGGCACCGACTCAGCTTCTGAGCCGGTGCCATCCATTTGTCGTATGTATACGGCAAAATGCGGGAAGCACTAGTTTTCCATGACGTATCCATTACGACAAATGTCGGGAAGGGGTTAATAATAATAAAGCATTTTGTAAGGGGAAAAAGTGTGTTTTTCATTTATTTTTCACTTATTTATTTATTAAACTTTTTTGTAACTTTTTTTACTAGTCCCACTAGGGGACTTCACAATGCGATCATTTATAATACACTGCGATCATCTATAATACACTGCAATACTTCTGTATTGCAGTGTATTACTGCCGGTCTGTGTAAAACGGACAGGCATCTGCTGGGCCATGACTCTGGCATGGCCCAGCAGGCATTAACTAGAGGCAGACCTGTGGGCCTTTATTAGGCCCCCGGCTGCCATAGAAGACACTGGCACTCTGCTATCTTATCGCAGGATGCCGGTGGGGTGAGAGAGGGAGCTCCCTCCCTCTCCCCAAAACCACTCAGATGCTATTGAGCAGTTGGCATCTGAGGGATTAAATGAAGGAGATCGATATGGATATCGATCTCGCCCATTAGAGCAGGGCTGCTCCCAGCAATCCGCTACCAGAGGTACCTGAGAGCAGGGAGATTTAACGGCTCCCTGCTCTGTTTATTTATTATGACGCAGCACAGTAAATAGGCTACTGCATCAGAATAAACACCTATAGGCGGTCATTAACGGGTTAAGACTTTTTTTTGCTCAACTGATTGATTTTTACTATAGCTACAGCTGCAGTCCAAAGGCACCTGCAGGCACCAGCCAATCCCACCCCTAGTCCCTGCCTGTCAAGTATACAGCTACAACACTCCAATACTTCATACAACACAGTCATCAAGTATGTTTTCTTCACTTAAATTCCTTTAAGTAGAGAATCATTTTTAAAGTAATAGAGGATTCTAAAGACAAGAATATTGAAATGTTACAAATATATCTAATTCGGTAAAAAAAAACACAAAAAAACACACAAAAAAAAAACCACCTACCAAACTTTTTACTGAACAGCTGATCAACAATTTTTCTTAATTTCGTTATCCTCGTATACCACTCTTCTTTCACTAGGAATGACCGTGAAATTAATTTCAAGTGAATAACATAATATGTATCTAAAATGTAACGCATCATATAAAAAAACGTGACAGTAAATATAACACCATATTACCTCCTGGAGCGGTCCTTTCAATGGTTATGGCTTCTCTGGTAGTATTCAGAAGTTCTGGTCTAATAAGATATTTTTTTAAGACAATGTTACTCTCATATGCTCTTATAATTTAAGGGATTCAAAAAGATCATTAACAAAACACAAAGTCCCAAAGAAAAAAAAATATGCAAAGTGGAATATCCAGGATGACTAGTGTGTCCTTCTCAGACAAAATGAACTATGAATGGAAAATTAATAAGGATATATGAGGGGAAAGTAGAATGAACCTGATCATATTTGCAGCTTGCAAAAGTTAGGAAATGTTAAAAGCGATGTACACCTTTGAATGTTGTTTTGTTTTTATTTAATGTATTTTGTGATTCTAAGCACTTTTTACAATACAGCTTCTATTATGTATCCTGTATACATTGAATCGGCTGAGAGATAACGATACAGCTTCTGTCAGTTTAGCTGGACTGGCAGTTTGGCCTAAGAGCGGGTCCTGTGTGTCTCTGACACACAGGATCCAACTGATATCGATCACGTCTAAGTTCACACAGGTGTTTAATAGACAAATTTTTTTGTTCAAAAATATGTAGTTTTAGTTCAAAATTTGTAATTTTCACAAAATAATTCAGAAGGTAAAGCACTCTAAATATTGTTAAGCAATATCTACTGAGAACAGAAATACCCCATATGTGGTCATAAACTGCTGCCTGGGCACAGGGCAGGGCTCAGAAGGGAAGGAGCTTCATTAGGTTTTGGAGTGCACATTTTAGTGGATTGGTTTTCTGGCGCCATGCCACATGTGCAAAGCCCCTGAGTACAGTAAAAAACCCTAAAAAGTGACCCTATTTAGAAAACTACACCACTCAAGGAATTCATCTAAGGGTGTAGTAAGCCTTTTGAGCCCGCAGGTGTTTCAGCAAATTTATTAGATTGGGTCATGAAAATGGAAACAATTTTTTAAAATTTTAATTTCACAAGGACTATAGGAGAAAGAGCACCCCAACATTTGTTACGCAATTTCTCCTGAATATAGTAATACACCACATGTGGCCATAAACTGCTGTTTGGGCACATTGCAGGGCTCAGAATGGAAGGAGCACCATTAAGCTTTTATAGAGCGCAGAATTTGCTGAAATGGTTTGCAGGCAGAATGTCACTACAGAAGTGACTCCATTTTGGAAACTATACCCCTCAAGTAATTAATCTAGGGGTGTAGGGGGAATTTTGACTCCACCTATGTTTTATAGATTTTATTAAAATTGGACGGTGAAAATGAATTATTTTTTTTTTCTTAATAATATGTCGTTTTAGCTCAAGATTTTTCAATTTCACCTGGAATACAGGAGAAAATGCACACCAAAATGTATTACCCAATTTCACCAAAGTAAGGAAATACCCCATAGGTGGTTGTTAGCTGCTGTTTGGATACACAGCAGAGCTCAAAAGGGAAAGAGCGCAATTTGATTTTTGGAGTTCAGATTTTACTGGAATGGATTTTGGACGCCATGTTGCCTTGCCCTGAGGTACCAGTACAGTGGTAACCCCAAGAAGTGACCCCATTTTGGAAACACAACCCCTCAAGGAATTAATCTTGAGGTGTAGTGAGCATGTTGACCCCCACAGTTGTTTTGCAGAACTTAGTGTGCACTGGATGTTGCAGAGTGAAAACTGCAATTTTTCTAAAGATATGCCATGTTAGTAGGGCTGGGCAATTATGACCTAAATCAAAATCATCATTAAAGGGAAGGTATCACGATAAAAAAATTTTTTTTATATGTTTTTGCTTTTAGTATGTTATTAAAATACATTTTATTTATTTGTGTTTTACTTTTTTCTTTCTTTTACTTCTCTATGGGGGCTGCCATTTTTTTTCATCTCTGTATGTGTCGATTAACGACACATACAGAGATGGAATACGGCACATACATCCATATAGTGAATGCGAACGGGAGCCGTTCCATTCACTATAGCGTACGCTGTCTGTGTGGGAACGGCGCATGCACCACTCCCACACAGTCAAAAAGGAAGGTCTTCGGCCGAGCGACATCCGGCGCCATTAACATGTGGAGTGGAAGCCGCGGCCGGACAGTAAGATGCCTACTTCCGGTCGCGGCTTCCGTCCATATGTTCAGAAGCAAGGACTAGCAGCGGAGGGAGCAGCGGCGGCAGGAGCAGGTAAGTTATGTTTGTGTTATACTGTGTGATTACCACTGTATCTAATCCTCCTACACTGTACATTCGCGCAAAAAATGGCGGCACACAGTGTAGGAGGTTTGAACATTCAACCCCCTCCTTTCTCCTGGCACTAGCCAGGATAAAGGAGGGGGGATTGTTTGAGTACACTAGAGCGAGTGTGTCTTCTCCAATTTTGCAGCATAAAGCAATGAGGTTGCTTTACCACATGCCAATGCTGCAATTTTGGGAATTGCTCCCTCTAGTGACCAGCATATGGAAATGTTATAAATTGGAATCTAATTTATAATATTTCCTGACTTGTGAAAAAATAAAAAAAATTAGAACAATGTGTAATCATTTATATACTAACAGTTTAACTAAAAAAAATAATATTTTTCTAGCGACACATTCCCTTTAAGTGAACATGTAACCCCGATTACGATTAATGAACTATTATTTAGGCCACACTTCTTGTTGAATATATCGCTCCCCCTATTTGCATGTTACACTGTTAAATTAATATTTATCCCGAGCCTGCTGTATACTACTGTAAATAATACACCGCCTTGCACTGCCCCCACACAGTATAATACCCCATAGCTGCCCCACACATTATAATGCCCCTATATCTGCCCCCACACCTTATAATGCCTGTATAACCGCCTCCACACAGTGTAATGCCCCTATAGCTGCCCCCACACAGTATAATGCCACCATAGCTGCCCCTACACAGTATGCCACCATAGCTGTCCCTACACAGTATGCCACCATAGCTTCCCCTATACAGTATAATGCCACCATAGCTGTCCCCAGTGTATAATGCCGCCCATAGCTACCACCACACAGTATAATGCCCCCAAACTGTCCTCCACACAGTATAATGCCCCCCACACAGTATAATGCCCCATAACTGCCCTCCACACAGTATAATACCCCCATAGCTGCCTCTACATAATATAATGCCCCATACCAGACTTCCACGCAGTATAATGCCCCTATGGCTACCCTCACACAGTATAATGCCTCCATACCTGCACCCCACATAGCACAAAGTCCCCCAAAGCCGTCCCCATGCTGTATAATGCCCCCGCAGCTGCCCCCAATAGTGCCTGATAAAAATAATATACATACTCACCTAACCCCGTTCCAATGACGAGTGGAGGAAATCCTTCTGCTCCTCTGGTCTGTGCAGCTCAGCGCAGACAGGCGCGATGACGTCACTGCCTCGCATCCAACGATTCAAAGGTGAATGGTAGAGCAGGGACCTTACGTTCCCGTGCTCTACCATTGGATTCTACTGTATCTGTGTCCTGAAGATGCAGATACAGTTTAAACTGGGAGAAAATAATTTATAAGACCTAAATTTGCAAGATGATTTTGATTAATTGCGCTGAATTTAGATTTTGATTATTTTTCGATTAATTGCCCAGCCCTACAAATTAGTGCCCAATATGTGGTGCCCAGCTTGTGCCACTGTGGAAAAAATGCTCTCTTATTATTATGCAGTGTTTTCGGATTTTTAGAAACACCCTAGATGTAGCCATAATCTTTTGCATGGACATACAACTCAGGAGTAAAAAAGCACATTGCGCATTTGAGGACTAATTTTGTGATTTACATAGTATTGGTTCACAATTGAAGCCCCGAAAGGTGGCCGCATTTTAAAATCCCCACCCCTCAAGGCATCCATCTAGTGGTTTAGTGAGCATTTTGACCCCACAGGTGTTTTCCAGAAATGAGTGCTCAATGGATGTTGCAGGGTGAAAATTGCAATTTTTCCACAGAAATGTCGTTTTAGTGCCAAATATGTTGTGCACACACCAAAGACGGCGAAACATGTTTTGGGGGGGGGGGGGGGGGAGGCTGTGAATTTTATTTAAATGAGGCATCCTGCTAGCAAATAATAACCTCATAATACAGTAAACGTCAGTTGCTTGGTTAATACAATATACAGCGCCTCAATAACTACACTGACGGCAGCAGATTCCAATTACGTCATCTGCACTAACTGTCTTAGCTATTGGACGGCATTGGGTTTTAAATCCTTTTGTGGCCTTTTTTCATTTAATTACTAAACGTTACATTTTATTATTTCATGATTATGTAGTTAGGTTGCATGGGAAAAAGGCATTTTTTGTCAGCTACTAGGGTCCAAGATATTTTTTCTGCAGCTTGTACCAATCGTGACTCACATCCCATAAATAGTTAAGCAGGTTTTCCTTAGTACTGTAATACCCCATATGCGGTCATAAACTGCGGAGGGCTCTGAGGGACCGCCATTTTTCTTTTAGGGTGTGGATTTTGCTTAATAGTAGTTTTGTTTGGAGATTTACTTGTGTTTCAGTTTAGAATGTTGGGTCGTATGTAAGCTGGGCAGAGTACATCAGGGCATAATGCAGTGGTATAATAATTGGGTAAATAAATAAAAAAAGTTAATCTATGGATGTTTAGTACGCTTTGAAGCAATCCTATATGCACAGGTAAGGACTTTCAGGGCAGGTTTTGCACGGATAAATGTTATCCATTCTCAACCTCTTTTGGAACGCACCCTGCACCTTTTTTTGGGTCCTTTCCTTGTTTGCAGTTTGGGGATTTTTGCTGGAAAGTGTTGCCCTAGTACAATATGGGTGGCCTTGCTTCCAGCTGAGATGATAACATTGTATATGTAAAAGCGCGGTACGCCGGACTCCTTCCACACAGCGCTCTGCATCACGCGGAAATGCTCACTGTGAGAGTACACAGAAAGTACTCCACAGACAGACAGAAGTGACAGACTGCTGAAATCAGTGGGTCTGACAGTACTTTATGCTGCCCTCAGCGAGGGGAGCATAAATGACCTGACAGGTCTCCTTTAAACATATTCTTGTCCTCAATATATGCAAACTGCATAAAACTATGAGATTTGGGAACTATAATGAACATACTTTTTGATGACATATTGGATCCTTTCTCTTGCCAGCAATATTCTTTCAAGACGTGGTATTCCATAAGTTGACGGTCTCCTAAATGGGATTCCTTCAGGCAGCCCGTCCACATAAAGGTCTTCTGAATTAGACTGGAAAAGGTGATATGGAATGGATACCGGGCCACTCACATTTATGGCTTCAGCTTTTAAGGAAAATACATAAACACAGTTTTCATCATTATAAGATGCTGAACTGAACAAAAATGTTACTTATAAAATAAATCTATGTTTAGAAGATGGCATCTTTGAGCAGTTAAGAATTTGTGAGCTTTAATAAAAAATCAATTATGCGTGATATATTTTTAATAAACCTTAATGTTATATATGAATGCTGATTGTATAAATGTATACTGGGTGGAAATGCCGTTTAACATGTACACAGTCAACCAAATGAAAGAGTACAATGCAATTGGGAATTAAAAAGCTGCATTGGGAAAGCGAAGAGTGTATTGCCAAATCATGACTGTGTGCAAATTGGATTTCAGTTTACAAATGAGGAGATGATTGTTTTGGAAATGTGCTTCCGTTCAGGCCCTTTTACACGGGCCAATTTTCGGGCAGTGTTCATAGAACGCTCGTTCGCTATCATTGCCATGTGTAAACAGGGCAGCGATCAGCCGATGAACTATCAAACGCTCGTTAATCGGCTGATTGTATCATTTTAAATGCCTTAAATATTATTTTTGTCGGTAGACCTGATAGAAACGTATGGGGATGAGGGATCGTAATAACAATCGCTCGTCCCTGTACATATCTCCTTGTGAAAGGAGCAAACGAGCGCGATCAACGAGCGGTCTCGTTGATCTGTGCTCGCTTTTCCCAGTCCGCGTCAGGCCGTGTAAGAGGACCCTTAGTTCTTTATGCGTCAAGTTTATTTAGCTTTTTAACGGCGATAATACGTAGCATGCTTCACTATTCTATCCAGTAAAGAAAAAAGCAGAAACTTGAAAGACCAGTTATACGTTTTTTATGTTTCCTTTCAGGGTAGCATAGCCTGGTGGGATTGTAGTTCACACTCTAACTAATGTATAGAAGCAGTGGAGACCACGTGTAAGTAATTCAGAGGTTGTGAATGTTGTATAGTCCCAGACATAATATTAGCAAAACCTTGGAATCAGATAAAAGGCAGTTGTTGAGATTTTGAATGAATCTCCCACTCAGAGAATCTGTATTGTGGAGGTTGTATCCAGCATAGCATTGTCAGACCGGTCGTGTTATACATTTATAGTAACATACAATATTTAACATACCATACTGTTTTTCAAACAATTCTTCCACTTGTTTTCTTAGTTCAGTAATTCTTGCGTTCCATTTCTCTGAAAATAGATTGAAATGAAAATTTAAAGGAGACAACTGTAAGTTGAAAGCGGCTTTCATATCACAGACCATTTTTTTTTCAGAGAAATGTCCGCTCCCTCTCCAATAAAGTACACGTGATATACAAATACAGCCAAGCGCGTTCACTTGGTTGTTTCATATCTCCCATTCACTCTAATGGAGAATGATCATGCAGGTATGGCCATTTCTGTGGTATGAATTTAGACTCTCATTCTCAGGATCAGTGAAGGTCCCACAGGTCAGACCCCCACCAACCAGACTTTCATAGCATTCCTATTCAAAAAGAGTAGGGGTCCCATTTTCGTTACTACCTTCATTTTTTCCGTTTGCCTTTTATTTTTATGTAGCTATAACATAGCTTATCGAGAGAGGTCTGGTTTTGTGTTGCAGAAGTTCTAGATTTGCATTATTTTAGGATACACATAAGTTAGCATTTAATTTATATAAATTTTTGTTCAACACCGAATTATAAAAAAGTGATTTTGCAATAGTTTTTTTTTTATGCCATTTATCGCACATCATAAAGAACACATTAAATAAGTTGTACAGATTATTATGGTGATACAAAATATGTATGTTCTTTTACTATTTTGTGACTTTTATTTAATGGAAAAGAATTGTGTTTCTTAACTTTTTCCTTATGCAAATTTTTTTAAATAATTTTATATTTGATCCATCTGGGAATCTTAAAGGGGTTGTACAGAATTAGAAAAACATGACTAATTTATTTTAGAAACAGCACCACATCTGTCCATAGGTTGTCTCTGGTATTGCAGTTTAACGCCATTGTTTTTCTAATGCTGGACAACCCTTCAACATTTCTTTTATTTTTTTAACTGTAATGTACTGACATTGTTAGGCTACTACATTATGCCTGTGCACAATAGTATGCACATGTATCTGTTAGGGTACACCTAAAATATTTCCTGATAGGCATAGTTACAGGACATTCCTGGTGGATTTGTTATAGGCCCCAGGCTTTTATTATATAGGAAAATCCAGGAGATCCCATGGCCAAGGTTCACAGTGAAAGGACAGCATCGCAATCAACACTGACGGTGGTGCCAAGAGAATTACATGGCCGAGAACAGATTTATGTGACCTTAGCTATTGCGATCATGTCTGTCAGAATAGCAGGGAAATACCTACTGCTGATGGAGTACATTTAGATCCAAATGCGGGGAGCAGTTAATATTGTATTGTCATTAGAACAAGTTCATTAAAAGGGCAGCAGATCTGTGGGTAAGTTGAATGCCCCACTACTTCCTTCCAGGCATAGCAGCAGATTACATGCAAAGCAGCCTGTATTCTGTGAATGGAGTTATTACAGAAAATGCCATGATGTGTGAACGGACATTGCAACAGCACCTGTGAGATGAACAGTCACAGAGCACAGACTGATAGAAATTGCTGATAGAACAGGCATGTGTGCTTACTATCAGAATGTATTATTGGTATTGCCGTGCAGTTAGTGAACAATTCGTACTAATGTATGCTTATTTTATGTATTTTATAGCCGATTCTCCACAGTAAATACTATATTTGTGACTGAGGCACCTTACCAAAATTAAACTCTTTTGTTTTCCTCTTGCATTGCACAGATTGGTCAATGATCGGCTGAATTTCTGCGCTCTTCTGTTTCTTATGTGGTGGAACATACTCCTTTTCTTAAAAACAAGCAAACAATAAAAACAGGAACCCATGACTCCTAAAAATAGTAGGCTACACCAAGTGCTATTGAAAACTATTTGTACATAAGCACCGAATAACTAAATACTAGTTATCATATACTGAGTAAACTGCTACGGTATAGTATGGTTTTGACGAGAGAAGGGACAGAGGTCAACGGAGGTAAAAAATGGACTCCAATGGACCATCACAGATCATGAAGGATCATAACAGATGTGTCACATCAGCCCGGGATTTTATAAAAACGGAAGCCATGACACTAGGGTGTGTCATCTAGAGAGGAACAGTAAAGCCCACATGTACGAACATATTTATTTACATGTACGTCTTGTTGAGGATTAAACGGGGTTATAAAAAACGGTGTAAAAAAACCTGCATCATTTCTACTGCGTGAAGTCACCAGCTTTGTTATGCATGCATCGTATAAAAATATACAGTAAAAACATCAACAATCTGCACTGCAGTTCTCTATGAATTATTTTCTATTCCCTTACCTCCATGGTGATCCACTTCTTTATTAGACTCTTCTCCATAAGCTTGTCCTTGAAACAGGGAATATTTGTATAATGACATGATATTTTCACTATATGACCCATATCAGAAGCTTTATTATTCACTAAGGTGAGATTTGGTTATGTAATAAATAGTTGTATAAAAGCAGTTTAAATAGAAAAAAATTGAATTCATTTGTTGACTGTTATTTATATTACTAGTATGATTGATGGACGCTAAAATCTACAACCAGACGGATTTCAATAAAAAGCTAGCTGCGCTTGCCCGCAATTGGCCGGTGAATCTGTCAGCGAATGCAAGTTACAACATTATATATTCACCTAAAAAGCAGTAGACACAGGCTATTTTTTTTATTATTTTACACGCTTTATTTTAGAATATCCTCACTGCTAAAAAGGATGAAAATTCAGAGTCCGCAGTATTTGATACCTTTTTTTTTTTTATATCAATACATTTTTATTAAACGAGAAAAACATTACACACTAATACACGAGATCTATACATAATAATGTACATCCAGTACAGCAACACAAAAAATTATACATGAGCACAATGAAATAAACTAAGGGCACGGCCAGACGTGGCAGAGTTTTTCCGCTGCAAATGTTGGTGCAGATTTGGGGCAATTACGCAACGAATCTGCACCAACATTTGCATATTTGACAGGTAATTCAGATGTTGCAGAAAACACAGCGGACTTGCCACAGATTTCAGTTTTTGGATTGCAAAGGCTGAAATCCGCAGTGAAATTCCGCTTCTTCTCCGCAACAGACAGTGCATGCTGCGGAGGGAAAATTCCGCACCGCAGCCTATGGTACACAGCGGAGTTTTCCGCAACGTCTGAACTAACTTGCCTAAAAATTTATTGAAACTGTAAAAAAATGGCCCCTGGAGAATTCCACTGCGGACTGTCCGTAGCGGAATTCCACAGCAATTCCGCCATGTCTGGCCGTGCCCTTATTGTTGAGATCAGGCGTGGGCGGGGGGGAAACTGGGAGGAACACCAAGTTTGATACCTTTTTAATGGCTAACTGAAAAGATGACGAATAGCAAGATTTTGGGACTACTTAAGAAGTGAATAATAAGCTTATATTACAGGGGTTTTGCCATAATAAACATTTGTGGCATACAAATATTATATCGGTGGGGATGCTACGGATAGGATTCCCACTTATGCTGAGAATAGGGATGCCTCGTCTCTCGTTTCATTACTCTCTATGAAAGATACAGAAATACATAAACAGGTTAGGACGTTGACTAAGCTATTAAAGTATTCTATATACCTTAATAAGACCTAGACAATTCCTATAATGAATTGCAAGTGACAAAATCAAAAATATGCCAAAAATATATTGAAAACGCAAAAATAAAATAAAAAGGTTTACCTTGGAATCTGAATTGATAGTAATCCTGTTCATCGGCCTCTTGTTTTATTGTCACCGTTGTAAGCTCAAATGAATTTTCTATATTAAAAACATGCAGGATCATTATCATGTTTTTCCTAATGTAGCACATGTATATTCATAGCGGTCTAAAAAAAGAGCTGAGTAAAAAATATATATAGTAAAATTGATGGGGGAGGTAAGTTCTAAAAAGTGCTCATATAGTTAAATATTGCCCCAATGTTAAAAGTCATGTCCATCTGTGACTGGTAGCTCCGGCTCAAGATGCGAATATAGGTGATCGTGAAGGCTTCAGACCTCCAGACATTGTGCAGACATCTGATCTATGCAAATAAACATCTAAAGTCTGCCGATTAAAGTAAAAAAAAAAAAAAAAAAGGTATATGACATACCGGAATCATCACTTGGTTCTGCTTTCACTTGGACTGGATAATAGCTTTAATATGAAAAAAAAAAATGAAGCATACAAAGTTTCAGAAAATATCCACTCCAATACATTAACATGCTTTAATAATTAGCATGAAAATTACACGCAGTGTTGTTCATTTCTATCATCTATATATTGCCAAAGAATCATAAAACAATCTAATTCTAACTTCAAACATGAATATTTTTAATATCATTCTTTATATACATAGCAAGCATCTTATACATCTTCAAACATTAATATAAAGTACATCTTGAATCTTGCTAAACCATAAAAACAGATCTCCAGGCTCCCCCTTACGAAGGATCATTTTCCTCATTATACGTGTAGCAGTTTTATTATAATCCTCTTTTTATCACTGGTGGTGCAGTTTATAATCATTCTATCCTTGATGTAATGTAAATCAACACTGAATGCTTTAGCCTCCCGATGAGCTCAAATACCATGTGAACAAGCAGAGCTGCACTGTAAATCATGGGGAACAGATCAGCAGCTTGAGCCTATCAGGAGACAGAACTTTAATTTCTGACTACTTCCATTCTCCTGTACCCACTATAGCAAAGCTGCTGCCATTAAACATATCTAAAAAGCAGTCAGGCAGCCAACAGTTATGTGTGTTACTAAATTAAAAAAAAGATATGGAACATAAAAAAAATTGAATACATGGAATTTTAAAAACAAATATTTTTATGGTCACAAAACAACACATACATAATTGGTATTCATGTCACCATAACAACCCAAATAATTAGTATGCTAATGTATTATTTATGATGATTGGCGAATGACGGAATTGCTTTTTTTATGCATTCTGCCATAAATAAAAATGTATATAAATGAAATGCTAATTCGTCCATACTAATACAAGGCCTCATACAGTTATGTCATAGTAAAAATAAAAACTTTACGGTTGATGTGATGCGGAAGCGAAAGTATTCTCGAGTTCCTTAAAAGGGTTGTCTTACCAAATAATAACTATTGGTCCAGCTCACAACTGGAAGCTGTGAGCAGCCAGACATTTAGGACTCATGCACAGGACCGTAGAGGTGTGCACAGTCCGTCATTATGACACGGACGGACTGCGGACTGTCACAGTAATAAGTATAGGAGCACGGCCTGTAAATGCGAAAAATAGGACATGTCCTATTTTTTGTTGGTCATTTCTACGGCCCGGACACACACCTGTAAATATACGGGAAGGTGTCCGTGGCCGATAGAAATGAATGTGTCAGTATTTTACGGATCCGTAAGTGCGGATAAAATATACTGTCGCGTGCATGAGCCCTTACTCAGTAGCGGCTACTGCAGGGAAAATCTAGTATTGCTTGACCATCCCTTCTATGACGTCCATATGGTATTCTAGGGCACATAGACGGAGGTTGTCTTCAGTAGACCTCCCTTTTAAAGAGAACCTGTCAGCTCTCCACACGTCTATTTTAGTAAATTATTTTGTACCTGATGAAATAGAAATTCTGGAGCATCTATTCTTTTTATTTTTATTCCACCTCGAAATGTATGAAAAAAAATGAACTGAAAAATCAATTATTCCCCTTTTCAAGAGGAGGATGTGTCTCTACACAGTCTGACACTCCGCACCAAATGGACAGTGTCACTATTTCGTAAAAAGTACCTTTCAGATAGAGAGTCTTCTGATTCAGCAGTAACTCCTTCATCTACAACAGATTACAGAGAAATGAATCAATTATCAATGGCCTATTGATATGGATATAAACTGATGGATATGCATGGATAATCCAAACACAATAAATCTGGGGATGAAAAAAATAAATAATAGATTCCTTGTTAGGTACTTACCTCTTGAGCCTCTCCTATTAAGAAAGGGCCTGAGGAAAATAAAACATAAAATAGAGTTCAGTATAAATTTCTGAATTATTTTATTTGCATTACACTGGTTTGGGCTGTTTCTTAAAAACAAAGAGCATAGACAGTGGGTGACAAGTTCAGATCTACATAGTCCTGTTGAGATCCAGGAGAATCAGTCACTACGCTGGAAAAGAGCCAGAACATTTTGAAAAGCACCCTCAGCACTTCCAAGCATTGTGGTCACTAGCGCAGGATTGTAGATTTCTAGGCATTAGGCATAGGATTAATTTTGTATCTGTCACTTTACACAGTTTACAACTGTGGATGCCATAAAAAACATATTTGTTAAAGGGAATCTGTCAGCAGTTTTGAGGCCTTGAGCGATATACAGGAGGGCATAGTAAACATACTTTTTGTCTCGGTTATGCAGGGAATGTGTCGCTAGAAATTTTTTTTAACATTTTTTAGTTAAACAGTTATTGTATAAATGATTAAACATTGTTCTAATTTTTTTAATTTTTTCACGAGCCAGGAAATATTATAAATTAGATTCTAATTTATAACATTTCCCAGTGCTGGTCACTAGATGGAGCAATTCCCAAAATTGTAGCATTGCATGTGGTAAAGCAACCACATTGCTTTATGCTGCAAAATTTGAGAAAACACACTCGCTCTAGTGAGCTCTCAGAATCCCCCCCTCCTTTATCCTGGCTAGTGCCGGGAGAAAGTAGGGGATTGAACGGTCAAACCTCCTACACTGTGTGTCACCATTTTTTGAGCTAACACACAGTGTAGTAGGTTTACATACAGTAGTAAACACACAGTAAAACACGTACATACACAGACCTAACTTACCTGCTCCTGCCGCCGCCGCTCCCTCCAGTCCGTCCGCTCCAAGTGCACAAGTCCGGAAGCCGCGACCGGAAGTAGTAATCTTACTGTCCGGCCGCGGCTTCCGGTCCACAAGAAAATGGCGGCGTACAGCATAGTGAATGGAACGGGTCCCGTTCGCATTCACTATGGGGCTGTATGTGCCGTATTCCATGTCTGTATGTGTCGTTAATCGACACATACAGAGATGAAAAAAAAAATGGCAGCCCCCATAGGGAAGAAAACGTTAAAAAATAAAAAAAATGTGAAACACAAAACACACAAATAAAAGCAAATTGATATAAAAAAATAATTTTTCGCGACACCCGTCCTTTAAAGGGGGTTTCCAGGGACATTTTTTTTTCCATGCCAGGCAGCGCACGAGCAAACGAGCAATGGGGAGTTTTAGCAATAAGAGGCAAATGGGGCGGGCACTGAGGCGTAATCAAAGGGGCGGTCATTGAGGAGACTGTGGACCAATAGGATGCCTCAAACCCGGGTCTACGCCAGAAGTCCTAGGTTTGAGGCATCCTATTGGTCCAACAGCCTCCTCAATGTCCGCTCCGTTCATTCTTTGCTTGTACTTCAATAGCAGCACCATTTTCTCTGCATGCATGCTATTCCCCAATGTTCACTGAGGAATAGCATGCACGCAAAGGAAATCGTGCTGCTATTGAAGTACAAGCAAAGAATGAATGGAGCAGATATTGAGGAGGCCGTGGACCAATAGGATGCCTCAAACCTGAAGTCCCGGGTTTGAGGCAGTCTATTGATCCACAACCTCCTCAATATCTGCTCCATTCATTCTTTGCTTGTACTTCAATAGCAGCACCATTTTATATATATATATATAGTTACATATATATGGGGTACATATATTTAGGGATGATGGAAATCGCTTTAGATATCTGAGGTGCGGTGACCGCACCTCAGAATAGCAGGTGGGCAGGATAAACTAAAGGGGAAGGGAGAGCTAGTGTGGAGGGCCAATGGACACATAGAGGGGGCGGAATAATTAGTAAAGAACAGCCCTGTGTCGTTACATAGGTCAGTGCGGTATCGACACCGGCCTGTGTGTATAATAACGCTCATGCATGAGCCTGTGTCAAAAGAAAAAAAAGACACAAATGAAAAGCAGAACTTCTGGCAGGGCAGAGGTATGGAGAATAGGAAGGAAAGTGTTAAGATTTAATACAGACTGTATATTGGGAACTTTATTAAATAGTTACATAGAATATTAGTTACAAAATTTTGTGTTCGTGGAAAACCGCTTTAATTCTCCTCAACGCCGCAATTGCAAGTGCCGCGTAGGCAGGCAAGTGCACAGCACTGCACGCTGCCCTGCCCTCTGCCTGAGTGACGGCTCTAGTGGTCTCCCGATTAACCTGTTTTTGTTCAGTGATTGTGGTAAATTAACAAGTAATCACCTTTTTATAGTAAAAGATATGCTGGACTGGTTTTCCAAGATCTGCTGTATAGTGTGTAGGTCATATTTTGCTGGATCTTTAACTGCTACATCATTTGGGAGGCCACACACCAAGACAGCAGTGGGGTCTCTAGCCATCTTATCATAGGGAACAGGTACTGGATTTGATTTTCCTAATGCTTTACCTGATAAAAAAAAACAAAGAGAAAAATATGACCGGAAAGAATGCATATATAAACCACTTCATATGTAACTTACAAAAAAAGAACAGGCAAGAGACTGACACGTGAAATCCTTAATGGAACACATGGAAAACTTTAGTTTTGGTTGGAATTTCTCTTTAACCCCTTAGTGACCAGCCCATTTTAGGCCCTAATGACCAAGCTATTTTATTCATTTTTCTATAGTCGCATTCAAAGAGCTATAACCTTTTTATTTTTTCGTCGACATAGCTGTATGAGGACTTGTTTTTTGCGGGATTAGTTGTGCTTTTTAATAGCACCATTTTTGGGTACATATAATTTTTATATTAACTTTTATTAACCTTTTTGGGGGGATTATAAAAAAAAACTGAAATTCCGCCATTGTTCTATGCGTTTTTAAATTGACGCCGTTCACTGTGCGACGTAAATAACATGTTACCTTTATTCTATGGGTCGGTACGATTACGGTGATACCACATATGTAGAGGTTTCTTTATGTTTTACGACTTTTGCACAATAAAAACACTTTTGAACTAAAATTATTTGTTTTTGCATCGTCGCTTTCCAAGAGCCGTAATTTTTTTATTTTTCCATCAATGTAGTGATTTTTTGGGCTTGTTTTCTGCGGGACAAGACGTAGTTTTGAATGGTACTGTTTTGGGGTGCATGGGACTTATTGATTCATTTTTATTATGACTTTTTTGGGGGGCAATGGAAAAAAATTGCAATTTCGCCATGGTTTTTTGCGTTTTTTTTTACGGTGTTCACTTTGCGGTTTAAATTACATATTAACTTTATTAATGGAGTCATTACGGTCGCGGCGATACCACATATGTGTACCTTTTTTTTTTTTACACTTTTACTAAATAAAACCACTTTTTATGGAAAAAAATGGTTTTATTTATTTTTTTACTGTACTTTTTATTAATAATCTGTATTTCACTTTAATGACTTATTTTATTAGTCCCACTAGGGGACTTTACTGTGCGATATTCCGATCGCTGCTATAATGCTTTGGTATACTTCGTATACCAGAGCATTATTACCTGTCAGTGTAAATATGACAGGCAATCTGTTAGGACGTGCCTCCGGCTGCCATGACACCCCATCGGAGACCCGCGATTGCATTCGCGGGCACCCGATGGGTGACAGAGGGAGCTCACTCCCTTTGTAAACAAAGTTAAATGCCGCGGTCGCTATTGACGGCGGCATTTAACGGGTTAAACGGCCGCGATCGAAGTAAACTTCGATCGCGGGCATTGGAGCAGGAGCTCAGCTGTCATCAGACAGCAGAGCCCCGGCTCCTGCCTGCACGGGAGACCCGTTTAGGACTTAGACTAGGCTGACGTGAAAAGGCGTCAGCCTAGCCTAAAGCCCATTAGTGACCGACGTAAAAAGGCGTATTAGTGGTCACTAAGGGGTTAAAAGGGCGTTATTTGTGTACTGTAAACAGGCATTATTTATTTGTAGAGTTTGGCAGCATTATTTATGTGTACTATGTAGTACTCACTTTTCAATGAGGTCAATGACTGTTTCTATCAAATGTGTGCGCATCTATTTGTATGTGTGTGCACTCTGCATATTTATATTTGGAGCTGTGAACATCCAGGGGCGCAGCTGGGGGGGGGGGATAGCTAGGGCATGTGCACCAGGCGCAGCTAGGACTGAGGGAGGGGGGGCGCAGAGGCTCTGCACATTCCAACCTGGTCAGGTTTTTTGCCGCAAGTAACGGTAAAAAACTGCACTGTGTAAATGTGTTCAGAACTTGCAAAAGGACCTGCACACATAAGGTCACATGACCACATGTGTGCAGGTCCTCTTTACTGTTGAAGGAGCTACACACATAAGGTCATATGACCATATATGTACAGGCACTGAAGTCAAAGGACAGAGATACAAGGGTCTACAGAGAAGGAGAGTGGGAGCTGCTTATTTAGGTGTCTGTATTTAGACGTTCTGGTCTGGGGTCGGTATTAGATTAGGGGGTCTGTATTAGTTTAGGGGGTCTAAGGTCTGTATTTAGGGATACAGGTCAGGAGTCTGTATTAGATTAGGGGGTCTGGGGTCTGTATTAGTTTAAGCTGTCAGGAGTCTGTATTTAGGGGTACGAGTCTGGTGTCTATTTATGGGGACTGGTCTGGCATCTGTATTAGTTTAGGGGTTCTGGTCTGGGGTCTATATTAAGTTTAGAAGCTCTGGTCTGGGGTCTATATTAGTTTAAAAGATCTGGTCTGGGGTCTATATTAAGTTTAGAAGCTCTGGTCTGGGGTCTGTATTAGTTTAACAGGTCTTGTCTGGGGTCTTTGTTTAAGAATCTATATTTATCTAAAAGCTCTGGTCTGGGGTCTTTATTAGTTTAGGGGATCTGATCTGGGGTCTATATTTATTTAGAGGACTGGTCCGGGGTCTGAATTTATTTGTGCTGTTATAGAGTCTGGGGATGGCTGCAGAAGCGAGAGGTCATAAATTTCTCGGCAGGAAACTCTGCAGTCGTCAGAAGACGTCATAGAGTTCTAGGCCGGGTGAAGAAGAAAAACAAAGAGAACGACTCATCAGAAAAGATATCACCTGATTTATAGAGGACCTGTCATCTCTCCTGACATCTCTGTTATAGTAAATTTTTGTATTCCACATAAAATCTTAGTGTAGCCCAGGTTAAAATGACAACTAAGTGTTAGCATTCCCCTTGTTAAGAAGATGTGTCCCTACAGAGTCTCATTCTGTCAGCGATGATTAGACACGGTCAGTATTGAGGGACAAAGTTCTTTGACAATGGGAATGGTAACACCTAATCGTCAATGCTAGAACAGAAAAATTGTGTTGGCTATAAACACGGTGTGGCAAGGCAGCGGTGGGGAAGGAGGGGTTAAGTTTGGGGAACAGCACATGTCTACTTAATTTGCCACTGGAGGCGCTCTGTCAATTAGGAAAGCTGTTGATGTGGTAGCCGCCCGACCTGGGACACTTACAAATCACTGATAATTGTGCCGGGCAGCTACAGCATCAGCTGTCTTATTAAACTGACACAGCAGCCACTTTCCGTTTGACCCCTAATGACCACCTTTACCACACGGCAGAGTGGGTGTTGGCTGTCTAATGACAGCCGGGCGCCTGCTCTAATGGCTGGGATCAGAGTTACCTCGGATCCCGGTCGCTAAACCCCTTAGATGCCACAGTAAATAGCGACTCCGGCATTTAAGTGGTTTTACGCCAGCTTCTAGAGTAAATAATAGTAAATATGTTCCCCCGCGGGTGCGCCCAACCGATCTGCTAATCTCTGAAAAGTGGTGTGAGCGGTGACAATGACGCAGAAGTAGCAATTTCTCCTGCAAATTGTGACTTTTGTGACTTTTCTACCGTTTGAGAAAACTGTTGTAGAAAAGTTGAAAATTCCCCCCCCCCCCCCAATGCCTCCAGAATCTGTCAGTCATTTGTCATATGTTTTGGACACTCATGTACAATAGGCCAATATCAGCTGAATTGCATTTATTTCAATATAGGCTGTATAAGATGACAACATTGGCTTTCAGATTTTCGATTTTTTTTAGAATATAAAGAAGTACGTGGGTTAAAACTAGCTGCAAATTCCTGTAAAAAATGATACATAACATACATAAATTACAAATAAGCATTGTACCATAGCAAAGACAGAACAGATCTTCAACACATTTTCGGAGTGATTCAACCTCTGCACAGTTTGTTGCTAATCTGAGTGTCTTCATTACAGGTTCTGAAGTACAATCTTCATCCAAATTACCTGCAAGAAACCAAAGAACAACCAGTACTGAATTGATCAATATGCATTACTTTATTACAGTGTACGGGTATTTTCAAAAAGTCTTCTGAAGTTAAATCTCTAGTGTAGCAACATTAAGGCTTCGTTCACAACTGCATTGGAGGCTCCGTTAGGGGCCTCTGACGCCGATCCAGCAGTGATTACCGAAGAAAATATTGCAGCATGCTCTGCTTTTGCCTCTGGTAAAATGATGGACACCCCGACGGAAAGCCGACAGAACCCATTAAAGCTAATGGGTTCCGTCACCGCCGGTGGTATCCGTCGTGCAACGGAACCGTTGCTTCCGTTATCCCTTGTTCTGTTCATCTGACAGAGCAGAACAAAAGAGCATACCGATGCAGGTGTGAACCCAGTCTTAAAGTTCCGGTATACTCACAATACTGAATGAAATCTTTCTGGAAATCCGTCCTGATATCAAAGAAAGCTTTTCCTTTCCTGCTGCCAACGATCAAAGCTTCTGAATCATATACAGCGATGCATGCTACTTCTGCATTCACCCTGGCAAACTGCTTGCACTGCAGAGAACAATGGCAACATTCAGATTATATGCAATAAAATGTTACCAATATAAAAACAACAACATTAACTCCTTAACGCCGAAGGACGGATATATCCGTCCCCAGCAGCTGCTAGTTCGCGCAGGAGGACGGATATATCCGTCCTGTGATCGCGCGGGTACTGACAGCGTACCCATGCGATCAGCGGCAGGAGCACGGCTGTTATACACAGCACGCTCCGATTCCGGCAGTTTAACCCATTAAATGCCGCTGTCAATAGTGACAGCGGCATCTAATGTGTTTGACAGAGGGAGGGAGGTCCCTCTGTTACCCGATCGGCGCCCCCGCAAACAAATCGGGGGTCGCCGTCGGGTTTCCATGACAGCCGGGGGTCTAACAAAGACCCCCAGGTCTGTCTTCAGCAAATGCCTGTTAGGCGATGCCAGAGGCATGACCTAATAGGTTGCCTGTCAGTTTTACACTGACAGGCAATAATGCTTCGGTATACTAAGTATACCAAAGCATTATATATGCGATCAACAGATCGCATAGTGAAGTGTCCTGATGGGACTTAAAAAAAAAATTACAATCAGTTAAATAAAGTTTGTGAAAAAAAATAAATAAAATTACAGTCAAAGTCAAATAAAACTACTTTTTTGGCCCAAAAAGTGGTTTTATTTAGTAAAAGTGTCAAAACAAATCACACATACACATATATGGTATCCCCGCGATCGAAACAACTTGACCAATAAAATGAACACATTAATTAAACTGCCGGATGAACGGCGTCCAAAGAAAACGAAAAAAACAACGGCAAAATTCTGTCTTTTCTCCCATTCCCCCCATAAAAAATAAAATAAAAGTTAATCTATAAGTCCTATGTACCCCAAAATAGTACTAATGAAAACGACACATTGTCCCGCAAAAATCAAGCCCACATACGGCCACGTCGACGGAAAAATAAAAACGTTACGGCTCTTGGAATGCGGCGATGCAAAAACAAGTAATTTTTTTCTAAAAGGCTTTTTATTGTGCAAACGTAGAAAAAACATATAAAACCTTTACATATTTGGTATCCCCCGTAATCGTGCCGACCCATAGAATAAAGTTAACATGTTATTTACGCTGCATAGTAAACGGCGTAAATTTATAACGTGAAAATTAATGCTAGAATAGCTGCTTATTTTCAATTCTCTCCTAAAATAAAGTTAATAAAACGTAATCAATATATTATAAGCATCTAAAAATGGTACAATTACAAAATACAACTCGTCCCGCAAAAAACAAGCCCCATACGGCTATGTCGACGGAATAAAAAAAAAGTTACGACTCTTGGAATGCGAGCGTGAAAAAACAAGAAATAATCCTTGGTCATTAACGTGCAAAATGGCCCGGTCATTAAGGGGTTAACAATGGAAGTTTTCATATGTTGAACATATATCCATGGTAGGCAGAAGGCTATAATACAGCAGAGTACATTGAGTATCTGATTGCAGCTAACTTAAAGGGAACCTGTCACTTTTTCACCTATTAAACCAGCAGTACCTTATGGAAGTGGGTGAAAAATCATTTTTATGTAACCTAGAATTATAAGTCGGCTCTTTACCTTTAGTATTCAGTTTTTAGTGTTCCTGTACTGTATGCTAATGAGCATAAGAGTCATATCTTCAGTCGAAAAGAGTCATATCTTCATTCTTCAAGCATTTCCGAGTTAACCCCGCCTCCTTACTTTTCAGTGACAGCTTACTTTTGATTAACAGCATTCAGGATTGGCCAGTTTTCAGCAGTGGGCGGGCATATGAAGAGGAACGAATGAGACTGCCGGATTATTACCATAAAAGGAGAAAATATTTGTGGACCGTTATCTACGTTCGGAGGATGAGTTTAGGAGAGGGGATAACGGCAATGAACTTTTAACAGTAGCGGCCAGTGAGGGGTGAGGAGAGTTCAATAGGTGAAATGCTGGTGACAGGTTCCCTTTAACTTTTGCCTACAGAGTACAAAGCTCCTGACAAACCTCTGTATGCCTCCAATTTCATATAGAGGCATACAGATGCATTCTCCATTGGATGCCTTAATTATGGAGCACTGATTCTAGGGGAGAATAGCCGCGTAATACAGTGCCGCATGGAACACACAGAGAGTGCCTATGGCTCCCATAGTACAGATCCACAGGGACTGTGCTGCCTTACGGTCTTCTGCACAAAGCTCTGCTGAGTGCATATAGCCTATAGATGGCCATACATTGTTTAGCCGACAGCTATTCCTCCCGACTCCATACACATACACGCTCGGCTGAGCATCCCATGTGTTCTCAGGGAGAAAGCCGCTGCCGGCTTATCTAATAACGAACTAAAGGATCAGGCATGTTAAAATTTAACATGCCCAACCTTTCTTTCCCCCAACTACTCCGGTCAGGGGAGAGTCGGGGCGCCACCATACACATTAGACAATCGGCTGGTCTCAAAATCGGCCAGTTCGGCTGACATACATCTAATGTGTATGGCCACCTTAAAGGAAGTTTTATTACCATTATAGCTAAAGTTCTCTTTAGGTTAGGGCATCCCTAAATAAACCTAACAAAGCTCAATCAGTTGGCAAAACAACACCACACAAATGGCCACCTGCATGATCCCTGCCTCACTGGTTCCTGGCTCTCCCTGTTTCTATGGAGTCAGGGTTAAACTCTTCCGTTCCGATAAACAACTAAGAGGACACAAAGACCAGAGGAGCATCATTACTATCAAGATATTTTTGCACCCAACAGTTCTGCATTATTAGGACATCCAGTTAAGGGTTCCCTTTAGGCTTCATTCAGACGAGCGTATTTAACATCTGTATTTTGACCGTATATAGTAAATTCTATAATACGTTGTGTAAAAAGGGCAAACAAACACTATTAGCATTTTAGCAATCTCTCGTTTTTCCACACGACGACCGCATTTTCAAAATTGCAACATGCCCAGAACTTCACACCCCATTGAAGTTCAAAGGATGTATGTAAAATATGCGACTCGCATGTTTAATTGAATTTAGCACGTATTTCATGCATTTTTTGTCTGTATTTTTTTGTAAATTAATGTTAGGGAGGAATTTTAGAAACCAGAAAGTAATAAAAGGATGAATATACAGAATAAATACAGATGTAAATACGGAATCAAACATGGGTGAAAATATGAACACTGACAAAATACTGACATTTGAAACGCATGTACATACGGACAATAAGTGGCTTATTTGTTGTATGTATAGTGCTCAATATTTCAATACGCTCGTCCGAATGAGGCCTTAAAGGGGTCGTCCAGTACCAAAAAATTGATGGCTTATCCTCAGGAGAGGCCATCAATATCTAATCGGTCGAGGGCCCGACTCCCGGCCGATCAACTGTTTTAATGGGGCAGTAACGCTCGTACGAGCGCTGCTTCCCCTTCATTTCCTTTGCTGCTCACACTGTGGATCGCCGACACACTTGAAGTGGCGGTTCACAGTATTACAACTTTCTCCCATTCACTTCAACGGGATAGGCCATCAATTTTTTGGGACTGGAAAACCCCTTTAATGAGATGTTTTTCCAGCCTAAGATAGGCAATCAAATTTTCTTGTAATACAGTTTACCATTGACTCCAGGGATGAGATGATATATTTAACTGCCTCCTTGCTTTCCAGTGTTTCATTGTACATCGGCAAAACACATGATGTAAAGTTAGACATCTCCCTGTTTAGAAGAAAAAAAAATTCAACATTCAGATTACACTAGCGAAACCCCAGCGATCAGCCGGGAAGTTGAGCATGGCTACATATTTCTTGTGGTATCTACTGTAGTATTACATGGCGCCCCAAACAAATGAATGATACACCATGTAAGCGGGAGACACTCTTAACTGGACACTCCTAAGTCCACTCTGGCTAATAGAAAGAGTCCTGAATATGGGACCCCCCATATAACATCCATATACCCGAATAGGACATATGAACCGGGGTTATTCGAATGGATCAGCACCAGTGTATTAAAGATACAGGGGACATTTTATCATCCCAATTCTGACAACCAATGCTCAACTAGAGGAATCATTTTAAATTACTTTCTGTGCTTCATGATTTCAGAGTGTATAGCTCTGCATACAATTATATTGTGAGTAATACTTGTAATGAGTATATATATTCACCTTGATATTAAAGAGTATTTGTCTGTTAAATAATGTCACAAAAAAATTATGTAAAATTAAAAAGGTATTCCCAACTTGGATATTTATGGCATATCCACAAAATATGGCATAAATATCCGATAGGTGCGGGTCACAGAGGTAAGACCCGCACCTATTTCTAGAATGGGGCCCCCGACCCCCGTTATTCCCTATCCTGCTGTGCTCCGGCCACTGATTTGTGAGGTGGCCAGGAGCACGGATATAGGCGAGCTACGCTGTTTCCATAACTCCCAAAGAAGTGAATAGAAATTATTTTTTTAATTATAAAATGATCTATTTTTTATTTTTTTTGTCCCACTATGGGACTTTACTATGCAATCTGTATTGTATTATACTGTGTGGGGGGGCACTATACTACGTGTGGTGGGCAATATAGGAGAATGATACTATGTTGGCGCACAATAGGGACATTATTCTGTGGGGGGGCACTATAGGGCATTATACTGTTTGGGGGGCTACTTTGGGGGCAGGATACCATGTGGGGGCACTAAAAGAGCATTATGAGTAGTAGCTCACACAGAGTATTTTGGAGCTGTTTTTGACGTGGAAACCGCTAAAAAACGCCCGAGGTTGCCTCCCATTGATTTCAATGCGAGGAGGAGGCGTTTTTTCCCCACGAGCGGTAAAAGAAGCAACATGCTCTATCTTTGGGCGCTTCCGTGTCTGACCTCCCATTGACATCAATTGGACGCAGAGAAAGCGGTTTTTGCTGCGTTTTTTGCCCTCAATGGCCGCAACGGAAAAACGTGGAGAAAAACCAAGGCAAGCGTGCAGGCAGGTCAAAATGTGCCCCAAAATCGGGAAAAACTCTGTGTAAACAGGGCCTTACTGTGAGGGGCACTAGGGAGGTCTCATCACTGTGTGGCAACACTATTACTGTTTGTTATTCAAAAGAGGGGACTATTACTGTTTGGGGGCACAAAGGGAACTTTGGGGCATGTAAGGTCAGGGATTGGGCGTGATCAGAAACTTGGCTTAACAAAAAAAAAAATTGCCACAGCATGCATGAGTTGTCTCTCTTTAGGCTCATTGAAAGTTGAGAGGTATGTCCATCAGCACCCCGCGAACGCATCGCAAGGGGCCGATGGGATGAAGTAGAGAGCCCCTCCCTCTTAAAACACTTAGATGCCGCGGTTGCTATTAACCGCAGCATTAAAGGGTTTTAACATCGGAGGTAACATGCAGGACAGCCCGGCCATGCCGTGCTTATGACACAGCTCCGTGAAAAGGTACCCTTAATGACCGCCGTAAAAATTAGTATTGGCGGTAATTAAGGTAATATTTTGCAGTTTTATTTTTTTAGATGCATTGGAGCAATAAAAAAGAAAAAAAAAAAAAGAAGACGCAGTTTTTTTATTGTTGCATTCCAAGAGCCATAATTTATTTATTTTTTTCATCAACAGCCATATGAGAGCTTGTTTTTTGCAGGGCAAGTTGTGTTTTTTCATGGCACCATTTTTGGATACATATAGTGTATTGTTTAACTTTTATTAAAACATTTTGTAGAAAAACTGCAATTCTACCATTGTTTTTTGGGTTTTTGTTTTTAAGGCGTTTACCATGCTGTATATATGTATACACTTATAACTTTATTATAAGAGTCAATCAAGTTACAGCAATACCAAATTTATATAGTTTTCCTTTATGTTTTACTACTTTTGTCCAATGAAAACAATTTAAACAAAGTAATAATTTGTTTTTTTTTGTGTCGCCATACTAAGAGTTATAACTTTTTTTCAGTTGACAGAATGTTGTGAGGGCTTGTTATAGTTTGGGTCATTAGAGACGCAGCAATGCCAATTATGTGCACTTATATACTTCTGTATTGCAGTGTATTATATGCCTGTCATGCCTCCTATTAGGCATGACATGGCCTAATAGGTGTGCTGAGATGGCAGACCAAGGGCGATCGCACCCCACAATCATTTAGCGGGAGGGTCAATGGGCTGACAGGGAGAGCTCCCTCTCTCTGTGTAACACAGCTCCCGTGTCTGCACAACCCCATGACATGTGTACATCATAGGACTGGTCGAGGATAAAGGGGTTTTTCGGAAGAAAAAGAGGGCTGTTCAATTACATGTTTTTTTGAGAAAAAAAAAATCTGGCAGTATGTGACACGACTGCAGCAGAGACAACTTTTCTGTGCAATGTATGAGTGTCTGGGACCATCAATCTTGAGAATGGGACTGTCTGG
Organism: Rhinoderma darwinii; assembly: GCF_050947455.1. Taxonomy (NCBI): domain Eukaryota; kingdom Metazoa; phylum Chordata; class Amphibia; order Anura; family Rhinodermatidae; genus Rhinoderma; species Rhinoderma darwinii. Next base: position 220,688,668 of record NC_134688.1, read on the forward strand.
TCCGTGTTCTCTGAGAAGTGGCCATAGACATGTTCCATTTATTAGCAAGTGAAAACTAAAAGACTGGGTTCTGTCCAGCTATCTGTATATACATATATAAAAGCTAACCAAAAATAAATAAAACAAAATGTATAGACCAAAACAAAAAGGGCAATACTTAAAAACCAACCAGCCCATCTACGCTGACTATGAAAACCCTTTGTGATATGGATACAGAATCCTGTCACACAAGATCCATGCTACAAAAAAGTTGTTTTTTGATTACGGCCACGGACTGTCACCCACATTTGTGGGTCGTGCTACTGTTATAAAGTATAGGAGCACGGTCCGCAGATTAAAAAAAAATAGGACATGTCCTATTTTTTGTGGGTCATTTCTATGGCCCGGAGACCTTCCCATAAATATACGGGAAGGTGTCCGTGGGCCATAGAAATAGATGGACCCGTATTTTGATCCACAATTACGGATCAGTAATTGCAGATCAAAATTACGGTTGTGTTCATGGGGCCTCAGCCACTTCACAGACCTTTATTTACTAAAATTTTTACACTTTGATGCATTGAAAACGTACACATATTTGCCACTGACTTCTTAAAGAGGCTCTGTCACCACATTATAAGTGCCCTATCTCCTACATAAGGAGATGGGCGCTGTAATGTAGGTGACAGTAATGTTTTTTATTTTTAAAAAACCGATCTATTTTCACAACGTTAGGAGCGATTTTGGTTTATGCTAATGAGTTTCTTAATGCCCAAGTGGGCGTATTTTTACTTTCGACCAAGTGGGCGTTGTACAGAGGAGTGTATGACGCTGACCAATCGGCATCATGCACTCCTCTCCATTCATTTAGACAGCAGAATCGCGTTCTTACTAGAACATGATCTGCAGCCACATACACAGCGATTCTGCTTGATTAACGTTAATCAAGTGTCCTGATAATGAATACACATGACCATCCAGCCTGGACGTCATGTGTATTCAGAATCCTGACACTTCTGACTCTTTTCTGTGAGATTTACAGCAAGGGAAACGAAATCTCGTTTACCTCCGTAATCTCGCGAGATTTCGTTTCCGTTGCTGGAATCTCACAGAAAAGATTCAGAAATGTCAGGATTCTGAATACACATCACGTCTAGGCTGGATGGTCATGTGTATTCATTATCAGGACACTGGATTCACGTTAATCAAGCAGAATCGCTGTGTATGTGGCTGCAGATCATGTTCTAGTAAGAACGCGATTCTGCTGTCTAAATGAATGGAGAGGAGTGCATAATGCCGATTGGTCAGCGTCATACACTCCTCTGTACAACGCCCACTTGGTCGAAAGTAAAAATACGCCCACTTGGGCATTAAGAAACTCATTAGCATAAAGCTAAAATCGCTCCTAACGTTGTGAAAATAGATAGTTTTTTTTAAATAAAAAGCATTACTGTCACCTACATTACAGCGCCCATCTCCTTATGTAGGAGATAGGGCACTTATAATGTGGTGACAGAGTCTCTTTAACTGGAGTCTATACTCAACTGGACACGTGTTCCATTATATGTATTCATCAAGGAGTTATTCAGATGCCCCAATTCATATTTTACGAAGTCTTAGATCCATTATGTTTGGACCGTTGCTAAGTGACAGAGGTCACGGACTCTGTCACCTCCAAAAGAGAGCAGAAAACTGGAGAACGACTTACAGAGACTCTGTCACCACATTATAAGTGCCCTATCTCCTACATAAGGAGATCGGCGCTGTAATGTAGGTGACAGCAGTGCTTTTTATTTAGAAAAACGATCTATTTTACTTTAGGAGCGATTTTTTTACTTTATGCTAATGAGTTTCTTAATGCCCAAGTGGGCGTGTTTTTACTTTAGACCAAGTGGGCGTTGTACAGAGGAGTGTATGACGCTGACCAATCAGCGTCATGCACTTCTGTCCATTCATTTACACTGCACTAGCGATATAGATATATCACTATGTGCAGCTACATACACAAACACTAACATTACTGCAGTGTCCTGATAATGAATATACATCACTACCAGCCTGGACGTGATGTTTATTCTGACTCCTGACACTTCTGAATCTTTTCTGTGAGATTCCAGCAAGGCAAGCGTAATCTCGTTTGAAATGACAGGTTACATCGTAATTTCGCGAGATTACGTTTGCCTTGCTGGAATCTCAGAGACGCTACAGACATGTCAGGATTCTGAATACACATGAAGTCCAGGCTGGTAGTGATGTATATTCATTATAAGGACACTGTAGTAATGTTAGGGCTTGTGTATGTGGCTGCACATAGTGATATATCTATATCGCTAGTGCAGTGTAAATGAATGGAGAGAAGTGCATGATGCCGATTGGTCAGCGTCATGCACTCCTCTGTACAACGCCCACTTGGTCTAAAGTAAAAACACGCCCAGTTGGGCATTAAGAAACTCATTAGCATAAAGCTAAAAATCACTCATAAAGTGGTTTAAAATAGATTGTTTTTCTAAATAAAAAGCATTACTGTCACCTACATTATAGCGCCGATCTCCTTATATAGGAGATAGGGCACTTATAATGTGGTGACAGAGCCTCTTTAATGGTGCTATTGTGTTAGGAACTACAGCTAGCAATATTTTATGGATATTATGGCTGATCTATTTTATGGGCAGGGAAATAATTTCAGAGCGAGTGGTTAATGCCAAGGAGGTAGAATTTGCTTTTTGGTTGTAATTAACAATTCTTATAATTCATAGGTAAATATACAGATATATCAAACTAAAATATATATATATTTTTTTTAAATCATTAAAAAAAAAAACACATTGTCCATGTTATAAAATCTGTTTATAATATTGACGAATATCAGATTCCTAACCACAAACCGCTGGAGAATCATAGGTCTTTGTAGAACAAGCCCAGCCCCTGCATATCATGCCAGCCAATCAAAATCCGATTAGAAAGTTCACGCGCAGGGCGACAATAGGGCAAGCACAAAAAGATGAAAATGACCACTAGTATATTACCAGCGCGACCCCGACTACGTCTTACCTACACCACGAACTTTTCAGCAGATTCTGGGGATGTGGAGAAGCTGCTCAGGCGCTGCTTGTCGTTCCCTGTACCCACCACAGAGCCATCCACTGTATTAATACGGCTGGCTAGGGCTCTCCCTATAGTTCTTTCACGGTCCGGACCGTTCTCTACACACTGACCTCCTCATTTGTTTAATTCTTTCTTTTCCTCTCTCTTTTCCTAGCTTACTGTCCAGCTGTAATGAACCACGCATGCGCATTCCCGCGCTGCACCTTGGGAGTTGTGGTTCCTAAACTCAGTAACTGATGAGCGTGATGATGGTTGAAGGACTACGTATCCCAGCATCCTTTTGTAACGACGCGACGTGCAGTACTGGAGAACAAAGCAATTGGATCTGCAGTGGCCTCTCTAGCTGTAATATGGCTGCCCGTCTGATCTGTAGAGTGGGAGGCGTAGTAGCTGAACTCATCCACGTGCTTTACTGCAGCTCTCACTGTTGATGCAGCGTTGGATACTGAGGGTAACACATTATAGCTGCTGTAGATGGAGGTCGGCAATGTTGGTATATAATGGGCAGTATCTGTAAGTGTTTGGTCACATGGAATATGTCACAGAAAAAAATCCGAAACAGTAGCTGCAGACAAATGGCAACTCATAATGCATAATATAAGGCCCTGTTCACTCAGTGCAGATTTGCTGCACATTTTTCATATTTTTTTTAAGGCTATGAAAACCTTTTGAAAGGGATTTTTTTAAAAAAATAAAAAGGTCAGTCAGTGTGATTGGTGCAACTTTCTGAATAGTTTTTATTAAAAATTATTTTTACTTTTTGTGATACAGCTGCTCTGTATTCTCTATACAGAGCTGCTAGCTGTATATTTCGCTAAGACCTGAATCCGGTGAGTCCGCGAGACACGCAGGATCCACTTGTAATCTATTGCATCTAAGTTCATAACTAAGGCTTCATTCACATCTGAGCTTTCTGGCGGAACGGAAGCCTGACAGACGCAAACGGAAACCATAGGTTTCCGTTTCCATCACCATTGATTTCAATGGTAACGTACCTGGTTCCAATGATTTCCGTTTGTCTCCGTTATGCAAGGGTTCCGTCGTTTTGATGGAATAAATAGCGATCGATTGGCCTCGCTACCGCTGTAGCATCCGTAGCGGCTTCTAGCGGGGCCACTGGGCAAGGGGGCCGTGATAGTGGGCAGCACGGGCCCCCTCATGCCGCAGGCCCTGTACCAGCTGCTATGGCTGCTACAGCGGTAGTTTTGCTGCCTCCTAGACAGGGGCTCCCTCTAGAAGCAGAATCTCGTTGGCAACACTCTGGCCGGGGATTCCACTCCTGGAGGAGCCATGACGGCAGCCTCAGCACACGGCGGCCTAGCCAGCCCTACCGAAGGGTAGTGGGCCTCAGCACTTGCCCGGGTTTGCCAGCACTGTTATCAGGTCTGCAGGATTGACGGATACAGGTCTTAGCGAAAGATACAGCTGCTCTGTATAGAGAATACAAAGCAGCTGTATCTCAAAAAGTAAAACAAATTTTTAATAAAAACTATTTATAAAGTTGCACCAATCACACTGGTACACCTTTTTATTTATAATAAAAAAATAAATAAATCACTTTCAAAGGTTTACATAGCCTTTAAGTCAAAACCAGGAATGGAACCTAAACAGAAGAGATATAAAAAGGATCCAATAGGTCTGGATTCAATTCTGGTTTTCGCTTAAAAATTCATGCAAAATAGGCAGCAAATGTGCACTGTGTGAACAAGGCCTTAGGGTGGAATCACACAAGGCGTATTTTTACGCCACAGATTTGTCTGTAGCAAATCAGCCACAAAATCTGCATATTTTGGAAGTGAATTTGCCGTGGGCTACTACGAATTTCACCCTTTGCAATTCAAAAGGGTAAAATTCGTAGCAATTCCACAGCAAATCTGCTTTTAATATATACGGATGTTGCTGCAGACAAATGACGCCATGTGTGAATTAAAGCTGAAGCAACTGAGTAATAAAAGGGTGCTATATATTTCCTATATAGTGCCACATATATATCGTGCCCAAGTGCTGATCTTGTGTACAGTAGCAGCGGTGAGTTGTGTGGGGCTTTGGTATGTTGGCTTACGGTGGGATTTATCCATTGGCATCCCTTGTCACTTCACCTACGGGTGTATTCCCTTGTAATCAGTGGGGACTCAACTGAGAAAATGAGAGAACTTTACCAAGCTAGGCCCAAAAGCCTGTTTACAAGTAGCAATAATCGGTCTGATTCATTAGTTTTTGAGCGATTATTTCCTAGTTCAGACGCACATAAAGATAAATGATCACTCATACGTAAAATAATCATTGATAGCAGTAAAGGTGTATGTCGCTTGTGCAATTATACCTGATTTTTATATATTTTTTTGCTCATTACTTTTGATTGTTCTAAGTTACTCATTCATATGTATATATCTTTGGGGAACCCTAAATGTAATAGTAAGTTGTTACTATGTCAGGCCTGTACAGCTCTATAGAGATGAATACTGTACGTATGGCAAAATGTCTTTTTGGGATAACGCTTTTTAGGTTAATGTTCTGATACCTTTTTATTTATAATACTGAAAGTTGTAGACTTTTACGCCTTTCAGAGCTCCAAAAAAGTAAGTTGCGCTTAAATTGGAGCAATCGTGTGCCACGTGTATAGAGTTTCTTCAGGGTAATATGATATGCCACCCACTCATAATGTAAGGAGCTTCATGGCACTTATTTTGCTGCATTTCCGTTATTCTGTGGCAGATACGTAAATTCTGGGGAGATATATAAAATCTACTGTAAGCAATTTCTGGTCGCAACCAATTACATGTCAAGCCTCAGAGCCCCGTTGAAAGTGGAAGCTGTAACAGGAGCTATGGGAAACTGATCATTCCAATGCTCTTGCCTGTTGCTAGATGCTCAAATATCACTTCTTGTAGTGCCGAAGCAAGATAGAGGTGAAAGCATATAACGGCAACTAACGGCATGCTCGAACTTCCCCCCTTTTAAAACCTCCGGATGACGCACGGATAGGTGTGTAATAATGTAGAGCCAATAGAGTTGCGTGCAGGGGATCAATAAGGTGGACGTATAACTAGTCCAATCGATAGGCTAAGACGTCCATCCAATCAAAAGCCTCCCGATGCCACGATCAGTGTCTAAGTACAAAAAGATATCCTAGTGCGCATGTCAATACACTTAGAAGTCAGTACATTGCAAATGCTTAGGCACTTAGTTACTGAAGACCAGATGCTCACTATCCACATAACGAACGGAAGGTGGATCAGAGTCTGAGTATCCAAATGGATCTAGTACGCATATCAAGGTACTTAGACATCTTTGAGAGCCAAAGAATTCAATAAAAAGGTTTATATGTATTGGTTGCACTTACTTGTGGACTTAAAACGTAGAGGTTTATTAATATATCGATAGCAACCATAGAAGTAAATTATAAGGTGCTATAAGCCACTATATCCATACTGTTGCTACTGATGGGCAACAGCAAAATATATATGCTCAGTGGCCTTTATGAGATAGATCAATAATATATTGAGCAAAAATGCAAAATATGAATTTAGACGAAAAAGGGGGAGGCAAAAGTTGATGGAAAGAGGAAGTTAAGAGGGGGAGTAGGATTATGTCATTAAACAGTGGTTATAACCTGAGTCCAGGTGGACCAGGAAATTATGAGAATTATTTAAAGATTGTAAAAATTCTTGGTGGTGGGCATGAAGGGACAAACGGAGAATCTACCACAAGGGTGAGACCCCTTTACCGGAAATTGCAGCCAAGTACTTCGTGGAATGGATTGGATGGAATAATGGCTATGTACCAAAAATTTGCAAAGAATTTTACATCGACGGTACGTGATGCTAGGGGTGGTAGAAATGGCATCACTAAGATCTGGGTCAGCCTGGAGAATAGGCCAATATTTCTGTAAGATGTTGGTAATCTTCGAAGAAAAAACGTTGAAGGTTCCTATGCATCTAATATTCAAAGAGGACTTACTGGATTTTTTACTTGTACCATAAAGAGGGTCTTTTCTATCGGTCGCCCTGGCCCTGGTATAGGCCCTATGTAGACCCTTTTTTGGATAGCCCCGTGCTAGAAATTTTTGATATAATCTGTCACATTCTGATTGAAAGGTCTGCTCATCAGAGCAGTTACTTCTAGCCCTTAAAGGGAAGGTGTCACGAAAATATTTTTTTTTTATATCTTATTGCTTTTATTATGTCATTAAAATAAATGTTATTTGTGTTTTTGTTTTGTACTTTTTTTCTTTTTTCTTTCTTTTACTTCTGTATGGGGGCTGACATTTTTTTTTTCATCTCTGTATGTGTCGATTAACGACACATAAGATGGAATACGGCACATACATCCCCAAAGAGAATACGAACGGGAGCCGTTCAATTCACTATAGTGTACGCCGTCTGTGTGGGAACGGCGCATGCGCCGCTCCCACACAGTCCAAAAGGAAGGTCTTCGGCAGAGCGACTTCCAGCGCCATTTTCATGTGGACCGGAAGCCGAGGCCGGACAGTAAGATGACAATTTCCGGTCGCGGCTTCCGTCCATATGTTCAGAAGCCAGGACAGGGAGCGGAGCCAGCGGCGGCGGCAGGAGCAGGTAAGTTATGTTTGTGTATGCGATGTGTGTGTATGTTCGTGTTATACTGTGTGATTACCACTGTATCTAATCCTCCTACACTGTGCATTCGCTCAAAAAATGGCGGCACACAGTGTAGGAGGTTTGAACATTCAACCCCCTCCTTTCTCCTGGCACTAGCCAGGATAAAGGAGGGGGTATTGTTTGAGCTCACTAGAGCGAGTGTGTCTTCGCCAATTTTGCAGCATAAAGCAATGAGGTTGCTTTACCACATGCCAATGCTGCAATTTTGGGAATTGCTCCCTCTAGTGACCAGCACATGGAAATGTTATAAATTAGAATCTAATTTATAATATTTCCTGACTTGTGAAAAAATTAGAACAATGTTTAATCATTTATATACTAACTGTTTAACTAAAAAAAAATATATATATTTTTCTAGCGACACATTCCCTCTAACTATTGTCCTATCGGTATACCTTTCTTCAGTGCAGGTGGATGGTAGCTCTCCCAGTTTTAAAAAACTGTTCACCGCCAAGGTAGGGCTAGGGTTGAACATCCGTTTAAACTCATCCTGTGTAATTAAATCTTGTGACTTAGCTTCAATTAGGGCGTCCCAGCCCTTTATGAAGGTCGTATCACTACGATAGGAATTGGGTGTAATGTTAATGTATAGACCTCTATATACAATTTTTGTTGGATGTATGTCTGCAAACTTGCTATTTCCCAACAAGATGTTACATATTGTTTATATGTTTTTTGCAAAGCCGTGTGGATGTCAGAGTGGTGGAGTGGCATATTATCAATAGAGAAGACGAATGCTGCCTCAGCAGACAGACTACTTGGATTGAATTTTTTTGGACAAAAACCTGCCATCACCTTTGGCAGTCATAAGACAAAATAGCTCTACAATGGGAGACAGGGCCAACTACCTATACAAAGAGATTCTTTATTTGAGTTTAAAATTTAACTTTTATTGGTTCAGTTTAGAACACATTGAAAAACCACACATGATTAAAATTACTAACGCTCACTGACAGAGTATAACCTATACGACTTTTGGGACCCCCGCCAATCAGCTGTTTTGAGGGATCGCGGGATCATGCTGTGCTATAATAAAGTCCCACAGAAACTTTACCGAAGTGTCGAGTGTGAATAGACATCATGTGTCTTGGCTGGAGGCAATGTTTATTCACTCTCAAGACACTTCAGTAACGTTGATGTAGTTGTATGTGACAGCACAGTGTGATCTCGTGAGACCATGCTGTACAGTGAATACAAATGGACATGAATGGAGAGAAGTGTATGACGCTGATTGGTCAGCATCATACACTTCTCTTTACAACGACCACTTGGTCAAAAGTTGGGCATTAAGAAACTAATTAGCATAAATCTAAAATTGCTCATAACTTGCTCAAAAATGATCGTTTTTCAAAATAAAAACCACTGCTGTTACCTAGATTACAGCGTCGATCAGATTTTGTAGGAGATAGGGCACATATAATCTGGTGACAAAGCCTCTTTAACTATTGCTTAAATTCGTACTCTAGTCCTTTTCCGACCATCTTATTAGAGAAGACTACTGACATCTAATATTAGGTGTCAGCACAGTCTGCGGAGATAATTTAGACTACCGCTTTTTCCTGAACCTTAATGATGGAAGCCATTGTGTGAAGTTCTAGCAACATTTGTCAGCATTACTTCTGTTATAGGTGCAGCGGACTTTTGCTGCTACCATGATTTTCATGAAAATAGCTCCTCAGCACCTTAGGCTATGTTCACACGTTTGATTTGATGAGGACTTCCTCGAAATTTTTTTATCAAATCTGCTCGCAATATGCTAACATATGAAGCGAGTGGAGTTTTGTAACCCCATTGACATTCATAAAAATAATCTGTGCAGACTGTGTGTTTTGCGCGGTAGAATTTTTTTTGTAGCATGCTCATTCTTCTCATGGGTTCCTCACAGAAAAGCTTGATTAGCCTCATTGAATTAAAGAGGCTCTGTCACCAGATTATAAATGCCCTATCTCCTACATAATCTGATCGTAATGTAATGTAGATAACAACAGTGGTTTTTATTTTGAAAAACGATCATTTTTGAGCAAGTTATGAAGAATTTTAGATTTATGCTAATTAGTTTCTTAATAGACAACTGGGCGTTGTGGAGAGAAGTGTATGACGCTGACTAATCAGTGACCAATCAGTGTCATACACTCCTATGAGAAGTGTATGACACTGATTAGTCACTGATTGGTCAGCGTCATACACTCCTCTGTACAACGCCCAGTTGGTAAAAAGTAAAAACACGCCCAGTTGTCCATTGAGAAACTCATTAGCATAAGTATAAAATTGCTCATAACTTGCGCAAAAATGATTGTTTTTCAAAATAAAAACCACTGTTGTTATCGACATTACAGCGCCGATCAGATTATGTTTCCCGGTTTAAACTGTATCTGCATCTCCAGGATTCAGATACAGTTGAACTCAGTAAGGACCCAACTCTACCATTCACTAAGTATCGCTGGAAGCGAGGCAGTGACGTCATCGCGGCTGTCTGCGCCGTGTCGCACAGACCGGAGGAGCAGAGGGATCTCTTCCACTCGTCGTTTGAACGGGGTTAGGTGAGTATGTATATTATTTTTATCAGGCACTATTGGGGGCAGCTATGGGGGGATTATACAGCATGGGAGAAGCTATGGGGGACTTTATACTGTGGGGGCAGTTATGGGGGCGTTATACTGTGTGAGGGCAGCTATAGGGGCATTATACTGCGTGGAAGTCAGCTATGGGGGCATTATACTGGGGGGCAGTTATGAGGCATTATAATGTGTGGAGGGCAGCTATGGGGCATTATACTGTGGGGGCAGCTATGGGGCATTATACTGTGGGGGCAGTTATGGGGGGCATTATACTGTGTGGAGGGTAGTTATGGGGGGCATTATACTGTGTGGAGGGTAGTTATGGGGGCATTATACTGTGTGGCAGGTATGGGGAGCATAATCCGTGGGGGCTTCTATGGGGGGCATTATACTGTGTGGAGGCAGCTATGGGGGGCATTATACTGTGTGGAGGCAGCTATGGGGAGCATTATACTGTGTAGGGGCATCTATGGGGAAATTAATACTGTGCGGAGGGCAGCTATAAGGGCATTATTTGTGGGGATCACTATTGGGGCAATATACAGGGTGGGGACTGTGTCAGGGGGTATATTATATACAGCAGGCTCAGGGTATAAATATTAATTCAGTGGTGTGGCATGCATATAGGGGGCGTGGCATGCAAAAAGGGGTGTGGTCTAAATAATCGTTTATCGTAATCGAGGTTACATGTTCAATTAATCGTGATTTTGATTTAGGTCATAATCGCCCAGCCCTAGTGTGTACACACCATAGAAGCACGGACAGTAGTCTTTCTGTTATGTACAGTATAATGCATACCTCCCAACATTTGAATCTCTATTTGCAGAACACATTCCTTGCCCCTATTTGCCTACAAAATATCCCATATTTGCAAACTTGCGTCCCCAGCTGCTGCCTTCCGCCGCCGCATTTTCTGACTCCTGGCCGACGCTGCACCTCTATCACCACCACGCCACTTGCGGCCTTACCATCTGCTGCTCTCTTCCAACTTCTCTGTTGGCCACTAGTTCCAATTCATCCAGCACATCGGGTACATAAGGTAATCTCACCCTTTGGTCCTTGCTTGAGCAATTAGGCTCTACAGTCTTGCTTGCTGGTTTCTTTCTGCAACTAGACTATCTCCACACGGCTTTCTCGAGCATTCCTATAGAAAGTGAACACCATGCGGTATATAGCATGTTAACTGTTTTCTGAGGGTCAGTACGATTATGGCGACACCAAATTTATGTAATTTAAAGTTTTAGGCCCCATGCACACGAACGTGCTTTTGCGGCCGCAATTCCCCCGAAATTCTATGCATACGACCGTAGTTTTTACGGTCCGTGCACGGCCCGGGAGCCCGCACCGCAGAAAGAACGGACCTGTCTTATTACGGCCGTCTTCTGCGGTCCGGGCTCATTGAAAATAATGGCCGCGGCCATGTGCATTGCCCGCAATTTGCGGGTGGCTTGCGGCTGACAGTCCGCTGCCGGCCGACTCGAAAATCACGGCCGTGCACATGGATACGGTCGTGTGCATGAGGCCTTACTGCGTTTTATACAATAAAAAACACTTTCTAAATCTTGTTTTTGTTTCGCTATATTCAGAGAACCACAACTTTTTTTATTCTTGCATCGATGGAGCTGTGCTCGGGCTTATTTTTTGCAGGACAAGCAGTAGTTTTTATTTGTACCATTTTGGGGCACAGGTGACTTTTTGATCAATTTTTATTTCACTTTCTGGAGGCAAGGTGTCCCAAAATAAGCAATTCTGGCTTTCTTGATTTTTTCCCAACGTTTGCCATGCAGGATAAATAATGTGATATTTTTATAGTTCAGGTTGTTAGACGCGGTGATACCGATTCTATATTGTTTTCTTCATTTTTTTTTTTCCAGTTGTAAAATATTTGATAAGGGAGAAAAGGAGATTTTTGTTTTTATAACTTGAAATTTTCATTTTTCTAAAACACTTTTTTGTAATTCCATTTAGTCCCACCAGGGGGCTTGAGGACCTTCAGTTCTGATTTCTAGTACAATACACTGCACTACTTATGTAGTGTAGTGTATTATAACTTTTCAACTCACAAGCGCCTATTATTTTTAGGGCCCAATGCGCTGCCGTGCATGGCAAATCAGGAGGCCATTGTTAGGCTTCCGGGTTGCGCTAGCATATCTTAGTCCGGAACACAAATGTGCCCTACCAGTACAGCACAACGCGCAAACCCTTTCCCAGCCATGACATACAAAATACATCCTGAGGCGGGATGGGTTAAAGCACGTAAGCAGCTGTATACATTCTCTTCTGTCTTTCGGCCTCAGCACCTCTTCTTGATGAACATAGTTCAGAAAGTGCTAGCCCAGTAGGTGGACTTCAGATGCATTAGGAGAATTGTGTATTTTGAATGGCATTACTTTTTTGAAGAGAATAGCCGGCCACACACTATTGTTTTGCCATTTTGGAAAGTATTCTATATTACTCGCCGTAGCTCAATCACCATAATTACAACCCCAGAGTACAGTGACAGTTGCCTGTTCAAGGACAATCACAGTACTGTACTAGTAAATCTTTAATAATTTTTCTATTCTAGTTTAGGGAAAACTGTAAAGTAACAAAGTAACAGCATTTTAGGCTGTGGCTACACACTGACTTTTTGAAGTGCATAAGTTGCAGTCTATAGGAATATATTGGGGCAGATTTACTAATAGTGTCTTAAATTTAGACCGCTCTGAATTGGACTATATGCCCCAAATTCATTACAGTGGCTCATGCTGGATGATAAATTTGGCGCATTTGTAGACACTTCTGTCTAACTTTATACCACCTCTTGTTTGGCTTACTTTAAAGAGGCTCTGTCACCAGATTCTGAAATCCCTATCTCCTATTGCATGTGATCGGCGCTGCAATGTAGATAACAGTAACGTTTTTTTTTGTTTTTTTTAAAACGATTATTTTTGGCTAAGTTATGAGCAATTTTATATTTATGCAAATGAGCCTTTCTAATGGACAACTGGGCGTGTTTTCTCTGATTTCTGGGCGTGTTTACTTGTTTCACTGCACAATCACACTGTGCTGTGGATCATGCTGGGCTGGAACAATGAGAAGTGTAGGACACTGATTGGTCAGCGTCATACACTCCTCTGTACAACACCCAGTTGGTAAAAAGTAAAAACACTCCAAGTTGTCCATTGAAAAACTCATTAGCATAAATCTAAACTAGCTCATAACTTGCTAAAAAATTATTGTTTTTCAAAATAAAAACCACTGCTGTTATCTACATTACAGTGCCAATCAGATTATGTAGGAGATAGGGCGCTTATAATCTGGTGACAGAGCCTCTTTTTTTTTTTTTGTCTTGCACCATTTACCCTTTTGTTCAACCATGCCCCTTGTTGGGCGAGTCCCAAGCATTTGTTCTTTTTGGCACATTTAATTGATGAATTTGTCTAAAATGATTTCTGCCAAAAAGAAGGTGCAATACCAATAGTCAATCTGCTCCATTGAGTTGCATTTTCTTTCAACTTTCGTGTGACTGTCAAACAACAAATACATTAATACAAAAGAAATGGAGTAAGAAATGTTGAACACAAGTCGTACAACGATTGCGCAGCAGTTTCAGTTAATGCAACTAAAGTCTGGGTGCAGCCCCAGCTGTGTGAACAGAGTCTGTCCAGCATCACAGAGTATTATGGGTCTGTATTATGGACCTGTAGACCCTCCATGTGCTATTGTTTGATGAGGCACCACATTCTTCTCTAGGAGTAATGCTTCTAGAAAAGAATACCCGACAAATGCCTCAGATGGTGCGTGCCACTATTTTTATTTTTTCACCGATTCATGGAATCCGTGAGGGAAAAAAAACACCGAGGTGCAGTACGGAATCCCTAACAGATACTGAAAAGAGGAAACATTTAGATCTTTTTTTCTTGACCTCCCTTTTTTGTGATTTTCAGATGTTTTTATTTTTAGATCCTAAGTCCGTTCACTGTATTCCAAGTATTAGGGCCTACAGTGTCTTTACCACAATTATCAGAACTGAAATTCAGAACTGAATATTTTGTTTTTGCCACTTAAGTGAATTTCCGTGTTTATGAACATTGGACAATTGATCATTTGAAGTTGCTAAACATAGGAGAATCTTGAGTGTGTGCAGATGGCAGTAAAAGTAGTTTAATTACAGAATAAACACTCTCAAACCAACTATTCTCCTAGCAAATTGAGATTTCAGGGTAGCGCCATGAACAGCATCTGTGCCTGATGAAAACATTTTTTTTTTTTTTTACAAACTGAAATCTATATAATTTGCTTGCAAAATATGAAAGTGTTTCATTGTAGAGCATATGCAGCTGTGTTACTGTGAGAAGGAATGATCAATTCATTCAGCCAAATGGAAAATAGTCGGTAAAATAATTAGATTTTCTGTATGGCTTCCAGAATTCAATCTTGTGCTTCACGAAAAGAGTCTGTCATTTTAGACAAAAAAAAAATTATTTGTGGTAGCACAACTTCGGCAGTGAACAAACTGACATATAACAAAACAATATGACATATTTCTGCAAATTATAGTGCATTGTTTATTTGCTGAATTTATCATCGTGGAAAATGGTATGTGCCAAAGTTTAGGAAATCTGTCAGTCAATACTATCAGCCCCTATGGCAGAAATCACATCCCCAAATGTTTCTTATATGCTGTCTTTATATCCTTGCGGGATTTTTTTCACCCTTCCTTGCAGAATGCTTTTAGTTCATAAACAATCCTCGGTTGTCTTGCATGCACAGCAGATCTACCAACAAATTTTCAATAAAATTCAAGGACGCAAAATTTTAATCTTTATTTTCTTGAAGTTCAAGATTGGTTTTGAAGTATTTTCTTAATCCGCTTCAGTTTCTTCACTGACTATGGTACATTGGCGTCTTGATATTAGGACATTGCATTTTTCTTTATCCACACAGTATTCCCAGTGCCACAGGGCTCCTTCATAACATCAAAGCATAACAGAATTCCTCATTCCAATACATGATCAACTTGATCATAATTCAGCTATAATGAGTGTTTATGAGCGCGCAGGAGAGGAGCTGGGAACTGGAAAGAGCAGCCTGTAATGTATGTGAAAACATACAGGCTGCACAAGAGAAAAATGATAAAAAATGATTTAATATACCCATTGGGGAAATTATTTTTACCCTAAAATCAGTAGACTGCAATAAAAAAAAAAGTGTGCATAGTCTTTAACAGTTGGCAAGATTTTATTTTTTATTTTATTTTTTATGATTTTCACTAAAGAGTTACATTTTTGCTTTAGACCACAGCACTTGATTCCAAAAAGCCTTATCTAAGAGTTGGGAGGCATAATTGAGACAATGGGGTAGATTTACTGAGACTTGTCTAACCTATCTGCTCCGCTGGAGTAAGGTGCGACAGATTTATTAAGAGGCTTACTATTGCATCTTTTTGCTGGCTGTGTGCCGTCCATTTTCCCCACCCAATTGGCCAAAAAAAAAAATTGATGCTCACTTCACTGGTCCTCTCCGGGGTACACTCCGCATGCTGCGGCTCATATAAGGTCCTGGCGCCGAATAGCAACAAGGCATTCAACGTCATCAGTGCTGCGTCACGTACAACATCCTCACGCTGCCCTGCGTCAGTACGTTGTACAAGCCGCTGCCGATAGTGAGAGTCTGAGGTGACGTGGAGGGGAGAAGAGGAGTGGTGAAGCGAGTATACTTATTTTATTTTTTTATTGTCAAATTGAGGGGTAGTAGGCGGCAGTCTCTCCTGGGGGGACAAGGTACAGAGCCGCTACCTTGCTATGCCCCTCAGAGTGGAATCTACACCAGCTAGGAGCTGACGTAGATGTCCACTATGATTTATGACCGTTTTCTGGCATAAATAATTTGTCAGGGCCCCCCTCCTTTGCAACCTTTTTTGAAAAGTGCTGAGGGCGGCGTAAAAGACCCAAAAGTCGCAATTGTCTATGCAAATTGCGACTCTTGGTCCTTTTTGCAACTTGATAATTCTCCCCATTGACTCTTGTAAATATATCACAGGTAAGGTTTTTTTCTTGTTGGTACAAGAAACACTGTACTGTGCACTATTGCACCACTAGTCCCTTGTTAGCCAAATATTCCTGAAGGTTACTGGCAGCAAATTGAGGGTTTTGCTTTGCATATCTGGTTAGTTTACAAGCAACTTGAGATATTTTTCTCATCACTGCTTTGCCTCAACTTCTATTTTTAATGGCATATCAGATAGTGGAAATTGATGACGTGAAGCATCTATATTTTTTTATATTTTTTTTCTTAACCTTCTCTGTTTTGGGAGATTCCATTATCTTCATTTTAAGATTGTAAGTTAGGTGCACAGAGGAACCCATGGCTGTTAAGGCTGTGTTCACATCTCATGGGCAAAAGCATTTTTACAGAGATTTTCGCAAAGTTACAGCAAAACTGTGGCGTTTTGTGAAAATCGTGGAATACATTACCAGCCTCAGTGTAATCACAATATCCATGAGTTTATTATATTTTGGATTTTTCTGCACCTGAATTGGATTAGGCCTAACAAGTTAATTAAGTTGTCAGATCTTAGGATGTATTAACACATAGAGGTCGTATCCGATTTTACCAGTTATGGAGCAAAAATGTTATATTTAGGATTTGTTCCCTGAAGAAGTTATGTTAAATGGACACTAACTTTTCAAGCTATTTATTCCTGCCACCTTAAATAAACACTAAGTTTTAAAATAACTTATGCTAATCTAATAGTATAGCTGATATATATCAACTTTCAGGGGCGTAGCTAAAGGCTCATGGGCCCGGGTGCAAGAATTCAGCTTGGGGCCCCCCTCCCCAACACCACCATCATCAGACCCATGCGCGCGCCTATGCCCAGACGTCTTGCCCAACACCCCCCATAGTATAATTCTCCCACACAGTATAATGCTCCCATAGCTGCCCCTACACAGTATAATGCCCCATAACATATAATACCCTCCCTTAACAGCCCCATACCATATAATGCTCCACATATCAGGACCGACCTTATAATGCCCCACATAGCTACCTCCATACAGTATCATGCCCCCCATATGAGCTACACATACAGTACAATGCCCCCCATATGAGCTCCCCATACAGTATAAAGCCCCTCCATATCAGCTCCCCATACAGTACAATGCCCCCCATATCCGCTCTCATACAGTATAATGCCTCCATATGAGCTCCCCAAACAGTATAATGCCCCCATATCGGCTCCCCATACAGTAAAATGCCCCCCATATGAGCTACCCATACAGTATAATGCCCCCCATATGAGCTCCCCATACAGTAAAATGCCCCCATATGTGCATAATAGAAAAATAGCATAATTACTTACCTATCCCCGTGCCTTCGCCTCCTCCGGTGTGTCCTATGAGTGACTCTGCGCAGACAGGCGCGATGATGTCGCTACATCCCGCCTGCCTGCATCGAGCCGCTCAGGGCACAGTGAATGCTGGATCAAGGAGACGTCAGCTCCTTGCTCCAGCATTGAATGGAACCGGGACCTCAGTGAGAGACTCGCGACCCCCCGGAGGTCTTCACACGACCCCCCCAGGGGGAAGCGACCCACACTGTGTAATGTATTGGGCAGTTTGCGGTGGTGAGAGGCCCCCCTCTCCACCGCAAACGGCACAATACAACACAATACATTATAAGGCAACACAACACAATACATTATAAGGCGACATAATACATTACAAGCCAACACAATACAACACAATACATTACAATACAATACAGACTCTGCAGCTCACCTGGAGTCCTCCGCACCGACTCTTCTACTGCTCTGGCTGGAAGACGTATCACGTGACAACACGGTCACATGGTACACTAAGTGTACCATGTGACCGTAACCAGGAAGTGCCGGCTTCACGGCACAGAAGATTTATTTAACAAGCATGTGGTATGGCAGCGGGGGCCCGTTGGCCCCCCACGCTTAGGGGCCCGGTCGCAACTGCGACCCCCTATAGCTACGCCACGGTCAACTTTGTAATCTACTTGCTGTTCAAATGTAGTTGTTTTATCCACCTAAATTCTGTGTGGAGTTACTGCCACTAGGTATCTCCCTTCCTGTAATCTGCTGTCCCCCCTTCCCCCTGTTGTCAAGCAAAATCTGTCTTTATTTGCAGAGTAGAGGAGACGGACTGCAGGAAGTAGGGGTGTCTCTTCACAGCTTGACACTGACGCTGCTGCAGTCTATGAAGAGTGGAGGGAGAGCAGGTGGAGAATGGGAGATACAGACGCTGCTGCCCATAGAAATCTATGGAAAGGGGAGGGTGGAGTAGGAGGAAAGTGAGTGAGACGCTGCTGGTTAGAGTTATGTCACCTCACAGCTACACTGCTTATTATTGCTGTATGATGTCATCCACGCTGCGGCAGCTTCTATATAAAGAAAATAGAACAGCAGGATTCTCTTCTTTGTTTGAAGTATATAGAAGACATGATAGCTGTTAGGCTCCTCCCACTAGTTTAGCGAAAAAATGAGAATTAGAGCCTGCAGAGGGAAAAACTGCTAAATGTCACATAATGGCTAGAAACTGGTTTTCCTCATGTACACACAAACATGACCGCTTATTCTGAAAAGTTAGGTACGCTTTAACTTTTAGAAAACAGAATATGTAATTCTACAAGGGGTCATAAACTGTTGCATAAGACCATGTGTATAGGATTTTACAAAGCCCATAGTCATTCTCTTAGTTTTGACCCCTCTTTGCATTTTAATTTCTGCCATTTTTACAGTTGATGGACAGGTCCTCATCAAGTAGATAAGATATAAAATGTGTCAGTCTATAATCTGTGTTACAACAGATTATTTTTATCTATACTGACCACTCCTATTCATTGCCGTTTTCACCATGGCCTCTTATCACGTGAACGATATGTTACAGCGATGGCTTTGTGCTGTGGCATCTTAAGATCGTAGTACAGTTGATCCACAAGACCATTTTTTTTTTTGCCTCTATTCTTCCATACATAAGGAAATTTGCTGTTTTCTAAAGTTTACAATTAAATGACCATACATAAAATACTAAAAAACAAGTCAAACCAAGGCAACACATTTTATTCCAAAAAGGCCATCTGGGATGGCAGTAACATACTGTAAAAATGATTGGGAAAAAAACTAAAAGGCCATGTTAAATATTGTCATATACATTTTTATACAATAATTACATATTTCCATCTAAGTTCCATCTGAAGACTAGTAGTTCATTTGTCCAGGAATCTGCATATTCACACCACCATAGTCCAACATATACATGGGCCATTGCTGTAACAGAAGAAGAGAACAGCATATCAGACATGCATTGTAAGATAGATTGTTTTCAGAGCATTTCTTCTTTCCAGTTCCAGTATCAAAAAGGCCAAGTGAAAGAACCAGAGATACAGGTAATGTACAAAATATGTATAGGTATATATGTGTACATCTGTGTCTGCCATCAGTGACAGATGCCACATATAGACTTTTAAGAGATCTGTTTAACTTATACGTTATGAACTCTCATAACCTTTTCATGACCTATACGTTAACGGATGCCTGTAAAGTGTGTCACGTCATCCATAGGCTCCCATGATAAAAAAAATTAAAAAAAGTGTATCGCATGATACACTTTTTTTGCATTATTCATTGTATGGAATAACGTAGTCTTCAAAAAAAAAAAAAAAAGATATACCAGCCCGACAAAGGGACACACTTTTGGCCTCTGTTGGGCTAATCGCCCTATGGACGTTTAGCATTTACGCCAAGAGCTTTCCTGGCGTACGTGCTAAACGTACATCGCAAACGTGATGTGAACAGGGCCTTTTTTTGTGGAAATCAAATTCCTGTTTAAGTTAGGCTTACAGAATTTGTAATAATGATTATTTTTTTAATTAATGAGGTGTTCGGTTATAAAAAAAAAAAAAAAACAACAATGATGGACACTGATGGAAATTTTGTCAACAGTTTCAAAGGCAAATGCAGGATTTTTAAAAGGGGGTTTCCAATTGGATTGGTGCCCACAATGGAGACCGCAAAATGCCCCCAACTGTATGGACTTTTACATGGGGTGGTTTTGGAGTTCGTGATAGAAATACTATCATACTCCTGTAGTGCTTTAATGTTTAATACCGAATACCTCTGGTTGCCTAAGCTGAAAAAGGAGTATTGATATACATCACACATGGTGGTTATGCGTTAACATATAATAACCCTGGAGGTCTGTGGTGCTTTAGTGGTAAATAATTGTATTATATTGTTTTGGATGGTGCAGCGGCTACTGGTGGTCTTAAATAGGAAAGTGCATCTATAATTTAATTTTCTTTAATAAATAGGCCTGGGATTCTTATAAAGGTCGGGGCTTAGAGCTTTGGGCCCCTGGTTCCCTTCACACATCCATAGCATAACATGATAAAATTCTGCTTTATTTGCAGCTGCCACTAGGGGAGGCTAACTGCATGTGGTGGGGTTTCTAGGCACTAGGAAACTCTCCTAAGTGCGCCTCTGAGTTTAGATCAGTTGCACGCTCCTTCTCTATTTGCTTTCGTAATGTAAAACCATATGCTTCAGCAAATGGCCAAGGCTTAGGCTGCTTTGACTGAGAAACAGGTAAAGTAGAAACCTGTGTACAGTGAAAAACCTGGCAGGACAAACCCTGCCCAGGAGCTAAATATGGCAGATATTACTAGAGTCCACCCCAGCGGCCATTCTCCAGCCAGAAATAGAGGTGACTGAAAGGAGATGGAACTTTTATTATTTCTGCCAAATTTCTGTACGGTCAGCATCACACACAATTTTGATGCAGTTGTTGGCTAAATTTTTTTAGCCAAAGCCAGAAGACTTTTGTTGCAGAAAGTTTTGCAAACTGACAAATAGATATTTGGTTGCATTCTGTATAATGTATGTGTGCATCATAGTTGCCAAAATGACTGCTGCATAGTTGATCAACAGAAGTCTATATTGTATGTGTAAGGGTATGTTCACACGTTAAAGAGGTTCTGTCACCACATTATAAGTGACCTATATTGTACATAATGGGATCGGCGCTGTAATGTAGATTACAGCAGTTTTTTTTATTTAGAAAAACGATAAATTGTAACGGAGTTATGACCTATATTAGCTTTATTCTAATGAGTTTCTCAATGGACAAATGGGCGTGTTTTACTACATGACCAAGTGGGCGTTGTACAGAGGAGTGTATGACGCTGACCAATCGGTGACCAATCCGCATCATACACTTCTCTCCATTCATTTACACTGGAGATAGCGAAATCGCTATATCGCGATTTGCAGTCACATAAACACACTATAACGCAACTCGTGTCATGACAATGAATATACATTACCTCCAGCCAGGACGTCGTGTATTCATTTTCCTGACCACTTCTATAGCGTCTGTGATTTACAGCACAGCAGGCGTAGTCTCCCGAGATTACGCTGTAAACTGTCATCCACAGCGAGATCTCGCTGTGCTGTGCTGTAAATCACACAAACGCTACAGAAGTGGTCAGCAGAATGAATACACATCACGTCCTGGCTGGAGGTAATGTATGTTCATTGTCATGACACATGAGTAGCGTTCTAGTGTGTTTATGTGACTGCAGTGTAAATGAATGGAGAGAAGTGTATGATGCTGATTGGTCAGCGTCATACACTCCTCTGTACAACGCCCACTTGGCCATATAGTAAAACACGCCCAGTTGTCCATTGAGAAACTCATTAGCATAAACCTAAAATAGGTCATAACTCGGTAAAAAATGATCGTTTTTCTAAATAAAAAACACTGCTGTAATCTACATTACAGCGCCGATCACATTATGTACCAGATAGGCCACTTATAATGTGGTGACAGAGCCTCTTTAACAAAAAAGTCTCAACATACAGAGCTGTTTTCAGAGAAAACAGCCTCTGATTTTCAGGCGTTTTTGAAGCTGAAAATGAAGCTTCTTTTAGGCTATGTTCACACTGAGTTTTTTGCAGGAGGAAAATTCCTCCTACAAAATCTGCTCCAGACGGTTTTTGCACAGTGGTTTGACAAAAACTCGTCAAAACACTCGAGGCGTTTTTTTTTTCTCTTTCTGACTAATTGAAATGGAGTTTTGGAGGCGGAAACCGCCTCAAGATGGGTCATGACAATTATTTTTACCGCGACGCGGTTTTTTTACTCGCGGTAAAAAAACTCGTCCAACTTCCATTGAAATCAATGGGAGGCATTTTCGGGCGGTTTTTGACGTGTTTTGCCGTGCGGTTTCCGCGTCAAAAAACTCGTCAAAAAACGAGTAATTTGGAGCTTCTTTTCAGGCTTCTTTTCAGGCTTCTTTTGAGGAGTTTTTCATAGTGTTCAATGGAAAATCAGCTCCAAAAAACGCCTCAAGAAGTGACATGCTACTTGTTTTTACGGAGTGTCTTTTTACGCTCCTTTTTTTAAAACCGCGGTGTAAAAAGACGCCCGGTTTGAACTAAATGCTGTTTTTCCCAATGATCTCAATGGGCAGATGTTTGTAGGTGTTGAGCTTCCGTTTTTTCAGGCGTTTTTCGAGGCGTAAACGCCCCGAAATATGACTGAAAACACTGCGTGTGAACATACCCTAAGGCTTCGTTCACATCTGCGTCAGGGCTCTATTCTGATGTTCCGTCTGAGTTTTTCGTCAGAATGGAGCCCTGACTGAAACAAACGGAAACCATTAATAGGTGATCTCAATGGTGATGAATCCGGTGCTAATGGTTTCCGTTTGTCTCCGTTGTGCAAGTGTTCATTCTTTTTGACGGAATGAATAGCGTAGTCGACTACGGTATTGATGGAACCCTTGCACAACGGAGACAAACGGAAACTATTGGCACCGGATCCGTCACCATTGAAATCAATGGTGATGCAAACAGAAACCTACGATTTCCGTTTGTTTCAGCCAGAGTCCCGTTCTAACGGGAAGCTCCGATGGAACGTCAGAACGGGACCCTGAAGCAGATGTGAAAGAAGCCTTAGGCTATGTTCACACATGCGTCGGTGTGTTCTGTTGTTCTGCTCCGTAAGAGGAGCAGAACAATGGAATAACAGAAGCAACGGTTCCGTTGCACAACGGACACTGACGGTGGCCGACTGAGCCCATTGACTTTAATGGGTTCCGTCGGGGTATCCGTGATTTAACCGGAGACCATAGCGCAGCATGCTGCCCTGTAATCTTGGCTGGATCTGCGACGGAGGCCCAACTGTTGGAAACCGTTTGCTATAGAGTTTCAGTATCTTTCACACTCAATTGATAATGCAGTAAGCAACACATACTTACCACTAGTGACATTGGATGTGATGATGAGTTGGGTTCTACATTAGAAGAGGAAGAAGATGAAGATGATGAAGAGTTAGATGATGTTGAGGACACAGAGTTTCCTTCTGAAATTCTCTTCCTTTTTCGCTTGGGAGCAAGGCTGTCTTTGTCTGCACAAAAAAAAAACAACAATATATGGGATAATGGAATTACATAAAACGTCAAAGTAAATTGTGTTAAAGGCTACTAAACCGTATAATATAATAATATAATCGCAAAGAAGCAGTGAATGGTGTTATGAAGTGTTCAGCATCTCACTAGCAGTGAAATTCAAATTGCACAATCTAAACCATTGGGTGGAAAAGATCATGATGACAATCCCATGTTTCTAAACTACCACAGGTCTTCTCTGGCTGTAGCCCTTATGTCATATCGGTAAATGACTCCCATTAAGATCTCATTTTCTTCTACTGACCCGGGAAGTTCACAATACAAATTTGTCTTCATAAACTATGGCTCTTCAACCCTTTGGGACAATCCACTCACTACTCAGTACGCCTACTATTTGACAGCTAACCACAACTTTTAAAACCCAGACAAATAGGATCAAAGAATGTCTGTGGTAAATAATCCTAGAAAATAGATTACATATAGCAGGCACTTACGTAATTGTGATGGCGGCTCGATACATATCTCTGAAAATGGTCTGTTGAAAAATAAAAATTAAAAGTATTACTTTTCCATTACATCACAAAAAAAAACTCTATCTACAAGATGTCAATATGGAAGAAACATCTCTTAGCAGGCAGCAAATGGCCGGTGATGTTGTCAAATCATCATGTTCATTTCTACAGTTATGAATTTATTTATTTTTTTAAATGGACTTCTGAAAAGAACTCCACAATTCCACCTTGTAAACGGATGATTAAATGGTAACCTGATTTAACAATGTTTGCTTAATTACCATAGATCTGGACACCACAATTAACTTGGGTAATTGGAGACATGTTTGGTATGAAACTACTTTACAACACCTTTACCAAAATGTCACAGTAGTCCACAGTTTATGTTCAGCTATAACAATAAAACCATCTGTCTAATATTGTGTAAATCCTCCCTTGTCCCAACAATAATAAAAATATTAGCATAGATTTTTTATTAACATTGGAATGCTGTTGCGATTTGTGAATTACTTGTGTCACCTACCTTCCCACGCTATCCTGTATTCTTTTACACTTGTTCTTACCCGACAGTCTGCTTTACCAGACTCTAATTACCTCTTAATCCTCTTAACCTTTAACCTCATCTTATGACACCTCTACATGACTCATCTTTTTCACTTGGTGCTTTTTTTTAACCTTTTTTTTAATCCTTTTTCTTGGCTATATATTCCACCTTTGCAAGGGGAATATATAGTATTTTTATTTTACCTGATAAAGAGGCAGGGCCTGCCTCGAAGTGCGTCGTAAATAAAATCTGATATTACATTTGCTTGTTGAATCCCTCACTTTCGATACCAAATAAAGAGCTGTTTGGGTGGCACAAGGGGGGATTTACACAATATTAGACAGATGGTGCCGGCAGTCATTAGTGCAGCGCTGGTTGCGTCACATCATGCTGACCGCGCCCACACTTGTCAGGACTCAGGAGCGGGGCAATGGCTTTATTACACAGCCGCAGCCCCACTCTTAGCAACATTCATGTGTTACAATGCTAAGCTGCGGCCGCACAGCTTAGTATCGAAATACATGAATTAACCGCATTGAACCGTTTGAGGGTGCACGGAATCAAAACAGTATCGAAGTTTAGATGCATCGTGCAACCCTAGTTTACATGGCGCAAAAAAAGATGTAAACGTGTCAAAAACCCTAGCTCTTTTTAAACTACAGCCGTTTTTGACGTGTTTGTGTGTGTGCTTTCGGTACGTAATCAGGACTCCCATTGACTATGGGAATTAGGCGCTAAAACTAATCGACAGAAGTGCTCGTTTGAGTGCTCAGCCGCTTTTGTTTCTGTTCGGCTTTTTCCGGAAATCAATGTAACGGAGTACGGACTCTAAGGAAAGTCTATGAGCCCGTACTCCGCTACATCGGCTTACCGGAAAAAGCTGAACAGAAATTAAGTGGCTCAGCGATCACATGAGCACTTCTGCCGCTTCGTTTTACCTATTGGTGGGGGTCTCAGTGCTCGGACCACCATCAATCAAAACTTCTGACAAGTCAGAAGTTTGAACACTTAGTTACCTTTTAAACATTTTCCTTGGGAATGGTCAAGTGCGCAAATTACTCACTAGTTTGATCAGTTTAAATAGTAAATGTATTAAAGCTGTGACTATTGATTAAAATCAGTTTAATTAAAACAAACTAAAAAAGACCTTACCCTTTTTACCCTATACATGGTACTTACTGCAATTGGTTTATTATCACCATATGAATATTTTCCCGTGCTTTTATGATTTTTTCCAGCCGTGTTATGTCATAAGTATTTGGGTTCCTGAACGGTATGTCATTTGGCAGACCAGTGACTTCAATAGAATCAGGATTATCCCTGATTAACTTGTAGGGTACCAACACAGGACGGCCCAACCCTAGAGCCTCACCTGCAACAAGCAAAGGTCATTGCTGTCAAAGCCATTGTAAATAGCAGAAAAGAATGTAGTACATAAATTAGATTACATAAGCAATCTTAGAGACTAACCATATTTTTCATTGAAGAACTCCTTTACTTGTTCCCGAAGAATTACTTTTTCTCCCAGTCGGTTGGCATCTTCATCATCTGAAGGAATAATATATAATACATGAGTTTTCTACACATGGTAGCATACTACATATTAACATATCGGTAATGCGGGGGCCATCTGCTCATAAAAATCTAGTCTTTAGGTGTTTATGAACTCCTGTGATTGAATAGAGCATTAATACGAAGGGTAGAAAGAAAAAGTGCAGTATTTACAGTACCGGCGCCAGGCAGGTAAGAATAATGATGATGAGAGAGAGTTTTTTTTCTTTAGAAGGAATTTTTTCCTTATTCAGTGGACGACGTGTTTCTGGACCGTATCGGTCCCTTCATCAGGTTAGTTGTACATGTTTACACGTGTATAGTGCTTAGTTATATAATGGGAAAGACCGATGCAAAGGCATTGTTTCACATATTTAAAATATGTGAAACAATGCCTTTACACCGGGATTTCCCGGTCTATTCCGCCGATACCATAAATACTGCACTTTTTCTTTCTACCCTTCATACCAATTTGATTCCTGTAAGGAGGATTCTTCCTCCCAGGGAACGCAGTGGGTGGCAGCCGACTTTCGACACAGAACAGCACAGATCTTGGAGGAGCGCCGTCTCCCATTATTATCTTCAAACTCCCTATATGCTGAATAGAGCATTGACCCTTGCTATTTCCATTATAAGCTCACATTACAAACGACAGTAATATAATGAATACAATTACAAAAATTTATATCTTACCAGGTCTTGGAATAAGTCCCTGAAATGGCCTAGAACATAAATAAAAATATTACTCAATGTTTTATTGGAGCTAGTTTTTTTTTTAGTCGTGCATTATTGATGTATACTTGATAAACCTAATAAACATTAGTACTGATATCTATCTGGTTGTCTAGATAGTAAATAATCTAAATATGAAGAACCAGATTTGTAACCGTTTAATATTTTTTTATTTGTTTGGAAAGCAAACCTTTAACTGTACATTCATGCACTCACCTTGTAACCGTGAACCTGATTTTATCTGCCACTGCCAATATCCTTTCTAGGTTCTGTGATCCAAAGGTACAGGGTTTTCTAAACGGAACTCCGGGAGGTAGGCCTTCTATTATTACAGAGCCAGGGTTACACTTAATGCGCTTATATGGTACTTGAACTGGGTACTTTATTCCCAAGGCTTCACCTAGAACACATCATATACATCTTTTATATATGTGAAATAAAGGGTTTTTACAATAAAACACAACTCAACAATTGTTTTGTAGTTCAGCATGACTCAAATTTTGGATAATTCATACCATATTATTTCTAGTTAGTATATCTACATTTTAAGGCAGTGCTAACAGAAACTGACATTTCTAGTCATTTTTATTGTTTATTCTGGTTAACAATGAATAGTTCTCAATGAAAAGACATGTTAGATCCACGGGGGGAATCTAAGATCTACAGTCAAAAATTGTAAAACTTCACAAAACAGGGAGACCTCTTATATAATGCATACTAATTTGTTTGTATATGTGTGTATAGCAGAACTTACATGTACTTACCATATTTTTTATTAAACAGATCTTGAACTTGTTCTCTTAGAGTATTGGCAATATCTATTCTGGAAAGTCTGGCATCATAATTTTCTAGAATAAAAATGCAATATAGTGATTACTTTTTAGTCAAAATGGTTTTGGAAAAATAAATTGAAAATTCAAAGTCATTACAAGGAGTTTGCAAACATCGTGTGTGCTGTCCATAAACACTCAGTTGATAAAAGGCATCAAATCCAAATTTCGAAGCAGACAAGCTATAGTGCAATTTAGCTGTTTTGTAAATAGATCATAAAAAATATTGCTCTTGAACTCTAGATTAAATTAATTTATAACTTTTCTGAGCTATACTCCAGTGACAGTGTATGAAATTTCTAGACTGTGGTCATTTGCGGACTACATCATATTAATTTAGCACTCTACAGAGTATCATTTCATTTGTATGGAAAAAAAACTTATTTTACAAGCCACAAGTAATCTGGTTATTGTATGATCTTTTAAACTCTAGTGGTTGATTTGATATTTGGGCAAAATTTACAGTGTAAAATCCAATCATGAAGATATTTCTACTATGATGCACCTGGAAAGGCTATGTTGGACCTGTTCTACGTTAGGTAGAATATCTTGTTTGTACGCTGAACTGGACACCCCGAATGAAAAATTGCCCTATATGTTGAAATGGGAGGAGGAGATGGGAAAAGAGCTGGAGGTGTCACAGTGGAGGGAGATGGCATATACTAAACTTTCTATTAACACAACTTTGATTGAGGCGGGGTACAAAGTCCTTCTACGTTGGTATATGGTCCCACTTAAGACTATCATGCATGTTTCAGTCTAGTGATCCAACTTGCTTTTGGCAATGTGGGCAGATGGGTTCATTAGTCCATACATGGTGGGAATGCCCAACTGTGACCAAATTCTGGTTGGAAATCCAAATATTCATCCGCTCTCTCACTGGGATATCCCTGTCTCTTGATATGGCTACTGCTGTCTTAAATTGTCCTATCTTATCAGTTCCTAAATATACATGCAAGCTTGTACAATATATACTTTTGGCAGCTAAGATAACAATAGCAAGAGCTTGGAAAACTCCCACTATTCCATTTCCCCTTGTGGAATCCAAACTGACGTGGATTATGTTAATGACCACTTGAGTAGTATCCTGTCAGACTCTCCCGTGGAAGTCCCATATGGCCTCATGATTCTTATTTTACATATCTCCACCTCGTTGGGCACACCAGGTACTTGGATCACCCTCTTCCCCCTGCCCCTTCCCTCTTTCCCTTTTTTCTACTTTCTCTTTTCCCTTCTTGTATCTTTTTTTTGTTTCAGATTCTTGAAGCTCCTTAATTGCAAGTTGCTACCTCTTATGCAATGTAGTTACTCTAAATGTATTCTATACTTTGAGAAATGTGTAACTGATACTATTACAATGTATGATGTTCCCGTTGCGAACTGCATTGTTCTTCTTCTGCTTGTATCTAGTCCAATGTTTGTGGACGATTATTATACATTCCTTGTTCTGAGAAATCCGTGAAAACATTTACTGTGTAAATCGATGTATTTTTAATAATGCTTACGAGCCAACAATAACTGGACTTCTCAACATGTTACAGTGTATGTCCACAAATTAATATTAATAAATTGGTTTATTTTTCTCAATTCTAACAGTTCACATTCTATGCTGCTTTCATCACTTGAAGACTCCAAACTTCAGGACTTTGCTCCAGATTTAAATTAGGATAGTTCCAGTCTTCATGGAAAAGCCCACGTCTATGAACAAACCTCCTATATTAGTACAGTGCGTGTATAGAAATAAACAAATACATGTTCTTATGTGTTTATGAATAAAAAGGACATTTACCTTGAAAACTAGGTGTCGTGGAGGTTTCATCCAATGTGGGATCATGACAATCATTCTCACTGACTCCTAAAAATGTGGATCAGAAATTAACTTTAACTCCAAATTCACAAACTGCATGGCAGATGATAGAACCAGACCCTCCAACATGCCATCAAACACATTTTGAGGTTTACCAACTGGATTGATAACTAGATTATGCAAGGGGTAATTTAAAGGGTAACAAAACTTTAAAAAAATGTTGACAGATCATCGTGACATGTCAGAAGTTTTAATCAGTGGGGGTCCGAGCACTGAGACCCCCACCGACCGCTAAAACAAAGCGGCAGAAGCACTAAAGTAAGCGGTCACGGCTGTGGGGTATGTGGACCCACTAAACTGCTACGCCGTAGGGGAGAAGCAGCTAGTCAAATAATTATTTAATAACAGTCACTCGGACAAGAGTACCCGGGAGGATGTTCAGGCAGATGTTTGGAGTAGCAGACACGTGGCACAGGTGATTCTTAGCGTGGCAGATACAAGAAGTAGAAGATAATACCAGATGTGGCAGATGAGGCACACACGACTCCAACAATAGGCTTAGGAACAGGAATGAAACACAACAGGATACGGAAGCAGGAAACATGAACACTGGGAACAGGATACAATTAAGGGACCATTTGCATAGACGAACACAGGAAGACTAACAACGCTCAGGTAGAGAGAGGAAGGGCAGAGCCCTTTTTAAAGTCCAGGGTGTCACTGGGTTGGTTGGGAAACTTTAGACAGGTGCGTGGGATACAGGAGAGCGCTGCAGCCGTGTGTCGGCTTTTCTGAGGGCGGAGACACCAACTTGAAGATGCAATCACGGCAACAGGCAAGTGGGACGTGCCGGCGGTCAGCGACCGCGGGCATAACAGTACCCCCCTTACGCCCCCTCTTCTTAGGTGCAGAGCGAAAGAAGAACTTTTGGATGAACGCTGGGGCATTGATGTTCCCCTCCGGCTCCCAGGACTTCTCCTCAGTACCAAACCCTTTTCAGTCCACCAGATAGAATGTCTTTCCTGCTACCCTTGTGTAGTCCAGAATCCCTTTCACCTCAAAGATGTCAGAAGAACCGCTGGGAGCAACTGCATAATGAGGAGACTTACTGTAGCAGTTAAGAACCACAGGTTTTTGGAAGGGATACATGAAATGAGTTGAGGGTAGGAGGTAGCCGAAGCTTATAGGACACAGCGTTTATTTGTTGCAGGACTTTCCAAAGGTCCGAGGAACCTGGGAGCAAATTTGTAAGCAGATGTTTTTAGACGATAACCAGACTTTGGTTCCAGGGGGAAACTGAGGAGGTTCTCTTCGCCTATCAGCATTCCTCTTCATGCGGTTGACCGCCTGTAGGATAGATGACCTGCCAGATGTGAAGAAAGTCCCCAAACGCAGTTTTAGCTGCAGGTACCGGAGATGTAGCAGGAACTGGAGGAGGGACGCCATGGATGTTGGCTGTAAACGATGAAGAATGGAGTAGAGGCAGTAGATTCACTTGTGTGGTTATCAGCCCAAGGAAGAAGCTGCACACAGTTGTCATGCTGAACAAAAATTAAGTGACGAAGGTAATTCTCCAATATTTGGCTATTTCTCTCGACTTGGCCGTTAGACTGAGGATCATAGACAGAGGGAAAACTCCAATTTTACATCAAGGAGTTTACAGTGGGCTCTCCAGAATTTTTAAGTGAATTGAAACCTCCAATCGGACACTATATGGAGAGGCAAGCCATGCAGATGAAAGATATGTTGTATGAAGATGTTAGCCAGATGAGTAGCAGAGGGAAGACCAGTTAGTGGGATGAAATGTGCCATCTTAGAAAAAAGGTCCACCACCCAGACAGTAGTGCATCCAGCCAAAGGAGGAAGGTCTGTAATAAAGTAAATTGCAATATGCTGCCAGGAAGCATCGGCACTGGTCGGGGTTGGAGCAGGCCAGCATGTCTGGAATGAGCAGCTATATTAGAGGCACAGACAGTGAAAGAGACAAAAAACACTATCTTTAGGCAGTGTGGGCCACCAGTATTGGCGTGCAATTAGGTCCCAAGTTTTACGGACGCCAGAGTACCTGGCCAGTTGGGAACGGTGTCCCCAGCGGAGAATCTTTCGCCTATCTGCAAGATGGACGAAGGTCTTCCCAGGAGGAACGTCTCTGATTTTCAGAGGATTGACGGAAACTACAATGGCAGGGTCTATAATATATTGAGGGGTCTATTCAGAGTCTTCTGGGAAAAAGAGTAATCACAGCACCGGAGATACAAAATGTAATGTAATGGGTGCAAGCCTTAAAGGAACCTGATCCTAGGTCCCAAAGATAGAAACCACAAAATTCAGACGACAAGGCAGCACATCCAAAATAAATAGGAATTTAATCAGCCACAAATGTGACCATGTCACATACTTGAAAAAAGGTCCTGTTGGACTGAAACGTCGCATTTGTGGGTGATTAAATTCCTATTTATTTTGGATGTGCTGCCTTGTCATCTGAATTTTGTGTATTCAGAGTCTTCTGACTCAAACGACCGAGACACAGCATCGGCCCTCGCATTCTTGTCAATGGGATGGAAGTAGAGTAAGAACTGGGCGAAGAGCAGCGACCACCTGGCTTGACGAGGATTTAACTGTTGAGCAGAATGGAGATAGGTTGTATGGTGCCCTCCAGAAAATGTCTCCATTCCTCCAAGGCTAATTTGATGGCCAGTAACTCCCGATCCTCAATGGAGTAATTGCGCTCAGCGGGGAAAAAAAAGTCTCGTAGTAGACACACACCACTGCCTTACCCTTGGAGTTTCTCTGGAACTGAAGTGCACCTGCACCAACAGTGGAAGCGTCAACCTCCGAAGAGAACTGCTGGGATATGTCCGGATGATGGAGAATCGAGGCTGAAGGGAAGGCACTCTTGAGGCTGTTAAATGCTGCCTCTGGGTCCACACTTTAGCATTCACACCCTTCTTAGTAAGGGCAGAGATAGGAGCAGTCAGCGACGAGAAGTTTGGGATAAACTGCCAGTAGAAACTTGCGAATCCCAGAAATCGCTGTATGGCCCGATGGCCCTGAGGACGTGGCCACTCTAAGATGGACTTCACCTTCTCTGGATCCGTTTTGAGACCTCGATCGGACAATGTAGCCCAGGAAAGGCAAAGAATTTTTCTCAAGTAGGCATTTCTCCAGTATAGAATATAGACTATTCTCTCTTAGCCGCAACAGGACTTGACGAACATGTTTCCAATGCGTTGTAGGATCTGGTGAGTAGATCAGGATGTCTTCTAAATACACCACCACGCAGACATAGAGGAGATCCCAGAAGATGTCATTCACAAATTCCTGGAATACTGCTGGAGCATTACACAGACCAAAGGGCATCACAAGATACTTGTAGTGTCTGTCTTGGGTGTTGAATGCAGTCTTCCACTCGTCACCCTAACTAATTCGGACCAGGTTGTAAGCCCCACGTAAGTCCAGCTTAGTAAAAATCTTAGTTCCACGTATGTGGTCAGAGCTCCGAGTGCTGCAAGGGATAATTGTTCTTGACCGAGATCTGGTTAAGACCGCAGTAATCGATACAGAGTCGAAGAGATCAGTCTTTTTTTCTTTACGAAAAAGAACCCGGCTCCGGCCCGAGAAGTAGACTTCCAAATGAACCCCATCTCAAGGTTCTCCTTGACATAAGCCGACAGCCTGGGTCACTTGCAAGGAGAGAGGATATACCTGTCCACGAGGAGGTGAGGCATCTGGAAGCAGTTCTATTTGGCAATCGTAGGATCGGTGAGAAGGAAGAACCTCCGCTTCCTTTTTGCTGAAGATGTCCATGAAGCCAGCATAATGTAAAGGTAGTCCAGGGAGTGACTGAGGCAGAGAAGGCTGGATAGGACAAACCCATGGCAGGCAGCCTTGAAGACACTTAGAGCAACATTGGAGGACCTCTCCGGAGTTCCAGTCGAGAACCGGAGCATGTAAATTAAGCCATGGCAGGCCCAGCAAAATAGCAGTGACCGCTTTAAGCAAAACAAAAAAGACAATTTGTCCCGCATGGAGGATTCCGACTTGAAGTCTCAGCGGTTTTTAGTCCTGAACAATATAGGATGGGGCGGAGGTTGCCCATTCACCGAGGCAACAGCCAGGGGTCTCTCTAGAGGAATCGTGGGCAATTGGAGACGATCTACTAGAGATCCTGTTGAATGAAGTTGGCCGCGGATCCAGAATCCTGGTAGGCAGAGACATTATGCGTTTTTTCACAACAAACAATGGTCACAGCAATGGACAGTTTTGGAGAGGATTTGGCTACCGGCGTTGTTCCACCTAGGGCTGTCTCTCCAACCAACCTTAGGCGCTGGAGTGTCCCAGCTTCTGAGGACATTGATGCACAAAATGGCCCCCGAGGCTGAAATACACACACAGTCCAGACGTGTGTCTATGCTGTTTTTCCTGAACTGACAATTTGAGTTGGTCCACTTGCAAGAGTTCCTCAGGTGGAACAACAGTAGAGGGTAGCAGGGGTCACTGAAACTTTGGTGCCAGTTTAGGGTAGTTTTTGTCTCGACGAACCTCCTGGACCTGTTCCTGTATTCTCATGTGGATCCGGGTTGCTAACAAAATGAGGGACTCCAAAGTGGATGGAAGGTCATGGGCGGCAAGCTCATCCTTTATTTGCCAAGACCGTCCTTGCCAGGAAGTCGCAACTAAGGCCTCATTGTTCCAGGTCAGTTCTGCTGCTAGGGTGCGGAACTGGATTGTATATTCTCCAACCGTGGTCTTAATAAATCCTCTGCAGGTCTTCACTTTCCCGTCGTAGCGAGGTGGTAGCGGAAAGGAAGTTCTGGAGTCAGCACTGACAGGAGAAGGTACCGTGGTGATTGTAGCAGGAGAATCCAATCTATGTGCGATGGAGTTCACTGCCTGTAGGAGCTGAACCTGCCGTGACCGAAAGTTTTTAATTTCCGCTTGCATCGCTTGGAATGCCGTCGTGGTCTTGGGCTGACCATCGGGGTCCATGGCCTGAGCGTACTGTCACGGCTGTGGGGTATGTGGACCTACTAGACCGCTACACTGTAGCGGAGAAGTAGCTAGGCAAACAATAGTAAATAACAGTCACTCGGACAAGAATACCTGGGAGGATGTTCAGGCAGATGCTTGGAGAAGCAGACACGTGGCACAGGTGATGCTTGGCGTAGCATATGATACAAGACGTGGCAGATGAGGCACACACGACTCCAACAATAGGCTTGGGAACAGGAATGAAACACAACAGGATACGGGAAGCAGGAGACGGGAAAACTGGGAGCAGGATACAATTAAGGGACCATTTGCATAGACTAACCCAGGAAGACTAACAACGCTCAGGCAAGGAGAGGAAGGGCGGAGCCCTTTTTAAAGTACAGGGTGTCACTGGGTTGGTTGGGAAACTTTAGAAAGGTGCGCGGGACACATGAGAGCGCTGCAGCCGTGTGTGTCGGCGTCTCTGTGGAGGGAGACGCCAACATGAAGAAAGTCCTGCGGGCATAACATAAGCGCTGTGCCGCTTAGTTTCTGATCAACTTTCCTCAAAGTCGAGTGAGCGGTGTACGGACTCATAGACTGTCTATTGTGCTCAGAGGTAAGCCGATCAGAAACTAAGCAGCACAGCGCTCACCTGAGCGCTTGGTTTTACCGATTGCTGGGGTTCTCATTACTCAGTCCTCCACCGATCAAAACTTCTGACATGTCATTATGGCATGTCAAAAGTTTTTTAAAAGTTACTTACATTTTAAGTAATATTATACTTTTTCCCTTAGACAAATATAATTTGTACATTATAGTGATAGTTTGCAAAAGTCATATGTGCTATGCTTTACACTGAAGCAGATCCATAAATATATATACAGTGTGTATGTGTGTGCGTGTGTATGTGTGTGTGTGTATATATATATATATATATATATATATATATATATATATATATATATATATTTTGTAAGCAGAAATACTATAGAACTAGACATACCTATAGGACCAGTAGTGTCGTTCATGATCTCCTTAAGTCCTTCGGAAATCAATTCTGGCCTACAAAATTAAAAATATATAGTTTTATATTAATACGTGCATTGTTCAATGATTAAAAGTTTATGATCAGGTTTTACCTAGGACTGCAGGCAATTTTTTATCTATGTGCAAAAAAATATGGGTTGCCGCATCATGACAAATGCTTTATACATCTCCCATTCTGGCATATGGATGACATAGAGAAGGTGTCCCCAACTTAGGACCTCCTCTATTAGCCAGAGTGGAAACTCATTGTCTCATTTCTAGCACAGTGTGTAGACAGGGAGTTCTACATTTAATTGTACACTAGGGAATTTATCTCCTATACATTGAAAAAAGTGTCTCTCCTACCCTGGAGGACTTTGTGTGACTATGTATTACATGTCCCTTAATGTGACCATGTAATACATGGTCACGTCAGCGGAAATGTGTAAACACCATAAAAAAAAACACCAGGGCCTTTAGCTGGTGGATGTGTTGCGATCAATAGATCGCCTGCATTTATGAAAGGTATTGTACTGATGAGACCACTCTTTAAGGCCCCATGCACACGACCGTAAAAAACCTCCGTTATTGCGGTCCGCAAAAACGGAGCCATTCACTTTCATTGAACACTGACACCTTTCCGTAGCACTACGGAAGGGTGTCCGTGCCGTGGAAATGTTCCGGAAATTATGGAACATGTCCGTTCTTTTGCATTTTGCGGGCCGTGCTCCCATACTTTGTATGGGAGCATGGCCCGAAAATGCGGCTGTCAGTCGGCGGCCGGCCGTGCCCGCAATCGGGGGCCGTGATTGCGGGCACGGTCGTGTGCATGGGGCCTTAAGGATTAATTCAGCTTTGGTACATATTTATGGTTCTGTATGAATCACAAGTTTGCCCTTTTGAGTATTGTGGTGATTTATAATTACTAAATATGATGATATATTACACTAGTAATGGTGACCATTTCTAACATGAATCCTAGCCATAGAATTGTAAAAATTTAAAAATGGAACAACCATTGTGAAAAATCTTTGACTGTCGTCATTGTGTTCAATGTTCAAATATAAGATATGATGTATATATATAGCACTTCTGGTTCAATTTCAGCATTACCTTTTTATAACAAACTGAACGGTATTGCTACTTTCCAATATCTTTCTGAGCTTCGTAATTCCAAAACAGTTGGGGCGCCGAAATGAGACCCCATCAGGTAGGCCCACAACGTACAGTTCTTCTGGGTACATCAGGAATTTAGAATAAGGTACTTTAACAGGGTGTGAAGCACCAATTGCTTTTGCTGTTCAAAAAATAAATAAGTGACAGTGTTAAATTACATGTGTATGCAGAAAATATAGATATATGAAAAGTTGACTTCTAATTTGTCACTTTCTCCACATGTACACATTTTCAGAGAAGTTTAACCACATTCTGACACGGAGGACATTCCTACTTTTAATTTCAAACCAATATTATTGCTTTAAACTAGCCATAGAAGTACCAATTGTACCACTCAATTTGATTATTAAGCCAAGCAAAGAATGAGGGAGTTAAGAAGTAGTTCTAAGGATTGTAAGCACTGGGTATCCCACAAGGGATTATCCAAAGGGGTTGGAAAAGCTTCTTGCAATGATGTCAATTGTAGACTTGAAATGAGAATATTACTTACCATATTTTTTATTAAATAAATTTTCCACTCGTTTTCTTAGTTGTGGAATAATATCTCCAATACCTTCTTGATGCATAAAAAAAAAAATATATATTTTTATAACACAATTTATTCATTATCCACCTTGTTTGCTTAATTTGTAAAATTTAGAACCGTAACCAGAGGATACGTTAGAGAAAAATATCTATAAAGAGCATGTATTTTCACAGGTTGAAGAATGCACAATAATTAATAGAAACTGGCAAGCTGTCAGATATCTGCCCTACCTCAAGGTCATCGAAAACCCTACATGATCTCATCATATCACATGAACAGTGAGCATCCTTCTTTTGATGGAAATTTGGGATAGGTTTTGTGATTATGACGGTTGAGGGCACTAGTTATCTCCTATACAAAACCAGAGTTTTGACACATTGATTGTACAACATAAACAGCCAGGAATAGTGTATGGACCGCTTTAAAGGAAACCCGTCATGTTGAACATGTCATCTGATTTATAGGCAGCATGTTATAAAGCAGGAGGATCTGAGAAGATTGTAGGGTTTTTCTACAGTG
Organism: Rhinoderma darwinii; assembly: GCF_050947455.1. NCBI lineage: Eukaryota > Metazoa > Chordata > Amphibia > Anura > Rhinodermatidae > Rhinoderma > Rhinoderma darwinii. Next base: position 220,726,569 of record NC_134688.1, read on the forward strand.
ACCCATTTAAAAAAAAATAATTTTTTAGTATTTAAAAAAAAAGGGTTCAATGTATTTTTTTGGGGGGTGCTTTTTTTTAATTTTTATTAAACGTAAACTTCATTTTACTTTTTTTTTTTTGTCCCAAGTGGGACTCGAGGCAGCTATTCTTTGATTTTGTATAATGCTTTGGAATAGTTAGTATTCCAAAGCATTATTGCCCGGCAATGTCTCACTACCTCTGGCAGTTTTTGATGTTAGGCACACACTGGCAAAGTGAAACCCATCCATCTGTCAAGCACCTTAGATGCCACGGTCGCTAATGACGGCGGCATCTAAGGGGTTAAACTGCCCGGATCTGAGTTATCTCAGATCCCAGTAGTTGCGGCAGGACTATAGCTGTGTGTAACAGCCGTGCTCCTGTCTCTGATCTCATGGGTACAGTGGCAGTAGTGACAGATATTCTCCTTACGATGGGGGAAATAGAACTCGCTTATGACCAAAACAGAGGACCTTTATCAAAAATATATAATTACTATGCCTCGCAACGGTCCTGGATCCAGCAGGACAGTCCTCGATTTTGAACGATGTCCAAAGTCTTGGGAGCCCGGTGGCATGTCCCAGTTTCAACAGTTTCTGCGTCCTGAGAGTTTAATACAATGGTGGCACAGGGAGCCATTAGCTCCCTGCTCCCCTATTGACCCTGTGATGCCTGCCGTGAGCAGCTTGGTGCAGACAGGCACGATGAAGTGATGTCATCACACCTGCCTGCGCTCTTCCATACACCTCACAGATTGGAGAGCACTCCTACATTCATCATGGGAACGAGGCTAGTTATTTATTTTGAGCAGGCTATATGGGGGCATTATACTGTGTTGGAAGTACAAATGTAGGCATTATACTGTGTCGGGAAGAAATATGAGGGCATTATGCTGTGTGGGAATGGACTATGGGGGAATTATACTGTGTAAGGGATGCACTATAGGCATCATACTGTAGGGGGCGCTATGGGGGTATTTACTGTATGGGGAGATACTATAGGGGCATTATATTTTGTGGGATGCACTATGGTGGCATAATACCATGTTTTGATTCAATATGGTGGCATACCATGTGGGCAGGCACTAGGGGGCCATAAAACTGTGGGGTGGCACTATGGGGGCATTATACTTTAGAGGGTACTATGGGGTATTCTATGTGGGCATGATACCGAGATGGGGAGGCGCTATGGGGGCATTTTGCTATATGTGAGGGGCACTATGGGAGCATTATACTGTAGGGGACTTTCACTCCTGAGCCTGGTCGAACGTCCAGGAAAAAGATTAGGACCACATGTAGGGTGTTTCTAAAACCGGGAAACACAGCATAATAATTAGAGAGCTGTCTCTATGGAAAAAAATCTAATTTTCACTCTGCAACATAGAGTGCACACCAATTTCTGCCAATCACCTGCGGGGTTAATATGCTCACTACACCCCTAGGTGAATACCTTAAGGGGTGTTGTTTCTAAAATGGTGTCACTTCTGGGGGGTATCCACTGTTTTGGTCCCACAGGGACTTTGCAAATGCGACATAGCGCCCAGAAACCAATCCAGCAAAATCTGTACTCCAAAAGCAAATGGCGCTCCTTCCCTTCTGAGACCTGCCATGTGCCCAAACAGCAGTTTATGAGCACATATGGGGTATTCCCGTACTCCGGAGAAATGGCTTTACAAAAGATGGGGTTCTTTTTTTCCTTTATTTGTTGAGAAAATGAAAACTTTTGAGCTAAAACTACGTTTTATTGAAGTAAAAGGATTGTTTTTATTTTCACTGCCCAATTCTAATAAAATCTATCAAACACCTGTGGGGTCAAAATGCTCACTACACCCCTAGATGGATTCCTCAAGGAGTGTAGTTTCCTAAATGGAGTCACTTTTTTGGCGTTTTCACTGTTCTGGTACCTCAGGGGCTTTGCAAATGCGACGTGGCCTCCGCAAACCATTCCTGCTAAATTTGAGCTCCAAAAGCCAAACGGCGCTCTTTCCCTTCTGAGCCCTGCCGTGTGTCCAAACAGCCGTTTATGACCACATGTTGGGTATTGTTTTACTCGGGAGAAATTGCTTTACAAATGTTGTGGTGCTTTTTCTCCTTTAGTCCTTGTGGAAATTAGAAAAAATTAGCTAAACCTACATTTTCTTTGAAAGAATGTAGATTTCCATTTTCACGGCCTACTTCCAACCATTTCTGCAAAAAACTTGCGGGGTCAAAATGCTCACTATACCCCTAGATAATTTCCTCAAGGGGTGTAGTTTCCAAAATGGGGTCACTTTTTGGGGATTTCCACTGTTTTGGCTCCGCAAGAGCCCTTCAAACCTGACATGGTGCCTAAAATATTTTATAATAAAAAGGAGGCCCCAAAATCCTCTAGTTGCTTCTTTGCTTTAATTCCTGTGAAACGTCTAAAGGGTTAAGAAAAATTTTAAATGCTGTTTTGAATACTTTGAGGGGTGAAGTTTTTAAAATGGGGTGACTTATCAGGGGTTTCTAATATATAATTCCCTAAAAGTCACTTCACAACTGAACTGGCCCCTGTAAAAATAGCCTTTTAAAATTTTCTTGAAAATGTGAGAAATTGCTGCTAAAGTTCTAAGCCTTGTAACGTCCTAGAAAAAAAAAAGGATGTTCAAAAAACGATGCCAATCTAAAGTAGACATATGGGGATGTTAATTAGCAACAATTTTGTGTGGTATAACTATCTGCCTTACAAGCAGATGCATTTAGATTTTAAAAAATGCTAATTTTTGAAATTTTTCGCTAAATTTTGGTGTTTTTCACAATTAAATACTGAATGTATCGAGCAAATTTTGCCAGTAACATAAAGTCCAATGAGTCACGAGAAAACAATCTCAGAATCGCTTGGATACATAAAAGCATTCCAGAGTTATTACCACATAAAGTGACACGTCAGATTTGAAAAAATTGGTTGTGTCCTTAAGGCCAAAACAGGCTGTGTCCTTAAGGGGTTAAAGTATCACTGTGCCTGGGGAGTTTGTGTGATGTATATGTTGGTGCCTTCCGTCGGTAGGTATATGTCGGGACTTCTCCCGACGGAAGGAAAAAAAACTAGATGTGAACAGGGCCTAAAAGTATATCCATATTATGCCTGACCAAATAAATACAATAACTGTCAGCTGACTGCTAACTTCTCCGACTTACTTATAAACATGCCTGTTTAGCCTTGCTGAATAGGCATTCTATTTCTAGAGAGAGAGAGAGAGAGAGAGAGAGAGAGAGAGAAACAGCTGGCAGGCACTTTTCTTCAGGGGAAGTAAAATAAATACTCGGACAGGAAGAAATTCAACCTTTTGATACTTGTTTCCCCAAGACTTGAGACATTAGGGGACTGTCAGTCTGAGCCTATAGATGGCAGACACTGAACTGAACTGACACTTTGAGAATGTAACCTGCCTCTAAAGGAAATATAGCAATGTGTGGTAAACAATCTGTGTCCGGTAAATCACTTTAAAAGCACATAAAATACAATGCTATGTGCAAACGTCACAGAAATGTATGCTAAATAAATCGAAATTGTAATTTTTTCAAACGGCTTTTCCCCGCCAAGTGCTCAGATCTGCTCGTATTGCGCAGGATAATTCAGGAAATTAGTAAACAAGCACCACAGTAATTGCCACGAAAGGTTTAATCTCTATTTTTTATATCTACAATTTACTGCAACATCCTATATGCTTCTGGTTAGAAATCTTTAGAAAAAAAACTACGGTTGCTAGTTTTATAATTGTGCATATGCGCGAGCTCATTATAAGGAGCTAAACGTAAACCTACTTATGCTACCAATACGTTTCTAATTTTTCCAAAATTATCAATAATTCTCAGTTTGATCATAGTGTATGTTCATTTCTTCTACTACTACTGTGAATGTATAAAAAAAAAATTGAGACCGCATTACTGCAAAAGTGCTTGCTCAGCGTCTCCTCTGACAAGCAGAGAAGACGCTGCAACTTTAGAAGCAGCCGACTCGCAACACCAGGGTTCTCTCCACAAACATAGTGGAGCAGTCATCAGAAAGACAGAACATGCGTGCCCACCTTGGCACATTTGCTGAAGTGGATACAGTAAAGGCTACTGAATAGAAACAGGTGGCACTATGCGAACATTGTTCCTGGAATATCTGGTGATATTATCATTTTTCTTTTAAATGAATCTACATACAAAAGATGTTTATAATTTGGAGCTGAATTTTACATTGGACAACACCTTTAACATAGAACCCAATGTTTTAATTCAACATTTGCCAAAAGCAATCCTCTCTGGCAGTGTCTTATCACAGTGTAATTTAGTAGCAAGTTAGCAGCAATAAGTACGAAAAACATCTAACACCTTTTGCCTACTAAAGAGTAACTACACTTTAATCAAACTTTTGATATGTCATAGACACTTCAAAAGTTTGGATAGGTGTGGGTCCAGGTGCTGAGACGCCCACCGTTGCTGAAACTAAGGCAAACCTATGGCTGTGATCGGTGCTCCCTATCAGGCTGAAGACGGCTCTCATAGAACGTCTGTTGACATAATAAAGAAATCTGTGAGCACTGAAGACCTTCTGTTCTTGTGATTGTTATGGGGTCTTGAACTCCTAAATATGACGGCTTATATGTGTTAAGGTGAACCTTCAATTTAAAAGGGATTCTTTCACCAGACAAACCCCTTATTAAATAATGAGCATCTGTCAGATGCTCTTTATGAATCACATCAGTAGGTGCTTTTGCACCCGCTGAATGGCACGGCAAACTTCTATTTGGTGCACTAATTTGAAGCACAATCTATAGGCAAATTAATCTACCTCTTGGTCCTGACGACATGGTGCCTTTCGTCTAATCAAGCACATTTATTTACATATGGTATGTGCTTCAAATTGGCGCATCTTATAAATGCTCTTTCTTAAAGAGGTCTGTCTAGTGACAGATTTCTTTTAATATTTACACATGGGTCAGATAGTTAAAATATAAGCCACCCAGCGCATGTATTTTCCAGGCTTTTCAATTATAATTTAGTTGACATGCTGCATACAATGGAAAGTAGCACACATAATATAGTTACCATCTATATGTTTTGTTTCCACTCTGTCAAATCTTGAGTCATCAGTGGCTACTTTTTCAGAAACTACAAAAATGGAATTAAATGAAAAAAAAATGTGGTCACATAAAATATTTCCTTTAAAAAAACAATTCTTGTATTGTGTTCTGCTTGTAAAAATGTATAAATATAAGGAATTCAGAGCAATTTAAATTGTAAAGTTACGTATAATGACTGATTTTCCAATATTATAGCATTATTCATGGCGGTGCAGGAAACATCTTATCTTCTGATTACAATGCCAGGCCTCTCTACAGCTAGAAATGTATCTGACAATAAGTCTGTGTACTGAAAGTGTCAGCCTTGTCAAATTACACCACTTATCAGCGAGCCCCTGATAACGTTTCTGTTTGTGGCTTCTTCCCAAGTTATGTTACTGGGTAAATGTTAAAGAATTTTTATTAAAGTAAGGCTATGTTCACTTCTCGTTTTGGGCCGGTGTTTAGCGTGTACATTGGGAAAGCTCCCTACATACACACTAAACATGTCTATAGGACTCCATTAGCCTGATGGAGTCCAAAAGAGTGTCCTTTAGTCCTCCGTTGGCTGGCATACATAGTTATACTTTTATTTTTTTAAGGATGGAATAATGTAGTGTAGTACGCTATTCCATCCTGAGGGATCTCGCAAAAAAAAACAAAACGTGTGGCAGATGGCTGAAAGCTCCACAAGGTAAACGTTAAACGTATATCCTGTGGAGCTTTCCCAGGTCTGGAATCCCCGGGAAGAGCATCAGGTAGCGCTCGACCCATCCTTGTATGTACAGTGATGTCAGGGGCTTTTTACTAAGGAGTCCCCGGCCAGAGCATCTGTAGCGCTCTGGCCGAGGACTTCGGGACTGAAGAAGCCTCTGGCTTTACTGTCTGAATATGGACAGTGATGTCAGGGGCTACTCCAGTCCTGTAGTCCCCGGTCAAACTGCTTCCGATGCTTTGTCCGGGGACTACGTAGTCGAAAGCCCCTGACATAACTGTCCATATAAGGACACTGATGTCACGGGCTCCATCTAGGCCGACACGCCGGCTGGGGATTCCGGCATCTCAAAGCCCCTAACGTCACTGTCAACATAAATGGACAGAGCGTCGCACCACTCGGGCTGGGAAATCCAAGTTTAAAAGCCCCTGACTGAGGGCTTCGGGACTGGAAAGGCCCCTGGCTTTACTGTCCATATATGGACAGAGACGTCAGGGGCTTCCCCGCGCTCAACGCTTAAAGTAGCACTGTGCACGGGACGTTCAGGTGATGTATTCTGTTGGAGGCATACGTCAGGATTTCTCCTAACGAAAGGAAAAAAACACGAGATGTAAACAGGGCCTAAAAGTATACACTCCCATCTTATGCTGACCAAAGACATCAATAGCTGTCAGCTGACTGATATCTTCTCCGACTCACTTATAAACATGCATGTTTAGCCTTGCTGAATAGGTATTCTATTTCTCTAGAGAAATAGAATACCTAAACAGCTGGCAGGCATATCTGGCACCACTTCTCTTCAGAGGAAGTAAATACTAGGACAGGTAGAAATTCAAACATTGATACTTGTTTTCCCAAGACTTGAGACTTTAGGGGACTGTCGGTCTGAGCCTATAAATGGCAGACACAGCACTTTTAAAATGGAGTGAATAAGGAAATTCGCACTTATTTTGGTTAGAAAACTAAGTCAAAGTATCTTTGACTGCAGCCAGCAATATCAACAGTGGATATTATAATTTTGGTTGCCATTGCCACATTCAGGTTTTTATGTATCTATATATGTAAGTACAAGGTCTTCTCTGGTATTCATTAAATATACAAATATACAAATACACAAGTATTCACACTTGTACATTTTAGTAAGCAGTTTGAATATAAATAGAAGCACCAACATCTATTGTTTAGAGTGCTGGCTGTATTCAGAAACGCACAGCAGAAACAAGATTACTAATTTTCACATTTCAGTACTAAATAGCTTTATTTAGAAGTATAAAACCACTTTGAAATAGTAAAATTGTCAGTCATCCTTTTCATATATCTACAACAGAAGGAGAATGGGCTTCCCCTGACCCATGTTCTGCCAAGTGAGGCAGCAGCCAGTAGCCATATCAAGCCGCAGGCGGAATGAAGAGTTGACCATGCTTGTGCGTAGCTATCTCCATTCAAGTCTATGAGAGTTACAGAAAAAGGTGTTATGGATATGCCATAAATGTCTGAGATGGTAAAAAAATCTATACATAGCAATTGCGAATGCAGAGAATTTTGGCAGAAATATTGCAATAGACTATGGGTCCTTTTAGACAGGAGGGAAGAGGAAATGGATCCAGCACTGAGTTGTATGTGTCCGTTTAAAACAGGAAACTTCTTCCAAGTTTTATTTAAGATGGTTTAAATGATAATGAAAAAATGTGCAAATGTTTCCAAAGTACAAAAGGAGGTTCGGTAGCATAGAGCGGCGCCTACGCATTTCAGACGCTGACTGCGTCCTTAATCATGGCTAAGGACACATACAACTCAGCGCTGGATGCATTTCCTCATCCCTCCTGTCTATGCTGCCCGTGTGCCGACACGAGGACCCGTGCGCTACCAACAATCCATACCTGTGATAAGGTGAGCTGGAGGATCACTCCTATTTCTTTGTACGGGTCCTTTTACATGGGCCAATGCGTTTGTTTACAAGGTGCAATGATTGGTTATATGTGGGGACCAGCGATCGTTACTACGATCGTTTGTCCCCATACATTTCCATTATGTCGACAGCACATCTCCCTGTTTACACATGCAGAAGTGCTGTCGACAATGATGATATTTAGTGCTGCATAAACTATACGATCAGCTGATGAATGAGTATTTGCTCCTTCATCGGCTGAACGTTGCCCTTGTACACAGAGCAATGATTGGGAACGAACAATCCTATGAATGCTCGTTTGCTCGCTCATGGGCCCATGTAAAAGGGCCTTAAGTTAATTTTCCTTACATGGGAACTAACTGTAAAGGATTTGCCTGACACAGCTTCTGTCGACGCCCGTGGTCTGCACCTGTCCCTAGGTCTGATAGAGTGACTCGATCTGCTACCACTCAGGCTGGTAGGCTTAGGAGTGGGAGAACCTATCACAGCCTGGCCAGACTGTTCTAGCTCCCGCCCTCGGTCTATTTATACCTTCATTTCCTGCTTGTCTTTGCCTGTGATTCTATCTTGTTTCCTGGCTCTGCTGTTCCAGCCATTACTATTGACCTCTGCTTTATTTTGACCCTGGCTTTACTGACTACGCTCCTGCTCTGCGTTTGGTACCTCGTACACTCCTGGTTTTACTCGGCTCGTTCACTACTCTGGTTGCTCACGGTGTTGCCGTGGGCAACTGCCCCATTTCCCTTAGCTTCTGTGTACCCTTGTCTGTTTGTCTGTCGTGCACGTATTAAGCATTGGGACCGTCGCCCAGTTGTACGCCGTCGCCTAGGAGGGGTCGTGCAAGTAGGCAGGGACTGAATGGCGGGTAGATTAGGGCTCACCTGTCTGTCTCCCTACCCCGTCATTACACTAACTTTTCAATATAATAGTATACCTGATGTTTATCAACTTTGTAATATACTTGCTATTAAAAGTTAGTAGTTTTATCCCTGAAACTTCTGTGTAAATGTGTCTCCCTTCCAGTAATCTGCTGCCCACCCCTTTTCTCAAGCAAAATCAGTCCCTAGCTACAAAGCAATGGAGACGGACTGTACGAAGTGTGTCTCTTTAAAGCCTGCCCATAGAAGACTATGGAGAGGGAAGACAAAGACACGCTGCCCCTAGAAATCAGCGGAGGGGGGAGCAGGAGAAAATTAAGAGCCAGAAATGTTGCCCATAGAAGTCTATAGAGAGGGGAGAGGAAGCAGAAGGAGGGAGCAGAGAGGAGACAGACACGCTGCCCATAAGTCTATGAATAGGCCAGGGGGTAGCAGGAGAAGAGAAAAAGACAGACATGCTGCCCATAGAAGCTGATGGGGAGGGGGAGCAGGAACATAGAGAGATATTGACATGCTGTCCATAGAAGTCTATGGGGAGGGGGAGCAGAAGCTCAGAGAGACACAGACTTGCTGAACCAAAGAAGTATATGGGGAGGGGAGCAGGGTGAAACAGCCTGCCCATAAAAGTCTATGTAGAAAAGAGGAAGCAGTGAGAGACACAGACACACTGCCCGTAATGTCTATGGAGAGGGGAGGGGTGATCAGGAGGTGAAGCAGAGAGAGACACAGACACACAGACCATGGAAGTCTATAGAGGGAGGAGCAGAGAGAGAGAGAGGAGATACAGGCTGCTGGTAAGGGTTACATGTCACCCCAGTGCTGGATTCTCAGTTACACAGCTCCTCAATGCTGTATAATGTCATCCATACTGCTTCTGTGTCTAAGGGTGTTCTACAGAGAGATAGTGGCCAGGATGTCCTCTGCTCTGTGCGTGTTGTGTATGGGAGAAATGCTAGCATTTAGGCTCATCCCACTAGTTCAGGAAAAAAATTCCATATACAAGTCATATAATAATCAGGTTTTGTGTTATTCCTGATGTACACACATATGACCGCTTATTCTGAAAAGTTAGGTACGCTTTGTCTACCCATAGACTTTAGTTTCCTGCCGAGTATAGAGATAACACACATTGGGCTTGGTGCTGATATCTACTGGCCAGACAACTTACAGCTAGCAGTTATACCATGTCTATCATTAGCTTAGGCTAGGTTTACATTGAGTTTTCAGTGTAAGTTAGGCGTTTCAGAGGTGTTTCGGGTCCCATTTACCTGACCTATGCCAAAAGAGTGTCCTTTTGGCATATGTTTGGGAGTAGGCACCAGCATATATTTTTTCCAACTATTCTAAGACGCGTAGTCAACTACACTTTTCAGTGTAGATGAATACTGCAAATATATAATGCATACAGTGGCATACATCGGGCTTCATGATCGGTGCATATGCTGAAAGATTTTTGCCCGCCATATGCGCCGAACATAAAGTCTGAATGCTCTGTGAACAAAAGCTTAAAGGTACAGCCAGAATTATAGTCACTAGGTTAAGACTGCTAGGCAATGTGTCTATTTACAAATTCACATCCATACAGTCATTCTATAAACATGTTACATACAGTATGTGGACTTTAACCCCTTCCCGCCACAGCCACTTTTGAACCACATGACAGAGCCCCATTTTTTAAATTTGACATGTCACTTTTTGTGGTAATAACTTTGGAATGCTTTTACCTATCCAAGTGATTCTGAGATTGTTTTCTCGTGAGACATTGGACTTTGTTAGTGGTAAAATTTGGTTGATACATTCATTATTCAATTGTGAAAAACACCAAAATTTTGCGAAAAATTAGCATTTTTATAAATTTAAATGTATCTGCTTGAAAGACATTACAAGGCTTAGAAACTTTGCAGTAATTTCTCACATTTTCAAGAAAATTTCAAAAGGCTATTTTTACAGGGACCAGTTTAGTTTTGAAGTAGCTTTGAGGGGCCCATACAATACAAACCCCCATAAATCGCCGCATTTTAAAAACGGCACCCCTCAAAGTATTTAAAACCGCATTTATAAAGTTTCTTAACCCTGTAGGCATTTCACAAGAATTAAGGCAAATTAGTGATAAAATGTACAAATTTCATTTTTTTTTTTTTTGCATAAATTCATTTTTAATCCTTTTCTATAACACAAAGTTTTAACAAAGAAACGCATCTCAATATTTATTGCCCAGATTCTGCAGTTTTTAGAAATACCCTACATTTTGGGGCCTTCTTTTTATTAGATTATATTTTACGCACCACGTCCGGTTTGAAGAAGACTTGTGATTCTAACAAAGGAAACACCCTAAATGTGACCCCATTTTGGAAACTATACCCCTCAAGAAATTAATCTAGGTGTGTAGTGAGCCTTTTGACCCCACAGGTGTTTCATAGATTTTATTAGAAGTGGGCTGTGAAAAGGAAAAATTAAATTTTTCCCAATACAACACCGTTTTTTAATTTCCGCAAGGACTAAAGGAGATAAAGCACCCCAACCTTTGTAAAGCAGTTTCTCCTGAGTCCATCAATACCCTATATGTGGTCAGAAATGACGGGGCTTGCACACACGGCAGGGCTCAGAAGGGAAGTAGCGTAATTTGACTTTTGGTGCTCAAATTTAGGCTCAAATAAAGGCCATGTCGCATTTGCAAAGCCCCTGAGGGGACAAAACAGTGGAAACCCCCATAAAGGACCCCGTTTGGGAAACTACACCCCTCAAGGAAATTATTTAGGGGTATAGTGAGCATTTTGACCCCACAGGTTTTTTGCAGAAATTATTGGAACTATGTCGTGAAAATGAAACTCTACATTTTTTTCAAAGAAATGTAGGTTTAGCTATTTATTTATTTTTTTCATTTCCACAAGAACTAAAGGAGAAAAATCTAAGCCCTAATATTTGTAAGGCAGTTTCTCCCAAGAACAAAAATACCCCATATGTGGTCATAAATGGCTGTGTGGACACACGGCAGACCTCAGAATGTAAAGAGCACCATGCAACATTTGAGGCCTACTATGGTGGTATTTACTGCCTGTGCCATGAAAACAGAGGCTCTGGGGTGTCAAAATATTAGAAACCCCAGAAAAGTGACCCAATTTGGAAACTAAACCTCTAAAAGAATTCATCTAGAGGTACAGTGAGAAATTTTAGATTGTAAAGTAACACCCTTCAAGGTATTCATCTAGGGGTACAGCAAAAAAAAAATTTACTTGTGACGTGAGAGAACTCTAGGTATTCATCTAGAGGTATAGTGAGAATTTTTCATTTGTGCAGTAACTGAGGACTACCTAGAAAACCCGCAATGGAGGGAGAGGGAATGGTAGGTCCCACTACCAACCTGCCCACCATTCCATAAAATCCAGCCCAACAAAATAAATCAAATGCCTCAGCAAAAAAAGTTTTGCTGAGACAACCAATCTTATCTGGATTTATTATTTTCGCTCAGTTTTGCAATCTGGATGAGTTAGACCATCCCTCGGGTTCTTGGTATAGTGAAAATTTTTAGTTTTGATTTATTTTTATTTTTTTACAAATTTTAAATGAGCAATGGTCAGTAAAAAAAATAAAAATAATAATTATTTGTCATGGCCAATAAGGGAGACCGAAAAGGTGGATGAAGAATTAATAAAATTAAAACTCCAGACGTGCTGCCGACATGATAATAATGTATGGGGACGAGCGATCGGAGTAACAAGCATTCGTCCCTATACATAGCTCCTTATGACAGGAGCAAACGAGCACCGATCAACGAGCTGTCTCGTTGATCGGCGCTCGTTGAATCGGCCAAAACGGGCCGGTGTAATAGAGCCTTAAGAGTTGTGACTCAGATAAAGTCCTTCCATTATCAGTAGAGTCTATGAGGCTATGAGCCAGCCACTGTACACAATATACCATCTGCAGCTAACATTACCTGTTCCTGTGTCGAGCACATAAGGGGAATTTTCTGTATTCATTTGACTCCTCATACAGTCATGCAATTCAATGGAATTAAATGTGTGTTCTATAAAAGGAAGCATTAGGGTATTAGAGGTTGGCAAAAACAACAATTACGAAATAGAATTACTAGATGGCTATTGAAAATGTATTTTGACAGACATATGTTCGCTATATAAAGAGAATCACCCACCCCGATAAAATTCTGATGTAAATAGGTGTCAGAATAGCAATATACAGGTCCTGTAATATGACACTAGAGAGGAAACATCCACTTCAGGGGAGTGTTTCTGGTGGGACACTTATTGTAGTGCACAACAGATTACTAGAAGAAGGGAGGTCCTAATCTCCATATTTGATGAATGTTCATTACAAATTGCAGATTAATGTGAGAATAAAGAATCTAAAACCCAACCACACCAGTATTAGGTGTGCAACACATATATTGTACATACAGTCGCCACAGCTTGTAGCATTGTGGTAGTTCAAAATGAAGTTAAAGTACCCCTTGCCTGTTCACATCTGCATTAGGTTTCGTTGATGGGTTCCGTCAGACCTTTCCATTGGAGGAACCCGTCAACGGAAAGGCGAACAGAAACCATAGCTTCCATTTGTGTCCGTTCCGTAAGGTTTCCGTTTTTTTGTCTAAAACAATAGCGCAGTCGACTATGATCAAATAAAAGCACAAAGACTATACAGGTCACAAATCTCTGAGGTGACTCCTGATATTGTAAATAATTTGTATTCGGCGGGGTGGGTACATAATTCCTTATAATACACATTACAGCTGAAGCTGAACCTCTTCAATCCACTACCATTGATGGGTATGAAACACTCTCATACTTTTCATAAAGAAGTTCAGCAGCTGCTGGGGTGTGTTTTGCAAAAGCTAGTCCATATGTCAATAAAGCACTAGCCAGCCAGTTATATTTACCTGGAACAGTAATTTGTATTATTTCTTGATCTTCAGGCTCAACTTTTATTTGTTTTACTCCGTTCTGTTCACTTGATGTACCTGTTAAATTAAGAATAATTATTTTATTATACTGACAATAGGCAACTCCATGCCAGTCTGTAAAATCAATTGATGTGGTTCAGACAAATTCAGGCCCATATAGCTGTTAAGGATCTGCCAGGCACAGCTTCTGTATCCACGCCCATAGGTAATCAGTCTGCACCTGCTTCTATGTCTGTGAGACTGACTCCATCTTCCACCACTCAGGATGGCAGGCTTAGGAGTGGGAGAGCCTATCACAGCCTGGCCAGACGGAGCTAGCTCCCGCCCTCTGTCTATTTATACCTGCCTTTCCTGTTCCTCCTTGCTTGTGATTCTTCTCTGTTGGTTTCCTGGCCCTGCTGCAGCTTCTTGAACTACTTGTCCCTGCTTCGTATTGACCCTGGCTTACTGACTACTCTTCTGCTCTGCGTTTGGTACCTCGTACACTCCTGGTTTGACTCGGCTTGTTCACTACTCTCCTGATCTGCGTTTGGCACCTCGTACTCTCCTGGTTTGACTCGGCTCGTTTACTACTCTTGTTGCTCACGGGGTTGCCGTGGGCAACTGCCCCGTTTCCCTTTGTTCTGTGTTTCCTTGTCTGGTTGTCTGTCGTGCACTTACTGAGTGTAGGGACCGTCGCCCAGTTGTACCCCGTCGCCTAGGGCGGGTCGTTGCAAGTAGGCAGGGACTGAGTGTCGGGTAGATTAGGGCTCACTTGTCTGTTTCCCTATCCCTGTCATTACAATAGCAAACTCTTATGCCAGGATCATACATGCAAGTTTTGTGGCAGGTTTTTTGAGCCAAGCCAATAGTAGATCTAAAAAGAAGGTAAAATATAGAGGAAAGACTAATATGTTTTCTCTCTTTTGGATCCACTCCACAATGTAGTGTATGTCAACATACTACAAGTGTATTAAAGTGTATGTGATATAGAAATATACTCCATGTGCACTGCAGAATGGGAAAGTGGGGCCTCTTATTGAGTGTATTCAAATGTTATTCTCAACTTTTTTTTAATAAATGAGAATGTATGTGAAAACAAGTTGTGTGTGTGTTTTAACCTTGTCAATGTCATTAACTATTTAATTATGAGCTGCGGGCTCCTTCAGCTACCTGCTGTTGATTGACAGTGTTCTCCCTATGCACTGTAATAGAGAGAGAGCTGTCAATCAGCGGCTGGTGGGTGAGGGGAGCCCACAGCTCATGAATACCGGGGACTCCAGGCTCACAGCTTGTACAGCGTGCTGCAGCTAATAAAATGTACGTTTTGCCAATGGACATAATTTTTATACATAAAAGACACACGGTTCAAAACCACATGCCTGTCACTATTGCATGTTACTTTCCGAGAGGGAAGAATGAAGTAGGTGATATTTCCCTGTTCGGTAAATAGGACTGTGAGAGTCATTGCAGTGCGATAATCATGTTATTATTTCTGTGTTTAGAAACAAATTAGTTTATGTTCACATAAGGCATTTTTACGCCATTTCCAACACAAATTTTCAGTGTTTTTGTTTCTACAAAAATTTCAGGAAAAATATTTTTTCTCCCAAGAAATGCTAAAAAAACTGCCTTCAAAATCAAATATTTTCAAAGAAAAATACACTGTCATTTCTGTTACCCCTTCCCCTGAGATAAGGTGTTTCACTTTTGTCTGGCATTAACTCATCTCTCTAAGGCTGGGTTCACACGACCTATTTTCAGACGTAAACGAGGCGTATTATGCCTCGTTTTACGTCTGAAAATACGGCTACAATACGTCAGCAAACATCTGCCCATTTGAATGGGTTTGCCGACGTACTGTGCCGACGACCTGTCATTTACGCGTCGTCGTTTGACAGCTGTCAAACGACGACGCGTAAATTGACTGCCTCGGCAAAGAAGTGCAGGACACTTCTTTGCAACGTAATTTGAGCCGTTCTTCATTGAATTCAATGAAGAACACCTCAAGATTACGGGCGTCAAAGACGCCTCGTATGATGCGAGGAGGAGCTTTTACGTCTGAAACGACGCAGCTGTTTTCTCATGAAAACAGTCTGTCTTTTCAGACGTAAAAGCCAATTAACGTGTGCACATACCCTAAGGGCTCGTCCACACGTAACAGAATTGCCGCAGTTTTTCCGGCCGGGAAAAACGCAGCAGAATACAGTAGCAGCATAGTGGATGAGATTTAAGAAATCTCATCCACGTGCTGCGTAAAATGTCCGACCCGAAATTGACCTGTGGTGCATATATTTCGGACCGCAGCATGTCAATTCCTGCTACGGAAAGTGTGCAGAATTGCTGCGTTTTTCAGAGGAGATGTCTACATCTCCTACATCTCCTAACATTGGCAAAAACGCAGCAATTTACACACCATTTTCTGCCGTAAAAACCGCAGGAAATGGTGCGTTTTTGCCGCAGTGGAAGGCCTTTGACTTTCAACGGAATTGCTGCAGAAATTTTCTGCAGCAATTCCGTTGTCTGTGGACAAGCCCTTAGGCTATGTTTATAACCCACATTCAGTGGGTACATTCCGTGTAAGTACTAGAAACAGCTCCCGAACTAAAAACAAACGCGTCCATAAACCGAACTGATACGAGTGTACTTTTGAATCCACTGGTCAGGTATACATGAATATACTGTGTTTCTTGTACTTCAGTCAGTCTGTCTCCTCTCCTGAGTGCTCATAAACGCTCATAATAGCTGAATCATGACCAAGAACACTGCAATATGCATAAATACATGCAGGCTGCACACGCAAGGCGTTACAACATTTTTAGTAAACTATTATCCCCCCCCCCCAAAAAAAATAAAAAATACAAACATTCAAAGGTGTCCATAGCCTTTAACATGGTTACATTTTTAGGTGCAGTGCTTAAACGGTAACAAAGCTTTAAAAAAACTTTTTGACATATTATAGTGACGTGAGAAGTTTTGATCAGTGGGACTAGTTCCGAGCACTGAGACCCCCACTGATCGCTAAATGAAGTGGCAGAAGCGCTTGAATGAGTGCTGTGCCGCTACATTTCTGATCTGCTTTCTTCAGAAAACCGAGCGAGCGGTGTACGGACTCACAGCCTTTCTATTGAGCCCGTTGACCGCTCTGAGGAAAGCTGATCAGAAACAAAGCGGCACAGTGTTCACGCAAGCGCTTCTCTTGCTTTGTTTTAGCGATTTGGGGGGTCTCCGTGCTCGGACCCCCAATGATCAAAACTTTAGACATGTCACTATGACGTGTCAAAAGTTTTTGGAAAATTCAACTACCCTTTAATGAGGACTTGTCACCTCTCCTGAAATTTCTATTTTAGCAAATACTTCTCCCGTGAAATAACAATTCTGGAACATATTTTCTTAGAACTCTGAATTATTCCGTTCCTCTGTTATTCCTCTTAAATATTTATAAATAAATTGACAACTGGGTGTTACCATTCCCCTTGTCAATGGGGCGTGTACCTATATAGTCTCAATCTGTTAGCACAGTTGTAAATCTCTTCATAAATTTCTAGGAGTAATAACATTGGAGCCGCACAACACAGAGTTGCTCCAGAATTGTTATTTCGTGGAGAATACAATTATTTTTTAAAACTGAGTTGTCTGGAGAGTTGACAGGTCCTCATACAGGGTGCATAAACAGCACAGACATGGTCACCAACAAATTTTATATTACCTGGCTCACATTCATCAGACATGTTGCTTGTTTCAGACCTGAAAATATAAAATAAATGGAGACATTACACACAGATATATATATGCGAACGCAAAGACTACCAAATGCACTGTATCTAGAATATTTTGCATTACTGCTATTTTTACTTAAAAATATGAGGTTTGGTCTAATTGCGTGAGCCCCTCTGCCACCACAAGGCGACCACTTTTAAGTGGGTCTCTAAAATAAAAAGACCCCTCTCTTCTTGGCCTAAGGCTGCAGAATGAACAGACTTATATATATATATATATACATACATACATATTTTATTTATTTTTTTTTTCTCCATCTTAAAGGGGATTTTCAGGGCTTTGATATTGATAGTCCATCCTTAGGATAGGCCATCAATATCAGATTGGTGGTGGGGAGTGAAAGTCTCCTTCATTAGTTACCAGGCAACTGCACCGTACATTTGGTAATAGCTGTGCCTGATATTGAAGCTTATTCCCATTCACTTGCTAAAGGACTAAGCTACAATGAGCTTCAGTACCAGGCACAGCCACTACACAATGTACAGCGATGTGCCTGGTAAGCAATGAGGGAGACACGTTGCTGCCTGGAGCACCACCGCCCCTTTATTCGGTGGGGGGGCGGTGGTGATAAGCTATCAATATCAAAAGTAATGGAAAACCCCTTTAAAAAGGTAACCACCAATAGTAGTGCATAAAAGAGGCTGATTTTTCACCTTCAATCACTAGTAGTTATATGACTTGACTATGTTATATGGGTAAGCTAAAAATTGTGCCTCCTTGTAGGTTTACGCATTGAATGACCATAAGTCACTTTGTTTTCATGGAACCAGTGTGAGAATAATAATTCAACACTCCGATTTCAGCCCATTCATCAATCTGTGTAACTTGGAGAGAATCAGCAGGCCCTTATTTTTTACTAGACAGACAAATTTTGCGGTGGACACATTCACATCAAGTGTCTACCTTCTGTTTTAATATCCGTATTAGGATAACTGGCAGAATGCACAAGGTTGAGGTTAGTGCTGTAAATAATAAGGGACATGTGTTTGCTACTGTTAGCAACTTAAATAAACTATACGTTTATTAATAGTGTGAATTGTGATTCTATTGCTAGTGGTAAATGTGTGTGTGTGGGTGCGTATATGTGTGTGTATATATATATATATATAATGGCAAAAAAATTGAGGCAGCACTCCAATAGTATGAATAAAGTGGTGTGTTTAATTCACCCCAGTAGCAACGTTTCAATCCGACTCGGTGAGAGATCTTTATCAAAGCCTGATAAAGATCCCACTGAGTCGGATTGAAACGTTGCTACTGGGGTGAATTAAACACACCACTTTATTCATACTATTGGAGTGCTGCCTCTATTTTTTTGCCATTGGGATCTTTTTGACTCGTAGCCTGAGTCTGACTTACACCCGACCACCGAAGCTGTGCTGCTTTCTTTTTTTTCTTCTCTTTTATATATATATATATATATATATATATATATATATATACACATTAGACCTTCTTAGAATATCATCAAAAAGTTTAATTTTGGTAATTAAATTCAAAAAGTGAAACTCCTATATTATATAGATTTATTACACACAGAGTGATCGATTTCCAGCATTTTTTTCTTTTAATGTTGATCATTATGGTAACACTTAATGAAAACCCAAAATTTAGTGTCTCAGAAAATAAGAATATTAAATAAGCCCAATTTCAAAAATGATTTTTAATACCAAAATGTTGACCTACTGAAAAGTATATACAGTATATGCACTCAATACTTGGTCGGGGCTCCTTTTGCATGAATTACTGCATCAATGCGGCGTGGCATGGAGGCGATCAGCCTGTGGCACTGCTGAGGTGTTATGGAAGCCCAGGTTGCTTTGATAGCGGCCTTCAGCTCGTCTGCATTGTTGGGTCTGGTGTCTCTCATCTTCCTCTTGACAATACCCCATAGATTCTCTATGGGGTTTAGGTCAGACGAGTGATACTGTGGTTATTAAACCAGGTATTGGTACTTTTGGCAGTGTGGGCAGGTGCCAAGTCCTGCTAGGAAATGAAATCAGCATCTCCATAAAGCTTGTCAGCAGAGGGAAGCATGAAGTGCTCTAAAATTTCCTGGTAGGCGGCTCCGTTGTCTCTGGACTTAATATAACACAGTGGACCAATACCAACGGATGACATGGCTCCCCAAACCATCACTGACTGTGGAAACTTCACACTGGACCGCAAGCAACTTGGATTAAGTGCCTCTCCACTCTTCCTCCAGACTCTGGGACCTTGATTTCCCAATGAAATGCAAAATTTGCTTTCATCTGATAACAGGACTTTGGACCACTGAGCAACAGTGTTGGTCCGCTGTGTTATATCATTTTTGAAATTGGGCTTATATAATATTTAATTTTCTGAGAGACGAAATTTTGGGTTTTCATTAACTGTTATCCATAATCATCAACATTAAAAGAAGAAAATGCTGGAAATAGATCACTCTGTGTGTAATGAATCTATATAATATATGAGTTTCACTCTTTGATTTGAATACATACACATATACATACAGCGGCGGATTATCATATGGGTGGTTCGGGCCCGAACCGCACATCATTTTAAAAAACCACATGCTAGAGCCGCTAATGGGGAGCAGGGGCGGGCTGAGAGGGAATAGGGCCGCACCGTCCGCCCTGCTGCCTCTCTGAGAGGGCGGCGGCGCAACTGAAACCAGCCGTCGCCACCCCCCCTGCTCTAATTGTACCTGCGTCTATCGAACGCAGGTACAATTACATGCATAAGCGCTGAATGGCCGGTGTACGTTCCGTGCCTGACCATTCAGCGCCTTACAATGATGCTGATTGGCAGGACAGAATGAGTTGCCCGCCAATCAGCGCCTTTCAACCTGTTGAAAGGCACTGATTGGCGGGGGAAGCCATTCTGCCCTGCCAATCAACGATGGTAGCGGCGCGATGACGCCATCGCACAGCTTCTATTGTTGAAGGGCGCTGATTGACGGGGCATGTCATTCTGCCCTGCCAGTCAGCGCATTTCAACGGCGTGATGCCGTCGCTCAGCCCTAGCAGACCAGCTCAGAAGAGAGCAGGCCTGCATTGACACAGGACAGTGCGGGAACGGGATCACGGTGAGTATATAAATTTTGTTGTTTTCAACTAAAAAGCATGGGTGGCATTATATGCAGGAGGGGGGCTATATGTGGGACACAATCTACAGTAGGACTATATGTAGGGCGCTATATGTAGAGCGCCATCTACAGGGGGCTATATGTGGGGTGCAATCTACAGGGGGACTATATGTAGGGCACTATATACAGGGTGCGCTGTATGTAGAGCGCAATCTACAGGGGGCTATATGTGGGGTATAATCTACAGGGGAGGCTTTATGTGGGGCACAATCTACAGGGGGTCTATATGTAGGGCACTATATACAGGGTGTACTATATGTAGAGCGCAATCTACAGGGGGACTATATGTAGGGCACTATATACAGGGAGAGCTATATGTAGAGCGCTATCTTCAAGGGGCTATATGTAGAGCGCTATCAACAGGGGGGCTATATGTGGGGCACTATCTACAGGGGGCTCTATGGGTGCACTATCTATGGGAGCACTATCTAACGGGGGCACTATGTGTGTGTGTGGGACACAGTGTGTGGCGCTATTATAATCAGGGACACAGTGTATAGCGTTATTATAATTAGAGGTGCAGTATATGGTACTATTATATTTATATATATATATATAGGGACGTATTGTGGAGCACCATGTTAACTTTATCCTTGTTTATAGATGCAGAAATGTTTGAAACGTGAGAAGCCCAAGACATTGAGCGGAAAACTGCAGAAATGGGTCTTGGTTCTGGTGTTGTATATATGTAGTGAGCTTTGTTCTAGTGCTGTATTTATGTGCTGAGCTTGGTTCTGGTACACTGTTTCCGTAAGTCCCATAGAACTGAATGGTAGTTACGGAAACAGCGTAGCTCGCATGCTACGCTGCTTCCGTAACTGCCATTCTCTACTATGAGTTACGGAAAGTCCATGGTCAGTAAGTGGCTGTGAGGTAGCGATAGCAGGAAGAGGAAGAACAGGGTTTAGGGGGCCCGGTTTTAGAGATAGACGCGAGTCCCACCTCTGGGAACTTCACCACAGGATATGTCATAAATTTCACTCACGGGAAAACCCCTTTAAAGTGAACTAAACTTCTAAAAAACTTCTGACATGTCATAGTGAAATGTCAGAAGTTTTGATCGGTGGGGGTCCGAGCACTGAAACCCCCATGGATCGCTAAAACAAAGTGGCAGAGGCGTTCAGGTGACCGATGTGCCGCTTCGTTTCTGATCTGCTTTTCTCGGAATACCGAGCAAGCGGTGTACGGACGTACACCACTCCGAGGAATGCCGATCATAAGCGAAGCGCCGCAGCATTCAATCGTGCGCTTCTGCCGCTTCACTTTAGTGATCGGTGGGGGTCTCAGTGCTCGAACCCCCACCGATTAAAAGTTCTGACATATAACTATGACATGTTAAAAGTTTAGTTACACTTTAAAGACAGGTGTAATAATTTTTTTTTTATTATTATTTATTTATTTTTCTTTAATAAAAGTGTATCAGTGTGTTTGGTGCAACTTTCTAAATACTTTTTATTAAAAATGATTTTTACTTTTTGATATACAGCTGCTTTATATCCTGAATACAGAGCAGCTGTATCTAGTGCTAAAACCTGTATCCGTCAGGTCAGTGGCACTGACGGGTACAGTGTCAGCGGGGTTGAATTGCGTGTGAGGGGGAAGGAGGGGGCCCAAGTTTTTTCAACAGCCCAGGGCCCATGGCACACTTAATCCGCCACTGTGTAGATATATATATATATTTTTTGTAAATCCACCTTCTATGTTCACAAAATACCTGACAGAGAATGATGGATTGTAATAATAGTTGTGTAAATGTATAAATGGTCATAATGATCAGATCCAGTGACTCCTTTATTTAGTAGGACCCGAGGGCATCTGTAAGGTCTTGATGGCTGCCCTGCACATAATGGCAAATAGCAAGAATTTATTGTGCTAGGAAGGAAACTATTTAGCTAAGGCTTCGTTCACATCTGCGTCAGGGCTCTATTCCGACGTTCCATCTGAGGTTTCCGTCAGAATGGAGCCCTGACTGACACAAATGGAAACCATAGGTTTCCCTTTCCATCACCATTGATTTCAATGGTGACGGATTCCGTGCCAATGGTTTCCGTTTGTCTCCGTTGTGCAAGGGTTTCGTCGTTTTGACGGAATCAATAGCGCAGTCGACTACGGTATTGAATACGGCAAAACGACGGAACCCTTGCACAACGGAGCCAAACAGAAACCATTGGCACATGATCCGTCATCATTGAAATGGCGATGAAAACGGAAACCTATGATTTCCATTTGTGTCAGTCAGGGCTCCATTCTGACGGAAAGCTCAGATGGAACGTCGGACTGGAGCCCTGACGCAGATGTGAACGAAGCCTTATTCCATTGATAACAAGATATCTCAAGATAATTATCTTGACGTCTGACTGGGGGAAAAATCAATACATACAAACTCAGCGCTATGTATGATTGTTTGCAAATATAAAACGCTTACAAATGATGATGTTGACAAAATTATATTTACCTGTTCCCAAGGGACAACCCAAGTATTTCTACAGCGGCCATGTTCTGAATGTCTCCGCATGCTTCTTCTCCCGAGCTGTTCACATCTGACTTTGACGATTCTTTAGTAAATTTAGCACCTGGTTACAGTTAGATATCCATTTTTGTAATGTATAATAATATCTCACAGTAATCTGAGACAAGAAACGTGGCTTCTTACTACTGGTATCAGCGAGCACTATCAATGGCTGCCAATAAAGCAGGTAAGTGCTTGAAAACTTTTGATTGACTATGTCAATGCTTTTCCAGTTCTTTTTCTCTATGCCTCATTTTGTAGCACGAAACACAACAAAATTATGAATTATTTGCATTGGATCGTTACTGAATTAATGGACGTGTGCTTGTAAATTTCTTCGTTACTTAGAAAGCTCAAATGATTTATTTGGAAAACAATTAATAAACATGACAAATAACAATAAAGCAGAAAAGTTATATACAAGCTTGACATTACAAATATTATTATACATTTCAGCTGAAAATATCAGTTAAAGGGGTGTTCACATCTCAGACATTTATGGTGTGTGTAGATATATATATATATATATATATATATATATATATATATATATATATATATATATATATATATATATATGACATAAATGTGTTACAGGTGGGGGTTCCACCTTTGGCACTCCCACCTTTTAGGAGAATAGGGGCCCCCTGGACTATTGTTCCATCAGATGAGGCAACTGCATACTGAATGCAGAGGCGACTCTTTGCTTGGCACTTTCCATGACTCCTGCGCTCATGCATGGCTACCTCTCCATTCAGTCAGTTGCTGGAATTGGCTACAGCCAGCGATCTCACCTGGGGACATGGGATCCCTCCTGATAAATGGGGGTCCCAAAAGTCAGAAACCCGAAATGTCTGAAATTTCTCAAAAAACACAAAACTATCACACGTAAGTGACTGAAACGACAATTACTAGACTAGCTTTCAAACTAGAATAGTAGACAAAATAGGATTTAATGGTCAACTTACCTTCAAACATTCTCTGATCGAACATACTGTAAGTAAGTAAAAATACATATTAAGGATGCTGCCACTTCAACAGCATAAAAACTATCTATAATAGTGTACATCAAAAGGTTACAGATTAGTTACAATTTATTGTACAGAGCACAGCATGATCTAGGTAGCACTGTACAGTATATCTATGCCGCAGGTATATGCCGTATTAGATATATTTAAATGCATCATATTACCTTTTAATTTTGAAGTGTATGTTGTGCCGTTCTTCCAGGATCCTCTTGAGTTTAGGCACTCCATAAGTGCATGGTCTTTTGAAAGGAATTTTATCGGGTATTCCCATAATCTGCACTGCTTCTGGGTGACAAGCAATCTTCCGATAAGGTACGGATGCCATGTGATCAAGGCCTAAAGCTTCAGCTGGAAGGAAAAAACTACATTGTGGGCGACATTTTTAACCACAATCATAAGCGGAAATGGCAAGCATACAAGCTAACCTTTAAAACTTGCGCCCTATTGAATCAAACTTATTTTATTGAAATATTTATATTCTTAATAGAAAAAAAACCAAGGTAAAGTGTATGTTCAAATGCAGTGTTTTCAGCCGTAAACGCCTCAAAATATGCTTGTGAAACTCTGACAAAGTGTTTCCCAATGAAATCAATTGGAAAACCGTCATTTAGTTCAGACGGGGCATTTTTTTACGCTGCTGTTTTAAAAAACGCAGCGTAAAAAGGAGCATGTCTCTTCTTGAGCTGTTTTTGGAGCTGTTTTTCATAGGGTCAATTTAATAACAGCTACTAAAACGTAAAAAAGCTTAAAAAAAGCCTCAAAAAAACGTTTTAGTCTTCGAAAACGGATGAAAATCAGAGGCTGTTTTCCCTTGAAAACAGCTCCGTAATTCTCAGCTGTTTTTAATTGTGTGCATGAACATACCCATACACTGCAAAGTAGAAATGAATATGTGGACTATGGATTATTGATTATAAATGAGTTATATATTTCTCATTGTCAATGGATTTTATGCCCTGATCATATATTGTTAAACAGGTTTGTCATTTACACTCAGGGACGTGCGAATTTTGGGCATTGTGTATTTTGCTAAACATACACACAGTCTACTCTATGGACAAGCCACATACATGGATCTCTGTGTAAACTGGTCATGCTTGGCTCTTACATAGAGAGGACTTTGTACTTTGTGATCTGTGTACACAGTTAATCTATATGGTAGATTGCATGTACAGCATAACACGCACTCCCAAAACACAGCCATTCTCCAAGACTTTAGCTCGGGAGCTCGATTTCTAAATAGAGTACTTGATAAGACTGCTTTACACTTAATTTTCAGTAAAATAAAAACATTTATCAATAAAATTTACGTTTTTGTTAATTAGTAGAGTGCCTGGTATTCCCTAACAAGCATGGGTTACATTCGGGAAAGCAGCCCGCGAGGGACTGATTCTTTTTAGACGAGACTAAAGGCCCTTTTACACGGGCCAATGATCGGACAAACAAGCGTTCATATAAACAGGGCAACGATCAGCCGATAAATGAGCAAATGCTCATTCATTGGCTGATCATATTGTTTATGCAGCCGAAAATATTATTATTATTATTATTTCCCTGTGTAAACGGAGATGTGCTGCCGACATGATAGAAATGCATGGGGACAAGTGATTAAACTAACGATCGCATGTCCCCATACGTAGCTCCTTGTGAAAGGAGCAAATGAGCACCGATCAACAAGCTGTCTCGTTGATCGGTGCTCATTGTTACGCCCAATATTGGCTGGTGTAAAAGGACCATAGTCCTATACAAAGGGGGAGAAAATGTGGCAAAACAACAACATGCATTGCATAAGATACAGATGTATCAGACATAAGCAACCAATACTCACCATATCTGCTGTTAAACAAGATTTGTACACACTCCCTGAGGGTATTGATATCCTCTATTTCCTTAATGAAATTGTCCCATTTCTCTACCAAATAGATTGAAAGTAAAAAAAGAGCGGTAAAAGACAGAGCCTTGTATCCATTATTATTATTTGTATTAATACTATTATTGTTTTATCGTTTGTTTTTTAAGCATAATGGAAAGCCATGAATTTATCAATGTAAGTCTAGGTCTACACACAGACTTTTCTTGCTAGACAGCCGCAGCCTATTGAAATACACACAACAATGCTTTACAAGTGACTCCAACACAGCTGTGAGCTAGACAGGATTCTTCTTCCCATAACAACATTAAAAAAGCTTTATATACATGCAACTTTTATTTGACTGTCACGTGACAAATTAGCATTTTCCGCGAAAAAACATTCTGGGGTGAAAAACTGACTGAAATTGTGTGCACGTTGCTTGAACTCGACTGTGAGACTTTTGTGTGATCCTATAAAAGTGTTTGGCCCCAGCCTGAAAAGGTGTGTTAATATTTGTATGTATTACTCATTGAGGATTACTGCCATTTATACATAACTCTATATGTAATAACATATATATAAATATATGTATTTATATCTAATGTATTGTCAAAAATATTTACATACTTACCCGTTTTATCGTGGACTATTGAAAACAGCACCCGTTTTGAGGCATGGACATTCTGTCTGAGGCTATTACTTGCTGCTGAAGATTGCTGTCCTGCATTCAGAGAAAAGGAGAATTCAGGTAACTTTTTTCACATACAGCAGAATGGCTCTCTTAAATAAGCCATTCATGTAAACGGAAATCATATACATGAATTGTTCATATTTTTTACGATTATATGATCGGTCAAAGCTAGGAAGGTCAGTTGCTTGGGGTAGTAGAGCAAATATTAGAGCACAGCTAGGCAAAAATGATGTAGCTCCTCTGCATCACTTATTCTTCTGTTTTCTTTTATTTCCGTGCATCCCATATATATTTTTTTTTTTAAAGGTAATTTTATTAAGACCTCATAATAAACAGCGGAACAAGTACAAAGGCAGAAAAGCCTGAATAATACATAGACCATACAATAGTACCAATGTATAAGGTCAGTTATCAATTGAAACATAGAAGTATAATTTTGACACATCAATATGCATAGATATTAGAAAACAAGAACAAAACCTTAACAAACAGCCTTTCCTCATCAGCAAAATAATATACAAGAGAGCCTGGTGAGTACCCGCCAAGAGAGAAGTGCAATGGAGGAGTGGGGGACACAAGGAGACAGCCGCAGATTCCACATCCAGATATCCTGGACAATATCAAGTTAAGAGCTAGTAAGGGGATTGGCCATAAGAGAGTTCAATTTTTTCAGAAATTTATCAGGACATCCACGAGCGTCGTATGTTAGTTTAAAACATAGGGGGGGGGGGTAGAGTTAACCAGCGCAATCCATGTGGATATCAAAGCAAACTTAGGATGTTTCCAGTGCAGGAGTATGTTTGTTTTTTTTAGCATAGAATAATAGTAGTGTCATGAGAGATCTAACCGCCACAGTAGTTATAGTTTCTTCCACCAGCAATAGGAGACCAATTCTAGAGTCAAGAATACGAGGGAGACCTAGTTTGAGCTCACGAAATTCAAGTACTTCAGCCCAGAAATTATTAATAATTGGACATTCCCAGAACATATGCAGAAAGGAGCCCTCAGCTCCCTGGCAACGCGGGCAAACAGGAGTAGGTATACGTCCCATTCTAAATAATTTGGAAGCCGTATAATAAATCCATGCATCCCATATTCCACCTTTTATCTCCTAAGTATACGAACAAGCAGGTTTTCAGGGCACCGGAATTATTGAATATACCCTTATTCAGGCATAGTATAAAAAGTCAATGTTTTGGACTTTTTCCAGCCAATATCAGATGATGTCTCCTAAATATTTGTTTGAAAAGGTCCTGCGAGGTGGAAACCTTGAGGTTTTTTTATACTATTCCTGAATAAATGTTAAGACGTATAAACAATTCCGGTGTTATAAAATTCTTATAACTCATGTAACAAATTGTTGATAAATTACAGTTCTGTACTGATTAATCAAGCGCCGCAGCAATCAGCACCTCAAAACTCTGGCTCTGCCTTTTATCATAACTGTTGATAGGCACCCATAAGATGCCTGTATTCAAAGAGCACCAGTCTCATGACAGTGACTCTATTAAACCAGATTTATGTGCTACTATTGTTTCTGCAGTAAGTGATCTGTTTGGACTCTTTGCAATTGAAGATTTCTGCAGTCAATGTCATTTAAATTAATTTCATTAATTGTTATTGGGGCCAGCTATTAGAGTAGTAAATAATTGGCCCCCTGTTGTCTAATTCTGATCAAAGGTCACATCCTATCAGAACAAGTGCAGTACTTAAAAAGGACCTTTCACTCGGTCATAATAATAATTTGAACTGGTTAACTGACCTGAATAGTGCTGTCTCCCTGATTCCAGCGCTGTTTTGTTTTTTCCTGGTCCCCTCCGGTTCCAGAGATATGGCCCACTGTTGTGTTGGCTCCCTGTATACTAACTTGCTGTAGTTGGCCAACAGGGCATGAACTATCCTCAAGATGCCTTTTGCTGATTGGTCAGCATCACAGGCCGGGAAGCTAGCTCCACCCTGTTGGCAAACTACAGCAAATTAGCATATAGGGAGCCAAGACAACAGTGGGCCATATCTCCGGAATGGGAGGGTCCAGAAAAAAAAAGAAAAACAGCGCTGGAATCAGGGAGACCGTGCTATTAAGGTCAGTTAACCAGTTGAATTTATATGACCTAGTGACAGGT
Source organism: Rhinoderma darwinii (assembly GCF_050947455.1). Lineage (NCBI taxonomy): Eukaryota > Metazoa > Chordata > Amphibia > Anura > Rhinodermatidae > Rhinoderma > Rhinoderma darwinii. The sequence continues at coordinate 220,755,168 of NC_134688.1, forward strand.
CTTCTTAAAACACCTTACAGTACATCATAATATTATGTCTGCACGGCTAAATTTTGTAGAATTGTATAAAGTAAACCAAGACTTCGTTACTAGAGCCATGTATTTTCACTCTAAAACACCCTGTATACGAATTAGCCACATTTATGCTAGGACACACTTGTAAATACTATGATTTTAGACTGAACCATTCTTATGATTCTTATCACTGGTGGCAAGTTGTGTCTGCCTCTCCACCTGGCAACCGCTGTACCAGAGGTGCAATCTTTTAATGTTATCTTCAACCTCAATACTACAATCTGAATCAAAGTTTTAAGATATTAGAATTCACTGTAGGCAATCTAATCAACATAAATGTTCTTATACCTTTTAGAAATAGTTATAATTTACCATTGGTATGCACATGACCATCCTCACCAGAACAATCTAAGTAGTCTTGCTCCTCTTCTCCTGGTGACTCGTGACTAAGCACATCACTGACTGTACTGTGTCCAGGAATATTTGTGTGAACCTCCTGTTTTAGCTCCATACATAGCTGGCTGGGTAAAGAGACATTGTACATAAAGTTTGATATGTTGGGCAGATTTTCGTGGTTTGAAGGCTTTGAGACTTTAACACTAGGACCTGTGTCTGGAACAATCTTTGCTGTTGTAACAGGTGAGCAGTTGAAATCATGACAAGGTTTGGGCTCTCTGTTGGGTTCATCAATAGATCTACATAATAAGTAAAAAAAAAAATTACAGATAGCACAAAAGACCCATAAAAAAAAAATGGAACAGATATATACAGTAAAGAAGAAATACACATACAAACAGTATATTCTAGTGCACTTCTATCTAACATATTTAAAATACTTCTAAAAATTTAAACGGCCCAATTTAAAGGTCCTGCCATTAATTTTGACCACCCTAAACTGCTATAACCGCTATATAGGGGCTAGAGCGACATTTCAGAACATGTTTAGCAGCTGTAATAAAGCATATTATTTTTAGAGTTGATGTAGAATCTCTGGAGGTTATATTCCTCCATCTTCATTTTTATAAATATCTTTGTCTCCAATCTAATTCTGGTGTGATCTGGGGTCATAATATTGGTTCCGTCTGATCCATTTTCCTATCTGTGGTTGATAAGTGACCTAGTATGCTAGTTTTTTTTTTTGGGGATATGCTCTGTGGTTAACATGAACTTTATATTATGCATCGTTTGCATCTACTGCTGTGTCGGTGACGATGTGATGTCTTTAAACCGCCTGGAGTTCTCCTGGGTTACTAGGGATGCTTAGTCGTCATGATGCTTTGATTGGCTGTCAAAATGGAGGCTCGCCACCATCTGGGACGTCAGGGATGATGCTCTGAACGCAGATAGGTGGACGGCTAGAATGACATCAACTGGTAGGCAGACTTGAGCCTTTAAATATCCGGCGTCTCCGCGGCGTGTGTACGGCCAATGCACTAGAGTCGTGCACGCGCCGGGAAACCCAATAAGCCCAAAAACAGTGCGAACCAGCTGAATGAGAGTGTAATCCCTGATGATGTTTCCCACAATTTAGGGGATACTGAAACACGTAGGGTTATCATTTGGTGGCAAGGGCTCAGAGGAATATAACATAATAAGGAGAGATTACGGTCTGCAGGTGGATGTATTTCCTATTACCCTAAGACGATTCTCCACTTTCTGACCACCTGCTTAGGCCTGTGTAGATGAATTTGGGCTTTAGAGACAGTTTTATGACTAATTAATCAATAAAGATATTTTTTTAATCGTTCTTTCAGGCTGTGATAGACTTCAGTAATAAAGCATACCTTAAAAAAAGAAGTTTTAACAAGTAATTTGCATACGATATGAGTTGTTAAAACGTATTTTTCTTAGGTACGCTTTATTACTGCCGCTATACATGGATATGTTCTGAAATGTCTCTTTAGCTCCTGTATATCAGTTATAGCGGTCAGCATAACTGATGACAGGTTCAGTATGATATTTATATATTCTAGAGTTTCATGACTACAGTGTGCATCCATCCCCAGGAACTGGGTTGAGTCTAAAAATTCTTAATGGGTTAGTGCCCTTTGCTAAAATAGTTGCTATCACAAAGCAAAAAAAAAAAGTCTAGAAGCAAAGACTTAAGCTGTCCCCCCACTTCTGCCATTGGCATAAACAGGGATTGGACATGTTAGAGTTCAATTCTTCTCCCAGAAGATAAGCGCTGCCCGAGGTATCCAGCTGAAGCTTGTTCCCCTCTACCTATGGCAGTAAACATGCATATAATGAAGATCTGCTTATGGATTGTCTTATATTGGGCAGGTTGTCTTATATTGCAAGTTTTATTCACGTTCTACAACTGTTCAACAATCTGGAATATTTGATCTAGCACCTATCAGGTTTTAATGGATTTTTCTTTGGATTAGTGTTTGGTTTATTCCTCACTTTCTATATCCCTGTTACAAAGTATACTTTTATTGTCTTTCCAATTCACCAATAACTGAAGCTCTTCCTTATCCTCACAAATAAGGAAGAGGGGGGGGGGAATGTAATGAGCAACTGGGCACTATCACACCTATGGTATTCTTTTCTTTGACCCACCCCTGTGAAAGAATGCAACTCTCTAATGGGTTTTTTAACATTTTGGAGAGCTGTAACTTAAAATCAGTCATCCTACTTTGAAATTCAGGTCTAAAGGCCTATTTACACGGGTCAATAATCGAGAACAAATGTTGCTAAGAAATTGGCCTGTTTAAATAGGGCAGTGATCAGCTGACAAACAAGCAAACCCTTGTTTGTTTGCTAATCGCATAGTTTATGCAGGCAATAAAATCATCGCTGTCGGCCTGTTAACCAGCGCTCATCGACTTGTTATATCATCAATTGGTGCTCGTCTGCCCATGTAAACCCACCTTAAGGCCGATGTAAAGACAGTGTATAATTACCTTTGAAGCTTAAATCGGATATGGTGACTGTGTTCTAAAATAAGCATCAGATTTTTTAAATTATATTCAGAAGGCTTTTGGAAGTGTATGCCATCAGGTAAACCAAGCACCGCCAATGAAGCAGGATCCTTCATAATCTTGTCATATGGCACTGGAATAACATTAGACATTCCCAAAGCCTCACCTGAAATAAATAAATAAATAAAAAAAAATAATGTCAATGTAAGTAACTGAATCATATCAAGTACAATGTAAGTATGCAAATTACCACCAAAAAAGTGTTGGTCAGACCAAATAATCACATAAATTTCCTACAAAGACTATACAGTTAGAAATAGCCCAAAAAACAAAAGAATCAAAATATTAGAAGAAATTCATTAATGTTTATTAGATAATTCCTATATTAAAAACCATTCTACCGCTTGGTGTGCGCCTTACTTACTAAACATGATGTAGGATTTCTAGAACTGTAATACTTGATAATGCCTAGATAGTGATACCTTTGCATTCTGGTTGCAGTACTTGTGCTAGTGTTGAATCTCCCATATGTTTTTAATGGTTTTTAATATATGAATTGTCTAATATGGATTCTTTAATTTTTTGGGCTGTTTCTTGCTGTAATGCCTTTGTGGGAAACATATGAAATAATTTCTAGTCTAATATTATATTGGTTTTTGGTCAAGTAAGCAATTACTTATAATCCCATAAATCACAAAAAATGATTGATGTTTACAATGTGGCTGCCCTCAGCTCCCGCTCTTTTCAGACCCCACCCCAGGAACCGATAGGACCCCTTTTTCTACTTCAATTGGCATGCTAATGTGTATGCAAGTTTGAATTAGAAAAAGTGTAAATTGTGGATTACAAAAGCATGGAAGTGCAGTTGGCAATTGTAACTTTCCAGGCCCAGGAGGACTTGCATAAATGTGTTAAGTCCATTATTGTTTTCAGACTTGCTCAGTAAGACAAGAAATGTGTGTTCTAGATTAATCAATATTGTAAATGAAAACTAATTTAAGTAACGTACTATAGAGCACATCAAAGATCTCTTCAACCATCTTCCTGAGAAGGTAAATATCAGAACTTGGTCCTGGGGATACTCTCTGGACATTTCGGGTGCAATCCCTGCTTCTCCTTTGGACATCTGTTTCCTGTTCCGTTCTAAGAGCACCTGCTGCAAGAAACAAGTTAAGACAGCTGGATAAGAAACAATGTATTGAAGGCGCATAAGGCTAAGTTCACACTTGCATTGTATAATCCGTTACTCAGATCCGTTTTTTATATTAAACTGATAAAAACGGATCAGTTAAAAATCCCATTGAAATCAATGAGGTTTTGAATTGCATCCGTTAGCATCCGTTTGCTAAGGGTTTCTGTTTGTCACCCTTGTGACAGGGTCCCGTTGTTTTGACGGAATCAATAGTGCAGTCGACTGCGCTATTGATTGCGTCAAAACAATGGAACCCTGTCACAACGGTGGCAAAAGGAAACCTTTAGCAACGTTACGGTCACCATTGAGATCGATTGTGATGCAAACGGAAGCTAAGGTTTCCGTTTGCCTTTCCTTTGAGGGGTTAATCCGATGGAAACCTCCAACGGAACCCCTCAACGGAAAGGAAACGCTGATGTGAACAGGCCATATATTAGTCATCCGTTTTTTTGAAGGATATAAAAGTGCAGCGTACAGGACTTTTTTCTCCGTTCAAAAAAACTGATGTCTTACGGCCTGTTCACATCTGCGTTGCCCTTCCTTTCTGACGCAAAGCTCCGACTGAACGGAGCCCTGACGCAGATGTGAACGAAGCCTTACTGATCAGTTATTTTTAACATTGGTGTTAATGTAAAACTGATACAAACGGATTGTAATCAGTTTGCATCAGTTTTTTTCTTCACTTAAAGAGGCTCTGTCACCAGATTTTGCAGCCCCTATCTGCTATTGCAGCAGATCGGCGCTGCAATGTAGATTACAGTAACGTTTTTATTTTTAAAAAACGAGCATTTTTGGCCAAGTTATGACCATTTTTGTAGTTATGCAGATGAGGCTTGCAAAAGTCCAAGTGGGTGTGTTTAAAAGTAAAAGTCCAAGTGGGCGTGTATTATGTGCGTACATCGGGGCGTTTTTAATACTTTTAGTAGCTTGGCGTTCTGATGAGAAGCATCATCCACTTCTCTTCAGAACGCCCAGCTTCTGGCAGTGCAGATCTGTAACGTCACTCACAGGTCCTGCATCGTGTCAGACGAGCGGGGACACATCGGCACCAGAGGCTACAGATGATTCTGCAGCAGCATCGGCGTTTGCAGGTAAATCGATGTAGCTACTTACCTGCTAACGCCGATGCTGCTGCAGAATCAACTGAAGCCTCTGGTGCCGATGTGTCCGACACGATGCAGGACCTGTGAGTGACGTCACAGATCTGCACTGCCAGAAGCTGGGCGTTCTGAAGAGAAGTGGATGATACTTCTCGTCAGAAAGCCCAGCTAGTAAAAGTATTAAAAACGCCCCGATGTACGCACATAATACACGCCCACTTGGACTTTTACTTTTAAACACACCCACTTGGACTTTTGCAAGCCTCATTTGCATAACTACAAAAATGGCCATAACTTGGCCAAAAATGCTCGTTTTTTAAAAATAAAAACGTTACTGTAATCTACATTGCAGCGCCTATCTGCTGCAATAGCAGATAGGGGCTGCAAAATCTGGTGAAAGAGCCTCTTTAAAAGAAGCCTTTTTTTTGCTCTGTCCATTTGCAGACAGCATTTTGCAAATCAATTAAAATTCTATTGACCAGAAAACGCCTTCCTAGTAATAAGAAGAAACTGGAAGTGACCCGCAGCAGACATTCTATTACAATTTTGGAGCTGTATCTACATAAAGTTTGGTGAGAGAATTTTTTTTTTTAGCTTTGTCATAATGCTGTGAATTGATGAATGTATTCGTACTCATGTACACTACTCTACTATAGGCCCCCAAGGAAAAAATAATTTAAGATAAGAGCCTAGCAACAGACTATCAACTAAACAAAAAAGAGTGCAAAAAAAATGGATCCATTATAAATTGATAAAAACGGATGCTTCTTGTCTGTTTTTTTACTTCGTTGTATTTTAGTATAAGAGGTGCACCCCTTTTAATAAATTTGGCTAATCTGGGACAGTCCTATAGATAGGAAACAAAGTCTGTGCCTGTTATGAGAGAGTTTGCGCTATTTTCTGGCTTCAGGAATAATACATTTGTCAGACACTTGAAGGGGCCCTCCCCTAACTAAAGCCCACCCACTTTTCTTGGCACTTTTGAAAAGTAGTGAAAAGTCACAAAATATAGTGCAAATATGGCATGGGCAAAAATGTTCAACTTTTTTATGCCAGAAAATTAACGCAAAGCTGATTAGTAAATTTCCCGCACAGTTTCGTAGATTTCTCGCTCATTTTTATCTAGCAAGTAAAACATTTGTTTACATAAGTCAATGTAACCCATCATAAATTAATTTGCCATTTACATACCAGATAAAAAAAATTAAATAACATATATAATTACATTTAAATACATATGATGTATTGAAATAACTCACCACAGAATTGTTGGAAATCTGTTTGCAACTCTTTTCTGGAGTTTAAAAAAAATTTCCCCCTCTCAGTGCCAACTATATAGGAGTTGTCCTCATGAACCGCTATGCAGGCCACTTCAGCATTGAGTTTGGATAGGGCAGTGCACTGGAAGCAGGAGAGAAGCAGTTCTTTTTAGTTGAATGTTTCTATATTTTAATCTATACACGACATTTAAAAAAAACATGACACTACGTGTACAAATGTAATTCTAAGAGTATGTTCAGACGCTGTGTTTTCAGGCGTATTTCGGGGTGTAAACTCCTCGAAATACGCCTCAAAAAATGTTAGCTAAATGCCTACGAACATCTGCCCATTGAATTCAATGGGAAAAACTTAATTTAGTTCCCACGGGGCGATATTTTAGAGGCTGTTTTCTCTTGAAAACAGCTGTGTAATTTTCAGACTTTTTTTTATTGTACGTGTGAACATACCATTTTCGGCCCACTCATTTCCCCTGCAGCAGTCCGTCCAGAGTAAGGCCCTCTTTACATCACGTTTATTGCACTACGTTTCACATACACGCCGGTAAATGCTCCCAAAGTATATGTTAAATGTAGGTTGTGAGGGTGTCCTAAACGTGGCACCTGTCACCATACTGGGGTTGTCACGATACCAGAATTTGGACTTCGATACCGATACCTTGTGTAGTATTGCGATACTCTATACCAAAACGATACTTGCCAACAATAATAATTAAAAAAAAAGTTCTTCTGTTTTCTGATGTGAGGCACGAGGTGCGATGAATTTTGAACCTCCATGTGCCTCACGTTAATAGTAATTAACCCCATCGTGTTCCTCAGTCATAATGGACAACATTGAGTTAATGTGTGAGGTACATGATGGGGTTAATTACTATTAATGTGAGGCACATGGAGGTTCAAAATTCATAATACCTCGTGCTTCAGATTAATAAGTGAAAGAAAGCAGTTTTTATTTTATAACCGCGTAAACATCTTAAATGACGCTATACATTTGTTATTATGGTCGCGACGATACAGAATAGGTGTTTATTTTATGTATTGAGACTTATTTTAATGGTTATTGTAAAAAAAAAATGCGTGTGTGTTTTTTTTATTTAACATTACTTATTTTTAACTTTTTTATTTTTAAACTTTAATGTACTGGCATGTATCTATATACCAGTACATTAGCCTGTGTACCGATAGTACACAGGCAGTCGTTAGGACATACCGAAGTATGCCCTAACAGGAAATATAGTCAGACAGCCCTGGGGTCCTTCAATGGACCCTGAGCTGTCTGCCCAGATATGGTATGTCCCACGATAGCGTCACAGGGATTTCCTGTGACGCGATCCAAAGCGCATCCCCCCTTCTAATTTTCCCCTTGAATGCTGTTGTCAGCTTTGATCGCAGCGTTCAGGGGAATAGCGGCGGAGATGAGAGGTTTCTCTGATCTCCGCTGTTAGAGCGGGGCTGCGGCTGTGTAATACAGCCATTGCCCCACTCCTGACAACAAGTGTGCACCCGCGGTCAGCATGAGGTCATGCGGTTGGTGCTGCACTAATGAGCGACGGCGCAGCCACTGAAGACAGAACATTAGTGCAGCGCTGTTCGCATCACATCATGATGACAGCGCGCGCACACTTGTCAGCACTCAGGGGCGGAGCAATGGCTGTATTACACAGCCGCAGCCACGCTCTCATACATTCATGTGTTACAATGCTGAGCTGTGCGGCCACACTGCTTAGTATCGAAATACATGAATTAACGTACTGAACTGTTTGAGGATGCACGGTATCGAAACACTATTGAAATTTCGATGCATCCCGCAATCCTACACCATCCACTATAATAGTATTTGATAAACAGATAAGTCATGAACTTGGATCATGAGAGTTTATGACTTATCTCCGATACCATCATAGTCTATGGTTGCAGTTGCCACTATTAGGTATCTGGTTAATGTATCCGTCGCCCATAGACTATAATAGTATCCATTTAAGATGTTTTAATAAGGTATACAGTGTGGTATATGTTTATTTAGGGGATTCCGTTGAATGGAATAGCATAGCCAGCTATACCATATGTTAAGAAAAAAGTATACTGACTAAATGCCCGAGGTATACAATAATGCCTGAGGCTAAAAGGACACTATTTTGGCCTAAGTCAGGCTGATGGAACCCTATGTACACGTTTAGCGTGTACGCCGGGAGCTTTCTCAACATACACGTTAAACGTAGGGACTAAATGTGATGTGAAGGGGCGGGGGCCTAAATGTAGCATTACATAGGGAAAAATGATGGCCTTGGATCTGATCAAGCGTCGTATGATAGAATGCAATGCCCTGTGTAAACGTAAATGCCCCAACGAGCAGCATTGACAATTACTCATCATGCCAACAATAGTCATTTAACATTGATCTTCTTTTCTATTAAAACACTCGTGTGCATGGTAGCAAGCAGATTATATGGACCTACAAATTACAATAAAAGTCTCCAAGCGGAACAATGCATGGATCCCGAAAAATGCGTGAGCAACCCATTTATACAGATAGATTTTTCCACCATGGGAAAAAAATTCATGGGGCAATATTGTCCAATGACAGAACAAAAAAACGGTACTTTATCCCATATTGTGGTCTCCTCTGCATTCCCTATGTACATTAGATATCAGATACCTACTGATACTGATAACAGTGTAGAGTCAAAGTGACCGGTTACAGCATGTAACTGTAGCAAAGAAAAGTGAACTTGAAAGATGCAAACCATATGCAACAATAGTTTAAAACTAACAAGAAAATGTTTACTTTGCACATCGATTTCTAAGCTATCACATTATTTATAATATTAAGGCCCTTACCATTGAATCTAAGGCAGATACAAGGCTTGTGATAATTTCATCTTTCCCATTGGGAGCAGTCGAAATCCACATATCAGATCTGGGGTTGTTCACGGGTCCTTCATACTGCTTTCCTGCAAGTGCCATATTCTAGAATAAAAACGTGGTGTTAATATAAATAATGGATGCATAAAAGAGATCTATCCCTTTATGATAATAATGTTTCTGTGATGCTTCTATATTGCACCACCCACAAAGCCTCGGTACAATCTACCAATATAGGGTGCAAAAAATAGGGAATGAAGATATATTATACCCGTAAATGTATGTGTATAATCCGTTAAAGGTATCCGTCACAGCCATCTAAGGTTTTTGGTTTTTCTTACATATTTTTTCAACATCTTGTGCTACACAACTCGGGATATGTTGGGTTATAAGACACATCTGTAGATGTACTGACATTTAAATACCACGGAGAACAATGGGCCAGCTAGTGCAGCTAACCAATGATTTATTGGTAAATGGTAGTCAACCAGACATACAACATGCACAAAGATGATCCAATCCAAGCATCAGGCCTGACACTTCTAGAGAACAATCAAAAAACTAAAAAGCAACCAAGAAGCAGGCTCACGGTCTTATTTCCCTATCACAGATTTATAGACGCAGACTAGAGTCAATTTAGTAGGAAGTCAATTTATCATTATGTGTGTGGGATTTGAACCAAACTAACATCATCATTGGGATCTATGATACTGTTAGTTTGGGTGATAAAACCCGAATATAACGTTTTTGTGAAACCGACCTAAGGCTTTGCTCATTCTAGCTTTATGGGTTGAATTTTTAAAGGATCCATGACCGATATAATGTATCCGTTTCAATTAGTTTTGTAATAGATTCCAGTGACTTATAATGGGTTCATTCAAATATTTTTTTACTGGGTAGAATAGGGCAGCAGACTACACAATTCTGAATGTCTGGGGACACAGAAACCATTTTACCAGAGCCTTAGGCTACTTTCACGTGGACGTTTTTTAATCAGTATTTGTAAGCCAAAAACAGGAGTGGAACATAAACAATAAAAAAGTATAATGGATGTTCCATGTTTTGGACACACTTCTGGTTTTGGCATAGAAATACTGTAGCAAAACTTTAAACAAAATACACCTGTGTAAAAATGACCTTAAGCTTGCCATGCACAGAAGACCGGGTACGACTAACAGCTATCTCTCTATATTCCCCCAATGGCGGATCATCATTGGGCGTTTTGGTTGGCCGCCCGAGTCTCCCGTGGGCCCATGGCTGCCCCAAGTACAATGCGTTTTTGCCATGATTTTGCTGCAAATTGCATCAAAAACCGCGACAAAATGGCATTGTATGTGTCCTGCAAATGACCTGAAGTCATAAAGGTCACATGACCTGATGTCTGCAGTTCTTGTTACTGATTAGAGACCTGCTGGTCACATGACCGCAGGTCCTACAACAGCAGCAAAAGAGAAGTCAGTGAGGTGAGCTGCTAGGTAAGTATAAGGGGATCATGGATTTGTTTAAGGGGTCTGTATTTAGTGGGTATGAATTTAGGCGGTTTGTATTAGTTTAGTGGGTCTGGTCTGTCATCTGTATTCAAGGGGTCTGGTCTGGGGTCTGTATTTAGGGGGTCTGTATTAGTTTAAGGAGTCTGTATTTAGGAGGCCTGGGGTCTGTATATTTAGGGGGTCTGGTCTGGGGACTGTATTTAGGGGTTTGGTCTGGGGTATGTATTTAGGGTTCTGGTCTGGGTTCTGTATTTAGGAGGTCTGGGGTCTGTATATTTAGGGGGTCTGGTCTGGGGTCTGTATATTTAGGGGGTCTGGTCTGTGTATTAGTTTATGGGGGTATGTATTTAGGGGGTCGGGTTCTGTATTCGTTTAGAGAGTTAGGTATGGGGTCTGTATTTGTTTATGGGGTCTGTATTTAGGGGCCCTGGTCTGAGATCTATATTAGTTTAGGGTGTCAGGTCTTGGGCCTTGGTGTCTGAATTTTTGTGTTTCTATAGAGGCTGGAGATGCCCGCAGAAGTGAGGAGCAAAGATGTCTCATCAGGAGAAATCGTCATACCAGTCTGTTTGTCTATATTATCAATCTATAGGCAACCCAACTGCCATTTCTACTGTAGAGTTTATATTATTTCTAACCAGACATGTAAAAATATCAGCATGGTTAGGAATATGAAGAGTACAAATGAAAACGATGACGAATGCTAATTGATTCAATTAATGTGAAACAGGTAGGCCTCATGAACATGGATGTGTTATGTCTCCAAGTTATACAGAGCTGTTCTACAGGACCCATAAGAATGTATGGGGCCCTACTGTACATCGGTGTTCCTCTGATTTCATATGGCCTGACCTATGGTGCTGTAAGTTCAGTGCCTTAGGCTATATTCTAATGTGCCGTTTTTGCTGTGTTTGTTTGAGAATGACAAAAATATTATTTAAAAAAAATGTGACTGCTCAATAAGCGTGACTGCTCACATGTGCTATAGGGACACATTCTCCCTTCTTTATTATTATTTTCTTTAAAAAATAAATAAAAAAAATACATTAGCAGATTCCAGCCCAGGGTAAACATTTTAAATTGGAAAGTTTTGGTATGGTTTGCTTATTTCTAAAGGCCCTTTTACATGGGCCAATGACCAGATGAGTGAGCACTCGTACGAACACTCATTCACAATTATTGGCCTGTGTAAACAGGGCATCGATCAGCCAATGAATGAGCAAACGCTTGTTCATTGGCTGATCAGATCTCTTATGCGACCATAAAAACGGTCGCTTGTTGGCAGCCCATCTCCTCAGATGTTTTGTAATAAAACCCTATTCTCTACGATTGGGTAAGCAATGACCTTCTGCTCTTAACCCCTTAAGGACACGGCCAATTTTAGCCTTGAGGACAGAGCAATTTTTTTTAAATTTCCCTCTTTGCATCCCGACGCTCATAACGCTTTTATTTTTTGTACGACGTAGTTGTATGAGACTTTGTTTTTTGTGGGACGAGTTGTACTTTATGTACGTACCATTTTTTGGTACAAATACATTATCGTTTAATTTCTATAAATTTTTAATTAGATTAAAATGCAGAAAAAAAGCAGTTGTGCAGCAGTTTTAATATTTTTTTTTTACACCATACACCGATCATAATAAATAATGGTATACATTTGTAGTACAGGTTGTTACGGTCGTGGCGATACCAAATATGTCTATATTATTTCATGTTTTGGGACTTATATTTTAAAAAGTTTATTTATTATAAAAAATGAGTATTTCTGTGTATTTTATTTACTTTTTATTTATTTATTTACCATTATTTTTTTTTTACATTCATTTAACTTTTTTTTTTAATCCCATAAAGGGATTTATCATTTTGATTTTTATTTTGTAACTGTAATGTACTGGCATAGATCTATATGCCAGTACATTAGCCTGTTACTGATCGTACACAGGCAGTTGTTAGGGCGCACCTCAGTATGCCCTAACAACAGGAAATATGTTCAGACAGCCCTGGGGTCCTTCAATGGACCCTGGGCTGTCTGGCCATATGAGTTGTGGGCTTTGATCGCGTCACAGTTATTTTCTGTGACGCGATCAATGTGCAGTCCCCTCTCCTTGAACGCCGCGATCAGCTGTCATCGCGGCGTTCAAAGGGTTAACAGCGGAGAGAAGATGTTTCTCTCCTCTCCGCTGTCAGAGCGGGGTCGTGGCTGTGTATTACAGCCGTTGCCCCGCTCTCGATCGCACACACAGAGACGGCACAGACGGCTGTCACACAGGACGAGTATGCTCGTCCTAATGCGCGAAGTGCTCGCCGCTCAGGACGAGCATACTCGTCCTGTGTCGGCAACCAGTTAAAGTGGTTGTCCAGGAAAAATTATTTTTCTAAAAATTGTCCCCCAGCCTTGATTTGCCTTCCCTAATACCCCCTATTACACTTCTAACCAGTTTCTGTTTGATTTCCATCATCACTGCTGCTTTTTCTGTTTGTTTACATCCCTTGCTGTTTGTTTACATCCCTTACTGTCTGTTTCCTGTCTTGTAACCCACCATACCCATGATCCCCGGCTGCATCTGATGAGACAGTTGCATCCCCCCCCCCTTCCTCCAAAGCACCTCAGCTATTTGCATACTGCCACGCCCCTCTATGGTCACAGGTCCTTCCCTGCTCTAATTACAGATTACAGGCAGCTCCCTCCCTGCACACGGTCTGAGGCCGGATTTACACGAGCGTGTGCCTTTTGCTTGCGCAAAAAACGCGACGTTTTGCGCGCGCAAAAGGTACATAACCGCTCCGTGTGTCATCCCGTATGATGCGCGGCTGCGTGATTTTCGCGCAGCTGCCATCATTATGACACTCTGTTTCTATGTTTGTAAACAGAAAAGCACGTGGTGATTTTCTGTTTTCATTCATACTTTTTACTGCTGTTGCGCGAATCACTCGCGTCCCACGGAAGTGCTTCTGTGTGCTGCGCGTGATTTTCACGCACCCATTGACTTCAATGGGTGCGTGATGCGCGAACAACGCACAAATATAGGACATGTCGTGAGTTTTACGCAGCGGACACACACTGCATGAAACTCACGGACAGTCTGCACGGCCCCATAGACTAATATAGGTCCGTGCGAGGCGCGTGAAAATCAGGCGCGTTGCACGGATGTATTACACGTTCGTCTAAATAAGCCCTTGCACAGTAATAATCATCATTATCCTTTGTGCCTCCATCTATCCCTGATCTAAGTACAGGCACCCATCTCCCTCCCCCGCCCCTTCCACAGCCTGATAAATGTCAGGGTATGTTCACACGCAGAGTCAAAAACGTCTCAAAATACGAAGCCGTTTTCAAGAGAAAACAGCTCCTGATTTTCAAACGTTTTTTATGCTAATCGCGGTTTTCGCTGCGTTTTTTACAACCGTTTTTGGAGCTTTTTTCACTACAGCCTATGGAAAACGGCTCCAAAAACATCTCAAGAGGTCTCCTGCACTTCTTTTTCGCGGCCGTTTTTTTATGCGTAAAAAAACACATAAAAAACGCTCCTTCCGGAACAGAACGCCGTTTTCCCATTGAAATCAATGGGCAGATGTTTGGAGGCGTTCTGCTTCCGATTTTTTGGGAGTTTACGGCCCGAAAAACGGACGAAAATAGGCCGTGTGAACATGCCCTAAGTCTGCCCCCTGTAGGTAATGCCACACAGCCCCCCTGTAGGTAATGCCACACAGCCCCCCTGTAGGTAATGCCATACAGCCCCCCAGTAGGTAATGCCACACAGCGCCCCTGTAGATAATGCCACACAGCCCCCCTGTAAGTAATGCCACACAGCCCCCCTGTAAGTAATGCCACACAGCCCCCCTGTAAGTAATGCCACACAGCCCCCTGTAGGTAATGCCACACAGCCCCCCCTGTAGGTAATGCCACACAGCCCCCCTGTAGGTAGTGCCACACAGCCCCGCCTGTAGGTAGTGCCACACAGCCCCCCTGTAGGCAATGCCACACAGCCCCCCTTGTAGGTAGTGCCACCGCCCTACTTTCCTGTAGGGGACGGCTCTGGAGAAATCCCTCACTTCACTGTCCATATATGAACAGTGAAGTGAGGTACTTCTCCTGGAGCGGAATCCCCGGCCACATCGGCGGGGATTCCGCTTCAGAAGTCCCTGACGTCACTGTGTCCATATATGGACACAGTGAAGTCAGTGACTTCTCCTGGAGCGGAATACCCGGCCACATCGCTGGGGATTCCGCTTCATAAGTTCCTGACGTCATTGTGTCCATATATGGACAGTAAAGGCAGAGACTTTTCCTGGAGCGGAATCCCCGTCCAATTCGCCGGTGATTCCGCTTCAGAAGTCCCTGACGTCACTGTGTCCATATATGGACAGTGAAGGCAGGGACTTCTCCTGGAGCGGAATCCCCAGCCACATCGGCGGGGATTCCGCTTCAGAAGTCCCTGACGTCACTGTGTCCATATATCGACACAGTGAAGTCAGTGACTTTTCCTGGAGTGGCATCCCCGGCCAATTCGCCGGTAATTCCGCTTCAGAAGTCACTGTGTTCATATGTGGACAGGGCTTGGGGATTCCGCTCCTACAGTGACCAAAAAAACACCCTCCTCCTCCACACATGCGCTTCGGACTGTGAGGAGAAGGAGAGAGCGAGCGACGGCAGACACGGCCGTCACAGTACACACCGACACCACATATTAAAACTTGCGCATGCGCAATGTAACACACGGCTGCTGAAGACGCAGCCATATCATTTAACAGAACATGCGTGGTAATGTGTCAACCACGCATGCTTTAAGCAGATGGGGAAACACGTGGTACAGTTACGTCATTTATGACGTAACCGTACAATGTGAAAACCGGAAGTTAGGCGCGAATGGACGGGTATGCACAGGAAGTGCAAATTTGACATGGACAAGTGGTCATGTGACGGAAGTCAAAACCAGAAGTTGGTCCAAAACATGGAAGAGGTAAAAAAATAATTTATTATTATACTTTTTCCTCTTGTTTCACTTCTCTTTTTGGCCTCCAAATACTAACGCAAAATACTGACCTAGATACGGTCGTGTGAAAGTAGCCTTAAACTGGATTGGGCCAATTTAAAAACATTTTTTTTTAACCTCAATGTAAAAAAAGAAGGATGTTTTTATCCACCTTACGCAAACAGCGAGTTTGAAAATGTTAAGGAGTATAGATACAAAGTATTTATTATTACACATACATTTGTAATGAGCAGAAATAAGCAGCCAATAGGAGCAGAATCCACTCACCAATATCATTCTTGTACTACTTCTACCACTTGTAGGAACTGTACAAATCCTGTGGCTGAATGTACACAACACATCTGCAGGTACAGGTCATCCGTGCAATGTAATGTAACATCCCATCTCGTAACATAATCTCATGAATGCATTGTTGATGGCCTCCTACTCTGAATTCACATCTGCGAGAGGCCAGTCTGGGAAGGGGTAGGATTGCGCTGTATCCCCCGAAACCCTACTGAACATTTAGTTCATGCTGAAAGCCTTTTCTTTAATACAGTTACACCAGATAACGGACTTAAAGGGAACCTGTCACCAGCGTTTCACCTATTGAACTCTCCCTACCCCTGACTGGCTGCTGCTGTCAAACGTTTATTGGCGTTATCCCCACTCCTAAACTCCTACTCCGACTGTAAATAACGATCTGAAAACATTTTGCGCCTTTATGGTAATAATCCGGCAGTCTCGTTCATTCCTCACATTATGCCCGTGAAATGCTGGTGACCGGTTCCCTGTAACTATATTGATACGTGAAACCTATATATTGGTACGTGGATTCTTTTCACATTGTCTACTAGTTTCTGCCCGAGAAAAACTTTAACTCTGCCAAATGGCACACTCCTGTTTGCTATGTATTCTTTTTTTTTTTTTATAATAAAAAATCTTTTGATTGTTAGAAGTATAATATGATCCAATTTAGTTATACAAAATAACCATATATTATGCCGTTTTATTTGCAATCTAAGTAAGAAATCAGCTGAAAGATAGAAAATAATTTACTGTGTGGAGGGAAATCAGAACATTATTATTTGATAAGATTGATCACATAAAATTAAGTTGTGTGCACCAGACACATTCATATACGTAATCTGCCAGCAAGAATAAGGTAAATCCATGTGGTTATTTTATGACATACTTTTAGACATCTGTAGCCGTGTGGTTACTTATCCAGATGTTATCTGCTACAACCGTCAGTAGGGTTCAGTGTGCCAAGACACTGAAAGAAAATGGGTGGCTTAGAAAAATTCTGCTTTGAAATTGTGGTCGAATACTAAAAATTAACACAAAAGACAATTTAGTAAGGCCTAAGATGTATATTTGTTTTTCCAGGTTGCTCAGGCTGAAGTCTTCCTAACTTTCAGCTTGCTCTTTCTTAGGAGGGTCAGAAGTTCAGTGTTCGTTTAAATGGACAACAGTGTGCATGCATTTTTCTAAAAAGACGTATCGTACCATCTATACAGCAATTTGGGGTCACAGAGATCATTAAAGAGGCTCTGTCACCACGTTATAAGTGTCCTATATTGTACATGATGTGATCGGCGCTGTAATGTAGATTACAGCAGTGTTTTTTATTTAGAAAAACGATAATTTTTGACGGAGTTATGACCTATATTAGCTTTATGCTAATGAGTTTCTCAATGGACAACTGGGCGTGTTTTACTATATGGCCAAGTGGGCGTTGTACAGAGGAGTGTATGACGCTGACCAATCAGTGACCAATCAGCGTCATACACTTCTCTCCATTCATTTATACAGCACATAGTGATATAGCTATATCGCTATGTGGAGCCACATAAACACACTATAACGTTACTGCAGTGTCATGACAATGAATACACATTACCTCCAGCCAGGACGTGATGTCAATTCACAATCCTGACACTTCTGTAGCGTCTGTGTGAGACTACAGCACAGCACAGCACAGCGAGATTTCGCTGTAAATGACAGTTTACAGCATAATCTCGCGAGACTACACCTGCTATGCTGTAACGTGCAGAGAAGTGCTCAGGATTCTGAATAAACATCACGTCCTGGCTGGAGGTAATGTATATTCATTGTCATGAAACTGCAGTAACGTTACTCTGTGTTTATGTGTCTACACATAGCGATATAGCTATATCGCTATGTGCTGTATAAATAATGGAGAGAAGTGTATGACGCTGATTGGTCACTGATTGGTCAGCGTCATACACTCCTCTGTACAACGCCCACTTGGCCATGTAGTAAAACACGCCCAGTTGTCCATAGAGAAACTCATTAGCATAAAACTAATATAGGTCATAACTCCGTCAAAAATGATAATTTTTCTAAATAAAAAACACTGCTGTAATCTACATTACAGCGCCGATCACATCATGTACAATATAGGCCACTTATAATGTGGTGACAGAGCCTCTTTAAGGGTATGTTCACACGCTGAGAGGCAGTTACGTGTGAAAAGACAGACTGTTAACAGCTGCCTCGTTTCACACGTAAAAGCTCCTCCTCGTAATTTACGAGGCGTCTGAGACGCTCTTAAACCTTGAGCTGTGCTTCATTGATTTCAATGAAGAACGGCTCAAATTACGTGGCAAAGAAGTGCCCTGCACTTCTTTGCCGAGGCAGTAAATTTACGCGTCGTCGTTTGACAGCTGTCAAACAACGACGCGTAAATTACAGGTCGTCTGCACAGTACGTCGGCAAACCCATTCAAATGAATGGGCAGATGTTTGCCGACGTATTGCAGCCCTATTTTCAGACGTAAAACGAGGCATAATACGCCTCGTATACGTCTGAAATTTGGCCGTGTGAACATACCCTAAGGGTGTGTTTACATCAGCGTTTGGTTTCAGTTGATGGGTTCCGTCAGACCTTTCCATCAGGGGAACCCATCAACGAAAAGGCAAACGGGAAGCCATAGCTTTCCAATTGCATTACCATTGATTACCATTGATTTCAATGGTAATGCTTCCATTGCTAATCCGCAAGAAAATCTCTATTACTTGTCTACACTGATGTTATGCCACAAGCCGTGGTTAAACTAATATTTTGTTTGCCGCATTTATAGTTGCTTACAATCATTACTTGTTTCGTGCACGTAATGGGGCAGATTTACTTTTGAAAATGCACCAGAATTCTGGCTTAAATTCAGCCAGAATTATGTTGCACATGTCATGCGCCACATTTATTAACTGTTTTAGGCACTTTTTGTGCCGTGCTCAACAAAGGGGCCTGACTTAGTGGAAAAGGGGCACCGTCTAAAATGCGCCAATGTGCGTCAAAAATGTTGGAGAAAAGAACTGGTAAACTAAGCCAACCAAGAGGTTGTATAAGGAAGATAAAAGTGTTTAACATGTCTAGCTTGATGCGCCAATTTTATCATATGGCCTATGCCACTTAGACCAAGCAGTCAGAAGATGCACTGAACTGATCAAAGTTTACACTGTCTAAATCTTCTGCATGTACTCTGCTCTCCAAACTATGCACAATGGACTAATATCCATCAAGGTAGAGCAGCAAGGCTGTGTAGTAAGAAGGCTGGGAATTATTTTATGTGAGTAAGCATAACCTGTCCATATACCTGCAGTGATAAGCTATTATGACTGGGGCTAGCTTCAGGCATATCCATGTATTCGCTTTAAAGGCTATGTACACCTTTTGAAATATTTTTTTTTCATTTTATTTTTAAAATTAAAAAACTGTCTATCAGTGTGACTGGTGCAATTTTCAAAATACTTTATTAAAAATGATTTTTACATTTTTAGATACAGCTGCTTTGTATGCTGTATACAGAGAGGCTGTATCTTTCACTGAATCCTGTATCTGTCAGGTCAGCGGCACTGACAGTTTCAGTGTCAGAGGGTCCTGCGTGTCTCTGGCACGCAGGATCGGGTCATAATCAATAACATCTAAGTTTAGAACTTAGATGTGATCAATTACAGGTGGAACGGAATAAGCCTGAAAAATAACGAAATGTGAATGGGATTGTAACATCTGGACGCAGCATTTTTGTACTGCAAACAAATTCACCCCACCGTAAAATACTCACAATCCCATCATTTATTTTTTGTCCAAACTCTTTGCTGCTCTAGTATTAACTAGAACATAACAACGGATAAATACAAAGCAGTCAGCATGTTTATTGTGAGTAAAGCTATTAATGTTATATTCATTTAGAAGGTCATTTCAGAATGGCTTCAGGTATTTGACTGTCATCTCAACAGTGAAGAGATGGAATTTATAAGGCTATAAAAGCAGATACAGTGCGGTCACTGTTTTATTTCAGTTTATTAGTAGTACTGCAGTATGGCTCTGGTTAGGTATTATATGCGTGACTGGGTTGGGAAAAAAAAAAAATCGCAATCCTAATTCCTGGGCCCCTGGTGCCTATGGCAACCGTCTTTGGTCTCCTTGGAAACTAATCTCGTGGTATTTGAACAATGTTAAAAAGGGACGTTTAATCTTGCAAACGTTCGAACTCTTTCTTGGGATTTGATTTAGAAAGCAGCAAAAGAAAAAAGGGAACAAAGAAAAAAGGGAGAAGTAAAAAATGCAAATGCCAGTTTATATATTCAGATGTGGATATGGTGCTAGAATCTCATTTTCTATTGTGTGTATTAATCGGAAAAATACACAGTTCTCTTTATGTTCTGGTTACTTCTGGCTAATGTGGATTACAAGGACAGAACATCCTTTTTATTTTCCCACAGTAAATTATTTTTACTAATGCAAGCTCTAAAATACGGTGTACATAACAAGTCAATTACTTATATAGAAATATTTTCTTGAACTATGCATAAATCTCGAGCTCAACCAACCATGTTTTGTACTGCATTTAGAGATCTTAATCCATTTGTCACATCCTTCTGTTACCAAAGAGAGTTCTATAATTCTATTATTTTGAATAGAATGGCAGAAGTATAGACACAAGGCACACCAATAGGAGCGATTGGCAGGGAGAACAATAAACTCCACATATCAATGCCGATTCATATTCTACATCTGACTCATCTGTATTTGAGGACAGCCGGATTACAACCCATATGGTCACTGTAACAGCTGCTATCCCACTTCCTGTTAAAAATATGAAGACTAACTTGATTTCAACAAATAAAGCTTATTCATTGTATAATGAAAAAGCTAAGCGATTATCTAATATACTATAGGGTTCCGTTTTGCAAGATCCCTGCTTGTGGTCATTGAATGAGAAATTTAGGGTCAGTTGACACAGTGTTTTTTGGTGTTTTTGAAGTGAAAACCGGTGGCTCGAGGCAGCTGGAAAAGCTCATCATTGTGGGTCCCCGGGTGTCGGACCCCCACCGATTATATACTGATGACCTATTCTGTGGATAGTTCACCAGTATGAAAAACCGCCACATGCCCGGTCAACCCCTTTATGTCTATGATGAGAATCTGCATCTAAAATCCGCAACACATGCGGAAAACACTGCAGAGAAAGTTTTCACAGCAGCTAAATTCTGTAACTAAAATAACGCCACATGTTACTGCACCCTAAGATGTCCAGAAATGGTTAAACTAGTGAGTTCTAGGAACCAGAATTTAGGGGTTGTTTGCTGTCCTAGCATTCGGATAAAGGAACATAGGGGAGGAGCACTGTGAGGAGTACCCTGTCTGTCAACTGCTCTCTAGCACATGGAGTTATAGTATTGGCCCAGATTTGCATGGGCACTGTATTCTGTGTTTATGTAACACAGATTCCAAATCCAGCCATGTGCATTAAGACTTAGTAGCTTAAGTACCATTTAAATAATCATATTTTTTTTATTCGTCTTAAAGGCGTTACACTATCACGGAGAGAGCCGTGGAAATTAACAACTATCTCTCTATAAAATGTCTGCCTGAATGTAGCGGCTAGTGGTTAGAGGATCCCCTTTCTCCCGATAGGTGGGCATTCCAGAGGTAGGGTAGCCCCACCCATCAAACATTTATAGCATATCCTAAGTTATAAATACTTTTAAATATATTTTGTAGGCAAACCCCTTTAAGCTGCAATTCTAAACCATAGGTACAATATAATATAATTATGGTGCTTCCTATATCACTATAAATAGCTTTTTTTTCCCTGCCGCGTCTCTCAATAGCTGCGAGAATTCGAAATCAAGCATTATAGCTGTCACTCATTGGCTTGTGATTCACTTTCATTTTAGTCTGTGTAACAGGCTGGTTCTGAAAGGCACGAATTATCCTTGTAATAGTGGAAAAACTGTTTCAGATAATAAAAAATAAAAATCTAGCCTTGCAGGAAAGTAAAAACATATAATAATGTAGTGCAAACAATTTCCTTCTCACTCATTACAACTTGTGTGTGTGTATATATATATATATATATATATATATATATATATACATACACATATACACACGTGTGTGTGTGTGTGTGTGTGTGTGTGTGTGTGTGTGTGTGTGTGTGTGTGTTTGTTTGTATGTATGTGTATATATATATATATATATTTATATTAACCCATACTACCAGACAAAATGAATATACCAGAGTGGTATCCTGCCTCTACTGCTACAAAAATATATTACAAATACAAATCAGAAAATAAAAAAATACCAAAAAGTATGGTAAAGGTTGTGATGGATCTCACAATGAAACGTAAACTTCTATATTAGATTGTATTGCTCTTGTTTGCATTTGGAATATATAGTTACCTAACCTGGTGCCCTCAGTCTTAGGCTATGTTCACACGGAGTATTTTGGGGGAGGAATATCTGCCTCAAAATTCCGTTTGGAACTTTGAGGCAGATATTCCTCTCCCTGCACGCCGATTTTCGCGGCAATTATCGCGCCGTTTTTCGCCCGCGGCCATTGAGCGCCGCGGGCATAAAACAGCGAGACATACGCTTTCTCCTGCCTCCCATTGAAGTCAATGGGAGGTCGGAGGCGGAAGCGCCCGAAGATAGGGAATGTCGCTTCTTTTTCCCGCGAGGCAGTTTTACTGCTCGCGGGAAAAAGACGCCGACGCCTCCCATTGAAATCAATGGGAGGCGTTCTCGGGCCGTTTCTGCTGAGTTTAGCGACGTGGTTTCCGCGTCAAAAAACTCGGCAAAATACCCCGTGTGAACATAGCCATAGGCTACATTCACACGACAGTGAAAAAAAAAGGGCCATTAAAAACTGATCAACTGTCAGTTTTCATGGCCATTTTGCATCAGTGTGTCTCCAAATTGTCATCCATTTTCAGTCCGTATGGCCGTTTGACATCCCTTTTGCATCCGGACATTAAAAAGACTGATGAATTTCATTTGTCAGCCTTTTTTTGTCCCAGCCCCCTGAAAACACCCAAAGGAAGGTCATATGTTCACCAAGACACTATTTTCTCCTGACCTATTTCTATTTCTACAGACCCCCGGTATATGATGCCACACAGCCCCCCTGTATATGATGCCACACAGCCCCCTGTATATGATGCCACAGAGACCCCCTGTATATGATGCCGCACAGCCCCGATGTAGATGATGCCACACACCCCCCCCCCCCCCCACTCCCTATAGGAATTTTCAGGGACTGTCTCTGTAAACTCTGGACAGTCCCGGAAAATTCACTACAGTTGACCACTATGTACGATGCCCCCTGTACTAGCGCCACACTAGCCTTGTAGGGAGCGCAACAATACACTACATTTAGCTTTCGGCTGCCCTACATACTCACTGATGCAGCGCCGTCTCATCTTTTTCAGGTGTGGTCTCTAGTCTGCACCGGATCTGCAAAGTCGGCGTGATGACGTCATCGCGTCGCCTTCGCAGAACCCGTGAAGACGAAAGACCACACCTGAAGAAGACGGCGCTGCATCGTGAGTGCAGCAAGGGAACAAGTAGTTTCCTTGCCAATCCCCATGTCACAGATTCGTTTTAAACTGATTCATTGGCTTCTATGGGGGCAGTCTGGCCGTGAAAACGGCCAAAAATAGAACATGTCCTATTTTTTGAAGGCTAATATTCACGGGCCGTTAAAAAAACAAAAACAGCTGTGTAAATAGACCCATAGAACATCATTGTTTTTAACTGTCCTGTGAATATAGCGTTACTTGTTGATCCACAGATCCCCCTCTTCTGTCATCCAAAATCGCCACAGCACTCATCAGACTACCCGATCCACACTGTGCTTCGGTATTCGGAAACCCTCTCCCCTACTATCCAATTAGCTGGCGCTCATTCTGAAATTTGGTTTATCATTTAACTGTCACAGTCTGGAACAAGCCGAAGGGCCACTTTGTAAGTGGGATCTTCTGCAAATTACAAAGAATCCGTGCCGGGAAAAAAAGTTCAGCTGTAGCAAGATTAAAGAGGCTCTGTCACCAGATTCTCAAATCCCTATCTCCTATTGCATGTGATCGGCGCTGCAATGTAGAGAACAGTAACGTTTTATTTTTTTTAAAAACGTTCATTTTTGGCCAAGTTATGAGCTATTTTATATATATGCAAATGAGCTTTGAAATGGACAACTGGGCGTGTTTTTTTTTCGTATGTCCAACTGGGCGTGTATTGTGTTTTTAACTGGGCGTGTTTACGTGTATGACGCTGACCAATCAGTGACCAGTCAGCGTCATACACTCCTCTCCATTCATTTACACAGCACATAGTGTTCTTACTAGAACGATGTGCAGCCACATACACAAGAGTCCTGATAATGAATACACATGAAATCCAGCCTGGACGTCATGTGTATTCAGAATCCTGACACTTCTGAATCTTTTCTGTGAGATTACATCAAGCCACGCGTAATCTCGCGAGATTACGAGGTAAACGAGATTTCGTTTCCCTTGCTGGAAATCTCACAGAAAAGATTCAGAAGTGTCAGGATTCTGAGTACACATGACATCCAGGCTGGATTTCATGTGTATTTATTATCAGGACACTTGTGTATCTGGCTGCACATCGTTCTAGTAAGAACACTATGTGCTGTGTAAATGAATGGAGAGGAGTGTATGACGCTGACTGGTCACTGATTGGTCAGCGTCATACGCGTAAACACGCCCAGTTAAAAACACAATACACGCCCAGTTGGACATACGAAAAAAAACACGCCCAGTTGTCCATTTCAAAGCTCATTTGCATATATATATATATATATATATATATATATATATATATAAAATAGCTCATAACTTGGCCAAAAATGAACGTTTTTAAAAGAAAAAAACGTTACTGTTATCTACATTGCAGCGCCGATCACATGCAATAGGAGATAGGGATTTGAGAATCTGGTGACAGAGCCTCTTTAATCCTGAGCGGTCCAATGCATGATGTAGTTTGACAAAAGTTCACGAGATCTTGCTCATATTAGCATGTAATAGTGACTGAATGCAAACCTGCTTATTTTTCTCACCTGTTTGTGAGTTATTGTCTTTACATTTGTATTTTATACTAGTGACCTTTATTGTTTCATTGTTAGATGGTTTTGTTGCTATTTGGACTATGAATAGACCAGTATACAGATCAAAATGTCCTTAACTTACGCTATACACATTTAGATATATGTATACACAATTACAATTGCTGAATGTTAAGGGTTTTAACTCCCCTTTTAAAAGATTGTATTTGTGAAGAGAGATCCTTACATCTAAAGATCCTTTTACACAGGCCAATTATCAGGCAAATGAGTGTTCATATGTACACTCATTCCCGATCATGAGCTTAGATGTGATCGATTACAGGTGGATCCTGTGTGACCCGCTGTCACTGAACCCATCAGTCCAGTTGACCTGATGGGAACAGGATTTAGCGCTAGATACATCTGCTCTGTATAGAGAATACAGAGCAACTGTATCTCAAAAAGTAAATCAAGTTTTTAATAAAAAGCTATTTATACAGTTACACCAAACACACAGTTAAAAAAATAAATGCCTATCAAAGGTTTACATAGCCTTTAATACTCCTCTCCAACGGTTAAAAGCCTATTCGTAAAAGATAACTTACATGATGTAATAGTCCTTCTCAATGAATTAGAATATCAAAAAATTTATTTCAGTAATTCAATTCAAAAAGTGAATCTCCTATATTATATAGATTAATTACACACAGAGTGATCTATTTCCAGCGTTTATTTTTTTCTTTTAATGTTGATGATTATGGGTAACAGTTAACCCCTTAGTGACCACCAATACGCCTTTTTACGTCGGTCACTAAGGGGCCTTAGGCTAGGCTGACGCCTTTTCACGTTCGCCTAGCCTAAGTCCTGCACGCCGGGGCTCTGCTGTCTGATGACAGCTGAGCTCCTGCTCCAACGCCTGCGATCGAAGTTTACTTCGATCGCGGCCGTTTAACCCGTTAAATGCCGCCATCAATAGCGACCGCGGCATTTAACTTTGTTTACAAAGGGAGTGAGCTCCCTCTGTCACCCATCGGCGGCCCGCGAATACAATCGCGGGTCTCCGATGGGGTGTCATGGCAGCCGGGGGCTTGATAAAAGCCCCCAGGTCTGCCCTGGACATATGCCTGTTAGGACGCGCCAGAGGCACGTCCTAACAGATTGCCTGTCAGATTTACACTGACAGGCAATAATGCTCTGGTATACGAAGTATACCAGAGCATTATAGCAGCGATCGGAAGATCGCACAGTAAAGTCCCCTAGTGGGACTAATAAAATAAGTCATCAATGTGAAATAAAGATTATTAATAAAAAGTACAGTAAAAAAATAAATCCATTTTTTTCCATAAAAAGTGATTTTATTTAGTAAAAGTGTAAAAATAAAAGTACACATATATGGTATCGCCGCGACCGTAATGACTCCATTAATAAAGTTAATATGTAATTTAAACCGCAAAGTGAACACCGTAAAAAAAAAACGCAAAAAACAATGGCGAAATTGCAATTTTTTTCCATTGCCCCCCAGAAAAGTCATAATAAAAATGAATCAATAAGCCCCATGCACCCCAAAACAGTACCAATCAAAACTAAGTTTTGTTCCGCAAAAAACAAGTCGAAAAAATCACTACATTGATGGAAAAATAAAAAAATTACGGCTCTTGGAAAGCGACGATGCAAAAACAAATAATTTTAGTTCAAAAGTGTTTTTATTGTGCAAAAGTCGTAAAACATAAAAAACCTCTACATATGTGGTATCGCCGTAATCGTACCGACCCAGAGAATAAAGGTAACATGTTATTTACGCCGCACAGTGAACGGCGTCAATTTAAAAACGCATAGAACAATGGCGGAATTTCAGTTTTTTTTATAATCCCCCCCCAAAAAAGTTAATAAAAGTTAATAAAAAAATTATATGTATCCAAAAATGGTGCTCTTAAAAAGTACAACTAATCCCGCAAAAAACAAGTCCTCATACAGCTATGTAGACGAAAAAATAAAAAAGTTATAGCTCTTTGAATGCGACTATAGCAAAACGAATAAAATAGCTTGGTCATTAGGGCCTAAAATAGGCTGGTCACTAAGGGGTTAATGAAAACCCAAAATTTGGTGTCTCAATATTATTATATTGGGTAAAAGTTGAAGACTCTAATCAGCTATTCAACACAAAACACCTACAAAGGTTTCCTAAGCCTTTAACCCGTTAGTG
Organism: Rhinoderma darwinii; assembly: GCF_050947455.1. Lineage (NCBI taxonomy): Eukaryota > Metazoa > Chordata > Amphibia > Anura > Rhinodermatidae > Rhinoderma > Rhinoderma darwinii. Next base: position 220,782,580 of record NC_134688.1, read on the forward strand.
ACCACCCCATAGTGTTTTTAAGTCGGTCACTAACGGGCTTTATTCCAATGCAATTACGTCGCTACATCTGAATAAATAAACAGAGCAGGGAATTGTCAAATCTCCCTGCTCTCAGCTGCCAGAGGTAGCTGGGGGCGTCCCTGCTCGAACGTGTGACATCGATATTAGTATCGATCTCACCCGTTGAACCCTTCAGATGCGGTGCTCAATAGCGTGCACAGCATCTGAGTGGTTTTGGAGAGAGGGAGGGAGCTCCCTCTCATCCCACTGACACCTGTCGATAAAATCGCTGAATGTCTGTGTCTCCGATGGCAGCTGGGGGCCTAATAAAGGCCCCCAGGTCTGCCTGTAGTGAATGCCTGCTAGATCACGCCTCTGGCATGACTTAGCAGATGCCTGTCTGTTTTACATGGAGAGGCATAATACACTGCAATACAGAAGTATTGCAGTGTATTATAAATGCGATCGAATGATCGCATAGTGAAGTCCCCTAGTAGGACTAGTAAAAAAGTGAAAAAAAAAGTTTAATAAAAAGTGGAAAAAAAAATGAAAAACCCACTTTTCCCCCTTACAAACTGCTTTATTATTAACAAACAAAATAAAGTAAAAGAGTTACACATATTTGGTATCGCCGCGTCCGTAACGACCCCAACTATAAACTTATTACATCATTTAACCCGCACGGTGAACATAGTAAAAAATAAAATAAAAAACCATGCAAAAATTGCTGTTTTCTTTGAATCCAGCCGTAAAAAAAAATGTGATAAAAAGTGATCAAAAAGTCGCATCTACTCCAAAATGGTACCGATAAAAACTACAAGTCGTCTTCAAATATGGAGACACAAAAACAAACAATTTTGAAAAAAAAAGTGTTTTCACTGTGTAATAGTAAAACATACAAAAACTATACAAATTTGGTATCGTTGCAATCGCAACAACCCACTGCATAAACTTATTGTGTTATTTATACCACGCGGTAAATGGCGTAAATTTAGGACGCAAAAAAGTGTGGCGAAATTGCTGTTTTTTTTCTATTCCCCCCAGAAAAACAGTTAATAAAAGTTAATCAATAAATTCTATGTACCCCAAAATGGTGCTATTAAAAATTACAACTTGTCCTGCAAAAAACAAGACCTTATACAGCTATGTCGACTCAAAAATAAAAAGGTTATAGCTCTTTGAATGAGACGATGGAAGGCTTGGTCGTTAAGGTCTAAAATAGGCTGGTCATTAAGGGGTTAAATGGTCCAACAGTCTGGTTCAGTAGCTACACAATCATGGAGAAGACTGCTGACTTGACAGTTGTTCAGAAGACAGTCATTGACATCCTCAACAAGGAGGGTAAGCCACAAAAGGACATTGCTAAAGAAGCTGCTGTTCACAGAGTGCTGTATCCAAGCATATTCATGGAAAGTTGAGAGGAAGGAAAAAGTGTGGTAGAAAAAGGGGTACAAGCAACAGGGATAACCACAGCCTTGAAAGGATTGTCAAGAAGAGGCCATTCAAGAATCTGGGGTAAATTCATAAGGAGTGGACTGCGGCTGGAGTCAGTGCTTCAAGAGCCACCACACACACGTATCCAGGACATGGGCTACAACTGTTGCATTCCTTGAGACAACGTCAGAAGCGTCTTACCTGGGCTAAGGAGAAAAAGGACTGATCTGTTGCTCAGTGGTCCAAAGTCCTGTTTTCAGATGAAAGTAAATTTTGCATTTCATTCGGAAATCAAGGTCCCAGAGTCTGGAGGAAGAGTGGAGAGGCACCAATCCAAGTTGCTTGCGGTCCAGTGTGAAGTTTCCACAGTCAGCGATGATTTGGGGAGCCATGTCATCTGCTCGTGTTGGTCCACTGTGTTATATCAAGTCCAGAGTCAACGCAGCCGTCTACCAGGGAATTTTCGAGCACTTCATGCTTCCCTCTGCTGACAAGCTTTATGGAGATGCTGATTTCATTTTCCAGCAGGACTTGGCACCTGCCCACGCTGCCGAGAGTACCAATACCTGGTTTAATAACCACAGTATCACTGTGCTTGATTGGTCAGCAAGCTCGTCTGACCTAAACCCAATAGAGAATCTATGGGGTATTGTCAAGAGGAAGATGAGACACCAGACCCAACAATGCAGACGAGCTGAAGGCCGCTATCAGAGCAACCTGGGCTTCTATACAACCTCAGCAGTGCCACAGGCTGATCGCCTCCATGCCACGCCGCATTGATGCAGTAATTCATGCAAAAAGAGCACCGACCAAGTATTGAGTGCATATACTGCACATACTTTTCAGTAGGACAACATTTCGGTATTAAAAATAATTTTTGAAATTGGGCTTATATAATATTCTAATTTTCTGAGAGACTAAATTTTGGGTTTTCATTAAAGGAAGGGTGTTGCGAAAAAAAAAAAATTTTATATCAATTTGCTTTTAGTGTTTTATTAAAAAATGTTTGATTTATTTGTGTGTTTTACTTTTTTTTATTTTTGAACTTTTTCTTGTCTATGGGGGCTGCCATTTTTTTTTCCATCTCTGTATGTGTCGATTAATGACACATACAGACATGGAATACGTTTCTTTTTAATCCGGTTATTGCCTGTACGGTTTAAATTAGCAGTAGCCCAAATGACGTTTTGTTTTACAGTTTTTTTTTCACCGCTGGAAGCCATGCTTGTTTAGTGATGGCATGCAGGTGATTCCAAATAAAAATACTGAGCTATTGACAGGAGAGTGTGGGAAATACAACCTCCATCCTGCAAGAACTTTCAGCCCTAATGCCATTAGTGAAGAACCGGTAGTAAGAGGCCTATGGTATTTACATTAGGTTGGCTACATAAATAATAATGGTATCTATCTCCTCAATATTAATTCATCCTTTGGTGAATCTGATAATATAAAGAAACAAAACATAAAATTGATCAGGTATCATTTATAACAATATAATGACATAATACCACGAAATACAATTCTGTTCTTTTGACTAACCAACATTTGGCTTTTGTGGAGGTTTGCAGTGAAGCCATTTGGTTTGTTTTAGCATTGCATAATCCAGGTGGTCTAAAATAATCCACAACCAGGGACTATGATAACAACAGAGCTGTGGTTTAAAATTCCTTTTATCTCAGACCAGGGTTCACACGCTGCAGTTTTGATGCATTTTTAAAGCCAAAGTCGGGAATAGATCATGATAGTGGAAAAGTAAAAAAAAAACAACAACACAAAACACTTGTTTTTCCTCTATTTAGGTCGGTTCAAAACATATTAGGGGGAATGTATTAATTTTTTTTTACTGTTTAGACAGTGAATAGACATTCCTTCCAGCCAGGACGGGATGTCTATTAAAAATCCGACACTTCGTTAACATTTTTGTGGTACCTACAGCAGAGCAAAGCGTAATCTCGCTGTAACCTGTCATTTACAGCGTGATCTCGCAAGATTACGCTTGCTCTGCTCTAAGTACCACAGAAACTTTACCGAAGTATCGGGATTGTGAATAGACATCCCGTCCTGGCTGGAAGGAATGTCTATTCACTGTCTAAACACTTCAGTAATGTTAATGTGTCAGTATAAGGCCTCATTTACACGAACGTGATATACGTCCGTGCGAAGCGCGTGCTTTTCACGCGGGTCGCACGGACCTATACAAGTCTATGGGGGCATGCAGACAGTCCGTGAGTTTTGCTCAGCGTGAGTGCGCTGAAAAAAACTCACGACATGTTCTAAATTTCTGCGTTTTTCGCGCATCACGCACCCATTGAACTCAATGGGTGCGTGAAAACCACGAAGGTCGCACGGAAGCACTTCCGTGCAAACTGCGTGATTCGCGCAAGAGCTGTCAAACTCTGAATGTAAACAGAAAAGCACCACGTGCTTTTCTGTTTACAAACATCCAAACGGAGTGTCAGAATTTAGAGATGAGCGAACCGAACTTCACCGGGTTCGGCCGTACTCGTTTTGACCGAACTTGGCAAAAAATTTTCCGGTACGCGACGTCAGGAGACAGTCACTGTCCAGGGTGCTGAATGAGTTAAACTGGTTCAGCACCCTGGACAGTGACTTCCGATCACAATATACATGAACGTGTAAAAAAAAAAAGAAGTTCTGACTTACCGATAACTCCCGGCTTCTTCCTCCAGTCTGACCTCCCGGGATGACAATTCAGTCCAAGTGACAGCTGCAGCCAATCACAGGCCAAGCACAGGCTGCAGCCAATCACAGGCTGCAGCGGTCACATGGACTGCCGCGTCATCCAGGGAGGTGGGGCCGGATGACAAGAGAGGGACGCGTCACCAAGGCAACGGCCGGGAGACCGGACTGGAGGAAGCAGGAAGTTCTTGGTAAGTATGAACGTCTTTTTTTTATTCACAGGTTGCTGTATATTGTGATCGGAATCACTGTCGAGGGTGCTGAAAGAGTTACTGCCGATCAGTTAACTCTTTCAGCACCCTGGACAGTGACTGACTTCGACTAGCCTCATCTCTATGATGGCGGCTGCGCGAAAATCACGCAGCCGCGCATCATACACTGATGACACACGGAGCTGTCAAGTGACTTTTGCGCACGCAAAACGCTGCGTTTTTTTGCGTGCGCAAAATGCACGCGCTCGTGTAAATGAGGCCTAAGACAGCACATAGTGAATAACGCAGGATCACTATGCACGGACTAAATGAATGGAGAGAAGTGCATGACGCTGATTGGTCACAGATTGGTCAGCGTCATACACTCCTCTGTACAACGCCCACTTGGTCTAAAGTAAAAACGCGCCCAGTTGGGCATTAAGAAAGTAATTAGCATAAAGCTAAAATTGCTCCTAACGTGGTAAAAATAGATTGTTTTTCTAAATAAAAAGCACTGCTGTCACCTACATTACAGCGCCGATCTCCTTATGTAGGAGTTAGGGCACTTATAATGTGGTAACAGAGTCTCTTTAATTTAAACAGTAGTTCAGAATTCCCTTTAAAACCTCCCTGTGTGAAGAAGGCTTTAAAAAGGCATATATTAAATAAAGTATACTGATAAAGAAAACCTAACACAACATAAACAGCTAATTCTACCAAACAATGCTAATATGCTTAAAGTGTAGCTAAACGTTCGACAAACTTCTGACATGTCATAGTGACATGTCAGAAGTTTGGATTGGTGGGGACCGAGCATGCAGAAGTTTGCCGAACGTTTAGTTTCACTTTAAAAACTCCAATAAATCATATTTGGGTAACAAGTGAATCCCGGTATAATTCCGGTAATCTGTAAATTTTAATGTCATCACTTCACTATATATTAGTAAATTAGAGTAAATCAGCTTAAAGTATGGCCCATCTTTAGACCTGAAATATTTGAGAATTGCTTACATTTTCTAGTACAGAATTCTGCAAAAATGCTTGTAGTAGTCATGGGAATTTTGAACTTTCTACGATTGCCCTGCAGACCCTTCGGCAGTCACAAGTTGTTTTACAACTAGTCTATACCATTCACATACTCTTAGGCTAAGTTCCCACAGGTCGGGTCTGCCATAGACTAATCAGTGTGTGGAAAAATGCGTGGAATCCGCGGAAATAAATAGCGTGCTCTCCGCAGCCTGTGAACGGGTTGCGCATACCCCATTCACATACAGTAGTTGCATATTGTTGTGGGTTTGACGTGTATTTCGGCACGGAATCCTCATCTAAAGCTGGGTCAAATCCAACACATGTAAATAGGGCCTTTAGGATTGTATTTTTGGTTTACATGGTATCTGTATATTTCTTGCCAATACCATATTTTCAAAGTAAAGGTTTTCTCGTTTGGAATCTGCATAAATATTTATTTTTTTTGCAATATATCTATAGTTGTAACATAGATGCAAAATATGGACAGACATGTGGATACGCCATTACAGGAACGATCTAATATGGGGGAAAATGTCAAGAGACCAGTAAGGTCATTGTGGACATCGCATTACAGAAATGTATTTATCTGTGAGAGCTATTATTGACCAGCAGTATGGAATATGCTAGTATACAAGTAACAGATAAAATATAGACATAAAGTACTTCAAAAAGCAGGTGCAGGTACACCAGCAGTTAATGATGCTTCATCTTGCTGCTCTCAACATATTAGGAGTAATCTAATTGTATCTAATTCCTCACCAGACAGGCGAAAATCGATATTGTTTATAACCTAGAAAAGGTTTGCCCCGATCAAAGCAACAGGCCTTACATCCATGCTGCCTGGAACTCGGAATTAATTTCTTAGTTACTATCCACAAACTGGGCCATAATCCACTAATAGGAGCCAGTCACTGATCAGTGATGTTGCCAGGATGCTGATGCGGCACAGAGAGCCCCAGGGAACCATTGAATAGACAGGCTTGGAAAGCCCTATGCAAAGCTTCTCTGCAGAAAAGCCTCCATGTAGGTAAACAGCGAGACACTTTAAGACCATGCAAGTAAATATTTAAAGAGCAATTTATTTAGACGGCACATGTAGGAGCGCTTTGCAGACAAGATAATCAGGACCACATTTTGTCATCAATCCAACCCGGCAGTTGTGGACCTGTAATATGCCACAGCATGTACATTTCATTGGCTATTCACATACATTTCTACTAAACAATTACGTTAGACTAGAGTTAGATAGGATAGGGTTTAGGCCTTAAGACCCTATTACCCCGGCCGATAATCGGCCGGTGCAGCGAGCACCGATCAAGGAGACATCGTTTATCGATGCTTGTTTGCTCCCGTCAGATGGAGCTATGGATGGGGATGAGCAGTCGTTACTCCGATCGCTCGTCCCCATACGTTATTATGATGTCGGCAGTGCGTCTCCCTGTTTACACAGGTAGATGTGCTGCCGACAATGATGTTTTACTTTTTTAAAACTATGAGATCAGAAGATGACCGAGCTTGCTCGTTTATCTGCTGATCGCTGCCCTGTTTAAAAAGGGCAATTATCGGCAACGAGCGTCCTATAAATGCTTGTCTGTCCGATAATCGCCCTGTGTAAAACCCCCTTTACTCACACCAATGTGTATCTCGTCAGCGTGTTGTCCATTTTAACAATGGACAGTACACTGACCCATGCAATTCAATGGGGCTATTCACACAACAATTTGTTTTTCGTGAAGTGTGTATCTTTTTTTTTATTGGCACGCCATACAAAAAAAGTTGCCTACCCTGTTGTACCTTTTCTCCAGCTGTAAGGGCACAATGTTTGTTTTAGTTACATAACATATGGTGAGCCACAGGTTGGAGACTACTAATCTACAGAATACCATCCAACATGAAAAAATAGGAGGGTTCCTCCAGCTCACCTTATCACAGGTATGGATTGTTAAAGGCGCTCGGGTCCTCGTGCCGGCACGTGAATAGTATAGACAGGAAAGTGGAAAAATAGATCCAGCGCTGAGTTTTGTGTATCTGTTAAAATGGGAAACGTCTTCCAAGTTTTATTCCAAAAGTAGTTAAAATTCGAGAACATTGACACGAGTGTTTCCAGTGTACAATAGGTGGTTAATGGTATAGGCGGTGCCTACGCGTTTCAGACGCTGACTGCGTCCTTAGTCATGGCTTATTGCGTTTTTGACTTGCAGCAACAACAAGTAAACACTCGTGTCAATGTTCTAGAATTTTAACTATTTTTGGAATAAAACTTGGAAGAAGTTTCCCATTTTAACAGATACACAAAACTCAGCACTGGATCTACCATCCAACTGTTGAAATCCAACATCCCTAATTTTTCTTTCCCTCAATGACTTACATCACAGCTTGTTAACTGTGCTTGCCAAAATCAGTGGGTTCAGGTGCACAGTTGTTTCAGTAGGGACACAGGGATAAATGTCCAAGATACACCTCTGGATCCACACATCTTTCCAGTGAAACTGGACTGCATTTATAGCAACAACCGTTGCCAGATTTTTAGGGCCCATCCTCACTCAAGCACTCTTGTTCTTATACCTGTGATTGTCTATTCGTGTACCTGACCTTTTGCGTGTGACTTAATTTCTGAACAATTGCCTGTGACCCTGACCTTGGCTTTGTTTTGACTATTCTTTTGGATTTTGATTAGGGACTGCATCCTCATACCGTCATCTAGTCTCCAACTAGCCAGGTAAGGGTAAATTAGAGTGCTGCAACCAACAGGTCGCGGTGGTCCCTGGTGAAGATTGGGGGGCCTATTAGACTCAACACTGCCAGCGCTAAACACTAAATTGGCAAAAAGGAATCCAATACGTCCTGCCAGGTTCGTGACAATACTATATTGGGGGAAAGATGAGTACCTATTATCGTTAAATTTAATCTATATGTTCCTGAGGTTAAAGCAGTCACCTGGAGGGAACGGAGTTCTACAGTCATATACGGCGATTTTCCAACATAAACTAGTGGGCAATTGTATTATTTTGAGGACACAATCTGTGATAACACAAATTCTTCAAGGTCTCTGCACCTTGCACATAAATAACTCGGATAACATTTTAAATCTTGGTTACTATAAGAATATTATGCAATAAAATGTTTCTTTTAAACTTCATCCCAGAATAATGTATGGAGCCTCTGAGCAATTGTTTACCTGCTTTACAATAACTAGTTCAGAGTCTACATTCATAAGTATGTGTCAGTGCTTTAGCAATGAGTAGCCACCATTTACATTATCCTAAGTGACCATACAACGATTCTAAGGCACTGCCATTTTAAGTAGCTGAAAGTGGGCTGAAAACAAAGACATTAGTCCAATGCTGCAACTAAAAGCACAGAAATCAATAATGGAGGAATCTGTGAGAAAACATTGGGGGAAGGAAACTATATGAATGTCACAGGAGGCCAGTAGACAGTCGGACACATCGCACATTACCCACTGGACCTAATACTAAAATTATAATTTGTAACAAATTATTTACAACATATAATCCAAACATAATCTAGGTTTACTTACCTGTCTGGATAAATAGAGCAGAATATAAATAAAAAGAAATGTCGCTATGTAATGTGCGTCAATTAATAAGAGCCTACTTTCTAGTTGACCACCTCTTACGTTTATTACCTGTATAATAGATGTATGCATAATAACCTCATATCCAATATATGTATATGCCCACCATATGCTGCCCTAGGCCTAGTTTGAGCCTTAAAGGGAACCGGTCACCAGCATTTCACCTATTGAACCCGCCTCACCCCTCGCTGGCCGCTACTATCAAAAGTTAATTGCCGTTATCCCCTCTCCTAAACTCCTCCTCCGACCGTAAATAAGGGTCTGCAAACATTCTCTCCTTTTATGGTACTAATCCGGCAGTCTTGTTAGTTAGTTCGTTCGTTCTTATGCCTTCTACAGAGCCAACTAAGATAATTATAGGTTACATAAAAATGATTTTTCACCCACTTCCACCAGGAATTGCTGGTTTAATAGGTGAAATGCTGGTGACAGGTTCCTTTTAAAGTATACTTTACCTTTGAACAACATTCACTGTTAAAAAATATAATGAATCTCATAAAAGTAGAAATACATCATATTACGTATCTTGCATTGATTTACACCCTTTATTCTACAACAAAGCTGCATTCATAATTCTGCATTCTCCAGAGTTGAAATCTCCCATCATTCTTTGCTGGCTCAATCTCTGCACAGTGATTCACATTCTGGGAAGTGTCTTCTGTACAACAGACGAGGTACAGTAATCTGATGAAGGAAAATCTAACCCTATAATTGCATTATAGGAGATCAGCTAAGATGTGTCTGCCAACAAGGTTGTCAACTGTTTCCAATGACATCCTCAGCCACCAAGCTCTACCCTATGCAGAGTGGCACTGTCCATCAGTAAAGCTGAGCACTTTGCCTTAGGCAGTTCCCTTGCCTGACTGCAGGGAAGACACACTATTCATCCCAGTACTAAGCCCCTGATCAGCAACAGAGTTTCTTTTTTTGATTTCTCATGACCGATCTACACAGGAAGAGGAAGTTACATATAGGCTGTTTAATAGAACTTCCTGGCTGCTGACAGTAGAGCAAGGAGATTCATGGAACAGCAAGAGTGTTGTGTTTTACTATAAGGTTGGCATTATTGGTACTAAGAAGAGTCTGGAAATGTTTGAGACTAGTATGAGGATGGTATTCTGGGCATTACTATATGACTGGCATTATGTCAGTATTGTCCTGAAGGTATGAAGAAAGTATTCAAGGGTGGGAAAACATTTGTCTCTGTGCTCAGTGTATCATAACCAAAAAAAGAGGCAGAAGCTTACAGACTGATACAATATTCATTCTCTAGTTTATTCTGAAGATATGAGCAGCACAACCAGCATATGAGAGAGAATAAATAAATCCCCCAATATTTGGTAGTGCACGCAGCAAAAACGTCCCCGGTCCAAGGGAACTCTCTTATCCAAAGTAACAGCTGCAGCAGGTGTATAAAAAATAAGATAATGACCCTAAGTTTAATATTATGAAAAAAATCAGGATCATTGTTGATAATGCCTATGCGGTAGATTTAACCCTTTCCCGCCACAGCCATTTTTCGGATTTTCACTTTTGTTTTCTCCTGCCCACCTTCCAAAAAGCCCAAAAACTTTTTATTTTTACACCAATATTGCCGTATGAGGGTATGTTTTTTTCAGGAGGAGTTGTAGATTTTTACAGCACCATTTATTGTACCATATAATGTAGTGGGAGACTGGAAACAATTATTTCTGGGGTGTAATAGGAATAATCTTCAGGGGGATATTGTTTATACGGCATTCACTCTGCGGCAAAAATGCCATGTTAACTTTATTCTGTCAATACGATTAAGGTGATATCAAATTTAAATATATTTTTAAACTGGATTGTTAAAAATAAAATTTGAATTTTGTCACCACATTCTGAGAGCCATAACTTTTTTATTTTTCCATCGATTGAGTGGTTTGAGGACTTATTTTTTGGGGGAGCGAGTTGTAGATTCTATTGGTACCATTTTGGGGTACATTAGAAATTTTGATCGCTTTTTATTCCATTTCTTGTGGGAGATGAAGTGACCAAAATACAGCGATTTTGGCTTTTTTAACCCCTTTACGACGAAGGACGGATATATCCGAACTGTGCAGGAGTTAGTTCCCGCAAAAGGACGGATATATCCGTCGTCTAATCGCGTGGGTACTGCCAGTCTACCCACGCGATCAGCGTCAGGAGCACGACTGTTATACACAGCCTGGCTCCTGCCGCAGCTGCCTGTAGTTGACAATAGTGACAGCGACATCTAATGTGTATGACAGAGGGAGGGAGCTCCCTCTGTCACCCCATCGGCGCCCCCGTAAAGAAATGGCGAGGCGCCGTCAGGTTTCCATGGCAACAAAGACCCCCAGGTCTGCCTTCAGCAAGTGCCTGTTAGGCCATGCCAGAGGCATGGCCTAATAGATTGCCTGTCAGTTTTACACTGACAGGCAATAATTCTTTGGTATACTAAGTATACCAAAGCATTATATATGCGATCAGCAGATCACATAGTGAAGTCCCCTGGTGGGACTAAAAAAAAATGTAATGCAGTTAAATAAAGTTTTTGAAAAAAATTAAATTAAAATTACAGTCAAAATAAAATAAAACTGTAAAAGTGTCAAAACAAATAATACATACACATATATGGTATCCTCGTGATTGTAACGACTTGAACAATAAAATGAACACATTAATTAAACCGCCGGATGAACGGCGTCCAAAAAAACCTGCAAAATTCTCTCTTCTCCCATTCTCCCCCCATAAAAAAATAAATAAAAGTTCATCTATAAGTCCTATGTGCCCCAAAATAGTACTAATGAAAACTACAAAACTACACCTTGGCCTGCAAAAATCAAGCCAACATATGGCCACATTGACGGAAAAATAAAAAAGTTACGGCTCTTGGAATGCGGCAATGCAAAAACAAGTAATTTTTATCTAAAAGGGTTTTTATTGCGCAAACGTAGGAAAACATATAAAACCTTTACATATTTGGTATCCCCTTAATCGTGCCGACCCATAGAATAAAGTTAACATGTTATTTACGCTGCATAGTAAACGGTGTAAATTTATAACGTGAAAATCAATGCTGGAATAGCTGCTTATTTTCAGTTCTCTCCTAAAATAAAGTTAATAAAAGTTAATTGATATATTATAAGCATCAAAATATGGTGCAATTACAAAATACAACTCGTCCCGCAAAAAACAAGCCCTTATACTGCTAAATCGACGGAATAAAAAAAAAGTTACGACTCTTGGAATGCGACCGTGAAAAAACAAAAAATGATCCTTGGTCATTAACGCGCAAAATGGCCTGGTCATTAAGGGGTTAATTATTTTTTTTACAGCGTTCACATGTGGACTAAATAATGACATATTGTAATAGTTCAGACTTACGGACGTGTTGATACTAGTTATGTTAATTTTTTTTTTTTGTACAGTGTGCTTGAGGGAAAATGGAGAGAGATTTTTTTTAACTTTTATTTTTAACTTTTTTGATTTATTAAAAAAAACTGTATTTGACTTTTTTGTACTTTTTTTTTACCTGTCCTCTAGGGGACTTGAACCAGCGATCGTTGCATCGCTTGCAAGATATACTGCAATACTAATGATCATGTCGTGGGGGAGCTGTCGCCCCCACCTGTTTCTAGTCCTTTAAATGTCGCAGTTGCTATTGACCGTGGCATTTAAAGAGGCTCTGTCACCAGATTATCAAATCCCTATCTCCTATTGAATATGATCGGCGCTGCAATGTAGATAACACCAAAGTTTTTGTTTTTTTAAAAACGATCATTTTTGCCCAAATTATGAACAATTTTATATTTATGCAAATGAGCTTTTCAATGGACAACTGGGCGTGTTTTCTCGTTTAACCAACTGGACGTGTATTGTGTTTTTACCAACTGGGCGTGTTTACTGGTTTTACCAACTGGGCGTTGTGAATAGAAGTGTATGACGCTGACAAATCAGCGTCATACACTTCTCATCGTTCCCACCCAGCTTCTTTCACTGCAGACACACAGTGTGACATCACCCACAGGTCCTTCAACCTTGGCGTCGGACAGAGAAGATACATCAGCTCCAGGCGTCCGAAAGGGTAATATTCTCGTCTCTAGGGAGTTTGCTATGCTTACCTGCACATGGTGATGCTGCTGCAGATTCAACTGTACCCTCTGACGCCTGGAGCTGATGTGTCTTCTCTCTTTCGACGCCAAGGTTGAAGGACCTGTGGGTGACGTCATCATTCCCAGCCAGCTTCTTTCACTGCAGACACACAGCGTGACGTCACCCACAGGTCCTTCAACCTTGGCGTCGGAAGAGAGAAGACACATCAGCTCCAGGCGTCAGAGGGTACAGTTGAATCTGCAGCAGCATCACCATGTGCAGGTAACCATAGCAAACTCCCTAGAGACGAGCATATTAACCTTTTGGACGCCTGGAGCCGATGTATCTTCTTTGTCCGACACCAAGGTTGAAGGACCTGTGGGTGACGTTACGCTGTGTGCCTGCAGTGAAAGAAGCTGGATGGGAGTGATGAGAAGTGCATGACGCTGATTTGTCAGCGTCATACACTTCTATTCACAACGCCCAGTTGGTAAAAACACAATACACGCCCAGTTGGTAAAACGAGAAAACACGCCAAGTTGTCCATTGAAAATCTCATTTGCATAAATATAAAATTGCTCATAACTTGGGCAAAAATGATCGTTTTAAAAAAAAAATAAAAAAATTTGCTGTTATCTACATTGCAGCGCCCATCACATTCAATAGGAGATAGGGATTTGATAATCTGGTGACAGAGCCTCTTTAATGGTTTAAATGAGTGGGATCGCGATAGTTACCCTGAAGTGTCGGCTGTAACACACAGCCCACACGCTCGTTCTATGGAGCGGGCTCAGCCCGTGAGCCCGCTCCATATTCTCCCACCCAACATGCGCCATATATATAAGGCGGATGTCGGGAAGGGGTTAATAGATGTCAAACTATATGAGTATTTACGGGTGGAGCATCCCACAACACCAGTGTTATATCTGCTCTCGAAGATACACAAGCGTTTGTATAAACCAACCGGCAGACCAATAGTCTCAGGGGTTGGTTCAATATTTAAACCAATTGTCACATTCCTTGATCAGATTTTAAGGGAAGGAGCAACGAGTGCAAGGTCGTATGTCCGAGATACAACTGAATTCATTAATGTATTTAAAGACATTGAGATTACTGATGATTGTCTTTTGGTTTCATTTGATGTGGTGTCATTGTATATCAGCATTGAACATGAAAAAGGTATACTGGCGGTGGCAGAGTTGTTGCGACATTGGACCCTGGGCGATGAGCAAAATAAATTCATTGCTGCTCTTTTGGAGAATGTGTTACAATGCAACAGCTTCCTGTTTCAGGATGATTTCTATATGCAGTGCATGGTGTCCAATGTCGCACCAACTAAGGCCCCATGCACACGAGCGTAAAAACGCCCGTAATTACGGCCCGTAATTATGGGCCCATAGACTTCTATTGGCCACGGGTACCTCCCCGTATGCTTACGGGAAGGTGCCCGTGCCGTTGAAAAATATAGAACATGTCCTATTTCAGGCCGTAGTAACGGCACGGGCAGGCCCCTAGAAGTCTATGGGGCTCCCGTAATTACGGGTGGCTACGTGTGTGCACCCGTAATTACGGGAGCGTTGCTAGGCGATGTCAGGGGATAATCACTGTCCAGGGTGCTGAAAGAGTTAAACGATCGGCAGTAACTCTTTCAGCACCCTGGACAGTGGCTACCGATCACAATATAGATCAACCTGTAAAAAAAAAACGTTCATACTTACCCGGAACTCCCTGCTTTTTCCTCCAGTCCGACCTCCTGGGATGACGTTTCAGCTCATGTGACCGCTGAAGGCCAATCACAGGCTGCAGCAGTCACATGGACTTCAGCGTCATCTAGGGAGGTCGGGCTGGATCTCGAAAGAGGGACGCGTCACCAAGACAACGGCCGGGTAAGTATGAATTACTTTTACTGCGGAAAGGGCTGTTCGTTCTCTCTATCCTGCACAGATAGAGAGAAGGGCTGCCGATTAGTGCAGTGCAATTTTGCAGCGAAAACATGCCCGTAAATACGGGTGGAATACTGGTGACACCGGACCCGTATTTACGGGCACGGGTCCGTAAATACTGGTGCAATACGGGTCGAATACGTGTTACCAAGGACCCATATTCACACCAGTAGTTACGGGAGGAAAAAAATACGTTCGTGTGCATGAGGCCTTATGCCAATATTTTCATGTCATATTTCAAAGAGAAATTTGTGTACCAATCCAGTCTCTTCCAGTTTGTGAGGGGCTGTATGAGGTACATAGATTGTTTTTTTTTGTGTGGAATAGAAGTGAACAAATATTGTTGGAATTTAAAGATTACATTTATTCCCAATTTACTATAGTATAATCTAAGGATAAATTACTATTTGTAGACACAGTTGTATTGAAAAGGGATAATTTACTGACCACCGATCTGTTCATCAAATAGACAGACCGAAATAATTTACTACAT
Source organism: Rhinoderma darwinii (assembly GCF_050947455.1). Classification (NCBI taxonomy): domain Eukaryota; kingdom Metazoa; phylum Chordata; class Amphibia; order Anura; family Rhinodermatidae; genus Rhinoderma; species Rhinoderma darwinii. Next base: position 220,798,045 of record NC_134688.1, read on the forward strand.
TTTAAGAACGGTCATCCGAGGGGCACGGTGGAATCTCTTCCATACAGTAAATTATTTAGAGTTAGGAGATTGGTGGTGTCAGATGATGTAATTGTCGATGAGAGGTTAAACACGATGTGTAACAAATTTATCAAAAGAGGTTACCCAAAACCAATCTTAGGAGGGCTATAACTAAGGTGAAAGGGCTTGAACAAGGAGATCTTCTCAATAATAACCCTAAAAAAAGGTAGATAAAATAATTTTTTTTGTATAGACTTATTCATCCATTAGTGGAAAATATCCAAAAGATTTAAAGATTATTGGCTTATGCTAAGTGACACAATCCCAGGGACGGTAGAGTTCCAAGACCCCCCCCCCCCCCCAATGATGTCCTTTAGTAGACCTTCTCATTTAAAAGACCGACTAGTACAGGCAGATGTAGGTCCACAAAATAATGCAAATGGTACTAAGATGGGGTGTTTCCCTTGCTTGAAATGTTGCAATTGCAACGGTATGTTGAGCGTCAATACCTCTGTGCGTCCAAAGACAGGCAAGGTATTCAATGTGAGCAATTTTTTACATGTCAGTCGAAAGATATTATATACATCATTCAATGTCCGTGTGGATCTCTGTACGTAGGGGAGACTACCCAAGAATGTCTGACACAAATAAATCACCATAAGTACACCGTGAGAAAATCAAATTACCTGTCCCTGATCATTTTATTAAATTTAGGCATAATATTTTGCAACTGCATTTTAAAATCATAGATTAGAGTGTTTCCCATGAGGTGAGGTGGAGATAGAGAAAAGGCTTTAAAAAAATCTTGAGTTGAAATGGATTTATGAGCTCAATACTCTTGAACCAAAAGAAGGACTTGACAGGGAGTTTAGGGATCCTGGTAGCTGTTAACCATGTGATTTCCACGTGTGATTCTAGCACTATCATCACAGAAAGGTTAGATTTAGGCCTCATTTACACGAACGTAATATACGCGCGTGCGACGCGCGTGCTTTGCACGCATGTCGTACGCACCTATATTAGTCAATGGGGCAGTTTAGACGATGCGTGAATTGCGCTCAGCGCGTGTGCGCAGAAAAAAACTCACGACATGTTCTATAATCGTGCGTTTTTCGCGCACTCACGCACCCATTGAAGTCAATGGGTGCGTGAAAACCACGCATGCTGCACGGAAGCACTTCCGTGCGAACTGCGTGATTCGCGCAAGAGCTGTCAAACTCCTGAATGTAAACAGAAAAGCACCACGTGCTTTTCTGTTTACAAACATCCAAACGGAGTGTCAAATTCGAGATGAGCGCACCGAACTTCACCGGGTTCGGCCGAACTCGTTTTGACCGAACCCGGCAAAAAATGTTCGGGTACGCGACGTTAGGAGACAGTCACTGCCCACGGTGCTGAAAGACTTAAACTGTTTCAGCACCATGGACAGTGACTTTCGATCACAATATACATATACGTGAAAAAAAAGTTCGGACTTACCGATAAGTCCCGGCTCCTTCCTCCAGTCCGACCTCCCGGGATGACAATTCAGGCCAAGTGACAGCTGCAGCCAATCACAGGCCAAGCACAGGCTGCAGCCAATCACAGGCTGCAGCGGTCTCATGGCCTGCCGCGTCATCCTGGGAGGTGGGGCCGGATGACAAGAGAGGGACGCGTCACCAAGGCAACGGCCGGGAGACCGGACTGGAGGAAGCAGGCAGTTCATGGTAAGTTTGAAAGTCTTTTTTTATTCACAGGTTGGTGTATATTGTGATCGGCATTCACTGTCGAGGGTGCTGAAAGAGTTACTGCCGATCAGTTAGCTCTTTCAGCACCTTGGACAGTGACGGGCGTCGACTAGCCTCATCTCTATGATGGCGGCTGCGTGAAAATCACGCAGCCGCGCATCATACACGGATGACACACGGAGCTGTCAAATGCCTTTTGCGCGCGCAAAACGCAGCGTTTTTTGCGCGCGCAAAACGCACACGCTCGTGTAAATCAGGCCTTATGATGAGGTGCCCAACCAATGGTTGTGTTTTTAATGAGACTTTTTTTATTCTAGCTATTTTTCTTATTTCACTACTATTGAGGGGAACCAGGAATGCAGTGTGTTATGAAGGCATGGGAATTTGGTATCAGCTGAGACCTGTTGGAAGACTTATCCTTCTTATCCCTCTTGTCTTGTCAGAGTGGTCACTTGGCTTTGTGTGTGGGATAGTGGCTTTCTCTTCTGAAAAATATATTATGATGTTTTGTTTAAAGATGGAAGTGGGCTTTGCCTATATATGAGGGAATGAATAACAAAACGTGTGCCTGTGAAATAGTGGTAAGGTATGACTCCTCCCTTGCAAATAGCCCCATTATATATGGGGAGAATGGTCGATTGAGCAAATAGAAGGTTACTGCCAGATACGACGGTTTGTCCTTGTTTAGGATATTGAAGCATATACAGGCGCACAGGTCAACCTATAAAATGGTAGTCTAAGGGTATGTTCACACAGCTTATTTACGAACGTAGTTCGGGCGCTTTACGACTCGATTTACGTCCGAAAATGCGCCTCGATAGCGTTGGCAAACATCTGCCCATTCATTAGAATGGGTCTTACGATGTTCTGTGCACACGGTCATTTTTTTTACACCCCGCTGTCAAAAGGCGGGGCGTAAAAAAGACGCCCGCGTCAAAGAAGTGCCTGTCACTTCTTCAGGCGTAAATGGAGCCGTTTTCCATGGACTCCATGGAAAACCAGCTCCATTTAACGTCCGTAATGGACGCAGCAAAAAGCACCTCAACATGCCATTACGGCTGAAATTACGGAGCTGTTTTCTCCCGAAAACAGCCCCGTAATTTCAGCCATTACGGACGCTGCCGTGTGAACATACCCTAAAGGTGTTGTGTGGGACCATGTATCCATGGCGAAGGCATAACAAGTTGGATGACTTTTTTCCTTTACAGTGTTAGATAATATCACTAGTAATGAATGTGATATACCGTATTTTTCGAACTATAAGACGCAGTTTTTAGCAAGAATAAATCTTGCTAAAAAGTCCCTGCGTCTTATAGTCGGCAGTCAGAGGACCGGGCTGTGCCAGACCCCCCTGACCGCGCTGTTCCTGGCCGTTTAACTAGTTAAATGCTACGGTCAATAGCGACCGGGTAATGTATAGGGGTTTTTCCATTAAGAACATTTATGCATATCCACATGATGTGGATCTGCCATAAATGTCAGAGAGATGAAGGTCCCACCTCTGGGACCCGCACCTATCTCTAGAACGGGGCGCCCTAAACCCCGTTTTAGCTTTTTGTGTTCTCCCAGCTACTTAATGATTACATGTCGAGTTATGGAAACCACGTAACTCGCTGACCTGCGCTGTTTCCACAACTCCCATAGAACTGAATAGTAGTTGCGTAAACAGCATAGTTTGCATGCTTCGCTGCTTCTGTAACTGCCATTCACTACTATAGGAGTTACGAAAACATCGTAGCTCAGCGAGTTACGCTGTTTCCGATACTCATCCATGTATTGCTGTGTATTGTACCAGCGATCTAACGATTGCTGGTTCAAGTCCCCTAGGGGAACTAATAAAACGTGTAAAAAAAAATAATAAAATTGGTATCGCTGCGTCCGCAAAAGTCCAAACTATTAGAATATACTATAATTTAACTCGCACAGTGAACGGCGTAAAACAAAATAATTTGAAACACCAGAATCGTTGTTTTTTGGTCACTTTAGCCCTAAAAATGTTTTAAATAAAAACTGTTAAAAAAATCGTATGTACCAAAAAATGGTGCAAATAAAAACGACAGCTCATCCCGCAAAAAATAAACCCTCACACCGTTCAATCGATAAAAATATATAAAAGTTATGGCTCTCAGAATGTGGTGAAACAGAACAAATTATTTTTTTAACAAATCGTTTTTTCTTTGTAAAAGTAGTAAAATATGAAATAATTTTTTCCTATTTTCTGTTGTCTAAAACCCGGGTGCTTCCTATTGTCAGGTGAGTCTTATAGTACGAAAAATACGGTATAACTCCCCACATAATATTAGGCATAGTCCCACTATAATTAATTACAGTTAAGATGGTTAGAATTAATTACACTGTGCCACTAACAAAACCAGGGGACCCTTTGAATAATATAGGTCACGTGAAATAAATTAAATCTGTCTCTAAAAATGGATAGAAAGTTTCTGGGATTCTGACAGGTTCTATGTCCGATTTGTAATAGGGACGCATGCGCACTGGGTTTGTGTTAGCGTCCTAGTTTGCTAAGCAACCTCACTTGCGAAGTGGGACGCTCGGTGTAGAGTGACTTAGTGGTGGCAGATGCCGTTTAGCCATGCGCACTTCTCTCTAAGTTGATTAGCAGGGGGCGCCGTGTCTATAGTAACTATTGGTGTTGGTCATGCAGTGTGTGGGAACAGACGCTGAACAGATGGTCTGCTTACTTTTAGACCTTCCTATACTGTATTCCGTGTGATCCCTATATTAAATAAGAATATATATGTTTCACTGATACTGTGGGGATATTTTATAAAGGTATAATGTTTATATATAATGGGGATTATAATATATTTATGATTATTTTGCATAGGAAATGATGTCACAGGCTATGTGATATATATTGTGTGCACTGACTCATTGTATTCATGCTTGATAAAGCACCTATTATAGTTGAAACGTTGCAAGTTTTTTATGTTTAGTGAATAAATACCAATACCCGAGTTTTACAGCTGTTCTCTTTTTTTTTTACTTCTCTAGTTTATACACCGCATGTGTCCACATAATGTTTTGGCTCAATCTAGAACCTTTCCCAAAGTCTTTCATGGTCGTGGGGGTCTGACTGTCAGGACGCCCATTGATCCGGAGAATGAAGGGAATTAACTTTTTTTTTAACTAGCAATTTTTTTTCAATATTAAATATTTCTTGAATTTTCGAAAATACAAAAGACAAGAAATCGCAATGTTAAGCGATTATACAGTATGCCTTACATAAACACAGGCTAATCAAAGCACAGCAAGGAAGTATTCAACAATGTAATGCTTAAATATAGAACTGGGAAAGCATGTTCGCATTGTACAAAGTAGGACTATTATAAAAATACAAACATTGAAATAAAATTCAATTTTTTTCTACCCAGAACAGAACATAGTCAAATGTCCGTATATGCTAGAAAGGAAAGAGTTAGTGGGAGAAGCCAAGCAGTTATATCGTCTAATGCCTCATGCACACGACCGTTGTGCCACTCGGGCCGTTTTTTACGGCATCCGAGTGGCACCCGATAGTCTTCACGGACCCATTCACTTTAGCGGGTGAAACGGGTCCGTGAAAAATGGTCTGAGTCTCAGATCCGAGGAAAGATGGAACATGTCATGTCTTTCCTCAGATCACTGACGGGGCCCGGATGGCACACACGGTCGTGTGCATGAGGTCTTCTAAAATGTCACAGTTTAATGTGTATGTGGGAGGCCAAGGGGCTAATAGCTCTATATGGTTATATCAATGCCACTATTACAAAGAAGGGAAAAGACAAAAAGACAAAGTTAATTATGTAACCTAAGAAATAGTAGCATGAATCCGGTAACCAGAGGTGCAGAGTTAACAGGTCAAGACCTTATAAGTTGTGGTCAAACGAGGGCTGTTATCAAGGATGAAGGGTGAAATCCAGGACATGTGGAAGGTACATATCTGGACCATGGTCCCCAGAGTAAAAGGATTTTAGGGAGTTGATGAGATCTTCGAGCAATGTTCCATTGAAAAGGAAATATTCACCTGATTAATAAGTTCATGGGTGAAAATAATGGTGCTCAATTTCCAAGACTTGGCTATAAGTAGGCGATCCACAATAATAATGTAACTAGCCACTACATGGGAGTGAAATTGGATATTGTGCATTTTAAGGAAGCATAAGGCCATGGCCGGGTCAGGTCAGATAGTACATGATGAAATACGGGAGATCATTTTGAATACTTTTAGCCAAAAAGAATGCACCTCTGTACATTGCCACCACATGTGGAAATATGAGCCCTTGCATCCGCATCCTCTCCTGCACAACTTAGAGTATGAAGGATTAGATTTCACAAGTTGTGAAGGAGTCTGATACCAGCACAACAACAGCTTTTGTGAGGCTTCCCAATGTTTGACCCCCCCTGGAGACCTTTTTAGTTCAAGAAAAAGCAGAATGCGAATCTTCTAAGGCCTCATGCACACTTCAGTTTTTTCCTTCAGGGTGCTATCTGTTTTTGTCACTGATAGCACCCTGAACCCATTCATTTCAATGGGTCCATGCACACTACAGGTTTTTTTTACAGTCCGTTGCTCCGTTCCGATCCAAAGTAGAGCATGTCCTACTTTGGTCCGGGATTCCGTGACCGTGAGGCCCATGCAAGTCAATGGGGCCGTCAAAAAAACTGAAGGCACACGGAAGGCATTCCGTGTGCCGTCCGTGTGTGACGGAGCCTTTGCCTAGCAACCGCCGGGCGGGCAGAAAAACATTAGAAAAAATATTACACTAATCGGCAGCCACTTGTCTCTATGAATAACTGATAGAGAAAAGAGGCTGCTGATTAAAAATAAAATAAAAAGCATTTCATACGTACCCGGTTGTTGTCTTGGTGACGAGTCCCTCTTCTTCCTCCGACCTTCTCTTGTGACACGGCAGCCTGTGATTGGCTGCAGAGGCCGCGGCAGCCTGTGATTGGCTGCAGAGGCGGTCACGTGGGATGAAGCGTCATCCCTGGAGGCCAGCCTTCTGACGTCATCCTGACGTGCGTGACCGCCACTACAGCCTGTGATTGGCTGCAGCGGCGACATGGATTGAACGTCATCGCTGGAGGCCGGACAGGAGGAATGCAAGTATGAACTTATTTTTTAATTTTTTTTTATTACATTAAAATTGTATTTTCTGCGCGCCGAGCATGGTACTGTCCAGGGTGCTGAAAGAGTTACCGCCGATCAGTGCAGCCCATTAACTCTTTCAGCATCCTGGACAGTACCATGCTCAGCGCACGGAAACGGAAACACGGAGTGCACACGGAAATCACACGGCCGCTAAAACAGGTTCACGGACCCGTCAAAAGCGCCCGTGAAAACGGTGATGTAAATGTGCATGAGGCCTAAAGAAAATGAGGACTGTAGTTCAATCTCCCATTTTTCATAATAAGAATATTTGCTGGCGAGAAGCGAGGAGTCCAGGGCATCATAAAATACAGATATACTTTTTTCTTATATGAAGGGTCAAAATAGAAGCGGTGAGCTACAGAAGGGAAATGGCCGTCTTGACATTTAAAGAAGCAAATAGGTGGCAAATGCATAAATATTTATAAAAATCTCTATTTGCAATCTATTATATAACCGATAAGGACGTGGTGTCCGAAGCTCACAGAGCTGCGCCCACAGCCCAACCGCCAGTTCGCTCCGCCCACAGCTAGAAGACTGAGGAAGGAGATGTGAGTGATTAGTGGCATAGCTATAATGCACATATAATACACAGTGTAATGCCCCCCATATGTACGGACCTAATAGAAAAATAATAACATACATACTTACCTATTCCCGTTCCCCCGCCGGGTGGAGGATCCTTCTCCTCCTCCGGTCTGTGCGATGTGAGTGACTTGGTGCAGACAGGCGCAATGCAGCTATGGGGGGGGGATTATAATGTGGAGGTAGCTATGGGGGGCATTATACTGTGTGGGGGAAGCTATGGGGGGCATTATACTGTGTGGGGGCAGCTATGGGGAGCATTTATATATATTAACAGACCACTGCATTCCTTTTGCTAGCAAACCCGTGTAACGGGTTTTCTATACTAGTAGAGTATACTTCCACTAATTCCGAAAAAGCTTATAGAGTAAGATCTTTAAATAACAAATGTATGTGGGAGAATCACAAGGATATCCAGTTGTCCATTGTCCATTGATATGCTCGGTAGTTCTAAAATAAAATAGTAAATATTGCAAGGGGAAATTCCTAAGTGGCGTGAGAGCATGTTGGGGAAGTTGGGAGGAGTATGTTTTCCAGGTATTCAGGGAAGGTTTTGGAAAGCTTTTCGGATTAACACTTAGTAGTGACATGAGCGGGCGATCTGCTAGGGCCTGTTCGATATAGAGCTTTTGGCGATGGGGAACACCAAAATTTCAATTGATCTAAGGTGGTCGCCCAGTAATATCTCTGGACATCCGGCACTCCCATACATCCCGGTTTCCAGTGTCTAAACATAGTGTGCATCCGTATTCTGAGTTTTTTGTGTGCCCAAATAAAGTAATTTAGGATTCTCTGAAGATCTTTCAAGTACGATTTGGGAGGGGAATTATCACCGTGTGAAAGAGGTAGAGAATAGTGGGCAGGATCATCATTTTGATGATCACAATGCTTCCTGCCCAGGATGTGCAAGCATGGGAGTATAAGATTAACAATTGGGGAATGCTAAGTAAAAGGGGAGTGAAATTATGTTTAAAAAAAATGAGTAGAATTAGTAAGGGAAATACCGAAGTATGAAATCTTTAGTGGGTTCCATTGGAAGGGGAAAGAGCGCTGAACTTTAGCCTGGACATCCAAAGAAGTCCCACATTCAACAAATCTGATTTATTACAATAACGTTATAATAAGATACGTCTCCAAATCAGTTTTTTAACTTCCGCAAGGGAGGATAAGGGATCTGATAGGGAGAGTATCACTTCGTCCGCATAAAGGCCAATTTTATATTGGGCACGGCCAACTTGAATTCCTTGTATGGAAGTGTTCTGTCTAATAGCCACAGCTAGTGGCTCCATTACCATAGCTAATATCAAGGGTGATAATTGGAATCCTTGACGAGTGCCATTAGTTATAAAGAATGGGGTAGATAAGAAGATAACTGCATCTAAATATCCAGGGCAAGGAGCACGGAAGGCACTTGACGGGTCTTAGCCCAATGAATCAGGTTATTGAAGCATCTGGTGCCTGTCTGCCAGCAATAAATCCCACTTGATCTTCGTGTATGAGATTAGGAAGTAAAGTAACTAATCTATTGGACAGCACTTTGGCATAGATTTTTATATCCACATTCAGAAGTGAAATTGGTATGAAGTTGGCAGGAGAGTCAGACGACTTCCCTGGTTTCGGGAGGGTGACTACCGTGGCATATCACATCGCCTCCGGGAAAGAACCTACAATTGTAGCCTTATTAAATACCTCAGCTAATTTTGGAACTAGTACATTTGAGTATTTTTTTATAGTAAAAATTAGTAAACCCGTCTGGTCCTGGAGCTTTACCCTGTTTTAGCCCTTTTATAGCCTGAGATACTTCCGATTCAGTAAAGGGCAATGTTAGATTAAAGCATTCCTCCTTTGAAAGGGAAGGGAGATTCAGGCCTCCCAGGAAACTATCAATTTCCAGAGAGGACGGCTGGTTAGTCTCTTCATCCTCAAGATTATATAGACTATGGTATGCAATGTTAAATACTTTTGTGTCAAAAAAGACAAAAGTATAATAGGTATGATACCTTTATTGGCTAACCATAAAAGTTCTATATGCAAGCTTTCAGAGCACAGAGGCCCCTTCTTCATTCCTAAACTGTTCACTAATTTCCTGGGGATGGGTAACACTGTTGCCGCATTAGAAATGCGGTTCTTTGCTTACCATTCTTTTTTTTTTTATAATCTTAGCTAAAAGTGTGCCCAGTCTATTACCATTAAGATAAAAACCAAACTGTATAGATTTAAATAGCGCCATATGACGGGACATAAGAACATTTTGGAGCTGGTCTCTGAGGACTTTGATTCGTTGGGAGTTATCCTGGTTCACCTGTTTGTTATTAAGAGATTCCAAAGTATATAGTTGGGCGAGAATATCATTGGAGGTTTTTTCCTTATGTTTTTTTTAGTCTGGAGGTGGCCTGAATCTCCATTCCCCTCTCGTATGCTTTATGGGCATTCCATAGTGAGAAACCGTTATCAGAGGAGGGAGAGTTCACGTCAAAATAAGTTTGAAGATGGGTAGTCAGGGGATGATTTAACACCAGATCATTCGATTTCCAGGACGAGAAGGGAAGTGACGGTGACTGATCTAAGCTATCCAGAGAGATGGGAGCGTCGTCAGACCACAATATATTCCCAATAGAGGATGCAGAGATGTATCGTAGGCTGAGCTTACTTACTAAAAACATGTCAGTCCTGGAGTAAGCCTTACATGGAGCAGAGAAATATGTGAAATCGCGTTCACTGCCATGTTGGCAGTGCTGAACATCATATAATTCCTCCATATGCATTGTATGGTGTAAATTAGAGCGAGGTCTGTTCATGTTGGAGGAGTCAATAGCATGGTGCATGACCTCATTAAAGTCACCACCAATAATTAGTAACCCCTTTGCAGCCTTCTGTATTTTGCAGAGTATTTTATGAAATGCCCTGAGCTGATGGGAATTAGCAGCCAGATGAATTCTGAAGTATTCAGGGATATACTTTCTACTCCGATTCAACCAAATGCAGCAAGGTTGACTGGACGTCGCTTCACAATACAGATGGACAATGACCCAAAACATTCTGCGAAGGAAACCCAGGAGTTTAAGGCAAAAAAGTGGAATATTCTGAAACGACCAAGTCAATCACCAGATCTCATCCTGATCGAGCATGCATTTCACTTGCTTAAGACAAAACTTAAGTCAGAAAGACCCACAAACCAGCAACAACTGAAGACTGCTGCAGTAAAGGCCTGGCAAAGCATCGCAAAGGAGGAAACCCAGCATTTGGTGATGTCCATGGGTTCCAGACTTCAGGCAGTCATTGCCTGCAAAGGATTCTCTACAAAGTATTTAAAAAAAACTGTTTTATTTTTGGTAATGTTAATTTGTCCAATTTACTTTTGAGCCCCTGAAATGAGGAGGCTGTGTAGAAAAATGATTGCAGTTCCTGAACGTTTCACAGGATATTTTTGTTCAACCCCTTGAATTAAACTTGAAAGTCTACACTTCTAACATCTCAGTTGTTTCATTTCAAATTCAATGTGGTGGCATGCAAAGCCAAAATAATGAAGATTGTGTCACTGTCCAAATAATTCTGGACCTAACCGTATATGAGGATTTGTTTTTGCGGGACAAGTTGTATTACTTAATAGCACCATTTTGGGGAACATATGTCTAAGCAATTACGACTTTCATTTGGGGGAAAGGTAATGGGGGGGAAAAAAAAGCACATTTTTTTCTTCTATAGTTTCCCATGTGGTATAAGTAAGGTGTCAACTTTATTCTGTGGGTCATTACAGGGATACCAAATAGGTAAAGTTTTTTGTTTTTTATGTATGATAATTTTTTTTCATAGAATGCTATTTTCATGGCAAAAATGTTTGTTTTATTTGTCATTCTTTTTTTTAACAACTTTATAAAAAAAAAATCCTTCTTTGCTTTATGACATCAGGTAGGCCTCAAAGACGTGAGATTGTTACCTGATCCCGCTGAACTCTTGTCAACAAAAATGTCATGTCTACAGTTAGCTTCAGATTTTTACCTCAATCACAACCACGATAAACGATATAATACTCTTTAAATATAGCATGACCACAAAGTAGCCATGGCTTAAATTTGTTATTTGTCCTTAAAATGCGTTTTCTAACACATTCCCTGAGGTTGTTATGTCACCATCATCCAGTGATAGAAAAGTGGTTTAAACTAGCTGAAATACTTCTGAAATCTAACACTGGTTTATCAGTGAAGCTTTGCCATCCAACTTGTTTATGCTGGTTGGCAAAGCACGGGATTACACTGTTCATACTTAGTTCAGCCAGTCACATAGTGAGAGCAAAATCAATGTGCAGTTCAGAGTCACGTACGCTAGAATTATATGTCATGTACAATTATATTTTCTCACTGCTTGAGTCTTTATTTATAAGGATGGTTATGGCGTGGTCACAGGAAACCTGGGATGAAATTACAACCCCCATGTTTGCTCCTGACAATAAATATCACTGTAACGGAGGACTACCTAATAAAACAAATTAAAATCCTCATCCGGAAAGAGGACAGTGACCGCTACAGATAGGTCTCACCATGAACCATCTCCTAAGCGACAAAAAAAAAGTGAGGCCAAATTCAACCGGTGCTATACAAAATTCTAACTATCAACGGAATTCACTGCAATCCCCATGTCAGTAAAAATTCTGTATCCCCAGCATATTCCTTGGTATTTTGTTTAAAAAAAAAAAAGAAATATTAATCCCCCCCAAAAAAATATTAAGGAATTTATTATACTTTGCGCCAGAAAGCTGGCATAAATTATAGTGGAGATCTACACCAGCTCCTTGCTGGCGTAGATTTCACTCTGTGGGACATAGCAAGGTAGAGAGGGCTCCGTACTTTGACCCCCCAATTAAATAAAAAAAGATCAGCTCGTCTCTTCTCCCCTCTGGTTCCCATCAAAATGATGCGGCTCATACAACATACTGACGCAGGGCAGTATCGGGACGTTGTATGCGATGAAAAACTGATGACGTTGAAGTGCTGCGTCGTACATAAGGCCTTGCTTGGCGTCAGGACCTTGTATGAGCTACAGAATGCTGAGGGGAGAAGTGGTGAGATGAGTATGTGTTTTTTTTTTTAAATTTCATAGCCAATGGTAGGAAGGAATGTATGGCACATGGCCAGGTTAGCCAACCGTCCATAAATTTACGGCAGTCCAAAAAACCCAGTTTTTTTTTTCTACCATCCGTAGTGTCTGGCAGACATAAACACTGTCCGTGTTTTTGTTGTTTTCCCCCGAAAGTTTCCACTGTGCATGCGCCAAAATGGACATGCGTAGTGCAAACAAAACAGGGGAAGCAGCGGTCGCGGCCCATGGTGAGGGATCAGGTTGGTTCGCCCCTGTTCTCCCGAACCAGATGTTAAAATTACAGCTGGTTCAGAGAACCAGGGTGAAGCAGGACCCAGAACCGCTTCCCTGCACTTAATTGTATCCGCGATCTTAGAACGTGGATACAATTAATTAGCCTAGCGCTGCCTGGCGAGGCACAGGAATTATCAGTCCCGTGCCTCTCCATTGGGCACTTTAGCAATGATGCAGTCAGCTTGATGATGTCATCGTCCTGAATGCATCGTTCCGCTGAATGAGGCCCGGTCTGTGACCAGGCCTGCGTCGCTGGAGGACAGTGCAGGAACAGGGACGGGTGAGCATGTAATATTTTTGTGTTTTTTCAGTAGGCAGCGTTGGGGGCACTATCTACAGGGGACTCTTTGGGGGACACTATCTACAGGGGGCCGTATTTACATGGGACTATAGGGGGCACTATCTACAGGGGGCGTTGTGAATAGAAGTGTATGATGCTGACATATGATGCTGACAAACACTTCTATTCAACACGCCCAGATGTTACAAACACAATACACGCCCAGTTGGAAATAAGAGAAAACATGCCCAGTTGTCCATTAGAAAGGCTCATTTGCATAAATATAAAATTGCTCATAACTTGGCCAAAAATGATCGTTGTTAAAAAAAACAAAAAACGTTACTGTTATCTACATTGCAGCGCCGATCACATGCAATAGGAGATAGGGATTTGATAATCTGGTGACAGAGCCTCTTTAACTCTTGATTTTGTAATGTGTCCATAAAAATGTTGGTGTGTCTGTGATTTTTAGCTAAGCAGTCCAGAAATGACTGAAGTGGAGGTTGGCAACCCTGCGCACGGCCAGCCAGAATCTGTGACACATTTATTAAGAGGCATACTCCAACTTTTCTTTGTATTAAGACTGGCGTATAAAACGCAAGTCTTAGGCCTCATGCACACGACCGTGTTTTTGCGTCCGCAATTCCACCGCAAATCCACGGGTTAATTGCGGACCCATTCATTTCTATGTGGCCATACCCACTATCCGTGTTTTCACGGCTCTCCGCATGTCCGCACATCCGTGCCGCAGAAACTCCGGACATGTCTTATTACGGTCCGCAAATGCGCTGCGGACATGCCAATAGAAGTCAATGGGCCCGTGGAAATTGCGGATGCACCTCCGTGTGTCATCCGCAGTTTGCGGATTTGCGGAAATGTTGCTAGGCGACGACCGGGAATGAGTTCTGTTGTCATCCTGTTTTACCTAGGCTTTTTTTTTTTCATCCGCATTTTGCGGATTACATACGGATGAACTGCGGATTACATACGGATGAACTGCGGATGACATTCCACGGAACACGGTCCTGGAATTTGCGGACCAGAAAAACACCACGGTCGTGTGCATGAGGCCTTAAAGGGGAATACTGAATTTAGACACTTATGGCATATCCACCGGATATGCTATAAATTTTTGATCTACGCACCTATAACGAACATAGGTCATCCAACCCCTGTTTTGCCTGGTGCGGGGGGGGCCACAGTCCAGGATAGGACTAGTGGTGAGGGCCCAGCATGCAAAATCTGCGCTGTGTCAACAAGGCCTTACGGTATGTTACCAGAGGCCGGATACGCTGCAGAAACTTTGCAGAAACGCTGATTTTCTGCAACAGAAAGCCTGCAGCGGAATTTTGGAAATCCGCAGGTAAATCAGTCACAAAAATCTGCAGCAAATACTGAGTTTTGTGCAGCGCATACTGCTGCAGAAATGCAATGTAGATGCTAAAATCATTGCAGATTTTTTGCAGCAGTTTTACCAGCTGACTTAGTGTGAAGCATTGATTGTAGAAAACGTTATTTGCAAAAACCGCAGCAAAACTCAACTTTTGTATTTTAGTGCAGCATTTATGCTCCTTATTGAATTCTATCTCCCAAACACTCCGCATCTCCACTCCGAGTACGCAGCATAAATTGACATGCTGCCGATTTGAAAGCTGCACCACAGAACTATTTCCATGTGACTTTTCTGCATATTTTTTCCGCAGCATGTGGCTGAGATTTGCTAAAATCTCATTCACTTTGCTGCTAGTGTAAATGCTGCACATTTTCCGCACAGTATTCCATTGCAGAAATTCCTTTCTGTGACTGAAAATCAGTTTTATTCATCTGAATGGGGTTCTTTCTACAGCGAGCACAAAATCTGCAACAAATTGGGCCCTAGTACATCCCTAGAGAAATGTCCTATGAACAGCAGAGTAATGGTCCCTAATGTGGACGCTCCGCTCTGGAACCTCCTGCAATGCTCCGGTCCACCCTGCAGTGTATTTTCACAGATCCCAGCCATTAGAGCAGGAACACAGCTGTCTTTAGACACTATGCCGGGCTTAGGACTCCTGGCGCTGTGTCAGAAGTACCCTAAATAACCACTCTAGAAAGGGGTTAAAAAGGAGTAAGATTTTGCAATTATTTTTTTTACGCCATGCGCCGTGCGGTATAAATGTCTTAGCTTTATTTGATCAGTCCTTACGATTGTGGCAATAAACAAATAAGTGTATTTTTTTTTATGTTTTAGTATCTTTTCACAATAAAAACATATTTTATGAAATAGTCATTTGTCTGTCGCCGCATTCTTACTTTTTTAAGGAAGATTGATGAGGGTTTTTTGCAGGACAAGTTTTAGTTTTTATTGGCAGCGTTTGGGGTGCATAGAGCTTCTTGAATGACTCATTACATTGTTGGAGGTGAATGGGAAAAAAACTAAATCCGCCATAGTTTTTTTTTATATGACATTCACTGTGAAGTATAAATGAGTTACCTTTATTATACAGGTCTTTACCGTTGTGGCAATACCTTTTATAGTTATTATTTTTTTTCTTTTTATACTTTACTCTTTTTACTGAATCGGGGGTACCGGATGGGCTGAGATACGGAACCTTAGCTGCCATGGTTGAACAGCCCCTGAGCCCGCACCATCACTGCACTGTAATAATATGACGGTTAGCGAGGTGCAATATACAGTATTACTAGAATGCATAGGTATTTGCCTCGTAATTTTGCAGCATAAACTAAGCAAATACACCACGTGTGACTGCACCCTTAGGCCGGGTTCCCACGTAGCGTTGCCGCTGCGGAATTTCCGCAATGGAGTTCTATGCGGAAATTCCACAGCATTTACAGCAGCAGTAAAGTAGCCGAAAAAAACCGCAGCGTAAATGTTAATAAATTTACCTGCAGTGCGGAATTTAAATCAGCAGCATTTCAATGTATGCTGCGTTTTTGTTGATTTTCTGTTGCGGGTTTTCTCCATTTTTAATTCAATGGGGATGCAAAACCCGCAACATAAAGCCAAGTGTTGCGACTTTTTTTTTTTTTCCTTGAGTTGCGTTTTTTGCGGCGGAATCGCTGCAATTGCGCCGCAAAAATCGCAACTCAAGAGAAAAAAAATCATACTTACCCAGAACTCTCTCCTCCTTCCTACAGTCCGGCCTCCTGGGATGACGTTTCATCCCATGTGACCGCTGCAGCCAATCACAGGCTTCAGCGTCACAAGGCCTGCAACGTCATCTCAGGAGGCCGGACTACGCCCAGAAAAGAGGGAGCTGGTAAGTATGAACATCCCCCACCCCCCCACGGTAATTCCGTTAGAAAAACTGCACCACAATAGTGTGGTTTCTCAGACGGGAGGTGCTGTGTGTTCCAGGTCGGATACGCTGCGCAGTTTTCACGCAGCGTATCCAATACGTGGAAACCTTAGGTGCCATGTGACTTTTTTCACAGCTGTATTTATGGCTTTTGCCAGTCTTCTGTGACTTTAAATATTTTATTTTGCAAAGTAAAAAAAAAAAATCATCTTCTGAAATCTGTCCTTGTTTTTGGCAAAATCCATATAGAGGGATCACAGACCACATCCATATAGAAAAACTCCATAATCGAGGGGAGAATAGAGTAGTTCTTCTGTTCTTTATAGCTAGACAGAGCACTCGGTGTACAGGAGTGCTCATGTCTGATCATTATCCTGGGTAGTGCAACTACACTATATGAATTGCCCTTCCCCTGGGGGCTGCACATCAGGCAAATGAGATCCTCCTAAATCCCACCCTTGGACTAAATTGAAAAGCACATTTTGTAAAGAAGTTGTTCTTTTCAGCTACAGCTTCATGTACTGCCTGAAGTACTTGCAATCCCATTTACAGTGCCAATATTTCACTCCTAGCACAGGAACTCAAATTCCTCCTGCTCTTTTACCTAGATCACTTTCAGGAGTGATTAAGGCAATACATATATATATTATTAGTAAGGCACAGAATTCACATTTAGTTCAAATTTATTTTATTACAGTAACTCCTCCATAAACTTACCCTTCTTGCTCGAGTCAGGTCCTCTTCAGCTCCAGGCAAAGCGATTTGGTCCTGATGACGTTTAGTGTCAGGACATTGGATGCGCGGTACAAATAACGTCCTGACTCTGAATGGCATCGGGACCCAGTGCCCTGGCCGGAGCTGAAGAGGACCTGACTCAGGAGCAAGGAGGGTAAGTACATGAACGCTGTCTGCTAAGGCCACTGTATTTAAGCCTCTCGTGTGATACTGCCTGCTGAGCCGCTGTATCTAAGCCTCTCGTGTGATATTGCCTGCTGAGCCGCTGTATCTAAGCCTCTCGTGTGATCCTGTCTAGTGAGTGCCCTGTCCATGAACCTTTTAGTTACTCCCCAGGTATGCGCCCATAGCAGTCTATAAAAGTGGTGTGATAACTGCTTTAACGTTTCATTTTCACCATAGCAGGGGCTTATTTGCATTGCTGCTGTCCTCGTGTGTGAGCACTTTTTAGGCACCGGGTGGTCAGACAGTCACCATGATAACTAACATAAGACACCATAAACCCCTCCTGAAATGTAGATGAGGTTAGTAGGGGTATTTCCATCTTCAAAATGTATGGCATTGCACCTCTAGGACCCTCACCTATCGGGTAAATAGGGGTCCCGTGACCTCCATTTGCTGATTCATGCCAGCCGCTTTTCCTAAAGAAGTCAATGAAAAGGAGGTTGTGCTTGCCCATGCATTGAATTTTACGGTGACCGCGCCTGGAGTGAATTAAGGGGTCACAGGATCCCCATTCTCCCAAGAGGTGAGGGTCCCAGAGGAGGGACCCATGCATATTACACATTAATGACATATCCTGTGGCTATGCCTAAACGTTTGTGAGTTAACATTGTTCTTAAATCAATTAAAGGGGTATTGCAGACTATTCCACTGGATAGGTGATGAATGCTAGATCGGTGGGGGTCTGACCGCAGGAACACCTAATGTTCGACAGGACGTGGAGCCTTGGTCCTCCGCTCTTTTCAGTCGCAAGATGGTGGCTAGGAGGAGTTTGAATGGAGTGGAGGTCAGTTCCAGTAGATAGGTGAAAATGCTATAGGCTGGAATACCCCTTTAAAGTGGTTTTCACACAATAAACATTTATGGCATATTAATTTGATGTTCTTATGAGTGCCTGGTTCCCATTCCTGATGGATAATTACTGGTACATGCACGGTCACTCTTTATTGAGGTCTATGAGACATATACGGAAACATTAAGATACCAATACAAAGGGTGAAATTAGCAACAATTCCGCAAAACAAAATCTGCATGTAAAACGTGGATTTTGCGACAGATTAGCTGCAGACAAATCCGTGTGGTAAATTTACTCCACATGTGAATCCACACTTAGGGTATGTGCACACGGCAGCGTCCGATACGGCTGAAATTACAGAGCTGTTTTCAGGAGAAAACAGCGCCATAATTTCAGACGTAATTGCTCGTACTCGCATTTTGCGAGGCGTCTTTGACGGCCGTATATTTGAGCTGTTCTTCATTGAATTCAATGAAAAACGGCTCAAATTACGTCCAAAGAAGTGTCCTGCACTTCTTTGACGAGGCAGTCATTTTACGCATCGTCTTTTGACAGCTGTCAAACGACGACGCGTAAATGACAGGTCGTCGGCACAGTACGTCGGCAAACCCATTCAAATGAATGGGCAGATGTTTGCTGACGTATTGGAGCCGTATTTTCAGGTGTAAATCGAGGCATAATACGTCTCTTTTACGCCTGAAAATAGGTTGTGTGAACCCAGCCTTAGGGTAAGGCCACATGGTGCGTTGTTGATGCGGTTTTGTTGCGTTTGAAAACTGCATGTGTTTTTTGTCCCTGTAATGCTGCAGTTCTGTTGCGTTTTTAAAGGAAATAATTGATGGACATAGTTTTTCACCCGTGTTGGTTTGTTAGGCGCTTCCTGTATATAGTTCATTACAAGGCATTGCAGAACTGTTAGCAAAAACGAAGCAGTTCAGCAACAACATTGGCAGCGCGGTCATTAACTGCATGCGGTCGGACATTATGAAGATGTAGTTAACTGTACAAAAAACACATTGTAATATAATAGCAGCAGTCCGTCCATAACAAACATTTCACCATTGACTTCTATTGAAAATGATTTGCTGCGTTTTAAAAACGCAACATAAATGCAACGTGGCCGCACCGTGTGGCCGCACCCTTAATGCAGCATGTTTGACTATAGACCACTGCACTGTATAATGCCTGGCCAGGTCCACTAGTAGCATTATCTGCAATAAAATAGTCTAAGAAATACATGGGGAAATACATATTGGAATTAGTAACACTCATTAATTAATGTAATATTTATTTTAAAAGAACAATTAATAATGTCACGTTTTCGGCAGACACTGCGAGCTGCATCAGGTCCAAAATATCCAGGCAGGTGTTTTTAATCTGAGGCATTTGTATTTATTTACACACCTATATATGTGACTATACGGAAATAGAAAAAGAACCTGCACAAATGACGGACACCCCGCCGGAACCCATTGTAAGTCAATGGGGTCTGTCAGGCACTGGTGGTATCCATCATAAGGCAGATCCAGCAGACCATTAGGGCCTCCATTATGAACGGAAGCCACAACGTAAGTGTGAACATAGCGTAAAACACATGACTGGAAAAAAAAACCGTGTAATCTGAGACAGTTCTCATAATTTCAAATATTCTCACGCCAACATCCAATCCAATGACAGATAAATAGATATATTCTCTGTAAGTACATGCATACATATGTCATATAGGGATCACTGTTTTACCAAACACCTGGCTCTTGAAATATTGAAATATTCCAGATTCTAGACTACAACATTGAGGCGGCCTATATAGCTTGAGGATGATTTAAAAACACACATAGATATATATATATATATATATATATACATATATATCTATCTCCCATATTCTAATGCGCTCCCGCACGCATCCAGCCGCCAAGCATCCAGTTACCTCCTCCACCTACGAAATCAATTCGTATTCCAATCTGCTCTCCTAAACCTCCTATTGCATTTCAAGGGAAGGGGCATTTTTCTAATAAATAAGCTACGAATGAACAGATAAGCAACAAGTTAACAATATTTCCAGATGCACTTTATATACAGATATCAACACAATACATAAAGTAAATAAAATAGGAGAAAACACAACATGTCATAAACCACCTTTTTTTTGTGACTCCAAACTGATCGGCAACTGATGCTTGAAATTTTCTACCCCATAAGGCTGGGTTCATACTGTGCGTTTTTTGTTGTTTGTTTTAGTCACGTCTCTCAATGGGATTTCATCAAGCAAAACATCATAAAATGCACGGTGTAAATCAAACAAAACAAAAAAGGAAACAAAAACGCACCGCGTGTATTCAGGAGGGGAGAAAGCCTGACCTGTTTAATTGAACGTCAATGGTAACAAAGTGAAGAACTGATATGTAAACTGCGGCCATATCCTGCATCAGTTCTCCAATCCAACATTCATTTCTTCTTTTTTTTACAGAACCCATAGACCGAAAAAGCATCCTGAAAAAACGGATCCTTCCAGACTGAACTCATGCAAACTTCTAGCAATAAATACAAATCATTGGACTGATTTTTCTTTTTTTTTTACATAAAGAAAACTGTTAGTGTGAACTTAGCCGTGCTTTGTTCACACTAGACTCGCTACATCAGGCGTGTGTTAGTATGAATAAAAAACGAAAGCGACGTAGATACAAAATTGTGCGGACGGCTGTCAAAAGTGCGTCTCTATGGCATAAATTCGACGGGTACATGCCACCTTTTTTTTTTTAAGAGTGCAAACCACAAAAAAGTATACATTAATGTGTAAATGATATTTTTTTTTTTTGCAATGGAAGTTTTTGGCAAACAGACCCAAGCATATAGGTATATACAAGTACATTTGCGTAGTATACCAGTTTGCATTTTTTTTTTTGTAAATAAACAAACATATATCTGATTCAGGGAAAAATATAAATAAATAGAAGACCATAGTATACATGTGGCAAGGTTTGGCATACGGGCACAAAACCATTGACCAGGCAATGTTGCTCTCTGGTAGGGTCCATTATTGAGGTGCTGAAAGAGAGTGCACCCTGAATGTCCAGTCACTGTCCACCAGATTGTCACCATAGCCATCAATGACCTGGACAGCGCCATTCCCTGGTCAGTAGTAGTTCATTCCTAAACTGAAAAGGTGGCAGGGACCTCAGGATGTGGGAAACCAAACACACAAAACACAGGCAAAATGAAAGTGACAGTGTCATGAGAGGGCGGGAGGGGACAGCCAGGTCCACCAGCAATCACCTGATAAAGCCAGGACCACACACCCATATTCTGCTCTCCTCATACACCACGGTCCATACACTCACATCCTAATCCACAGTGTGACACCCAGAGTCACGTGCGGCCAACGTGCCCCTCACAGGACACACGAATGTATGAGACACAAAGTTTGTTGTTGTTTTTTTTGTTTTTGTTTTTTTTCCCTTACCAGGAGAGGTGCCAGTACTCGTGTGTGAGATCCTCCCCGGCAGCCTCCAGCTTTGTAGCTCCTTCCTATAACAGGAGGGGAGGGAGAGGGCTGTGGTGCTGTACAGCAGGGTGAAGGGGACTTGTAATTCCTCACAGAGCAGCAGCGAGCTCCCCCCAATCCGCAGTGCAAATAGATATGTGTCTGGTATCAGCCCCCCGTACTCCTGTCTGCAGAGAGGCTTGTGGGGGTAGAGCACTTCCCACCCCCTCCCAGAATAAAACCCCTTTTTGTGTGTGACTGTGTATATGTGTGTGTAGCAGGAGTCCCTTTGTTCTATAATCCCAGTAAGATTGAAAGCCATTCGCCCTGTCTCTAATCCCAGCCCTGCTCAACAACAACATCTATTGGCTGTAATTTACATACAGGATTAACAAACCAGCTTCAAGGAGGAAAGAGGAAAAAACCAGAGAAGACAGAAAGAAGAAAGGGGATAGGTGGAGTGAGATTGTGCTGCTATTCCCCTCACACCATTAGTATTATTAACCTGCACTAGGGTGAGGGTGAGGACTGGGCTCCCTGCTGGCACACAGCGTGAGACTGGCACAGAAATGCGGTTATTTTAATACACTCAGGGCTGTGCCTGGCAGACTGGGTACATGGAGGGTGTGTTTCCAGATTACAGATTAGTGGGCAGGGTTATACCAGGAGAAAACTGCAGCTACTGTACAACTAGTCCTGCAAATCACTCCTAATCCTATACCCATTGCTCGGATTACAAAGTACCTCATGAAAATGTTCTTAACTTCTTATTATTTACAACTTAATTTCTTATTATTCTGCTCTCTGACAATGTATCGTAAGAATTACAATATATAAACAAAAAAATTGTCATATAATTTGTGGCAAATTGTGCTAAATTTATCTACATGCCACACAGTACATAATAAAATTGGCATCTACGTACTAGACACCGTTATGCCACTTCATGGCTGGCGTATAACTATCTTTTGAAAAGTCACAGCAATTTATCATTCTATGATAACTGATGACAAAAAGATGATGAAACCCATCAAAAAAAGAGGGAGATAAAGCAGGGATGGGATCCAAATTTTTAACAACTCTGTTTTGCCAACAAAAACATATGCACAGGGGGGGAGAGGTCGCGGTGTATCTCGCCATGGAAAGTGGTTCTAACAATCAAATAAAACAATTACAATATACCAAATACACCATATATTAAAGTAAAATATATTCAAGTAAAATAAAGTCTAAATAAAGAAACTCCCTGTCCAGAATATATAAATTAAAAACGAGTAAGAGATGCAAATTGCAATTTGGAATATCAAAAATATGAAATTATCTTTATTGACAAATATGTAATACATATATATTTAATATTCATATTGGAGTAGGCATAAGTATGATGTAGATTATTAACATAATAGTTCAATAAAAATAGTGAATTCAAATGCACATTACATAAACATATATAGTAAAAGCTAATAGCCAGCAGTAATGTGCACTATATTTATACAATTACATTCCAAATTAGTGACCCATGGTGTAGTCAATAGATACAAACAATCATACTAACCCATAATATAGTACACAGACAGAGCAATAGATTGGCGTCCACCCCGATGCCCGTTTTGGCCTTCGCCTGGGGGTTCCCTGTCCAGAATGTTTAACTGGATTGCCACACTATGTATATAATTACAAATGTATACTTACATACCTACCCACACTCATTATATAAAATCACCGATTACGTATAGACCTATATGTGTACATTCAATATCCTAAGTGTGCTCAGCCTATTTCAATAGGCTGTGCACTGTGAAAAGGGTAGAGGACAGTGCGGTGTGCGCAGTATGCCGCGATAAATCTCCCAGCTAATACACAGACATGGTGCCAGAACCAAGCTCAGTACATTTATAACCAAGCTCAGTGTGTGTATATATATATATATATATATATATATACATACAGCCAGCAGCAGAACCAAGCTCGGCGCATATATACAGCACTAGAATCAAGCTTAGTACATATATATGTGCAGCACCTGAGCAAAGCTCAGTACATAGATGCAGTACCAGAGAAAAGCTCAGTACATTAATGCAGTACCAGAACAAAGCTCAGTACATAAATACAGCACCAGAACCCAGCTCAATACATAAACACAGCACCAGAACAAAGCCCAGTACATAAATACAGCACAAAAACCAAGCTCAGTGCATTAATTCAGCACCAGAACAAGCCCAGTACATAAATACAGCACCAGAACATAGCCTAGTACATAAATACAGCACCAGAACAAATTCCAGTACATAAATACAGCACCAGAACAAATCTTGGTACATATATATATATACATATATATATATATATATATATATATATATAAAATCCCAAAAAAATGAAGAGGCAGCACTCCAAGGAAATTGGTGAAAAAAAGTGGTGTGTTTATTCACCCCAGGCAGGCAACGTTTCGATCCGTCTCTATGGGATCTTTGTCAAGATCCCATAGAGACGGATCGAAACGTTGCCTGCCTGGGCTGAATAAACACACCACTTTTTTTCACCAATTTCCTTGGAGTGCTGCCTCTTCATTTTTTTGGATTTCATTAACAAGGGTTCCTAGCCTCAACCTAGGAGGCCTGCACCCACTGCTGTTTCTGTGCTGCTTTACTCTTTTTCTCATTATATATATATATATATATACATTTTTTTAATATATATATATATATATATATATATATATATATACCACACCGGAACCGAGCTCAGTATGTAATTACAGCTGCAGAACCAGGATCAGTACATATATACAGGACCAGAACCAAGCCAAGTACATATATACAGCATCAGAACTATGCTCAGTGCCATGATCTGTGGGTATGTGGACGAACTGGGCCACCCCGCCATAGCGGGGTAGCAGCTGGCCAAGCAACAGTGTACCAAGTCTATGCAAAGTCCAAGCACAAGGGTACCTGTAATAGTCCAGACAGTAGCAGCAGCTTGGGCACAGATGGTACTTTGACGGCAGGTGATGCAAAATGTGGCAGGAGGTACCAGGCGTGGCAGATGACACCAGACGTGGTGTAAGACCACATGCGTAGCAGAACCATTTGTAAGACTAACAGAGGAATACAAACAAAGCTCAGGCAAGGAGTGAAAGGGCACGGCCCTTTTTATAGTCCAGGGTGATCTGCGCGCTGGCCCTTTAAGGCCGGGAATGAGTTTGCGTGCGCATCCCAGTGGTCACTGCAGGACAGGACGACATCTCCGTGGAGGAAGTCGTTGGCAGGATGAAAGGGGTCTGATGTCTGTGACCACAGCCGTTCCACTCGGCACATATATACAGCACCACAGCATGTCAATTGTATTTGCGTAAATGCTGCTTATTTGTTGCGGGTATTTCCCATTGAATTCAATGGGGAGGTAAAACCCACAACAAATAGCAGTTGTTGCGGGTTTTTGTGGCAGATTGGTAGCGATTCTGCTGCAAAAAAATGCAACTCCGAAAAAAAATTCTTACTCAGAAGTCTGTGTTTCTTCCTCCAGGCCGGCCTCCTGGAATGATGTTTCATCGCATGTACCGCTACAGCCAATCACAGGCAGTAGCCGCAGGCACACAGAAACGTCATCCCAGGAGGCCGGCCTGGATGAAGTCAGAGGGCCAGCCTCCTGGGATGACGTTTCATCCGATGTGACCGCCAATGCAGCCAATCACAGGTTTGTCATGTCCGTGGCTGCGGGCCGTCAGGTTTACTCTCCCCTGACGGCCGCAGCCATGGGTCTGCGAGCACTGGCCCTAGTCTCCTCCTCGGGAGATGCCAGCGCTCACTTCCACTCACCTCGGCCGGGTCCCATAGGGTGCACGCGCACGTTCGTGCCCGCTCTTAAAGGGGCAGCACGCGCACCAGACTTTATCGCCTACAAGCTTCAGCAGCCTCCTACCCTCAGGATCCCCAACTCCTTCCATGTCTCTCTCCTGAAACCAGTGGTTCTGAACCGCTTTGCCAAGACTCCTAGCCCTGCGGTTGCCTCCAGCGGCCCTTCAGACACCTTCGAAGTTAATGAGATCTTGGACACCAAGAGAGTGAGAGGAAAGAATTTTTATTTGGTGGATTGGAAGGGGTTTGGTCCTGAAGAGAGGTCCTGGGAGCCAGAGGAGAACCTCAATGCGCCTACTCTTTTGAAGAAGTTTCTCTCTTGCTCTATCCCCAAGAAGAGGGGGCGTAAGAGGGGGGATACTGTCATGTCTGGCTGCGGGCCATCAGGTTTACTCTCCACCTGACGGCCGAAGCCATGGGTCTGCGAGCGCTGGCCCCAGTCTCCTCCTCAGGAGA
This sequence comes from Rhinoderma darwinii, assembly GCF_050947455.1. Taxonomy (NCBI): domain Eukaryota; kingdom Metazoa; phylum Chordata; class Amphibia; order Anura; family Rhinodermatidae; genus Rhinoderma; species Rhinoderma darwinii. The sequence goes on from NC_134688.1 coordinate 220,824,008, forward strand.
CACCAGCGCTCACTTCCAGTCACCTCGGCCGAGTCCCGTAGGGTGCGCGCACATGCTCGTGCCCGCTCTTAAAGGGGCAGCGCGCACACCAGACTTTAATGTTTTAATCAGCCCATGAGTGCCCTGGACTATAAGAAGGGTCCAGCCCCTTGCTTCAATGCCTGAGTGTTGTTTGTCATATCCTAGTTAGTCTATACAAATGGTCTCCTAGTGTTTTCCAGTTCCAGTGTTCCCTGTTCCTGTATCCCATATGTGTATCCTGTGCTATCCTGTTCTAGTGCCGTGCTGTGCTGTAGTCGTGCTGTGCTGTAAATACGCCTGTCTTGCTACTGTCCGAGCTGCCACAGGTACCTTATACGAACTGTGGACTGTGACCTGCGCCCTGTTGGCCAGCTGCCATACCGCCAAGGCGGTATGGCCCACTGTGTCCATGACCCAAACGTGACAAGGCTGCAGCGGTCTCCTGGAATAAAACAGCCTCCTGGTGTTACAGTTTTCCGCAGCGGACATTCCGGGCGAAAAACGAAACCACAGTTTGGTGTGTTTTTTTGGCCGGAATAGCCTGTGGCCACCGGATCGGATACGCTGTTTAACTTTACGCAGAATATCCGCCCTGTGTGAACTCAGCCTTGGCATGCCTCTGATGTATGAGATTTAATGCATCTGTTGAACTCAAAACACATACTAAATGTCAATGCTGCAATTTCAATTACAAATTATGAGGAATGCCTCCAATACCTTACCTCTTAACTATATCTAATTGATAATATTAGGTCACTGTCTCCTTTCAAGCGAATATCAGCTCTGTTTCTATTGGGAAATATATTGAATGTTTTTTCCTATGCTACCACACTTTTTAATTCACACTTGTTTGTCCCTTTTTTTCTGTGGTTAATACGGTAATAAAGTGTTTTTAGAGCATATCATTACAATTGTTGTGTTTGATTATAAACATAAATAATAACCACAAAGTTAGTGTGAGTATTTGATTGGCTTGTGTTCGCACAATACCCTTGTCCCTTTAGACCACCATTTAGACAACTTTTTTTTAATCGGCCGCTATATATTTGATTTATCCAACACAGAGTGGCTGATTTCAATTATATTTCCCGGGCTCCTCTTCAGCTCCAGGAACTGTTGGGTTCCGGCACTAGGCGACATCAGTACATCAGTATGTGGTGTGCATCGAACGGCGCTTGGCACTGAAGTGGAGATTGGAAGCTAGGAGCGTTGATTTTACAGTAACCATCTGATCTGGGGTGTGAACAATTTATTTTCTCTGGTATGGGGTTTGATTATTTAGGGGGTCGGATTTAGGGTCTGTATAATTTATAGGTTTGATCTGGGGTCCATAAATTAATCAGACCTCAGATCAGACCCCTAAATTTATCACACCCCCTAAATTAATCAGACCCCAGACAGGCGTGTGGAGTGACCAAAGAAAGCAACATTTGGAACGGCGTTTGTTAAGCGCCACTTTTTCTTTGTCCCCTAGGATTTAATACTGAATTCGTCCTTTCTAAACAGTACAGTCTGACATTAAAGTTAAGACTGTAGATTTATGCCCTTGCTGCTTGACGCATTGGCTTTTAGGACACATATCAACAGATTGGAGGTTGGAAGCAGTTAGGTATGTTTTGGTGACCCAAACCAAAATTCTCACACAGTAAAACGTTGCACAAAATGTGCTTGTGTTGCACAGAATAAGAACAATTGGACTTATTGGATGTCTAGCTCTAGTGAATGCGACCTAAGTAGGTAATTGAGGCAGATCCAGCACTCAAATGATAAAAAATTCAATTTTATTAGGTCATGTTAAAAGGGATAAAACAACAATCCCGGGACCACGCTTACGCGTTTCAGACCGCTAGGGTCCTTAATCATAGCTTGCCTGCTGTCGACACAGGACTAAGCTCAGGAGGATCTACGAGCACCCACAGCTTCTTGGATTTTTATGCCTATTCAGGTATCAATCAAGCTTTACACAAAACGCATTGGAAAAACGCAACTTGGTTATGAGGTGAGCAAAACTTATGGTATAATCTTTTTCACTTTTCACTAAGTAGGTAATTGTTTCCAGAAATTCCAGAATATAATGCCCTGGTTATACCACTAAATCTAGGGAATTTCCTGAGTTTATTAATCCAGGAACTCTTTAAAATGCGGAGACGTCTGTAGTGTCATTTGTTGCAGTTGTCTAATTGTGAGAATAAAGTGGATGAGGCTGACCCGGGGCAAACTGGCATATTATGTATCCAAATAAAGAAACAAGTAAAATAAGTAAGAATATACATGCAAAACATCTGTGAGATAGGAATATACATCTGTGCAAGGCTCTGTTCACACTGGAATTTTCTCAATGCTCTTTTTACCGCTGTTTTTACATAAAAATATAGAGAAATCTTTCTGTCATCAGCCACACAGATTGAGAAAAGCAGAAAAGGGCACGGGTGGATAAAAATGGATACCAAAGAATTACTCTAGTAAATTTTAGGTAACATACTGCATACACCCTGCCTGATGCCCATGCAAAATGCAGGCAAGTCACAGAGGATGCCATGTTTGCATGGGCACAATGGCCGAGGAGTTGTGCTTGATTTATGTACAGTTGCAAGTAAAGGTAAGTGACCCCTTTGGAATTACGTGGATTTCTGCATTGATTACTAAATGTCACGTTGGGTGCGTGGACCCACTGGGCCGCACCGCCTTGATGGTATAGCAGCTGGCCAACAGGGTACAAGTCAAAGTCAATAGTTCAGATAAGTGTACCTGTGGTAACATCTGACAATAGTGAAGACCGGCTCGGATGGGATCTTGGCAGCAGGCAGACACCTTTGTGAAACCAAGAAGGCATAGTACACAGCACGACACGACTCCAACTCTAAACGGCACTCGAACCAAGATAGCACGGGATACAGGGTACAGGTTGCAGGAACAGGAACACTGGGAACTGTGAAACTCTTAAGTGACCATTTGCAGAGATCAACATAGGCAAACAACAACAAAGCTCAGGCAATGCAGGAAGGGGCAGGGCCCTTCTTATAGTCCAGGGTGCTCATGGGCTAATTTGGGTATCTAATTCAGGTGCGCGCGCTGGCCCTTTAAGACCGGGCACGAGCGTGCACGCGCACCCTACGGGACACAGCAGAGTGAAGCGGAAGTGAGCGCTGGCGTCTCCATGGCTGCGGTCGTCAGGAGGTGAGTAAAGCTGACGGCCCGCGGCCATGGGTTTTACAGTATCCCCCCTCTTAAGCCCCCTCCTCTTGGGACCAGAGCGAGAGAGAAACTTCTTGAAGAGGGTAAGGGCATTGAGGTTCTCCTCTGGCCCCCAGGACCTCTCTTCAGGACCAAACCACCTCCAATTCACCAAATAAAAAGTTCTTCCTCCCACTCTCTTGGTGTCCAGGATCTCCTTAACCTCAAATGTATCCGATGAACCGCTGGGAGCAACCGCAGGACTAGGAATCTTGGTGTAGCGGTTCAGGACCACAGGCTTCAGAAGGGAGACATGGAAGGAGTTGGGGATCTTGAGGGTAGGAGGCAACTGCAGCTTGTAGGAGACAGGGTTGATCTGTTGCAAGACCTCTAATGGTCCGAGGAACCTGGGAGCAAACGTGTGTGATGGCACCCTCAGCCGGATATTTCTCGAAGACAGCCAGACCTTGGTACCTGGAAGAAACTGGGGAGGTTCACTTTTACTTGTGTCTGCCTTATGTTTCATGTGGTCGACTGCCAGCAGAATGGAGGGTCGGGTCTACTACCACATCCACAGGAAGTCCCTAAAAGCAGAATCAGATGCGGGCACTTTGGACATAACGGATAAGGGGGGAGAAATACGTGGGTGTTGGCCGTAGACGGTGTGGATGTCGAGGACTCGCTTGTATGGTTATTGTATGAAAACTCGGCCCAAGGAAGAAGCTGCACCCAGTCATCATACTGCTTGGAGATGAAGTGTCATAGGTAGTTCTCCATGATCTGATTGATCCTTTTGACTTGACTATTGGACTGGGGATGGTAGGCTGAGAAAAAGTCCAACTTTACATTGAGAGGTTTACAGAGGGCTCTCCAGAACCTTGACGTGAACTGAACCCCCTGATCAGACACGATATGCCGAGGTTAGCCGTGTAGGCAGAATATGTGTTGGATGAAGAGGTTGGCCAGTCGAGAAACAGAAGGTAGACCAGTCAGCAGAACAAAGTGAGCCATCTTCGAAAATCGGTTCACCACCATCCAGACTGCACTGCATCCCGCAGAGGGAGGCAGGTCCATAACAAAGTCCATTGCTATATGCTGCCAGGGAGCATCGGGCACAGACTAGAGTAGGCAGCAGGCTTGGAGTGAGCAACCTTGTTAGCTGCACACCCTGAGTAGGACGAAACAAAGTCCATGATGTCTTTGGGTAGCGTGGGCCACCAGAAATGATGGGCAATCAGGTCTCAGGTCTTACGGGTACCCGCATGACCTGCCAGTGTGCAGCTGTGTCCCCAGCGGAAGATTCTCCCTCTGTCTGCCAGGCGCACAAAAGTCCTCCCCGGAGGGATGTCTCTAACTTGCAGGGGGTTGACAGAGACAATGCAAGACAGATCAATAATATTTTGTGGAGACTCCATGGTGTCCTCTGTCTCGAACGACCTGGATAAGGCATCGGCCCTCACATTCTTGTCGGCCGGAAGGATAGTGGAGCTCAAACTGGAACCGAGCAAAGAATAGCGACCATCTGGCCTGACTAGGGTTCAGCCGTTGGACCGTCTGGAGATAGGTGAGATTCTTGTGGTCAGTGAATATCAGGATGGGATGAACTGCGCCCTCTAGTAGATGTCTCCACTCCTCCAGGGCCAATTTGATGACCAGTAACTCCCGATCCCCAATCGAGTAGTTGCGTTCTGTGGAAGAGAAGAGTTTGGAGTAATGGCCACATACCATTGCCTTGCCCTTGGAACCTCTCTGGAACAGGAGTGCACCAGCACCAACAGAGGAGGCATCCACCTCCAATGAACACTGTTGAGTTACATCAGGATGATGGAGGATAGGGGCTGACGTGAAGGCACTCTTCAGGCTATTTAATGCGGATTCTGCTTCTGGAGTCCTCACCTTGGCAATCATGCTTTTTTTGGTGAGGGTAGAGATAGGAGATGTCAGTGAGGAGAAGTTTGGAATGAACTGCCTCTAGAAATTGGCGAATCCCAGGAAACGCTGTATGGACTTTAAGCCTTGAGTACGTGGCTATTCCAGGATGGCCTTTACCTTCTCAGGATACATCTTGAGGCCTTGATCCGAGATGATGTAGCCCAGGAAGGGTAGAGCATTTCTCTCAAACACGCACTACTCCAGCTTGGCGTACAGGCGATTCTCCCTTAATCGCAGCAAAACTTGACGGACATGTCTCTGCTGAGTCATCGGATCTGGAGAAAAAATCAAGATGTCCTCAAGATAGACCACAACACAGATATAGAGGAGGTCACCGAAGATGTCACTAACGAACTCTTGGAAGGGAGCATTACACAGGACGAAGGGCATTACCAGATATTCATAGTGTCCGTCACGGGTGTTAAATGCCGTCTTCCATTCGTCACCCCGGCAAATCCGGATTAGGTTGTAAGCAACCCGCAGGTCTAGATTAGAAATTTTTTGGGCTGCTCGTATGCGATTATACAGTTCTGAAATCAATGGCAACGGATATTTATTTTTTACCGTGATCTGGTTGAGAACCCGGTAGTCGATGCAGGGTCGCAGAGAACCATCCTATTTCTTGATGAAGAAGAACCCGGCTCCTGCAAGGGAAGACTTCCGTATGAAGCCCCTCTCCAGATTCTCCTTATTATAGGTGGACATGGACTGAGTCTCTGGCAAGGAGACGGGATATACCCTACCACGGGGAAGGGATGCATCGGGAAACAGCTCAGTAGGACAGTCATACGCCCGGTGTGGGGGCATCGTCTCCGCCTCCTTCTTGCTGAAGACATCTGAGAACATAGAATAATGAGAAGGCAATCCTGTCAAAGACTGAGGCAGAGGAGGCTGAGCTGGATGGATCTGTACCAGGCAGCAGTAGAGGCACTCGGAACCCCACTGGAGAACATCTCCAGAATTCCAGTCCAGAACTGGGGCATGTAGTCAGAGCCAGGGCAGGCCCAGCAGCACAGGGTTGACGGCCTTGGACAGGACAAAAAATTAGATGAACTCAGAATGAAGGGCTCCCACTTGGAGTTTCAGTGGCTTGGTCACAGCTAAAATCGGGTCTGGCAGAGGTAGTCCATTCACCGAGGCAACAATCAAAGACCTCTCCAGATGGGTTGTGGGCAACTGGGGAAGATCCACCAGGTCTCTCTGAATGAAGTTAGCTGCGGATTCAGAGTCCAGATAGGCAGAGACCCGGTGTGTCTTTTCGCCGGACACAATGGTCACGTGGATGGGCAATTTAGAAGAAAGTCCTTTTTCACCCAGTGTTGTCTCTCCTAGGCTTTGGGGCTTTTGGGGGCACAGACGCACAAGTTGACTTCTGAGGCCGCAATACAGAGTCCCGAAGTGCGTCTGCATTGTCTCTCCTGGGTAGACATCTGGAGATGGTCCATCCTCAAAGACACCTTTGGAGGAACAGCTGATGGGGACAGCAGGGGTTGCTGCAAAGTAGGAGCCGGGCTAGGGAGTACACCCTCCCGACGGGCCTCTTGGAACCATTCTCGGATCCTTATGTCAATCTGGGCGGCCAGAAGGATGAGGTCATCCAGGGTAGATGGCAGATCTCGGGCGGCAAGCTCGTCCTTAATCTCAGGAGACCGTCCCTGCCAGAATGTAGCCACCAAGGCCTCATTGTTCCGCAACAACTCTCCCACCAGTGTGAGGAAGTGGATGGCGTACTCACCCACAGTAGTGTCTCCCTGGCGAAGGTTCAGCAAGGAGGCAACTGCCGACAAGACTCGTCCAGGCTCCTCAAAGATTGTGCGAAGTTTCCGTAGGAACCCCTGGAAGTCACGGGTCTCTGGTCCTTGTCTCTCCCAGATAGGGTTCGCCCATGCTAGGACCCTGCCAGTGAGGAGAGAGACGATGAAAGTGACCCTTGCGCCATCAGTGGAAAATGCTCTTGCATACAGACTGAAGTGGATCTGGCACTGGTTTAAAAATCCTCTGCAGGTCCTCGTGTCTCCATCATAGCGATGAGGCAGCGGCAGAGAAAATCGAAGATCAGCACTGCCAGGAGGTGTAGTCGGAGGGTCTGTATGGCCAGGAGGTGTAGTAGGAGGAATGGCAGCTTGCACATCCAGCCGACCTTCAATAATGTTCAATGCCTGGAGGAGTAGGTCCTGTCGGGACCGGAGGTCTAGCATACCTACCCGCATCACTTGTGACGTCGTCATAGTCTCGGATTGACCAACGGGGTCCATTGCCTGAGCGTACTGTTACATTGGGCAGAGGCGTAGCTAGGTTCTCCAGCACCCGGGGCAAAGATTCAGTTTGGCGCCCCCCCCCAACCTCTTTCCCGACATCTCCTTCCCCCTCGCCGTGTTTGTTTTCTCTACCAATCGACGTGTCATTTCTTTTTATGTAACGCGAGCATAAAATTATTTGTACATTTCACAAGCAATATGGTCCTATACACAACACCAGAACCAAGCTCGGTACATATATACAGCCCCAGAACAAATACAGCTGTGCAACCCCTGCCGTATAGGTTTGTACTGCGTAAAACTACAGCTCCCAGCATAGCCCGAACAATGGTAAGGATATGCTGGGAGATGCCGTTTCACAAAAAATAAATCCTATCATAATCATCTCGCTGCAGATCATACAGTGACTACAGTGCTGATTAGAGGCAGAATAAACATTTACATTGTGACTCACCGGTGACGTCTCAGATTCTAGATCTTTTTCTCCATTTGGTCCAGACCTCTATGATGACTTCTCCCGGTCACAGACCATTTCTGCAGTTTGCTGCTCACATGTCTTCAGCTTCTCACTTTTCCAACATTTCTGCACCTATAAATAAATATAAAGTTATCATTATACCACACACTACGCCCCTAAATATAATAGGGCCATACACTGCACCTCTAGTTATAATAGCACCATACACCGTGTCCCACACACACACTGTGCCCCCTGTAGATAGTGCCTGCCATAGAGCCCCCTGTAGATAGTGCCTGCCATAGAGCCCCTGTAGATAGTGCCCCCATATAGACCACCCCTGTATATAGTGTCCCACAAATAACTCCCCCTATAGTGCTCTACAGATAGCCCACCCCTGTATATTGCCCCCTGTAGATATAGCCCACCCCTGTATATAGAGCTCTACAGATAGCCCAACCATGTATGTAGCCCCCCTGTAGATATAGCCCACCCCTGTATATAGTGCTCCACATATAGTCCACCCCTGTATATAGTGTTTCAGATAGCCCACCCCTGTATATAGCCCCCCCTTGTACATATAGTCCACCCCTGTATATAGTGCTCCACTAGATAGTCCACCCCTGTATATAGTGCTCCACAGATAGCCCACCCCTGTATATACTATATACAAGGGTGGGCTATCTGTGGAGCACTATATACAGGGGTGGACTATATGTACAAGGGGGCTATATACAGGGGTGGGCTTTCTGTGGAGCACTATAGGGGGAGCTATTTGTGGGATACTATATACAGGGGTGGGCTATATCTACAGGGGGACTATATACAGGGGTGGGCTATATCTACAGGGGGAACAGAACCGATAAAAACAAGGGGACATATACAAAAACACCGAAAAAGGCCATACTTACAAATGGACACAGCCAGGTCAGAAACGCTGATGAAAGGGCGAGCAGGTGCTTTAAATAATAATAGCCACTCCCACTAGTCTTGAGGGGAGTGGTGTGTGGTGCATGGGATGTGTAGTAAGAAATAATAAATGAATAGTGTGTGTGCAAGTGTAATACTATAAGTGAAATATAGGGGGCAGTAATGAGTGAAGTGCCTCAATAGAAATAAATGAATAATGGGGTGCATACAGGGGGACCATATCTACAGGGGTGGGCTATACACAGGGCTGGGATATACACAGGGGGGCTATATCTACAGGGGTGGGCTATATCTACAGAGGGGGGCTATATACAGGGGTGGGCTATACACAGGGGGGCTATATCTACAGAGGGGGGCTATATACAGGGGTGGGCTATACACAGGGGGTCTATATCTACAGGGGTGGGCTATACATAGGGGTGCTATATACAGGGGTGGGCTATATACAGGGGGAATATATCTACAGGGGGCTATATCTACAGGGCTGGGCTATATCTACAGGGCTGGGCTATATCTACAGGGCTGGGCTATATACAGGGCGACTATATCTACAGGGGGGGCTATATACTGGGGGACTATATCTACAGGGGAGCTATATACTGGAGTGGGCTATCTATGGAGCACCATATACAGGGGTGGGCTATATCTACAGGGGGCTATATACTATATAGCCCACCCCAGTATATGGTGCTCTATAGACAGCCCACTCCAGTATATAGCTCCCCTGTAGATATAGTCCCCCTGTATATAGTCCCCCTGTAGATATAGTCCCCCTGTATATAGCCCAGAAGATATAGTCCCCCTGTATATAACCCAGCCCTGTAGATATAGTCCCCCTGTATATAGCCCAGCCCTGTAGATATAGTCCCCCTGTATATAGCCCCCCTGTAGATATAGTCCCCCTGTATATAGCCCCCCCTGTAGATATAGTCCCCCTGTATATATAGTCCCCCTGTATATAGCCCCCCTGTAGATAGTCCCCCTGTAGGTAACCCCCTGTAGATATAGCCCAGCCCTGTAGATATAGTCCCCCTGTATATAGCCCAGCCCTGTAGATATAGTCCCCCTGTATATAGCCCCCCTGTAGATATAGTCCCCCTGTATATAGCCCCCCTTTAGATATAGTCCCCCTGTATATAGCCCAGCCCTGTAGATATAGTCCCCCTGTATATAGCCCAGCCCTGTATATAGCCCAGCCCTGTAGATATAGTCCCCCTGTATATAGCCCCCCTGTAGATATAGTCCCCCTGTATATAGCCCCCCTGTAGATATAGTCCCCCTGTATATAGCCCAGCCCTGTAGATATAGTCCCCCTGTATATAGCCCAGCCCTGTAGATATAGTCCCCCTGTATATAGCCCAGCCCTGTATATAGCCCAGCCCTGTAGATATAGTCCCCATGTAGATAGATACCCCCCGTAAAGCCCCCCGCGAGTAGACAAAAAAAAAATTAAAAAAACATTTCAAACTCACCTTATTCCTGCTCCCACCCGTCCGGCAGCCATGGAGACCTGCTCTCTTCTGCGCAGGTCTCCAGGGGGTTGAACGCGGCGTCTATGAAAGGCGCTGATTGGCTGGGCAGGATGACTTTCCCTGCCAGTCAGTCAGCGCCTTTCATCGACGGAAGCGTCATTGGTACAAAAGGTACCAGTCGCTTCATTCGTGCCCGGTCATTCATTGCTTCTAATTGTACCTGTGTCCTTGCGAAACAGGTACAATTATAATGCAGGAGGAGGGGGCGCTGGCGCCCCCCTCTGAACTGCGCCCGGGGCACATGTCCCGCTTGCCCCCCCTAGCTACGCCCCTGCATTGGGTGTGTGGACCCACTGGGCCGTACTGCCTTGACGGTATGGCAGCTGGCCAACAGGGTACAAGTCATAGTCAATAGTTCGGATAGGTGTACCTATGGTAACTTCTAATAGTAGCAAAGAGAGGCTCGGATGGGACCTTGGCAGCAGGCAGACAGCAGGCGTGGTGAAACCAGGAAAGCGTAGTACACCGCACAACACGACTCCAACTCTAAACGGCACTTGAACCAAGATAGCACGGGATACAGGATACCGGTAGCAGGAACACTGGGAACTTGGAAACACTTAAGGGACCATTTTCAGAGACGAACATAGGTAAACGACAAAAACGCTCAGGCAATGCAAGAAGGGGCTGGGCCCTTCTTATAGTCAAGGGTGCTCATAGGCTAATTTGGGCTAATTTGGGTATCTAATTCGGGTGCGTGCGCTGGCCCTTTAAGACCGGGCACGAGCGTGCACGCGCACCCTACGGAACACAGCAGAGTGAAGCGGAAGTGAGCACTGGCGTCTCCTGAGGAGGAGATGCGGGCCAGCGCTCACTGATCCATGGCTGTAAACCTGACAGCCCGTGGCCATGGGTGTTACACTAAAAATCAATCACTACTATATCAATCATTACTATAAATCACAATTATAGACAAACACAATGTAACTAATGACACACAAACAGTTGTACTGTTCATGTCTTTTATTGAGCACATTAAGTAAACATCCACAGTGCAGGAAGAAAAATGAATTGAAGTCTTGAATTTAATAACCTGTAAAAACCCATTTTAGTAGTAATTACCTCCCCCATACGTTTTCTGTAGTTGCAAATATTTTGGATAAATCCTCCCTGCAAATGTGTTTTAGTGCATCAATATTTCTAGGATGCCTTGCGTGCACAGACTTCTTCAGGTCAAGCCACATCATCCTAATAGGGTTAAGGTCAGGACTTGGCCATTCCAGAACACAAATCTACTTTTTCCACCATAGATTTACTTGTGTGCTTTGGGTCATTGTCTTGTTGCATCACCCAACGTCTCTTTAGCTTGAGTTCATGGACTGCTGCCCTAACATTCTCCTGTAAAATATTTTGATACACCTTTGAATTCATTGTTAGCTCAATGATCGCAAGGCGACCAGGCCCTGACGTACCAAAGCAGCCCCAAACCATGATGATCCCACTACCAAGCTTCACATTTGGGATGAGGTTGTAAGGGTGGCACATCCAGTGCAATATATGAGCACAGGAACCAGACAGGTGGCATATTTTACACAACTTTACTTCAGAAATGAAATGAGTATTGGTGGGTTATATAGTGACAATATCAGTCTCTGCAAATATCCACATATCACAGTCACAGGCTTCTCCTCAGCTCCCACATTAGTGTGGACAGTCCCAGCAGTTCTCAGCCACACTCCTGTAGCTGTCTCAGTACCACAGTTTTCTCTAAATTCTGCTCTCTTTCCAGACTTTCCATACAGGGGTCTCTCGGTGGTCTCTCTTTATACTCTCCTCTCATGAGTCTCTCTTTATACTCTCCTCTCATGAGTCTCTCCTTTCATGAGTCTCTCTTTATACTCTCCTCTCATGAGTTTCTCTCCAGTCTCTCCCTTCACTCTCTTGTCTGCTCCTCTAGCACAGAGCTCTGCCTCCTGCTCCTTCCCTTGTTTTCTAGAACTTTTCTCAGTCTGTTATGCTGAGCTTTCTGGGCATGCTCAGTACAATCTGTCAAATTACTCATTAGTAAAAAATATCCCTTCTACAAATATAACCAGACAGAAAACAGTAATAAAAAACTACAGTTACAGCATACAAATAGTACAGAAGAATACAGGTTACACAAACTACAATCATTTATCCCAGCAATGTTCACCCCTATTACACTGTTTTGGTGTTGATGTGCAGTGTTTTTTCTCTTCTAAATATAGTGTTGTGCATTTGTGCTAAAAAGTTCCACTTTTGTCTCATCTGTCGAAGAACATTTTCCCAGAAGCATGGTGGAACATCCAGCTGGTCCAAGGCAAACGTGAGGTAAGACACGTTTTTTTTTTTTTTTCTGGGACAACAGCGTTGCTAGAGAGAGTGTCACGACGCGGGGTTTCGACCCACTTGGCCATACCGCGTAGCAGGATAGCAGCTGGCCGACTGGGTACAAAACAATCTCTATAGTCCAGAAAGGGTACCTGAGGCAATGTAGACATTAGCGGAAGAGACGACTTGACTTTCATTGTAGATGGCACAGTAGATGCAGCGGAAGACACGAATTTACTTTCACTGTAGATGGCACAGAGGCACGGTAGCAGCTGGGAACTGGAAAACACTGGGAGACCATTTCCAAGACAAACTTTAGGTATACAACAATGCTCATGCAATGATCAAGTGGGCAGAGCCCTTTTTATAGTCCAGTATCATTCTGGGCTAATTAATGATTATTAACCACTGGATGCGTACTGGCCCTTTAAGACCATGCACGTGTGGGCGCGCGCGCCCTCTGGGAAACATTTTAGGAACCCGGAAGTGAGTGCCGGCGTCTCCCTGGAGGGAGATGCCGCAGAAACGACGGTCCGCGGCCATAGACGTTACAATATCCCCCCTCTTACGCCCCCTCTTCTTGGGGCCAGAGTGGGAGAGGAATCTCTTCACGAGGACAGGGGCATCAATGTTCTCCTCTGGCTCCCAATCCCCTCCAATCCACCAAATAAAACGTCCTTCATCCCACTTTCTTGGTGGCCAGGATCTCCCTCACTTCTAAAGTCCCTGACGAGCCGCCAGGAGCCACGGCGGATCTAGTAGCCCTGGAGTAGCAGTTCAGTACCATGGGCTTCAGCAAGGAGACATGGAAGGAGTTAGGGATCTTGTGGGTAGGAGGCAGCTGAAGCTTGTAAGACACAGCATTGATTTGTAGCAGAATCTCGAAGGGTCTGAGGAACCTGGGAGCAAACTTGCAAGACGACATCCTCAGCCGGATATTCCTGGAAGACAGTCAGACCGTCGTAACTGGAAGAAACTGGGGAGGTACTCGTCTTCTAGTGTCTGCCTTTCTCTCCATGCGATCCACCGCCAGCAGAAAAGAAGATTGTGTCTGTTGCCATATCTGCAGAAAGTCCCTGAAGTTAGAGTCAGCTGCAGGCACCTGGGACATAGTAGAGACAGGAAGAGGTATACAAGGATGTTGGCCGTAGACGATGAAGAATGGACTGGAGGAGGTGGACTCACTGGTATGGTTATTATAGGAGAACTCAGCCCACGGGAGCAACTGCACCCAGTCATCATGCCATCTGGAGACAAAGTGCCGCAGATAGTTCTCCATAATCTGGTTAACCCTTTCTAATTGTGCATTGAACTGAGTATGATAAGCCGAGGAGAAGTCCAACTTTACACCGAGGAGGCCGGAGAGTGCTCTCCAGAACTTCGAGGTGAACTGGACCCCTCGATCTGAGACATTATGCAGAGGCAAGCCGTGCAGACGGAAGACGTGTTGAACGAAGAGGTCGGCCAGTCAGGGGAACAAAATGAGCCATTTTAGAAAATCGATCCACCACCACCCAGATTACACTGCATCCCGCAGAGAGAGGCAGATCTGTGACAAAGTCCATAGCAACATGCTGCCAGGGGGCATCGGGCACAGGCAGTGGTTGGAGCAGACCAGCTGGTCTGCAGTGGGTAACTGTCATGTAGGGTTCGTGGACCCACTGGGCCGGGATACAGGTTACAGGATACAGGAACAGGGAACACTGGAAGCAGGAAACACTAGGGGACCATTTGCAAGACAAACTTGGAATACGTAAAAAACGCTCAGGCGTGTGTGGATGGTGCTGGGACCTTCTTATAGCCCAGGGTGATCTGGGAGCAATCAGCTCAATCTCCAACATGCGTGCGCTCTGGCTTCTTAAGTCTGGACTGAGCTCGCGAGCGCACCCTGGTGGTCACTGTGGAACAGCACGGCCGTATGTGCAGACATCTCTGGTGGGTAGGGCGTCGACTGGATAGAAGGAGTTCGTGGTCAGCGACCACGGATGTTACAGTATCCCCCCTCTTACGCGGCCTCCTCTTGGGACAAAGAACGAGAGAGAAACCTCTTAATGAGTGTAGGAGTGTTGAGATTCTCCTCTGGCTCCCAGGACCTCTCTTCTGGAACAAACCCCTTCAAATCTACTAAATAAAAGTTTCTTCCTCGTAGTCCTTAACCTCGAAGGTGTCTGAATGACCGCTGGAGGCAACTGCAAGGCTAGGAGTCTTGGTAAAGCGGTTCAGAACCACCGGCTTCAGGAGGGAGACATGGAAGAAGTTGGGGATCCTGAGGGTAGGAGGCAGCCGAAGCTTGTAGGCGACAGGGTTGATCTGCTGTAGGATTACGAAGGGTCCGAGGAACCTGGGAGCAAATTTGTACGGTGGCACCCTCAGTCGAATATTCCTGGAGGACAGCCAGACCTTCGTGCCAGGAAGAAACTGAGGCGGTTCTCTTTTCCTTGTGTCCGCATTCCGTTTCATGCGGTTGACCGCCAGCAGGATGGAGGATCGAGTCTGCTGCCAGATCTGCAGAAAGTCCCTAAAAACCGTGTCAGCAGCTGGTACCTCGAACGTATCAGGCACTGAGAGATAAATTTGTGGGTGTTGGCCGTAAACAATGAAGAACGGTGTCTTCTGTG
This sequence comes from Rhinoderma darwinii, assembly GCF_050947455.1. Lineage (NCBI taxonomy): Eukaryota > Metazoa > Chordata > Amphibia > Anura > Rhinodermatidae > Rhinoderma > Rhinoderma darwinii. The sequence continues at coordinate 220,839,222 of NC_134688.1, forward strand.
TGGACTCGCTGGTGTGATTGTTGTATGAGAATTCAGCCCATGGAAGCAACTGCACCCAGTCATCATGCTGCTTGGAGATGTAGTGGCGTAAGTACACCGCGTTCCAAATTATTATGCAAATGTTATTTTTAGCTGATTTTCCTAAATAGTCTATGCAAATGACAGTCAGTACAATCTTCAAGCCATCAACCGTTGAAGTATAATGCAAATTTTATTGAACAAACCTCCTAATTATAACAGGTTTTTTTTAGAAGTAAAAAACTCAAAATGCACTGTTTCAAATTATTATGCACAACAGAGATCAAAACATTTTAAAGGTTGTAAAGAGAACTAAAATGGGCATTTGTTGAATTTGCAGTATCAGGAGGTCATATTTACAGAAATCAAAAGCTCTTTCAATAAAAAAAAACTTAACAGGCCAAGTTACATGTTAACATAGGACCCCTTCTTTGAGATCACCTTGACAATTCTTGCATCCATTGAATTTGTGAGTATTTGGACAGTTTCTGCTTGAATATCTTTGCAGGATGTCAGAATAGCCTCCCAGAGCTTCTGTTTTGATGTGAACTGCCTCCCACCCTCATAGATATTTTGCTTGATGATGCTCCATAGGTTCTCAATAGGGTTGAGATCAGGGGAACATGGGGGCCACACCATGAGTTTCTCTCCTTTTATGCCCATAGCAGCCAATGACACAGAGGTATTCTTTGCAGCATGAAATGGTGCATTGTCATGCATGAAGATAATTTTGCTACAGAAGGCACAGTTCTTCTTTTTGTACCACGGAAGAAAGTGGTCAGTCATAAACTCTACGTGCTTTGCAGAGGTCATTTTCACACCGTCAGGGACCCTAAAGGGGCCTACCATCTCTCTCCCCATGATTCCAGCCCAAAACATGACTTTGCCACCTCCTTACTGATGTCGCAGCCTTGTTGGGACATGGTAGCCATTCACCAACCATCCACTACTTCATCCATCTGGACCATCCAGGGTTGCACGGCACTCATCAGTAAACAACACGGTTTGAAAATTAGTCTTCATGTATTTCTGAGCCCTCTGCAACCGTTTCTGCCTGTGAGCATTGTTTAGGGGTGGCCGAATAATAGCTTTATGCACACTTGCAAACCTCTGGAGGATCCTACACCTTGAGGTTCGTGGGACTCCAGAAGCACCAGCGGCTTCAAATACCTGTTTGCTGCTTTGCAATGGCATTTTAGCAGCTTCTCTCCTAATCCTATTAATTTGTCTTGCAGAAACCTTCCTCATTATACCTTTATCTGAACGAACCCATCTGTGCTCTGAATGAGCCGCAAATCTTGATCACGTTCTTGAAATATCCAATGTTTTCATACCTTGTCCAAGGTATTGCACTATTTCATGCATTTCAGCAGAGAGATCCTTTTTCTTTCCCATATTGCTTGAAACCTGTGGCCTGCTTAATAATGTGGAACGTCCTTCTTAAGTAGTTTTCCTTTGATTGGGCACACCTGGCATACTAATTATCACAGGTGTCTGAGGTTGATTACAATGATCCAAAGAGCTCTAAGACACAATAACATCCATGAGTTTAATTGAAAAACTAATAATTAAATGTTTATGACACTTAAATCCAATGTGCATAATAATTTGGAACACGGTGTAGTTCTCCAAGACCTGATTGATCCTCTCGACCTGACCATTGGACTGAGGATGGTAGGCCGAAGAAAAGTCCAACTTTACACCTAGGAGAATAGAAAGAGTTGATCCAGCGCTGAAGAAATGTATTTAAAAAGGAACATATTCCCAATTTTATTCGTATCAAAGCTTTTAAAATTCGATAAAAGGCAGACTTGGTGTCAAGGCAGTAATCAGTAGGTGCAGTAAGCCTACGCGTTTCAAGCACGTCAAGTGCTCTTAGTCATGGCAATCATTCACTAACTGGGACTCAAGGGTATGGGCTTATATGCTATGTTTTAGTAGGTGGAGCCAGGAGACTTTCTTGGTTGTTTGATTAAAGACAGCATGTGTATTATTTCGAAAGCGGATGAAGCGGTTAACCCTTCAAAGTATATGAATTTGGCAGCTCCACCTCGCACTTCCGAGTGTAAAAACCAATGCACGGGCAGTATAGATGTAATTCTTATGGCCCATGTATATGTTTGTTGTTGTTGTTTATTTCTTTTTATTTATAATATATCTATATATAATCAATATGTTGTATGTCATTTACTAATGCAAGACTTAGTCCTACATTATATGTGAAGGTCCACGATTGAAAGATAGACAGACTTCGCAAAAAGCCGCACCCACCGTGGAGCCGCAGCAATCAACGCTTGGTGTAAGTGGATTTAAACCCTTGTTAAACTTGTGTACCAGTGTGTGAATGACACATAGCTACATACCAATCTTGCAACATGTTTCGAAACGAGGAAAACAAAAAAGACATTAGAAAAAGAATTTAAAATCGTAATAGAAAAAACAAGACAATGTTAATTGAAATCTAAACACATATAAGAGAATGTATAAAAAATACAAATAACACAAATGTAAATATAAAATAATTAACTTTATATTGTGTTGAAACGACAATTTTCTTCCGAAAAGTAGTGGAAACTTTTTATATATATATATTTGTTGGGAATATTATTATGCCAAATCTGCATATATATATAGGGAAAATAGAAATATATATATGTGCTACCTCGTTGTGACTGGTATATAAAATGTAGAATTTTAATATTTTTACTGTATTTACCTGGATGATCATAAATGTATACATGGCTTGAAATTTTTTTAAAATATTTTTATTAACTGTAACTTATTTAGTGTGAGAGAATTGGTAGATATCGGTAATCCATTTCTAAATTGTATATGTTGGAGTCTGATTTTAATGGCTTTGTGCCTGGATTATGGTTGAAGAAAGTAAAAAACCAATGTTCATAATAAATTTATGATGAATTTCTAATGAATTTAATGTAAAGAGAAAAAGAAAAAGATTTTTGTCCCCCATGGTTAATTTTGTGTTATATTGAAAACAAGGGTATTATTTGGAATAACACTAAACGCTCTCTATATGTATTTGTTTGTTTGATTATATTGCTATGCCCTATATACATGTGCATGGAGAAAAATACTACTCCAGCAAGACTGGTATATCAAATATAAATATATTGCATAACTCTTAACCCCTTAATGACCAGCCTATTTTGGATCTTAATGACCAGGCCATTTTTTTAGTTTTTCCATCGTCGCATTCCAAGAGCTATAACGTTTTTATTTTTGCGTCGACATAGCTGTATAAGGTCTTGTTTTTTGCGCAACAAGTTGTACTTTTCAATAGCACCATTTTGGGGGACATATTATTTATTGATTAACTTTATTAACTTTTATTTGGGGGGAAATAGAAAAAAACCTGAAATTTCGCCACTCTTTTTCGCGTCTTAAATCTACACCGTTTACCGTGTGATATAAATAACACAATAACTTTATTCAGCGGGTTGTTACAATTGCAACGATACCAAATTTGTATAGTTTTTGTATGTTTTACTACTTTTACACAGTAAAAACGCTTTTTTTTCAAAATTATTTGTTCTTGTGTCTCCATATTTGAAGAGCCGTAACGTTTTTATTTTTTCGCCGATGCGGTTGTATGAGGGCTTTTTTTTTGCGGGAAGACTTGTAGTTTTTATTGGTACCATCTTGGAGTAGATGCGACTTTTTGATCACTTTTTATCACATTTTTTTAGTCAGTATTCACAGAAAACAGCAATTTTTCCATAGTTTTTTATTACATTTTTTACAGCGTTCACCGTGCGGGTTAAATAATGTAATAGATTTATAGTCGGGGTCGTTACGGACGCGGCGATACCAAATATGTGTAACTTTTTAACTTTATTTTGTTTTTTTTAATAGTAAAGCTTTTTGTGAGGGGAAAAGCTGGGTTTTTCATTTTTTTTCAAATTTTTTTTCAAATTAACTTTATTAAACTATTTTTTCACTTTTTTACTAGTCCCATTAGGGGACTATAATATGCGATTCTGCGATTGCATTTATAATACACTGCAATACTTTTGTATTGCAGTGTATTACTGCCTGTCCGTTTAACACGGACAGGCATCTGCTAGGTCATGCCTGCGGCATGATCTAGCAAGCATTCACTCCAAGCAGACCTGGGGGCCTTTATTAGACAACCGGCTGCCATTGGAGACACAGACACTCGGCGATCGTATCGTGTCCCTCCCTCTCTCCAAAACCACTCAGATGCGGTGCTCGCTATTGAGCACCGCATCTGAGGGGTTAAACGGTTGAGATCGATACTAATATCGATCTGACCCGGCAGAGCAGGGACGCTCCCAGCCCTCAGCTGCCTCTAGCAGCTGAGAGCAGGGAGATTTGACAGCTCCCTGCTTTGTAAACTTATTCCGATGCCGCGACGTAAAAAGTCTATGGCATCGGAATAAGGCCCGTTAGTGACCGACGTAGAAACACGATGGGCCGGTCACTAACGGGTTAATGAGTATGTATGTAAGTCAAAGAGTCTTTTGCTGTCACCTGTTTAATTTAGAAGAGTAAGTATATATAATAGTAGTTCTTTTTAATGAAATATATTTTGTATATTAGAGTCTAAAATTGACAAATTTATACCCTGTTTTTGATTATACAGAGTAAGAACAACTACACCTAGGAGTCCGCAGAGGGCTCTCCAGAACTTCGAGGTGAACTGAACCGCCCGATCAGACACAATATGATGCGGTAAGCCATGCAGGCGGAAGATGTGTTGGATGAACAGCTTGTCCAGTAGAGGAGCAGAAGGAAGACCGGTCAGAGGAACGAAGTGGGCCATCTTCGAAAATCGATCCACCACCACCCAGACAGCACTGCATCCAGCAGAGAGAGGCAGGTCAGTAATAAAGTCCATAGCTATATACTGCCAAGGAGCATCGGGCACAGGCAATTGCTGGAGCAGGCCAGCAGGTCTGGAGTGAGTGACCTTGTCAGCTGCACACACTAAGCAGGACGAAACAAAGTCCAAAATGTCTTTGGTCAGCGTGGGCCACCAGAAATGACGGACAATCAGATCTTGGTGCTTACGGGTCCCCGCGTGACCTTCTAGTCTAGAGGAGTGTCCCCAGCGGAAGATTCTCCCTCGGTCAGCCAGGCGCACAAAAGTCCTCCCTGGAGGGATGTCCCCAACTTGCAGGGGATTGACAGAGACAATGCAAGACGGGTCAATAATGTGCTGTGGCATCTCCATGGTGTCCTCTGTCTCGAAAGACCTGGACTAGGCATCGGCCCTCACATTCTTGTCGGCCGGGCGATAATGGAGTTCCAACTGGAACCTGGTAAAGAACAGCTACCACCTGGCCTGACGAGGATTCAGCTGTTGGGCCGCCTGGAGATAGATGAGGTTCTTGTGGTCCGTAAAAATCAGGATGGGATGAGCTGCGCCCTCTAGTAGATGTCTCCACACCTCCAGGGCCAATTTGATGGCCAGTAACTCTCGATCCCCAATCGAGTAGTTGCGTTCTGCGGAAGAAAAGAGCTTAGAGTAATATCCACATACCCTTGACTTGCCCTTTGGACCACTCTGGAACAGGAGTGCACCAGCACCGACAGAGGATGCGTCCACCTCCAACGAGAACTGCAGAGAGACATCCGGATGATGGAGGATAGAGGCTGATGTGAAGGCACTCTTGAGGCTATTGAATGTGGACTCTGCCTCGGGAGTCCACACCTTTGCGTTCATACCCTTCTTAATGAGGTTAGAGATGGGAGAAGTCAGTGAGGCGAAGTATGGAATAAATTGCCTGTAAATATTGGCGAATCACAAAAAGCGCTGTATGGCCCTCAAGCCTTGAGGGCGTGGCCATTCCAGGACAGACTTTACCTTCTCAGGAGCCATCTTGAGACCTCTATTCGAGAAAATGTAGCCGAGGAAGAGCAGAGCATCCTTTTCAAACACGCACTTCTCCAACTTAGCGTACAGACGATTCACTCTTAACCGCAGCAAAACTTGACGGACATGTCTCTTATGAGTCACAGGATCTGGAGAAAAAAATCAAGATGTCATCAAGGTAGACCACAACACAAACATAGACGAGGTCACGGAAAATGTCATTAACGAACTCCTGGAGGACCGCAGGAGCATTACACAGGCCGAAGGGCATTACTAGATACTCATAGTGTCCATCACGGGTGTTAAATGCAATCTTCCATTTGTCACCCTGGCGAATCCGGATTAGGTTGTAAGTCCCACACAAGTCTTGTAAAGGATCTGCCAAACACAGCTTCTGTGTCGACGCCCGTGGTTAATCAGTCTGCATCTGCTCCTACGTCTGATAGAGTGACTCGATCTGCTACCACTCAGGCTGGTAGGCTGAGGAGTGGGAGAACCTATCACAGCCTGGCCAGACGGAGCTAGCTCCCGCCCTTGGTCTATTTATACCTTCATTTCCTGCTCTTCCTTTGCCTGTGATTCTGTCTGGTTTCCTGGCTCTGCTGTTCCTGCTAGTACTATTGACCTCTGCTTCAAATTGACCCTGGCTTTACTGACTACTCTCCTGCTCTGCGTTTGGTACCTCGTACACTCCTGGTTTGACTCGGCTCGTTCACTACTCTTGTTGCTCACGGTGTTGCCGTGGGCAACTGCCCCATTTCCCTTAGCTTCTGTGTACCCTTGTCTGTTTGTCTGTCGTGCACTTATTGAGCGTAGGGACCGTCGCCCAGTTGTACGCCGTCGCCTAGGACGGGACGTGCAAGTAGGCAGGGACTGAGTGGCGGGTAGATTATGGCTCACCTGTCTGTCTCCCTGTCCAACATTACAGGTCTAGTTTGGAAAAAAAATTAGCACCACGTATATGATCAAATAATTCACAGATCAGCAGCAGCGGATATTTATTCTTCACCGTGAATTGGTTGAGAACCCGGTAGTCAATACAAGGACGCAGGGAGCAATCCTTTTTCTTGATGAAGAAGAACCCGGCTCCTGCCGGGGAGTAAGACTTCCATATGAAGCCCCTCTCCAAGTACTCCTTAACATAGGCGGACATGGACAGAGTCTCTGGCAAGGAGAGAGGATATGTCCTACAACGGGCAAGGAATGCACCAGGGATCAGCTCAATAGGACAGTCATACGCCCTGTGTGGGGGCAGTGTCTCCACTTCCCTTTTGCTGAAGACGTCGGAAAATGCAGCATAATGACCAGGCAATCCTGCCAATGATCGAGGCAGAGGAGGCTGGACCAAACAAATCTGCACCAGGCATCGGCTGTGACACTCGGGGCCCCACTTGAGAACCTCTCCAGAGTTGCAGTCCAGGACTGGGGCATGTAGTCGGAGCCAAGGCAGACCCAGCAGCACAGGGTTAACGGCCTTAGACAGGACATAGAACGGTAGAAGTTTGAAGTGGAGAGCCCCTACTTGGAGCCTCAGCGGCTTGGTCACAGCTATAACTGGCTCTGGCAGAGGTAGTCCATTTACTGATGCAACCATCAACGGTCTCTCCAGAGGGGTAGTGGGTAATTGGAGAAGGTCCACCACCAGGTCTCTACAAATGAAATTAGCAGCGGATCCAGAGTCCAGATACGCAGAGACCTGATGTGTTTTCTCACCAGACACTATGGTCACGGGTATGGACAACTTAGACGGGAGTCCTTCTTTACCCAAGGTTATCTCTCCTACCAACCCTAGGGTTTGGGACTTTTGGGGACACAGACGCACAAGATAAAGACAATAAAGACAGAGTCCCGAAGTGCATCTGCGTTGTCTCTCCTGGGTAGATAGCTTACATTGGTCCATCCTCACAGACTCCTGATGAGGATCGGCATCTGAGGACGGTAGGGATTTCTGCAAGGTAGGGGCCAGACTAGGAAGGCCTCCCTCCCAACTAACCTCTTGGAGCCATTCTCGGAGCCTTCTATGAATCCGGACAGCCAGGAGGATGAGGTCATCCAGGGTAGACGGCAGGTCTCGAGCGGCAAGTTCGTCTTTAATCTTAGGAGACAGTCCATGCCAGAATGTAGCCACCAGGGCCTCATTGTTCCACAACAGTTCTCCCGCCAGGGTGTGGAAGTAGATGGCATACTCGCCCAGAGAGATGTCTCCTTGGCGTAGGTTCAGCGGTGAGCAGGGTTCAGTAGGTTCAGTAGAGGAGACTCGTCCAGGCTCCTCAATCACTGTGCGAAATTTCCGGAGGAACCCCTGGAAGTCACGGGTCTCTGGTCCTTGTCTGTCCCAGAGGGCCTTGCCAGTAAGAAGAGAGATGATGAAAGGGACCCTTGCGCCATCAGACGAAAATGTCCTAGTATACAGGCTGCAGTGGATCTGGCACTGGTTCAAAAATCCATGACAGGTAACTGCATCTCCATCATAGCGGTCCAGAAGTGGCAAAGAAAAACGCGGGTCAACACAGCCAGGAGGTGTAGTAGGAGGAACGGCAGCTCGTGCTTCCTGCCGACATGCGAGAATGTTCAAGGCCTGGAGGAGATGTTATTGTCGAGACCGGAGGTCTAGCATATCTGCCCGCACCTCTTGTGACGTCGTCATGGTCTTGGATCGACCAGCGGGGTCCATGGCCTGAGCGTACTGTCATGTAGGGTTCGTGGACCCACTGGGCCGTACCGCCTTGGCGGTATGGCAGCTGGCCAACAGGGCGCAGGTCAGAGTCTATAGTTCATATAGTGCACCTGTGGCAGCTCGGACAGTAGCAAGGCAGGCTTGGCAGGAACTAGGCAGCAGGCAGATGTCAGGCGTGAGAAGCAGGACCGGTGTGGTATACAGCACAGCATGGCTACAGCTCAGCATGGCACTAGATCAAGATACAAGTTACAGGATACAGGGAACACTGGGAGCAGGAAACACTAACATTTGCAAGACATACTTGGACTACGACAACAACGCTCAGGCGTGGGAGGATGGGGCTGGGACCTTCTTAAAGCCCAGGGTGCTCAGGAAGCTATTAGCTCAATCTCCAACATGCGTGCGCTCTGGCTTCTTATGTCTGGACTGAGCTCGTGAGCGCACCCTGGTGGTCACTGTGGAGCAGGACGGTCGCATGTGCAGACATCTCTTGGGAGAAGGGCGTTGACTGGATGGAAGATGTTCGTGGTCAGCCACCACGGACGTTACAGTGTCTCCACTCCTGCAGGGCCAGCTTGATGGCCAGTAACTCCCGATCCCCAATCGAGTAGTTGCGCTCTGCGGGAGAAAACAGCTTGGAATACTAGCCACATACTACAGTCTTGCCTTTCGAACCTCTCTGGAACAAAAGTGCACTGGCACCAACAGAGGAAGCGTCCACCTCTAATGAAAACTGTAGGGATACATCAAGGTGATGAAGAATAGAGGCTGACGTGAAGGCATTTTTTAAGGTTTTAAATGCGACTTCTGCTTCTGGAGTCCACCCCTTGGCATTCATTCCCTTTTTAGTGAGGGTGGAGATGGGACCTCTTAAAAAAGAGAATATGTGAATGAACAGACGGTAGAAGTTGGCGAATCCCAGGAAGCATTGTATGGCCCTTAAGCCTTGGGGGCGTTGCCATTCCAGGACAGCCTTTTACCTTCTCAGGGTCCATTTTGAGACCCTGATCGGAGATGATATAGCCCAGGAAGGGTAGAGACTTCTTTTTTTTAAACACACACTTCTCCAGCTTGGCATAAAATGATTCTCCCTTAATCGAAGCAATACCTGACGGACATGACCCTGATGAGTCACAAGATCTGGGGAAAAAATCTAAATGTCATCGAGATACACCACAACACAGACATAGAGGAGATGATGAAAAATGTAATTGACAAATTCTTGAAACACAGCGGGAGCGTTACACAGCCCGAAGGGCATGACCAGATATTCGTAGTGTCCATCACGTGTATTAAATGCAGTCTTCCACTCATCACCCTGACGAATCTGGATTAGATTGTAAGCCCCCCGTAGGTCTAGCTTAGAAAAAAAATGTGCCCCCCCCGTATGCGATCAAACAGTTCCGAAATCAAAGGTAATAGGTACCTGTTCTTCACCGTGATCTGGTTGAGACCTCGGTAGTCAATGCAGGGTCAGAGGGATCCATCTTTCTTCTTGACAAAGAAAAACCTGGCTCCGACCGGGGATGAGGGTTTACGAATGAAGCCCCTTTCCAGATCCTCCTTAATATAGGCTGACATAGACTGGGTCTCAGGCAAGGAGAGAGGGTATACTCTACCGTGAGGAGGGGACGAATCAGGAACCAAGTCGATAGGGCAATCATATGCTTGATGTGGTGGCAATGTCTCTGCTTCCTTCTTATTGAAGACATCTGAGAACAGAGAGTAACAAAGAGGCAACCCTGCCAGTGACTGAAGCGGAGGAGACTGAGACAGATGGACATGCACCAGACAGCAGTCAAGATACTTGGGGCCCCACTGGAGAACCTTTCCAGAGTTCCAATCCAGGATTGGGGCGTGTAGACGGAGCCAATGCAAACCCAGCAGCACGTTGTTGACGACCTTGGGCAGGACAAACAGGGAGATGAGTTCAGAGTGAAGAAATCCCACTTGGAGTCTTAACGGCTTGGTCACAGACAAAACTGGGTCAGGCAAAGGCAGACCATCTACCGAGGCAATGATCAACGGCCTTTCCAGCAGAACAGTGGGCAACTGAAGAAGATACACAAGGTCTTGGCAGATGACATTGGCTGCAGAGCCAGAGTCCAGGTAGGCAGAGACTGGATGGGGCCTCTCGCCAGCGATGGTGGTCACAGGAATGAACAGTATGGAAGAGAGTTCTCTATTAAATGCAGTATCGCCCAGGGTTGTCTCTCCAACCAATCCTAGGTTTTTTTTTACTTCTGGGGACACAGACGCACGACATGGCCAGCGAGGCCGCAATATAAACAGAGTCCAGATGTGCGCCTGCGTTGTTTCTCTTGAACGGACAGTTTAAGCCGATCCACCTGCATCGGAACCTCGGGCAGAGCAGTAGAAGAATGCAAAAGGGGTTGCTGGAAGTTGGGCGCCAGTCTGGGAAGCCGTCTCTCCTGTCGAACCTCCTGAGATCTCTCTCTGAGCCTTATGTCCACTCGAGTAGCAAGTAGAATCAGGTCGTCCAAGGCAGCTGGTAGATCTCGAGCAGCAAGTTCGTCCTTGATCTCGGACGATAGGCCAAGCCAGAAGGTAGCTACCAAGGGCTCATTGTTCCAGAAGAGTTCTCCTGCCAGGGTCCGGAACTGGATGGTGTATTCGCCCACGGAGGCGTCTTCCTGGTGAAGGTTAAAGATAGCAGTGGCTGCCGACGAGACTCGTCCGGGCTCCTCGAATACGGTACGGAATAACCGCACGAACCTATGGAAGTCTCGGGTCTCGGGTCCCTGTCTTTCCCAGATTGGATTCGCCCACACCAGGGCCTTGCCGGCAAGTAGAGACATAATAAAGGTGATCCTGGCTCCGTCCGAAGGAAATGCTCGGGCGTGCAGAGTGAAGTGGATGTGGCATTGGTTCAGAAACCCCCTGCACATACTTGCGTCTCCATGGAACCGAGGTGGCAATGGCAGCGAGAACCGAGGATCCAAACCGGAGCTGCCAGGAGGTGTAGCAGAAGGGTCGATCAGAGGAGCTTGAATAGGAGCAGAGAAGGAAGTAGCTAGCGCCCCTAGCTGCTGTGCCACGGAGTCTACTGCCAGAAGAAGTTGATCCTGTCATGCTCGCAGATCCTGCAGGTCCTTGAATTGAACAACGGCGTCCATGGCCTGAGCGTACTGTCACGACGCGGGGTGTGGACCCACTGGGCGGTACCGCATAGCGGGATAGCAGCTGGCCAACTAGGTACCAAACAATGTCTATAGTCCAGAAAGGGTACCTGAGGCAATGTAGACAGTAGCGGAAGACACGACTTGACTTTCACTATAGATGGCACAGAGGCACGGGACAGGGTACAGGCAGCAGGAACGGGTAACACTGGGAACTGGAAAATACAGGGAGAACATTTCCAAGACAAACTTTAGGTATACAACAACGCTCAGACAAGGATTAATTAGGAAGAGCCCTTTTTATAGTCCAGCAGCATTGTTGGCTAATTACTGATTATTAACAACTAGACGCGTACTGGCCCTTTAAGGCCGTGCGGGCACGGGTATGCACGCCCTGCGGGAAACAGTCTTAGAACCTGGAAGTGAGTGCCGGCGTCTCCCCGGAGGGAGATGCCACCGAGAACACAGACGTCCATGGCCGGGGCAGTCAGAGGGTAAGTCTGATCGACGGTCCATGGCGATAGACCTTACAGAGAGTAGCAACATTCCTGTTTTTCCTCCATTTGTAGACAATGTAACTAACTGTAGATTGATGTACACCTAGGTCTTTAGCAATGCTTTTGTAGCCTTTTACAGCTGTAATGCATATCTATAACATGTCTTCTAAAATCTTCTGAAATGTATTTGCCTTGAGGTATGATTCACACTAACTAAACTTTCTTGAGAAGAACAGGCTCTGTGTGCCTTTATTTAATGGGCAAAGCACCTGTGAAACCCACACTTCCGATTTCATCACCTTAATTGAAACACATTTTGCCAATTAGCTCTTGGAGAAGTATTAAATGGAACCGGTTATGTTGAAAAAACAGTTCTTTCTGCAGGTAGCATGTTATAGAGCAGGAGGAGTTGAGTAGTTTGATATATAATTTTGCAGAAAAAAATTTAATAGAACTTGTAATTTATTGATCTAATCCTCTGCTCATTCTGGGCTTAGGAGTCCATTGGGCAGGCTCACATATTTATTGACTGTCTTCCCTGTGTAAGTGTGCATACAGTGATAGCTTTCAATCATTGAGTTAGACCGCCCACTGGACTCCTAAGCCCAGAATGAGAAGAAGATAAGATCAATAAATGACAACTTCTACTAAATATTTTCCTACAAAATTCTATATCAATCTGCTCAGCTCCCCCTGTTCTATAACACACTGCCTACAGATCAAACGGCATTTTACATGTGACAGGTTCCCATTAACCCTTTCAGGACCTAGCTCATTTTGGCCTTCAGGACTAGCCCCATTTTTTCAAATCTGACATGTGTCAATTTATGTGGTAATAACTCTGGAATGCTTTTGCCTATCCAAGCGGCTCTGAGATTGTTTTCTCATGACATATTGTACTTTATGCTAGTGGAAAAATGTGGTCAATAAATTCATTGCTTATTTGTGAAAAACAACAAAATTTAAAATTATGCTTTTTCTAATTTGAAATGTATCTACTTGTAAATCAGATAGTAATACCACACAAAATAGTTACTATTTCACATATTTCATATGTCTACTATTTGCATTGTTTTTTGAACATTGTTTTATTTTTCTAGGACGTTACAAGCAAATTTCAAAAGGCTATTTTTCAAGGACCAGTTCAGTTCTGAAGTGGCTTTGAGGGCCTTATATATTAGATAGACCCCATGTTAAAAACTGCACCCCTCAAAGTATTCAAAACAGCATTCAGAAGGTTTCTTAACCCTTTAGGCGTTTCACAGGAATTAAAGCAAAGTAGAGGGGAAATTTACAAATTGTATTTTTTTTTGCTGAAATTCATTTGTAATACATTTTCTTCTGTAACACAGAAGGTTTTTACCAGAGGAACGCAACTCAATATTTATTGCCCAGATTCTGCAGTTTTTAGAAATATCCCACATGTGGCTCTAGTGTGGTAATGGACTGAAACACAGGCCTCAGAAGCAAAGGGGCACCTAGTGGATTTTGGAGCCTCCTTTCTTTAGAATATATTTTAGGCATCATGTCGGTTTGAAGAGGTCTTGTGGGGCCAAAACAGTGGAAATCCCCCAAAAGTGACACGGTTTGGGAAACTACACACCTCAAGGAATTTATCTAGGGGTATAGTTAGTATCTTGACCCCACAGGTCTTTTGCTATATTTATTGGAGTTTGTCTGTGAAAGAGAAAATCTACTTTTTTTCTGAAAAAATATAAAAAATAATAATATTTGCAAGGAATAAAGAATAAAACGCACCCCAAAACATGTAAAGCTACTTCTCCCAATTACGGCAATACCCCATATGTAGTACTAAACTGCTGTTTGGACCCACAGCAGAGCTCAGAAGGGAAGGAGCGCCATTTGGATTTTGTAGCGCAGATTTTGATGGAATCGTTTTCAGTGCCATGTCGCGTTTGCAACACCCTAGAGGGACCAAAACAGTGGAAACCCCCCAAAAGTGACCCCATTTTGGAGACTACACCCCTCAAGGAATTTTTCTAGGGGTATAGTTAGCATTTTGACCCCACAGTTTTTTTTTTGCTGAATTTAGTGGAATTAGACCGTGAAAATTAAAAAATCTACTTTTTTCTGAAAAATCATCGAAATATTTAATTTTTACAATGAATAAAGGAGAAAAAGCACCCCAAAATTTGTAAAGCAATTTGTCCTGATTACTGCAATATGCCATATGTGTTAATAAACTACTGTTTGGACCCACGGCAGGACTCAGAAGGGAAGGAACAATATTTGGCTTTTGGAGCTCAAATTTAGCTGGAATAGTTTTTGGGTGTCATGTCGCAATTGCAAAGCCCCTGTACCAAAACAGTGGAAACACCCCAAAACTGACCCCATTTGGGAAACTACACCCCTTAAGGAATCTATCTAGGGGTATAGTGAGCATTTAGACCCCACAGGTCTTTTGCAGAATTTATTAGAATTAGGCCGTGAAAATGAATATCAACATTTTTTCCACAAAAATGTTGAATGTTTTCATTTTCACAAAGGATAAAGGAGAAAAAGCACCCCAAAATTTGTAAAGCAATTTTTTCCAAGTACGGCAATACCCCACGTGGTCATAAATGCTTTTTCAGTATAAATTAATTAACCCTTTTAGGACTGATCCATTTTTTGCTTTGACATTTTCGTTTTTTCCCTTCCCCGCTTTCCAAGAGCCATAACTTTTTTTTTTTTTCCATCAGTAGAGTGGTGTGAGGGCTTATTTTTTGCAGGAGGAGTTGTAGTTTCTAGTGACACTATTTAAAGTACCATTTAATGTACTGGGAAATGGAAATTAAAATTCTTTGCAGGCTGAAATTGGAAAATGCTGCGATTCCTCCATTGTTTTTGCGGCTTTCACCGTGCGGTAAAAACAACAACTTAAATTTTTTTCTGACACTTACTACAATTACGGTGATACCAAATTTATACCGTTTTTTTTATATTTTACTACTTTTACAAAGTTAAAAACTGTTCAAAAAACAAAACGTTTTGTTTCACCACATTCCGTGAGGCATCAGTTTTTTTATATTTTTGGTCGATTAAGCGGTGTGAGGGCTTATTTTTTGTGGGACGAGTTGTAGTTTTTATTGGTACCATTTTTTTTTTACATACAACTTTTGGATCACTTTTTATGATTTCTTTTAAACGCTAAGGTGACCAAAAAACAGCTATTTTGGCGTTTCAAATTCTTTATTTTTTATGGCGTTCCCAGTACGAGTTAAATAATGGTATATTGTAATAGTTCTGACTTTTACGGATGCAGCGATAGAAATTATGTTTATTTTTTTATTTCTTGCATTACTTTAGAGGAAACATATTATAATTTTTTTTCACTAATAACAACTTTTACTTTTTTTACTCTTTCTTTTTTACACATTTTATTAATCCCCCTAGGGGACTGGAACAAGCGATTATTAGATCGCTGGTACAATACACTGCAATACTAATGTATTGCAGTATAATATTCTTACAGGCTTCCTGTCCGTTAGTCCCAGGTGTCAGCTGTAATACACAGCTGACACCTGCAGAATATGGAGTGGGTGCAGCGCATGAGCCCGCTCCATATATAACCCTCCGCACCATGACATGCTATTAAGTCGTGGTGTGCAAAGGCATTAATGCGCAGTGGATGGTGCAAAGTGAAAATTAAAATTTTCCACTGATATGCCATTTTAATGCACAATATGTTGTGCTCAGTTTGTGCCACTGAAGACAAATACCTCATACAATGTTGAGCGGGTTCTCCCGGATATAAAATGTCATATATGTGGACGTCAGCTGGTGCTTGGGCACGCTGTAGGGCTCAGAAGGGAGGGAGCACCAATTGGCTTTTGGAGCGCAGATTTTGCTTGGTAAGGGTATGTTCACATTTTCGGCCGTTTTTTGGGCCGTAAACGCCCGAAAAATCAGAGGCAGAACGCCTCCAAACATCTGCCCATTGATTTCAATGGGAAAACGGCGCTCTGTTCCGACGGAGCGTTTTTCGCAACTTTTTTTACGCGTAAAAAAACGGCCACGAAAATGAAGTGCAGGACACTTATTGGGACGTTTTTGGAGCCATTTTCCATAGACTCTATTGAAAAAAGCTCCAAAAACGGCCGTAAAAATTGCAGCGAAAAACGCAGTGAAAATCGCGAGTGGCACAAAAAACGTCTGAAAATCAGGAGCTGTTTTCTCTTGAAAACAGCTCCGAATTTTGAGACGTTTTTGACTCTGTGTGTGTCTATTTGGGGTTTTGCTGGTATTTCAGTTTATAATATGGGGGCATATGTAAGCTGTGAGGAGTACATCAGGGGCATATGTAAGCTGGGCAGAGTACATCTGGGCATAATAAGAGGGTATAATCATGCGGTAAATAAATAATAATTCATAGATATGTGGCCGGTGTCGCACTGATTAATGGTGCACGATCTTATCCGCTTTTGGACACTCTGCACAATTTCTGTCTCTATATTCTGAGAGCCAGAACTTTTTAATTTTTTTTCCACCGGAGCTGTGTGAAGGCTTATTTGTAGCGGACCAATCTGTAGTTTTCATTGGTACCATTTTAGGGTACATGTGGTTTTTTATCACTTTTTATTAGATTTTTTGGGCAATCAAAGTGACAAAAAAACACAAATTCTGACAATGTTTTTTGTCTTTTTTTTTTACAGTGCGCTATAAATTACATTTTTCTTTATTCTGCAGGTCGATACGATTACGGCGATACCAAATGTATATCTTTTTTTATGTTTTGTGGCATTTGCGCAATAAAATCACTTTTCAATAAAATTATTTATTTTTTGTGTCACCATATTCTGAGAGCCATAACTTTTTTATTTTTCAGTCAAAAAAGTTGTGTAAGGGCTTGTTTTTTGCGAGACGGGTTGAGGTTTTTATTGGTACTATTTTGGGGTACATGTGACTTTTTGATCACTTTTTATTCTATATTTTGGGAGTGGTGATGACCAAATAAATAGTGATTCTGACATTTTTTTTCAATTATTTTTTTTGCGGGGTTCACCGTGCGGGAAAAATAATATTATAGTTTTATAGTCTGGATCGTTACGAACGTGGTGAGGTAGTGTAACGTATTATAAACTGTCAGTGTGACGCTGAGAGTCACACTGACAGGAAGCCTATGAGGACCGGCCTCCGGCTGGTACTCATAGGCTGCCGTGCATGGCAGATCCGGAGGCTGTTGTATGGCCTCCGGTTTTGCCATGCAACCAACTGCAGCACCCGCAATCGGTCTCCGGGAAAGTTTGTTGTAACAACAAACTTTCCAGTTTATTACAGTAAGAAACTTTCCAGTTCGTTGCTACAACAAACTTTCCCTGCGATCACATGAACGGAACCTGAACCAATTAGGTCCAGATTATGTCTCCGGGACCAGAGGCAGGGGTTAACAGCGCGATCCGGGTGTGAGCGCTACTCTGAGACTCCTACCCTCAAGTCCCCTAATGGGACAAAGTAATAAAGTAAAAAAAAAAGTTAAAAAAAAGATGTGTAAAAATAAAAAAATTACAGTTTTAAAAGTGATAAAAGTAAAAATCCCCCTTTTTCCCTTATCAGTCCTTTATTATTAATAAAAATAAATAAACAAATAAACTATACATAATTGGTATCGCCGCGTCCGTAACGGCCTGAACTACAAAATGATTTAGTTATTTATCCCGCGCGGGCAACGCCGTAAAAGAAAATAATAATAAACCGTACCACAATCACAATTGTTTGGTCACTTCACCTCCCAAAAAATGGAATAAAAAGAGATCAAAAAGTCGCATGTACCTAAAAATGGTAATGATTGAAACTACAGTTCGTTATGCAAAGAACAAGTCCTCGCACGGCTTTCTTGATGGAAAAATAAAAAAGTTCCGGCTCTTAGAATATGGTAACACAAAAACAAAATGATTTTTTACAAAATGTATTTTATTGTGCAAACGCCATAAGACATAAAAAAACTATTAACATATGGTATCGTCGTAATCGTATCGCACCGCAGAATAAAGTGAATATGTCATTTATAGCGCACGGTGAATGCTGTAAAAAAAATTGAATAAAAAAAACAATAGTAGAATTGCTGTTTTTTAGTCACCACACCACCTAAAAATAGAATAAAAACTGATCAAAAAGCCACATGCACCCCAAGAAAACTACAATGGATTCCTCAAGGGGTCTAGTTTCCAAAATTGGGTCACTTTTGGGGGGTTTCCACTGTTTTGGCACCACAAGTCCTCTTCAAACCGGACATGGTGCCTAATAAAAAGGAGACCTCAAAATCCTCTAGGTGGTCCTTTGCTTCGGAGGCCGGTGCTTCAGTCCATTACCACACTAGGGCCACATGTGGGATATTTCTCAAAACTGCAGAATCTGGGCAATAAGTATTGAGTTGCGTTTCTCAGGTAAAAGCTTTTGTGTTATGGAAAAAAATGGTATAAAAAGGATTTTCTGACAAAAAGAAATAAATATGTAAATTTCACCTCTACTTTGCTCTAAATTCCCGTGAAACACCTAAAGCGTTCATAAACTTTCTAAATGCTGTTGTGAATAATATGAGGGGTCTAGTTTCTAAAATGGGGTGTTTCATATGGGTGTCTAATATATAGGCCCCTCAAAGCAACTTTAGAACTGAACTCGAACCTAAAAAAAAATAAAAATGAGGCAATACTTCGCTTCTCCTAATGAGCAGCGCCCACTCCAAGATGACCCCAGTTTTGACCGTTTGTATAAACGGAGACCCCTATTAGACCGTTTCAGTACCCGGTTTTCCTAAGCATACACCCCCAAGAATTGTATTTCTAGTAATGAGTCCTTGGTACATTTTAAATGGAGGCTTCAATTCCGCCAGTACCTGCCGGGTAAGAGGGCAAGGTATGGTGTGAAGATGGATAAGCTGTGCGAGAGTGCATCAGGGTATACCTACAAATTTAGAATATATGAAGGGAAGGCAGGGCCGCCATCAGGGGGGTATTAGGGGTACTACTGTAGGGGGCCCGGCCAAACTTAATTGAAAGGGGGGCCCGGCAACTGCGGCAACTTGCCTTTGGTAGAAAAAAACAGGCCCCTGCAATGGGGCCTGTTCTTTTCACCAAAGCAATGTCGTGAGCTGCGGGCCCCCCTCTCGTCAAACACCGCCGTGAGCTGCGGGCCCCCCTCTCATCTAACACCGCCGCGAAACAAGCGTGCACCGGCGCGCTCGTTACCGCAAACGCGCGCTCACGCGCGAACGACCGGACACGCCGTAAAGCAACCCGCTCGTGCCCGCCGCCGAGAGGGATGCGGTGCACACGCACCAAAAGTACAGTGACCAATCAACTGGGAAGAACAGCCAGGACAGCGGCGCACAGTCGAATTACCTGCTGGCACGCCTCCGACTCCGCTTCCTCGTCCTCCGCCTCCTCGTCCTCCGACTCCGCCTCCTCGTCCAGCGCCTCCTCGTCCAGCGCCTCCTCGTCCGACTCCGCCTCCTCGTCCGACTCCACCTCCTCCTCCTCCAGAGCGTAGCTGCGTAAGGAGAGGGGGAGGGGTCCAGTTCTTGCGCGGCGGCAGGAGTTCTTCGATCCCCACCATTGCCTGGAGGTGAAGGACGACATCTGGACCAAAGACATCGCCTGACGAGGACTGGAGTGGGAGCATCTCTTCTGACACAGTGAGTAAAATGTCTCAAAGTGCTGTTTATGTATGGCCCTGTTCACACAGAGTATTTTGCAGGCCGAAAAAATCTGCCTCAAAATTCCTTAAAGAATTTTGAGGCAGATTTTGACCTGCCCACACTATCTTGCCGCGTTTTTTGCTGCGTTTTTTGTCTGCGGCGATTGAGGACAGCAGACAAAAAACGCAGCGAAAAATGAATTTTTTGCCTCCCATTGATTTCGATGGGAGGTCAGAGGCGGAACCGCGGCAAGAAAGGACGTGCTGCTTTTTTCTTTTTTCCGCGACTGGCTCCCATTGATTTCAGATTAAATCAATGGGAGGCGGTTTTGTAAGTTGTTTGTTGCCGATTCTGACGCAGTGTCCGAGTCAATATCAAGGCCCAAAAACTCTGTGAACTGGGCCTTATTGTTAGGGCTTATTCAGACGAACGTGTAATACGTCCGTGCAACACGCGTGATTTTCACGCGCCTCGCACGGACCTATGTTACTCTATGGGGCCGTGCAGACTGTCAGTGATTTTCACGCAGCGTGTGTCCGTGTGTCCGCTGCGTAAAACTCACGACATATCCGATATTTGTGCATTGTTCGCGCATCACGCACCCATTGAAGTCAATGGGTGCGTGAAAATCACGGCCAGCGCTTCCGCAGCAGTATAAACTATGAATGAAAACAGAAAAGCACCACGTGCTACAAACATACAAACAGAGTGTCATAATGATGGCGGCTGCGCGAAAATCACGCAGCCGCGCATCATACGCAGCTGACACACGGAGCTGTTATGGACCTTTTGCATGCGCAAAACGCCACGTTTTTGCGCACGCAAAAAGCACACGCTTGTGTAAATCCAGCCTTAGGGTAGGAACACACTAGGCATGAACGCTGCGGATTTTATGCAACACATTTTATTGTGGAAAATCCGCAGCGTTTCACAGTCGCAGCAGAGTGGATGAGATTAGAACAAATCTCATCCGCACGCTGCAAAAATAATGGACCTGCAGTGTGACTTTTGGCTTTTTAAGCTGCAGCATGTCAATTTATTCTGTGGAATCGCCGCTCCTCTGTTGCGGAAATGCTGCGGTTCTGCCGCAAAAATCACACATGAGAAAAAAAAAGGTACTTTTTTACATTTATAAAAAAGTTTAGACATACCCCGGCCGTAGTCCTGGTGACGCGATCCTCTATTCTTAGCACAGCTCGGCCTCCTGTCATGACGTTTCATACCATGTGACTGCTGCAGCGGTCACATGGTCTACAGCGTCATCCCAGGAGGCGGGGCTACGTTCAGAAGAGAGAGATGCGTCACCAGGACTACGGCCTGGGTAAGTCTAAACTTTTTTTTCCCTGCAGGATTCCCGCAGCGGACATACCTCACGAAACCTGCGCCACTATTTGGTGCGGTTTTGCTGGCAGAATTCCCTGCGGCTACCGGGGCGGATAAGCTGTGTAGTTTTACTCAGCATATCCGCCTAGTGTGTTCCTACCCTTATGATGTCGCTCCTGGAGCTGCTGCCGGTCTCTGAATAGGAAATTGCGCAATTGATTTGGTACCAGGAGCTAAGCTCCCTAAGGGTAGGATATTCAATCTCTCTTGTCCCGAACGTGAAGCCATGAGAGAGTATATCCAGGAATGCCTGGCCAAGGGTTACATTCGCCCCTCTACTTCTCCGGTAGGTGCTGGCTTCTTCTTCGTAGGGAAGAAGGATGGTGGTCTTAGGCCATGCATTGACTACTGTAACTTGAATAAGGTCACTGTAAGGAACCAGTATCCCATTCCTTTGATTCCTGATCTCTCTAATCAGGTTCAGGGGGCCCAATGGTTCTCTAAGTTTGATCTACGGGGGGCTTATAACCTTATCCGCATCAGAGAGGGGGATGAGTGGAAGACTGCGTTTAACACGCCCAAAGGTCATTTCGAATACCTCGTCATGCCCTTTGGGTTGTGTAATGCTCCCGCGGTCTTCCAGAATTTCATAAATGAGATTTTAAGAGACTACCTGGGGGTATTTCTTGTAGTGTACCTTGATGACATACTTGTGTTTTCCAAGGACTGGTCCTCCCACATTGAGCATGTCAGGAAGGTGCTCCAGGTCCTTCGGGAAAACAAACTGTTTGCGAAGACCGAAAAATGTGTGTTTGGGGTACAAGAGATACCATTTTTGGGTCAAATCCTCACTCCTCATGAATTCCGCATGGACCCCGCCAAGGTCCAGGCTGTGACGGAATGGGTCCAACCTGCCTCCCTGAAGGCGTTACAGTGCTTCCTGGGGTTCGCTAATTATTACAGGAGATTTATTGCTAACTTCTCGGTCATCGCTAAGCCTCTTACGGATCTCACTCGCAAAGGTGCTGATCTCCTCCACTGGCCTCCTGAGGCTGTCCAAGCTTTTGAGGTCCTTAAGAAGTGCTTTATCTCGGCCCCAGTGCTGGTTCAGCCCAACCAAATGGAGCCATTCATCGTGGAGGTTGACGCCTCCGAGGTTGGAGTGGGTGCTGTCTTGTCCCAGGGTACCAGGTCCCTCACCCATCTCCGTCCCTGTTCCTACTTCTCCAGGAAGTTTTTTGCCCACTGAGAGTAACTATGATATTGGCAACCGCGAACTCTTAGCCATTAAATGGGTATTTGAAGAGTGGTGCCGCTTCCTGGAGGGGGCTAGGCACCAGGCAACGGTCCTTACCGACCACAAGAATCTGGTTTTCTTCGAATCTGCCCGGAGGCTAAACCCGAGCCAAGCTCGATGGGCGTTATTTTTTACCAGATTCAACTTTTTGGTCACCTATAGGGCTGGGTCTAAAAATATTAAGGCTGACGCACTGTCGCATATCTTCATGGCCAGCCCTCATTCGGAGGAAGATCCTGCTTGTATTTTGCCTCCAGGTATAATCATTTCCTCTATTGATTCTGATTTAGTCTCCGAAATTGCGGCTGATCAAGGTTCAGCTCCCGGGAACCTTCCTGAGAACAAGCTGTTTGTTCCCCTGCAACTCCGGCTAAGGGTACTTAGGGAAAATCATGACTCTGCACTATCTGGCCATCCAGGCATCCTGGGTACCAAGCACCTCATTGCCAGAAACTACTGGTGGCCTGGGTTGCTTAAAGACGTTAAGGCCTACGTCGCCGCTTGTGAGGTTTGTGCTAGGTCCAAGACTCCCAGCTCCCGATCAGCGGGCTTACTATGTTCTTTGCCCATTCCCCAGAGACCTTGGACCCATATCTCCATGGATTTTATCACCGATTTGCCTCCATCTCAAGGCAAGTCGGTGGTGTGGGTTGTAGTAGACCGCTTCAGTAAGATGTGCCACTTTGTGCCCCTCAAGAAACTACCCAATGCTAAGACGTTAGCTACATTGTTTGTCAAACACATCCTGCGTCTCCATGGGGTTCCTGTCAATATTGTTTCTGACAGAGGGGTACAATTTGTTTCATTGTTTTGGAGAGCCTTCTGTAAAAAGTTGGAGATTGATCTGTCCTTCTCCTCGGCTTTCCATCCTGAAACTAATGGCCAAACGGAGAGGACTAATCAGTCTCTAGAACAATATTTAAGGTGTTTTATCTCTGACTGTCAACATGATTCGGTCTCATTCATTCCCCTTGCCGAATTTTCCCTTAATAACCGGGTCAGTAACTCGTCAGGGGTCTCCCCCTTTTTCTGTAATTTTGGGTTTAATCCACGGTTCTCCTCCATTTCACCTGGTAGTTCCAAGAATTCCGAGGTAGATGTCGTTCATCAGGAACTGTGCACAGTCTGGGCCCAGGTTCAGAAGAAGCTAGAGTCGTCCCAGAGCATACAAAAGACTCAGGCAGATAGAAGACGTTCTGCTAACCCCTTGTTTGTGGTCGGGGATCTGGTGTGGCTATCTTCTAGAAATTTGCGCCTTAAAGTCCCGTCCAAGAACTTTGCTCCCCGGTTTATAGGGCTGTACAAGGTCATTGAAGTCCTTAACCCTGTCTCCTTCCGACTGGAGTTGCCCCCGTCTTTTCGAGTGCACGACGTCTTTCATGCCTCCCTCCTTAAACGCTGCTCCCCGTCCTTGGCTCCCTCGAGGAAACCTCCGGTCCCTGTTCTCACCCCTGAGGGGGTAGAATTCGAGGTGGCCAACATTGTGGACAGCAGGATGGTCCAAGGCTCCCTCCAGTACCTGGTCCATTGGAGGGGATACGGGCCTGAGGAGAGGACTTGGGTACCCGCCGGGGATGTTCACGCTGGGGTATTGCTCAGGAGGTTCCACCTTCATTTCCCCAATAAACCAGGTCCCCCTAGAAAGGGTCCGGTGGCCCCTCATAAAAGGGGGGGGGTACTGTAAAGGATTTGCCAGACACAGATTCTGTGTCGACGCCCGTGGGCAATCAGTCTGCACCTGCTCCTATGTCTGTGAGGCTGACTCCATCTTCCACCACTCAGGATGGCAGGCTTAGGAGTGGGAGAGCCTATCACAGCCTGGCCAGACGGAGCTAGCTCCCGCCCACTGTCTATTTATACCTGCCTTTCCTGTTCCTCCTTTGCCTGTGAGTCTTCTATGCTTGTTTCATGGCTTGCTGCTGCTGCTTGTACTACTCATCATCTGCTTGTTATTGACCTTGGCTTTCTGACCACTCTCCTGCTCAGCGTTTGGTACCTCGTTCTCTCCTGGTTTGACTCGGCTCGTTCACTACTCTTGTTGCTCACGGTGTCTCCGTGGGCAGCTGCCCTGTTTCCCTGGCTTCTGTGTACCCTTGTCTGTTCGTCTGTCTTGCACTTACTGAGCGTTGGGACAGTCGCCAAGTTGTACCCCGTCGCTTAGGACGGGTCGTTGCAAGTAGGCAGGGACTGAGTGGCGGGTAGATTAGGGCTCACCTGTCTGTCTCCCTACCCTGTCATTACAGGCGGAAGCATGAAGTGCTCTAAAATTTCCTGGTAGACGGCTGCGTTGACTCTGGACATGATATAACACAGTGGACCAACACAGTTGCTCAGTTGTCCAAAGTCCTGTTTACAGATGAAAGCAAATTTTGTATTTCATTGGGAAATCAAGGTCCCAGAGTCTGGAGGAAGAGTGGAGAGGCTCAATCCAAGTGTTTTGCGGTCCAGTGTGAAGTTTCCACAGTCAGTGAGGGTTTGGGGAGCCATGTCATCTGCTGGTGTTGGTCCACTGTGTTATATCAAGTCCAGAGTCAGCGCAGCCGTCTACCAGGAACTTTTAGAGCACTTCATGCTTCCCTCTGCTGACAAGCTTTATGGAGATGTTGAATTGATTTTCCAGCAGGACTTGGCACCTGTCCACACTGCAAAATGTACCAATACCTGGTTTAATAACCACAGTATCACTGCGCTTGATTGGCCAGCAAACTCGTCTGACCTAAACCCCATAGAGAATCTATGGTATATTGTCAAGTGGAAGATGAGCAACACCAGACCCAACAATGCAGACGAGCTGAAGGCCACCGTCAAAGCAACCTGGGCTCCCATAACATCTCAGCAGCGCCACAGGGTGATCGCCTCTATGCCACGCCATATTGATGCAGTAATTCATGCAGAATCGGAGCCCCGACCAAGTATTGAGTGCATATACTGTACATAATTTTCAGTAGGACAACATTTCGGTATTAAAAATCATTTTTGAAATTGGGCTTATTTAATATTCTTATTTTCGGAGACACTAAATTTTGGGTTTTTATTAACTGCTACCATAATCATCAACATTAAAAGAAAAAAATGCTGGAAATAGATCACTCTGTGTGTAATGAATTTATATAATATATGAGTTTCACTTTTTGAACTGAGTTACTGAAATAAATTAACTTTTTGATGATATTCTAATTCATTGAGATGGACTAGTATATGTATATATATTTGCCTGTAAGTCTAAACATGTCTTTATGTGCAGTATATACAGTATGTGGTGAAGTTTTTTATTTCTTGAAGGCAGCAATAGAGAGTCCCGCACAGGGCGCCATCCAACCTAAGCCCGACCCTGGGTCTGTTAAGATTCTGTTGTGGTTTCTGTCATTTTGACGGCCATCAATACTGGAAGACCCCCCGACATGGGTTCCGAAAGCATATGTGAACAATACCTTAGTTGTTAACCATTTCATCTGCTAGGTTGCCCAGATACATCATAAATTTAAAAGCCAATTTAAGAGCCCAGCATTATTTTACTTATTTTACCTCTTTTATTAAAGAATTTAATAAAAAATTACTAACTTAACTTAAAAATGGGCTCTACCATCGTGGTGGTAAAAAAATATGTGGTTTTCTCTTACAGGTGATTGATAACAAGGTACCATGAAATAGCAACACTGAAGTTATTACAGTACACCACTACACATGGCCGGCCTTAGCTATGTGCGACACGTGCGGTCGCACAGGGCGCCGGCCGCCATGCTGTAAGGGGGGCGCCAGTGGGTACGAGCCGAAGAGAGGAGAAATGTTCCTTCCTCTCCATGGCTGTGTGAAGTGAGCGCAGATTGGAGGAGCAGCAGCAGGTGCTTCTGTCTGCTCCACCAATCGGCACAGCCTGTACTGCAGTGTCACACAGACTCAGAGCCTCACGCAGCCCCTTCCTGCTGTGCTGCTGCCATAGTGAAGACTCCTCTACGGAGCTCCAGTGCCAGGCAAGAGCAGCAGCTTTACCTTAATCTATGTTTATTTATGTGCTGTGTGAGGGAGGAGGAAAGAGGGGTTGCTTTATGTGATGTGTAACAGGATGTTTTTTTTTTTTTTTTGCAAAGATCGATTTTGTGGGGTAGGGGAGACTAGGTTAGAGGTACTTTGTGTGTGTGAGTGTATTTTTTACAGATCGATTTTGAATGTGAGGGGACATTGCCCTAAATGCTATAGGAGTGTGGGGGGATTCTTTATAAATGTATTTTGTGGGGAGGGGGACTTCTGTATAATTTATTTTGTGGTGTAGGAGCTTATTATGAATCATGGGGGAGGGGAACTTAGTGTTATGTATGGGGAGAAAGGATTCTTTAGGGTACGGCCACACGGAGCAGTCCTCACACTGTCGCAACGCGGCCAACAACCGCGCTGGCACTATGTAGGAGCTGCTGTCAAATACCTCGTTAAGGGGTATTCCGGTTACATTCGCATGCGCAATGCCGCTCCATTCATCCTCTAAGGGAGCGCCGGATATATCCGAGTGCAGTGTTCTGCTTTTTCCGGCGCTCCCATAGAAAATAAATAGTGGGTAAGTTGTTGTAATTTGCAAAATCGTCCGGCCATAAAGGGTGTATTGATTCATGGGCGCACGTTAACGCGGGTAAACCGTCCCTTTATCTGCAAAATCGTGCGGCCATGAATTAATACACCCTTTATGGCCGCACGATTTTGCAAATTACAACAGCTTACCCCCTATCCATTCTCTATGGGAGCGCTGGAAAAAGCCGAACACTGCACTCGGCTATCTCCGGCGCTCCCATAGAGAATGAATGGAGCGGCAGTGCGCGTGCGAATGTAACCGGAATACGTGCGGCCACTAACAGGCTGTTTGACAGCCGCACCGAACATGGTGCCGGCGGGGTTATTAGCTGCGTTGCAACCGTGTCAGGGCCGCTCTGTGTGGTCTTACCCTTAGGCTGGATTTACACGAGCGTGTGCCTTTTGCGCACGCAAAAAACGCGGCGTTTTGCCTGCGCAAAATGCACTTGACAGCTCCGTGTGGCAGCATCATATGATGCACGGCTGCGTGGTTTTTGCGCAGCCGCCATCATTATGACACTTGATTTGGATGTTTGTAAACAGAAAAGCACGTGGTGCTTTTCTGTTTTCATTCATCCTTTTCACAGCTGTCGTGCGAATCACGCAGTTCGCACGTTAGTGCTTCCGTGCGGCATGCGTGGTTTTCACGCACCAATTGACTTCAATGGGTGCGTGATGCGCGAAAAACGCTCAAAGAACGGACATGTCGTGACTTTTACGCAGCGGACTCACGCTGCGTAAAAATTACGCACATGTCTGCACTTCCCCATAGACTAATATAGGTCCGTCCACGTGCATGAAAATCACGCGCGTTGCACGGACATATATCCCATTCGTCTGAATAAGCCCTTAGAGATAATATTTGTGGGGGAGAGCATCTTGATTATAAGGGTAGGAACACACAAGGTGAATACGTAAAACTACACAGTGTATACATCCTGAGAACCGCAGGGAATTTCACCTGAAAAACAGCACCAAATTTTGGTGCAGTTTTTTTGGCGGAAAGACTGCAGAAATCAATTTAAAAAAAAAGCTAATACTCCCAGCCGTAGTCCCTCTCTCTCTCTCTCTCTGAGCATAGCCCGGCCTCCTGCAATGACGCTGTAGTCCATGTGACCGCTGCAGCCTTTGATTGGCTGCAGCTGTCACATGGGATGCATCGTCATCCCTGGGGGCCGGGCTACGCTCAGAACAGAATACGCATCGCTATGACTACGGCCGGGTGTATTACCTTTTTTTTTTCTCATTTGAGATTAACGATAAGCAAAGTTTTTATCATTGATCTTCCCCTTTGTTACCACTGACCAAATATCATTATAATTGGTCAGAAACTAGCGAATCATGATGATAATTGGCTAAACTAAATAGGCCTTTAATGGGGGTATATTCAGGCTTAGTGCCTAGGGCAGCGTGAGTTGTAAATACGGCCCTGCTAAAAAGGAGATACTATTGAACACTATAGCAGAGCAGGCAGGTATCTCCCTGCTCTTCGATCTACTAGGCTGGTGGTTCCCAACATGAGGTTCCCATGAGAACCCTCCAGGGGTGCCGCGACACTCCTCTGGACAACTGCCACAGACGTGCTTTCTCTCCTCCTCATAGCGCGAAGTGGATGTGAGGAGGAGGAGATTTTTTTGCAGAACCCCTGTAGATAGCACCCCCCGACTAAATGGACAGAGACGTCAGGGGCTTCTCCTTGAGTGGAATCCCCGGTCACAGCGTCGGCAACGCTGTGGACAGGGATTCCGCTTCAGGAGTTAGTTGCCCCTGATGTCACTGTTCATATACGGACAGAGACATCAAGCACTCCGTCAAGGAGCGGAATCCCCAGCCACAGGGAGCTACAGTGGCGCTATCTACAGGAAGGGAGTGCTACCTACACGGGGGCTGTGTGGCACTACCTACAAGGGTGTGTGTGGCACTACAAGGGATCTGTGTGGCACTACCTACAAGGGGGCTGTGCGGCAAGTCGGGGATTTGTGGCACTACTTACTAGGGATGCACAATGCATCGAAACTTCGATACTGTGCATCCCCAAATGGTTCGAGCCACACAGCTAATTATAGTAATACATGATGAATGAGAGCGGGGCTGTGGCTGTGTAATACAGCCATTGCCCCACTCCTGAGTCCTGACAAGTGCACGCCGCGAGGATGATGCGATGCGGCCAGCGCTGCACTAATGAGCGGCGGCACTGAAAACAGAACATGGCAGCCGCACTGCAAAACACCCCCGTGTTCTGTCTTCGGTGTCTGCGCCGCCGCTCATTAGTGCAGCGCCGGCCGCATCACCTCATGCTGACCGCGCGTGCGCTTAATGTCAGGAGCGGGGCAATGGCTGTATTACACAGCCGCAGCCCCGCTCTATAACGGCGGAGATCAGAGAAACCTCTCCTCTCCGCCGCTATTCTCCTGAATGCTGCGATCAAAGCTGACTGCAGCATTCAGGGGAAAGTGAGGAGGGGGGATGCCCCTGGATCGCATCACAGGGAATTCCTGTGATGCGATCGAGGGCCATACCATATATGGGCAGACAGCCCAGGGTCTATTGAAGGACCCCAGGGCTGTCTTACCATATTTCCTGTTAGGGCATACTTAGGTATGTCCTAACAACTGCCTGTGTACTATACATACACAGGCTAATGTACTGGCATATATCTGATATATGGCAGTATATTAAAGTTTAAAAATAAAGTAAAAACATAAAGTAATGTTAAATTTAAAAAATACACATACGCCTTTTTTTTACAATAAACATTAAAATAAGTCTCAATACATAAAATATACACACAAACTTTTTTTTATTACTGTTGGCAAAGTATCGTTTTGGTATCGAAATCGCAATACTACACGAAGTATCGGTATCGAAGTCCAAATTCAGGTATCGTGACATCCCTACTACCTACAAAGGGGCTGTGTTGCACGACCTACAGGGGGCTGTGTGGCATGACCTACAGGGGGCTGTGTGGCATGAACTACAAGAGGGCTGTGTGGCACTACCTACAAGGGGGCCTTGTGGCACTACCTACAAGAGGGCTGTGTGGCACTACCTACAAGGGGGCTGTGCAGCAAGGGGGCATTTTTGGCACTACCTACAAGGGGGCTGTGTGGCACGACCTACAAGGGGGCTGTGTGGCACGACCTACAAGGGGGCTGTGTGGCACGACCTACAAGGGGGCTGTGTGGCATGACCTACAAGGGGGCTGTGTGGCACGACCTACAAGGGGGCTGTGTGGCACGACTTACAAGGGGGCTGTGTGGCACGACCTACAAGGGGGCTGTGTGACACTATCTACAGGGGGCTGTGTGGTACTATCTACAGGGGGCATCTGTGAGTGGCGGGCTGATGGTCATTTTACTGTGAGTGGCGGGCTGATGGTTGTTTTACTGTGAGTGGGGGGCTAATGGTAATTTTATTGTGAGTGGACGGGCTGATGGTCATTTTAGGGTATGTTCACACAGCAGCCTCCGTTACGGCTGAAATTACGGAGCTGTTTTCAGGAGAAAACAGCTTCGGAATTTCAGCCGTAAAGGCATGTGCAGGCGCTTTTCGCTGCGTCCATTACGGACCTAATTGGAGCTGTTTTTCCATGAAGTCAAGGGAAAACGGCTCCAATTACGTCGCAAGAAGTGACAGGCACTTCTTTGATGCGGGCGTCTTTTTTACGCGCCGTCTTTTGACAGCGGCGCGTAAAAAAAATGAGCCGCATTTTCGGACGTAATTCGGGGCTAAAACGCCCGAATTACGTCCGTAAATAGTGTGTGTGAACCCAGCCTTACTGTGAGTGGAGGGGCTGATGGTCATTTTACTGTGAGTGGGGAGGCTGATGGTCATTTTACTGTGAGTGGAGGGGCTGATGGTCATTTTACTGTGAGTGGGGGGGCTGATGGTTATTTTACTGTGAGTGGAGGGGCTGATGGTCATTTTACTGTGAGTGGGGGGGCTGATGGTCATTTTACTGTGAGTGGGGGGGCTGATGGTCATTTTACTGTGAGTGGAGGGGCTGATGGTCATTTTACTATGAGTGGAGGGGCTGATGGTCATTTTACTATGAGTGGAGGGACTGATGGTCATTTTACTGTAAGTGGAGGGGCTGATGGTCATTTTACTGTGAGTGGGGGGGCTGATGGTCATTTTACTGTGAGTGGAAGGGCTGATAGTCATTTTACTGTGAGTGGAGGGGCTGATGGTCATTTTACTGTGAGTGGAGGGGCTGATGGTCATTTTACTGTGAGTGGAGGGGCTGATGGTCATTTTACTATGAGTGGAGGGACTGATGGTTATTTCACTGTGAGTGAGGGGCTGATGGTCTTCAAGTGGTTTCCATCTCTGACCTTCAATTGAAATTAATAGTAGGAAGAAAATAGCTGTGGTGCTCGTTTGGAGCTTTTTTTGCTGCGTCTTTTGCATTCGCTTCAACGGCTTAAAAAAAAATGCAAAAAAAAAACCCCATCAAATAACGCTGTCAATTCAAAAGCAGATTTTTTTTCTGCCTTACAAAAAATGCTGTGTGAACATACCCTAAGAATGTAGTGCTTATTTGTAGCTATTTTCTGTCTTTCTCTAAACAATTTTTGGTAGAGGGGCCCTGAGGAATTTTTTTTTTCCAGGGGTGGCTCAAGTCCGAAAAGGTTGGGAAGCTCTGTAGCAGGCTACAGCGGCGCCTGCAGCCTATGAGGCCCAGGGGCAGGATCCCTGCGCAGTCGGCATGATGACATCTCTGGATCAAGCCGGCCTACGCAAGGATCCTGTCAGGTGGAGGTGGGGGGCAGTATGGCACTGTCTACAAGGGGGATGTGGGGGCTGTATGTCACTCTCTACAAG
Organism: Rhinoderma darwinii; assembly: GCF_050947455.1. Lineage (NCBI taxonomy): Eukaryota > Metazoa > Chordata > Amphibia > Anura > Rhinodermatidae > Rhinoderma > Rhinoderma darwinii. The sequence goes on from NC_134688.1 coordinate 220,871,054, forward strand.
GGGGATGTGGGGGCTGTATGTCACTTTCTACAATGGGGAGGTGGGTGCTGTATAACACTGTCTACAAGGTGGCGGTGGGGGGCACTGTGTACAAGAGGGAGGTGGGGCTGTATGACACTACAAGGGGCAGATGGGGGCTGTATGGCACTGTCTACAAGGAGGAGGTGGGGGATTATGGCACTGTCTACAGGGAGGCTGTACGGCACAATCTACAGGGGGCACTTTCTACTAGGGGGGCTGTGGGGGTATTATACTCTGTGGAGGCCACTAAGCGGACATCATACTGTGTAGGGGCATTACAGGGGGCAATATAATGTGTGTGGCACTTAGGGGGCATAACACTGTGTGGGCACAATTAGAGGACAAAATACTGTGTCCTTGAAGGCGTTATAATATATTACATTATTAAATATTATTATTATACTGTGTGTGGGGCACTAAAGGGGCATTACACTGTGTGGGGGCACTATATAGGGCATTATACTGTGGGGAAGAATTATGCTTTTTTATGGGGCATTTTTTATAATGGCGTGGGGCGCCGAAAGATAATTTTGCACGGGGCGCCATCTACTCTAAGGCCGGCCCTGCCACTACATATAAACATTGAAATTGCAACACCAAGAAATGCAAGTCATAAGGTTATGCAAATCGAGGAAGTAGCAGGAGTCGCTAAGATCTGCAAATTATAAAAGTTTCTAGCAACTAGCTCCAATCTGTGGCACGTGGGAAGGGAATAAAAGCAAGATTGAAAGCAAAGTTTTTTAGCCTCATGTGGTGTGGGATGCCTCCTGAGAGGGACAGAATCCTTGAACTGATAGACCTTGGTTTATCACTCCGGCAGATCTTTACACGCCTCGACCGAGATGTCAGCACTGTTCAACGTTGCGTGTCCCGGAGGTCGGGAGAACAACAGTAAACGGGAATGACAGGAAGAGGTGAAGGGAGGCGAACCTCTGAACGGATGGATCATCTGATTGGAAGAATGGCACGTAGTGATCCATCCTGTACTGCAAGTGAAATAGGACGTCACATCCCAAGCCTAGGGAGGCAACCAGTGTCGACACAAACCATCAAAAGATGTTACCATCATTGGGCTACGAGCCAGACGTCCAGCTACAGGTGTTCCATTGACCACACGCCACCACTCTCAAAGGGTATCTTGGTGCACAGCAAGACAGCAATGGAAGCTGGAATGGAGGTATATCCTCTACAGTGATTAGTCCTGATTTTCTCTTGGATGCAATGATAGCCGGAGATTGGTCTAGTCACCACGTGGGCAACGCCATGAAGAGGTCTTCACAAGGGAACGTCACACCGGTCCTACTCCCGTGATTATCGTGTGGGGTGGCATTATGTAAGGTTCATTGAACCATTGGTACCGCCATTTCTCCAAAGTGAACCCAGAAGGCGTTTTTAAACAGGATAATGCCAGGCCGCATTGTGCTCGTGCTACTGTGAGAAGCCTGTATGGCCTAAATATGCGACCATGGCCTGTGGCATCTCAGGACTATTCTCCCATCGAGCACATCTGGGACGTCATTGGTCGGCAATTGCAAAGAGAGCTGCCAGCAGGCAATCTTGATGATTTGCGTGTCCAAGTGCATTCAACGTGGCATAACATTCCTCAGACAACCATTAATAACCTCATTGATAGCATGCCAAGTTATATAAAGGCGTGTATTTATGCGAGTGGCGCTCATACTCGATATTGAATAAATCCAGATGTTTGGAATATTTTGTTTCAATTTTTTTTATCATTTGCATATCATTAACATGTCTATCGATCCTGTGATTTCCACAATTCCAAAACGTTTCCTTATTGATGTTGCAATTTCAATGTTGAGGAGTGTAAGAACTATACAAATGTACAAAGTAAATAGGTTGTTAAACACCGAATCACATTGCTCTATCCGCTTTACCCTCAAAGGATTCTGTCCAATAGTACAGAAGGTAGTAAAAGAAAATATATGTTATTGGTGCCTGGTCGCCTGTCTATTGATGACTTATTATGAATGGTGCTAAGCAACTAAATAAATAAATGCATGGACAGGCATCACAATTTACTTTTAGCCCCCCACCTTGTCCCGTGATTTTGGTTACAGTCTAAGGCAGGGATGCACAACCTATGGCCCATGCGGCCCTTAATGTCATTCTGTGTTTCCCCCAACCATCAGAATACAGACATGCTTGTCTGTGTCCTGATGGTTCAGAAAGACACTGCTGTCAAAAAGACAGCCTTCTGAAGCAGAGGATGGAATGCCGTCATTAGACAACGGCTACTCTCTCTCCTGCACTAACAGTGCAGAACTTGTAAGATACTAATTGCTGCTCGTATTCATCTTCCATGTGAGAAGAGGAGTGGTGAATAGTAGCACGGACAGGTAAGTCTTATTCTAAGCATTAAAGGAGAAATCCAGGCAAAATTATTACTGTTTTGCTTTGTGCAGGCCAGGGGTGTAACTAGGAAAGACTGGGCCCCATAGCATACTCTTGACCGGGGCCCCCCCAGGTGCCTCAAGCAGCCCCCCTTATAAATAGTGCCCTCTGTATAATGTGTCATACAGCCCCCCTGTACACAGTGCTATATAGCCCCGCCTATACAGGGCCGGACTTAGGGGTGTGCGACCTGTGTCTTCGCAACAGAGCGCATTACTCCAGCAGGTGGAGGTGGGAACTGCGCTGGCTCCATTCCCCTACTTGTTTCAGAAGCGCCCTGGCCCGGCGACTCAGTCCCCTGGTAGGGAGTGCCACACAGTCCCCTGGTAGGAAGTGCCACAGAGCCCACAAATGGACACAGACGTCAGGAGCTTCTCTTGGAGTGGAATCCCCGGTCACAGCATCGGTAGCGCTGTGGATGGAGATTCCGCTTCAGGAGTTTACACTGATGTCACTATCCATATATGGACAGAGACATCAAGCGGAGTGCTCCAGGAGCGGAATCCCCAGCCACACGGGGATTTTGCTCCTTCAGGGAGCTACAGTGGCGCTATCTACAGGAAGGGGGGGGTGCTAGCTACAAGGGGGCTGTGGGCTGTGTGGCACTCCCTACCAGGTGGCTGTGTGGCACTCCCTACCAGGGGGTTGTGTGGCACTCCCTACCAGGTACTGTGTGGCACTCCCTACCAGGGGACTGTGTGGCACTCCCTACCAGGGGTCTGTGTGGCACTCCCTACCAGGGGGCTGTGTGGCACTCCCTATCAGGGGGCTGTGAGGCACCCTCTACAGGGGGCTGTATGTCGATCTCTACTGGGGGATGTGTGGCGCTCTCTACAGGGGCTGTGTGGCACTCTCTACAAGGGGGCTGTGTGGCGCTATCTACAAGGCGGCTCTGTGGTGCTATCTACAAGCTACAAGGGGGCTGTGTTGCGCTATCTACAAGATGGCTGTGTGGTGCTATCTACAAGGGGGCTGTGTGGCGCTACCTACAAGGGGGCTGTGTGGCAATACATAAAAGGGGGCTGTATTGCGCTACCTACAAGGGGCTGTGTGGTGCTACCTACAAGGGGATGTGTGGCGCTACCTACAAGGGGAATCGGTGAGTGGTGGGCTGATGGTCATTTTACTGTGAGTGGGGGGTGGGGCTGATGGTCATTTTACTGTGAGTGGGGGGCTGATGGTTATTTTTGTGTGAGTGGCGGGCTGATGACCTCCAATTGAAATTAATAGGAGGCAGAGAATACTTGCGTCGCTCGTTTGGAGGTTTTTTTTCTCCGTCTTTTGTATTATCTTCAACAGCTTAAAGAGGCTCTGTCACCACACTATAAGTGCCCTATATTGTACAAAATGTGATCGGCACTGTAATGTAGATTACAGCAGTGTTTTTTATTTAGAAAACAGAGCATTTTTGACGGAGTTATGACCTATATTATCTTTATGCTAATGAGTTTCTTAATGACCAACTGGGCGTGTTTTACTTTTTGACCAAGTGGGCGTTGGGGAGAGAAGTGTATGACGCTGACCAATCAGTGACCAATCAGCGTCATACACTTCTCCCCATTCATTTACACAGCACATAGCGATATAGTCCTGACAATGAATATACATTACCTCCAGTCAGGATGGGATGTGTATTCAGAATCCAGACCACTTCTGTAGCGTCTGTGTGAGACTACAGCACAGCACAGCGAGATCTCGCTGTAAATGACAGTTTACAGCGTAATCTCGCGAGACTACGCCTGCTATGCTGTAAATCACAGAGAAGTGCAGAGAAGTGTCAGGATTCTGAATACACATCACGTCCTGGCTGGAGGTAATGTATATTCACTGTCATTCACTTAATTAACATTAATGTGTGTGTATGTGGCTGCACATCGTGTTCTAGTAAGAACACAATGCTGCTGTGTAAATGAATGGGGAGAAGTGTATGACGCCGATTGGTCACTGATTGGTCAGCGTCATACACTTCTCTCCACAATGCCTACTTGGTCAAAAAGTAAAACACGCCCAGTTGGTCATTAAGAAACTCATTAGCATAATGCTAATATGGGTCATAACCATCAAAAATGCTCGGTTTTCTAAATAGAAAACACTGCTGTTACCTACATTACAGCGCCAATCACATTAATGTGGTGACAGAGCCACTTTAAGAAAAAACGCAAAAAAAAAAAAAGGTCAAACAACGCTGTCCGTTCCTGAAGGAATTATGAAGTAGATTTTTTTTGCCTTACAAAAACGTGTGTGAACATACCCTACAAGTGTAGTGCTTGTTTTTAGCCGCTCTCTGTCTTTCTCTATACAAATTTTGGTAGGGGTGCCCTGAAGAAATTTTATTTTTCAAGTGCAGCCTCGAGTCCGAAAAGGTTGGGAAACTCTGTACTAGGCTACAGGATCACGCCGACCTACGCAAAGATCCCGTCGTGGAGCAGCTCAGTTCGTCGGGGCCCAGGTAAGTACAATTTTTGTTTTTGTTTGGGGGCACTGTCTACAAGGGGGAGATGGGGGGGCTGTATGGCACTGTTTGCAAGGGGGAGGTGGGGGGACTGTATAGCACTGTCTGCAAGGGGGAGGTGGGGGGATGTATGGCACGATCTACAAGGAGAAGGTGGGGGATTATGGCACTGTCTACAGGGAGGCTGTATGGCAAAATCTACAAGGGGCACTATACTTTGTGGGGGCCACTAAGCGGACATTATACTGTGTAGGGGTACTACAGGGGGCATAATACTGTGGGCACAATTAGAGGACAAAATATACCGTGTTCCAAATTATTATGCACATTGGATTTAAGTGTCATAAACATTTCATTATTAGTTTTTCAATTAAACTCATGGATGGTATTGTGTCTTAGGGCTCTTTCGATCATTGTAATCAATCTCAGACACCTGTGATAATTAGTTTGCCAGGTGTGCCCAATCAAAGGAAAATTACTTAAGAAGGATGTTCCACATTATTAAGCAGGCCACAGGTTTCAAGCAATATGGCAAAGAAAAAGGATCTCTCTGCTGCCAAAAAGCGTGAAATAGTGCAATACCTTGGACAAGGTATGAAAACATTGGATATTTCAAGAAAGCTTAAGCGTGATCATCGTACTGTGAAAAGATTTGTGGCTGATTCAGAGCACAGACGGGTTCGTTCAGATAAAGGCATAATGAGGAAGGTTTCTGGCAGACAAATTAATAGGATTAGGAGAGCAGCTGCTAAAATGCCGTTGCAAAGCAGCAAACAGGTATTTGAAGCCGCTGGTGCCTCTGGAGTCCCGCGAACCTCAAGGTGTAGGATCCTCCAGAGGTTTGCAAGTGTGCATAAAGCTATTATTCGGCATACATGAAGACTAATTTTCAAACGGTGTTGTTTACTGATGAGTGCCGTGCAACCCTGGATGGTCCAGATGGATGGAGTAGTGGATGGATGGTGAATGGCCACCATGTCCCAACAAGGCTGCGACGTCAGCAAGGAGGTGGCGGAGTCATGTTTTGGGCTGTAATCATGGGGAGAGAGCTGGTAGGCCCCTTTAGGGTCCCTGACGGTGTGAAAATGACCTCTGCAAAGTACGTAGAGTTTATGACTGACCACTTACTTCCGTGGTACAAAAAGAAGAACTGTGCCTTCCGTAGCAAAATTATATTCATGCCTGACAATGCACCATCTCATGCTGCAAAGAATACCTCTGTGTCATTGGCTGCTATGGGCATAAAAGGAGAGAAACTCATGGTGTGGCCCCCATGTTCCCCTGACCTCAACCCTATTGAGAACCTTTTGGAGCATCCTCAAGCAAAATATCTATGAGGGTGGGAGGCAGTTCACATCAAAACAGAAGCTCTGGGAGGCTATTCTGACATCCTGCAAAGATATTCAAGCAGAAACTGTCCAAATACTCAAAAATTCAATGGATGCAAGAATTGTGAAGGTGATATCAAAGAAGGGGTCCTATGTTAACATGTAACTTGGCCTGCTAAGTTTTTTTGGATTGAAAGAGCTTTTGATTTCTGTAAATATGACCTCCTGATGCTGCAAATTCAACAAATTACCATTTTAGTTCTCTTTACAACCTTTAAAATGTTTTGATCTCTGTTGTGTATAATAATTTGAAACAGTGCATTTCGATTTTTTTACTTCTAAAAAAAAACCTGTTATCATTAGGAGATTTGTTCAATAAAATCCGCATTGTACTCCAACGGTTGATGGCTTGAAAATTATACTGACTGTCATTTGCAACGACTATTTAGGAAAATCAGCAAGAAATAACATTTGCATAATAATTTGGAACGCGGTGTACTGTGTCCTTGAAGGGGTTGTAATATATTATATTAAAGATTATTATTATACTGTATGGGGGCACTAAAGGGGCATTATAATTTTTTTGATGGGGCATTTTTTTAATGATGGGGTGGGGCACTGAAAGATCGTTTCACATAGCGCCCCCCACCTCCCCCTTGTAGATAGTGCCATACAGCCCCCCTGTAGATATCAGCATAAAGCCCCCACTGTATATAGCGCTATACAGCTCCCACTGTATATAGTGCCACACAGTCCCCCCTCCCTTGAATATAGTGCCACACAGCCCTCCCTTAGTAGATAGTGCAGCACAGCCCGCCTTAGTAGATAGTGCCACACACAGACCCCTGTAGATTGTGCCACACTCTGCCCCCTGTAGATAGAGCCACAGCCCTCCCCCTTGAAAATAGTGCCATACGGGTTCCCCATGTGTATAGTGCCACACAGCTCCCCCTTGTGTATAGTGCCACACAGCTCCCCCTTGTGTATAGTGCCACACAGCTCCCGCTGTGTATAGTGCCACAAAGCTCCCCCTTGTGTGTAGTGCCACACAGCCCCCCTTGTGTATAGTGCCACAAGGCAATGGCACATCCAAGAAAGTTTTATCAGTCAGGAGGATGTCAATCAAACATGGAATGGTGGGTTTGGAGGCAGGACTATGTGACACTTTTGGATAGCGTCACCGCCCCATGACCCATGAGTAATTAGAATATAGTGCTAAAAGTGGATTTTAAAGATTTTGCTGCATCTGAAAAAAACATACAGTTGGAAATATTGTCAAGTCATGTATTACCTCATGGTGGTGGTTCAAGGGGTTAAAACTACCAGACAGGTTCCCATGAAATATACAATAGTTACATAGTTACATAGTTACATAGTTAGTACGGCTGAAAAAAGACACATGTCCATCAAGTTCAACCAAGGGAAGGGAAAAGGGAAGGAAAAATTTCTACACATAGGAGCTAATATTTTTTTGTTCTAGGAAATTATCTAACCCTTTTTTAAAGCCATCTACTGTCCCTGCTGTGACCAGCTCCTGCGGTAGGCTATTCCATAAATTCACAGTTCTCACTGTAAAGAAGCCTTGTCGCCTCTGTAGCTTGAACCTTTTTTTCTCCAGACGGAGGGAGTGCCCCCTTGTTTTTTGAGGGGGTTTTACAAGGAACAGGATTTCACCATATTTTTTGTATGTGCCATTAATATATTTATATAAGTTAATCATGTCCCCCCTTAGTCTTCTTTTTTCAAGGCTAAATAGGTTTAATTCTTTCAATCTTTCCTCATAACTTAAATTCTCCATGCCCCTTATTAGCTTCGTTGCTCTTCTTTGTATTTTTTCCAACTCCAGGGCATCCTTTCTATGAACTGGAGCCCAGAACTGAACTGCATATTCTAGATGAGGCCTCACTAATGCTTTGTAAAGTGGCAATATTACATCCCTGTCCCGCGAGTCCATGCCTCTTTTAATACACGACAATATCCTGCTGGCCTTTGAAGCAGCTGATTGACACTGCATGCTGTTATTGAGTTTATGATTTACAAGTACACCCAGATCCTTCTCAACAAGTGAATCCGCCAGTGTAGCGCCCCCTAGGACATATGATGCATGCAGGTTGTTGGTACCAAGATGCATAACTTTACATTTATCTACATTAAACTTCATTTGCCAAGTGGACGCCCAAACACTTAGTTTGTTTAAATCTGCCTGTAATTCATGAACATCTTCCATAGTCTGAACTATATTACATAGCTTGGTGTCATCTGCAAAAATAGAAATAGTGCTATTAATCCCTTCCTCTATATCATTAATAAATAAGTTGAATAATAGTGGTCCCAGCACTGAACCCTGGGGTACACCACTTATAACCGGGGACCATTCAGAGAAGGAATCATTGACCACAACCCTCTGGATACGGTCCTTGAGCCAATTCTCAATCCAATTACAAACTATATTTTCTAAACCTATAGTCCTTAATTTACCCATTAGGCGTCTATGGGGGACAGTGTCAAATGCCTTTGCAAAGTCTAAAAACACTAAATCCACAGCGGCCCCTCTGTCTAGACTTCTGCTCACCTCTTCATAAAAACAGATTAGGTTAGTTTGACAACTTCTGTCCTTAGTAAAACCGTGCTGGCTGTCACTTATAATGCTATTTATTGTCACATAATCCTGTATATAGTCCCTCAATAGCCCCTCAAACATTTTCCCCACGATGGATGTTAAGCTTACTGGTCTATAATTACCCGGGGAAGACCTAGAGCCCTTTTTGAAAATAGGCACCACATTTGCCCTGCGCCAGTCCCTTGGCACTATACCAGTCACTAGAGATTCTCTGAATATTATGAAAAGGGGGACAGAAATAACTGAACTAAGCTCTTTAAGAATTCTAGGGTGTAACCCATCTGGTCCCGGAGCCTTGTGCACATTTATTTTATTTAATTTAGTTTGGACCATCTCTACATTCATCCAATTCAGTATATCAACTGATATATTAACAGCACTGGCACCGGCTACATCAGCTGCTCTTTCTTCTGTTGTATATACAGAGCTAAAGAACCCATTTAGTAACTCTGCCTTCTCTTGATCCCCTGTGATCAACTCCCCATTACCATTATCTAGGGGTCCTACATGTTCAGACCTTGGCTTTTTTGCATTTATATGCTTGAAGAATTTTTTAGGATTTGTTTTACTATCCTTGGCCACCTGCCTTTCATTTTGTATTTTTGCTAATTTTATTACATTTTTACAGATTTTATTAAGCTCTTTATATTTTACAAAGGCTACAGCTGTACCCTCAGATTTGTATTTTTTAAATGCCCTTTTTTTGTCATGTATTGCCCCTTTCACAGAAGGTGTAAGCCATGTGGGGTTTAATTTGAGTCGTTTATACTTATTACCTGTAGGAATAAATTTTGCACTATAATAACTCAAAGTAGATTTGAAAATCTCCCATTTATCATTTGTTCCATTATTTGACATTAGTTCTTCCCAGTCTATATCCTGAATTGCAGCCCTCATCCTGGGGAAATTGGCTTTCTTAAAATTAAATGTTTTTGCCCTCCCAGCCTGCGTTTGTTTTTTACAGTATAGGTAAAATGTAACTATATTATGATCACTGTTACCGAGGTTTTCACGAACATTGACATTCCCAACAAGATCTGCATTATTAGAAATGACCAGATCCAACAGAGCTTCACCTCTAGTCGGGTCTTCCACAAACTGGCCCATAAAATTTTCCTGCAACAGGTTGAGGAAATGTCTCCCCTTTGCAGTTGAAGCCGAACCATGACACCAATTAATATCCCGGAAATTAAAATCTCCCATTATCACTACAGTACCCGCCTGTGCAGCCCGCTCCATCTGTTTATATATCTGACCTTCCATCTCCTCAGTTATATTGGGGGGTCTATAGATTACACCAAAAGTAATTTTTTCAGTGTTTACCTCCCTTTCTAGTTCCACCCACAAGGTTTCAACCTCCTCACAGTCTTCACCCACTATTGTCTCTTTCACACTCGCCTTCATATCACTTCTCACATACAGACATACACCACCACCTTTCCTATTTGTCCTGTCTTTACGAAAAAGTGTAAAACCCTGTAGATTTACAGCCCAGTCATGTGAAGAGTCCAGCCATGTTTCAGCAACACCAACTATATCTATATTTTCTTCCAGTATCAAGGCCTCCAGCTCCCCCATTTTGCTTGCTAGACTTCTGGCATTTGTGAACATACACTTTAACTTGCCTGTCAGTTTTTCACTTTTATTATCAGAAATGTGATTTGACATTAATCGGTCCTTTTTATTTACACTGATGTTTTGCAACGAAAGGATCTCCTTATCTTGTCGTCTAGTCCTCTCCCCACATTCTGTTTCTCCCCCCACCAATATAGTCTGACCCCTCTCTAACCTGGCTACCCCTTTTTTTTCTACATTGACCTCCCTCCTCAGCCCTAGTTTAAATACTCCGCCACCCCAGCTAGAATTCTCTCCCCCAGCACAGCGGACCCCCTTCCATTTAGGTGCAAATCATCTGCAGAATACAGTTTGTACCCCAATGAAAAGTCAGCCCAGTGCTCTAGGAACCCAAATCCTTCTCCTCTACACCAAGACTTCAGCCATGCATTTAACTCCCTAAGCTCCCGCTGTCTTTCCTGTGATGCGCATGGCACAGGCAGTATTCCTGAGAATACAACCTTGGAGGTCCTTCCCTTCAGCTTGTAGCCTAGTTCTTTAAAATTATTCTTAAGGCTCCTCCACCTACCATTTATTCTGTCGTTGGTACCGACATGGACCACGACAGCTGGATCATCACCAGCCCCTCCCAGCAATTTGTCCACCCGTTCCACCACATGCCGAACCCTGGCACCAGGGAGACAGCAAACCATTCGGTTGAGGCGGTCTTGGCGACAAATTATTCTATCCGTCTTCCTGATTATAGAATCCCCTACAACTATCAATTGTCTTGGCTTGCCTGCATTACCATCCCGCCGACTACTAGCTGGGCTGTTCTCCCGGCTGTTAGGGAGATCAGTATCCACTAGGGCTGCCTTTTCTGAGACTGACACCCTCGCATCATCACCCAACCTGGCAATTTTGCTTGGAATGCCAGAAACCGGATCGGCCTTCCTTGTCTTTGACCCCTTTCTACTGCCCCTAACTACATTAACCCAGCTACTTACCTGATCCTGCTCACCCATGTCTTCACCCTCCAGTTCTAACCCACTAACTGCATGCTCTGTGAGCAGCAAGCTCCGCTCAAAATTGTCTATCCTCCTCAGTGTTGCATTCTGCTCCTCCAGATCTCTAATACGAGCTTCCAGGTGAACAACATGCTCACATCTGCCACAGAGATATTCACCCTGGAACTCCGGCTCCAGTCGTGTATACATATGACAAACTGTGCACTGAAGAAAACCTCCAATCTTGCTATCCATTATCCAAGTTACACCAAAACAGCGAACAATTGTCAAAGAAAAAGAAGAGTACTTACTGGGGCTTCAACTCCTCTTTTCAACTCCGGTTTTAGAACTCCACTTAGTTCACAAGCCACTTAAACCACCAAGCTCAGAAAGAGCAAGCTCAAAATGAGGTCTGCTGACTAATTTATACCACCTGTGTCCAGTTAACCCCTTCCCCCTCGTCAGCTGTTCAGCTGGAACGAATCTGCAAGGGAAAAAAAAAAAATTTACAAATTTTTTTTTTAAAATTGTGTGAGTTTTTGCTATCTTCTATTTGCTAGCAATCAAAACAGATTCACAAACACAGAAATACAGCAACACAATACAGAAGTACAGCAACACAATCCGGTTTTAGAACTCCACTTAGTTCACAAGCCACTTAAACCACCAAGCTCAGAAAGAGCAAGCTCAAAATGAGGTCTGCTGACTAATTTATACCACCTGTGTCCAGTTAACCCCTTCCCCCTCGTCAGCTGTTCAGCTGGAACGAATCTGCAAGGGAAAAAAAAAAAATTTACAAATTTTTTTTTTAAAATTGTGTGAGTTTTTGCTATCTTCTATTTGCTAGCAATCAAAACAGATTCACAAACACAGAAATACAGCAACACAATACAGAAGTACAGCAACACAATCCGGTTTTAGAACTCCACTTAGTTCACAAGCCACTTAAACCACCAAGCTCAGAAAGAGCAAGCTCAAAATGAGGTCTGCTGACTAATTTATACCACCTGTGTCCAGTTAACCCCTTCCCCCTCGTCAGCTGTTCAGCTGGAACGAATCTGCAAGGGAAAAAAAAAAAATTTACAAATTTTTTTTTTAAAATTGTGTGAGTTTTTGCTATCTTCTATTTGCTAGCAATCAAAACAGATTCACAAACACAGAAATACAGCAACACAATACAGAAGTACAGCAACACAATCCGGTTTTAGAACTCCACTTAGTTCACAAGCCACTTAAACCACCAAGCTCAGAAAGAGCAAGCTCAAAATGAGGTCTGCTGACTAATTTATACCACCTGTGTCCAGTTAACCCCTTCCCCCTCGTCAGCTGTTCAGCTGGAACGAATCTGCAAGGGAAAAAAAAAAAATTTACAAATTTTTTTTTTAAAATTGTGTGAGTTTTTGCTATCTTCTATTTGCTAGCAATCAAAACAGATTCACAAACACAGAAATACAGCAACACAATACAGAAGTACAGCAACACAATCCGGTTTTAGAACTCCACTTAGTTCACAAGCCACTTAAACCACCAAGCTCAGAAAGAGCAAGCTCAAAATGAGGTCTGCTGACTAATTTATACCACCTGTGTCCAGTTAACCCCTTCCCCCTCGTCAGCTGTTCAGCTGGAACGAATCTGCAAGGGAAAAAAAAAAAATTTACAAATTTTTTTTTTAAAATTGTGTGAGTTTTTGCTATCTTCTATTTGCTAGCAATCAAAACAGATTCACAAACACAGAAATACAGCAACACAATACAGAAGTACAGCAACACAATCCGGTTTTAGAACTCCACTTAGTTCACAAGCCACTTAAACCACCAAGCTCAGAAAGAGCAAGCTCAAAATGAGGTCTGCTGACTAATTTATACCACCTGTGTCCAGTTAACCCCTTCCCCCTCGTCAGCTGTTCAGCTGGAACGAATCTGCAAGGGAAAAAAAAAAAATTTACAAATTTTTTTTTTAAAATTGTGTGAGTTTTTGCTATCTTCTATTTGCTAGCAATCAAAACAGATTCACAAACACAGAAATACAGCAACACAATACAGAAGTACAGCAACACAATCCGGTTTTAGAACTCCACTTAGTTCACAAGCCACTTAAACCACCAAGCTCAGAAAGAGCAAGCTCAAAATGAGGTCTGCTGACTAATTTATACCACCTGTGTCCAGTTAACCCCTTCCCCCTCGTCAGCTGTTCAGCTGGAACGAATCTGCAAGGGAAAAAAAAAAAATTTACAAATTTTTTTTTTAAAATTGTGTGAGTTTTTGCTATCTTCTATTTGCTAGCAATCAAAACAGATTCACAAACACAGAAATACAGCAACACAATACAGAAGTACAGCAACACAATCCGGTTTTAGAACTCCACTTAGTTCACAAGCCACTTAAACCACCAAGCTCAGAAAGAGCAAGCTCAAAATGAGGTCTGCTGACTAATTTATACCACCTGTGTCCAGTTAACCCCTTCCCCCTCGTCAGCTGTTCAGCTGGAACGAATCTGCAAGGGAAAAAAAAAAAATTTACAAATTTTTTTTTTAAAATTGTGTGAGTTTTTGCTATCTTCTATTTGCTAGCAATCAAAACAGATTCACAAACACAGAAATACAGCAACACAATACAGAAGTACAGCAACACAATCCGGTTTTAGAACTCCACTTAGTTCACAAGCCACTTAAACCACCAAGCTCAGAAAGAGCAAGCTCAAAATGAGGTCTGCTGACTAATTTATACCACCTGTGTCCAGTTAACCCCTTCCCCCTCGTCAGCTGTTCAGCTGGAACGAATCTGCAAGGGAAAAAAAAAAAATTTACAAATTTTTTTTTTAAAATTGTGTGAGTTTTTGCTATCTTCTATTTGCTAGCAATCAAAACAGATTCACAAACACAGAAATACAGCAACACAATACAGAAGTACAGCAACACAATCCGGTTTTAGAACTCCACTTAGTTCACAAGCCACTTAAACCACCAAGCTCAGAAAGAGCAAGCTCAAAATGAGGTCTGCTGACTAATTTATACCACCTGTGTCCAGTTAACCCCTTCCCCCTCGTCAGCTGTTCAGCTGGAACGAATCTGCAAGGGAAAAAAAAAAAATTTACAAATTTTTTTTTTAAAATTGTGTGAGTTTTTGCTATCTTCTATTTGCTAGCAATCAAAACAGATTCACAAACACAGAAATACAGCAACACAATACAGAAGTACAGCAACACAATACAGAAGTACAGCAACACAATCCGGTTTTAGAACTCCACTTAGTTCACAAGCCACTTAAACCACCAAGCTCAGAAAGAGCAAGCTCAAAATGAGGTCTGCTGACTAATTTATACCACCTGTGTCCAGTTAACCCCTTCCCCCTCGTCAGCTGTTCAGCTGGAACGAATCTGCAAGGGAAAAAAAAAAAAATGTACAAATTTTTTTTTTAAAATTGTGTGAGTTTTTGCTATCTTCTATTTGCTAGCAATCAAAACAGATTCACAAACACAGAAATACAGCAACACAATACAGAAGTACAGCAACACAATCCGGTTTTAGAACTCCACTTAGTTCACAAGCCACTTAAACCACCAAGCTCAGAAAGTGGGAACAATTCCATCTGCCCTGCTGTTATTATAAATATATCCTATATAATTACAGACCCAGAACCAAGCTCTGACATATATACAGTACCACAACCAAGCTCAGTACATAAATACACCACTAGAACCAGGCTCATACATATATACAGTACTCCAACCAAGCTCGGTACATAAATACAGCACTAGATCCTGGCTCTGACATATATACAGCACCAGAATAAAGCTCAGTACATATATACAGCACTAGAACAAAGCTCAGTACATAAATACAGCACCATAACCAAGCTCGGTATATATATACAGCACCATAACCAAGCTCAGAACATGTATACAGCACTAGAACCAAGCTCAGTACATAAATACAGCACCAGAACCAAGCTCAGTACATGCATACAGCACCAGAACCAACCTTACTACATAAATACGGCACCAGAACAACCCTGTAATGACGGGGTAGGGAGACAGACAGGTGAGCCCTAATCTACCCGCCACTCAGTCCCTGCCTACTTGTACGGCACATCCTAAGCAACGGCGTACAACTTGGCGACGGTCACTACGCTCAATAAGTGCACGACAGACCAACAGACAAGGGTACACAGAAGCTAAGGGAAATGGGGCCGGTGCCCACGGCAACACCGTGAGCAACAAGAGTAGTGAACGAGCCGAGTCAAACCAGGAGTGTACGAGGTACTAAACGGTAGAGCAGGAGAGTAGTCAGTAAGCCAGGGTCAATTAGAAGCAGAGGACAATAGAACAAGCAGGAGCAGCAGAGCCAGGAAACAGGACATAATCACAGGCAAAGGAGGAGCAGGAAATGAAGGTATAAATAGACAGAGGGCGGGAGCTAGCTCCATCTGGCCAGGCTGTGATAGGTTCTCCTACTCCTCAGTCTCCTAGCCTGAGTGGTAGCAGATCGAGTCGCTCTAACAGACCTAGGCACAGATGCAGGGTGATTAATCACAGGCGTCGACAAAGAAGCTGTGTCAGGCAAATCCATTACAGTACCCCCCCCCCTTTTATGAGGGGCCACTGGACCCTTCCTAGGTGGAGCTGGCTTGTTGGGGAACCGAAGATGGAACTTCCTGAGCAATAACCCGGCGTGAACATCCCGGGCAGGTACCCAAGTCATCTCCTCAGGCCCGTAGGCTCTCCAATGGACCAGGTACTGGAGGGAGTCCTGGACCATCCTGCTGTCCACAATCTTGGCCACCTTGAATTCTACCCCTTCAGGAGTGAGAACAGGGACCGGAGGTTTCCTCGAGGTAGCCAAGGACGGGGAGCATCTTTTCAGAAGGGAGGCATGGAACACATTGTGTATCTGAAAGGACGGGGGTAACTCCAGCCGGAAGGAGACAGGGTTAAGGACCTCAATGATCTTGTACGGCTCTATATACCGGGGAACTAATTTTTTGGACGGGACTTTAAGGCGCAAATTTTTTGAGGACAGCCACACCAGATCCCCGACCACAAACAAGGGGTTAGTAGAACGTCTCTTATCTGCCTGAGTCTTTTGGATGCTCTAGGACGCCTCAAGGTTCTTCTGAACCTGGGCCCAGACTGTGCACAGTTCCCGATGAACGACATCTGCCTCGGGATTGTTGGAACCACCAGGTGAATCGGAGGAGAACCGTGGATTAAACCCAAAATTACAGAAAAAGGGGGAGACCCCCGACGAGTTACTGAACCGGTTATTAAGGGAAAATTCGGCGAGGGGAATGAAGGAGACCCAATCATCTTGACAGTCAGAGATAAAAGACCTTAAATATTGTTCTAGAGACTGATTAGTCCTCTCAGTTTGGCCATTAGTTTCAGGATGGAAGGCCGAGGAGAAGGACAGATCAATCTCCAACTTCTTACAGAAGGCTCTCCAAAACAATGAAACAAATTGTACCCCTCTGTCAGAAACAATATTGACAGGAACCCCATGGAGACGCAGGATGTGTTTGACAAACAAGGTAGCTAACGTCTTGGCATTGGGTAGTTACTTGAGGGGTACAAAGTGGGACATCTTGCTGAAGCAGTCTACTACAACCCACACCACCGACTTGCCTTGGGATGGAGGCAGATCGGTGATAAAATCCATGGAGATATGGGTCCAAGGTCTCTCGGAAATGGGCAAAGAACATAGTAAGCCCGCTGGTCGGGACCTGGGAGTCTTGGACCTAGCACAAGTTTCACAATCGGCGACGTAGGCCTTAACGTCTTTAAGCAGCCCAGGCCACCAATAGGTTCTAGAAATGAGGTGTTTGGTACCCAGGATGCCTGGATGGCCAGATAGTGCAGAGTCATGATTCTCCCTGAGTACCCTTAGCCAGAATTGCAGGGGCACAAACAGCTTGTACTCAGGAAGGTTCTCGGGAGCTGAAACTTGATCAGCCGCAATTTCGGAGGCTAAGTCAGAATCAACAGAGGATATGATTATACCTGGGGGCAAAACACAAGCAGGATCCTCCTCAGGAGGAGGGTTGGCCATGAAGCTACGTGACAGTGCATCAGCTTTAATATTTTTAGACCCAGCCCTATAGGTGACCACAAAGTTGAATCTAGTAAAAAACAACGCCCATCAAGCTTGTCTCGGGTTTAGCCACCGGGCAGATTCTGGGAAAACCAAATTCTTGTGGTCGGTAAGGACCGTTACCTGGTGCCTAGCCCCCTCCAGGAAGTGGCGCCAGTCTTCAAATGCCCATTTAATGGCTAAGAGTTTGGGATTGCCAACGTCATAGTTGCTCTCAGTGGGGGAGAACTTCCTGGAGAAGTAGGCACAGGGACGGAGATGGGTAAGACCCCTGGTACCCTGGGACAAGACAGCATCCACTCCTACCTCGGAGGCGTCAACCTCCACGATGAATGGCTCCATTTGGTTAGGCTGAATCAGCACTGGGGAAGAGACAAAGCACCTCTTAAGGACCTCAAAAGGCTGAACCGCCTCCGGAGGCCAGTGGAGGAGATCAGCACCCTTGCGAGTAAGGTCCGTAAGAGGCTTAGCGATGACCGAGAAGTTAGCAATAAATCTCCTGTAATAATTAGCGAACCCCAGGAAGCACTGTAAAGCCTTCAGGGAGGCAGGTTGGACCCATTCCGCCACAGCCTGAACCTTGGCAGGGTCCATGCGAAATTCGTTAGGAGTGAGGATTTGACCCAAAAATGGTATCTCCTGCACCCCAAACACACATTTTTCAGTTTTAGCAAAGAGTTTGTTTTCCCTAAGGGCCTGGAGCACCTTCCTGAAATGCTCAATGTGGGAGGACCGGTCCTTGGAAAACACAAGTATATCATCAAGGTACACTACAAGAAATACCTCCTGGTAGTCTCTTAAAACCTCATTTATGAAATTCTGGAAGACCGCGGGAGCATTACACAACCCAAAGGGCATGACAAGGTATTCGAAATGACCTTCGGGCGTGTTAAACGCAGTCTTCCACTCATCCCCTTCCCTGATTCGGATAAGGTTATAAGCCCCCCGAAGATCAAACTTAGAGAACCATTGGGCCCCCTGAACCTGATTGAAGAGAACAGGAATCAAAGGAAGGGGATATTGGTTCCTTACAGTGACCTTATTCAGGTTCCGGTAATCGATGCATGGCCTAAGACCACCATCCTTCTTCCCTACGAAGAAGAAGCCAGCACCTACCGGAGAAGTAGAAGGACGGATGTAACCCTTGGCCAGGCTTTCCTGGATATATTCTCTCATGGCTTCACTTTCAGGACAAGAGAGATTAAATATCCTACATTTAGGGAGCTTAGCTTCTGGTAACAAATCGATTGCGCAATCGTACTCTCTATGAGGAGGTAACTCTTCTGAGGCTTTTTTAGAAAAAACATCAGCTAAGTCCTGAATAAACTCAGGTAGAGTGTTCACCTCCTCAGCGAGAGAAACCAAATTAATAGAAAAACAGGAAGTCATGCATTCATTACCCCATTTAGTAAGATCCCCAGTATTCCAGTTAAACGTGGGATTATGCATCTGCAACCAAGGAAGGCCTAAAACCAAATCGGACGATAATCCCTGCATCACCAAAACAGAACACTTCTCCAAATGCATGGAGCCAACCATGAGTTCAAATACAGGGGTATGCTGTGTAAAATAACCATTAGCAAGTGGAGTGGAGTCGATACTCACTACCAGGACAGGTTTAGGCAAATCAATTAAAGGCATAGCTAGAGACATAGCAAATTACACAGACATAATATTAGCAGAAGACCCTGAGTACACGATGGCACTGCCGGAGGCAGACCTACCACCAAAAGAGACCTGAAAGGGAAGCAAGATTTTATTAGGCTTCATATTTACGAGAAATACCTGTGCGCCCAAGCGACCTCCCCGATGGTCACTTAGGCACAGAAGTTTTCCGGCTGCTTATTCTTACGCCTAGGACAGTCGTTCACTTGATGCTTGTCATCCCCACAGTAGAAGCAGAGACCATTCTTCCTGCGGAACTCTCTACGTTGTTGGGGAGACACGGAGGCCCCGAGTTGCATAGGTTCATCCGAGTTTTCTGTGGAAGAACGAAGCAACGGAACCTCTGGAGCCATCATAGGGGAGTCAGAGGAAAAGGCACAAAAACGTTCGAGTCGTCGTTCCCTGAGACGTCGGTCAAGACGTACCGCTAAAGCCATAACCTGATCTAGAGTCCGAAGAGGGATAACTAACTAACAGGTCTTTCAGGGCGTTCGACAGACCCAATCTAAGCGGACACCTCAGGGCAGGGCCATTCCATTGAGAAGCTACACACCACTTCCTAAAGTCAGAACAGTACTCCTCAACGGGTCTCTTGCCCTGACGTAAGGTCACCAGCTGACTCTCGGCAAAGGCAGTCTTGTCAGTCTCGTCATAGATGAGCCCGAGAGCGAAAAAAAATAAATCAACAGACGAAAGTTCAGGGGCGTCGGGAGCCAAGGAGAAGGCCCATTCCTGGGGGCCATCCTGGAGCTGGGACATAATTATACCCACTCGCTGGTTCTCAGAACCTGAGGAGTGGGGCCTTAAACGGAAATAGAGCCTACAATTCTCCCGGAAGGAGAAAAAAGTCTTCCGGTCCCCTGAGAACCGGTCAGGCAACTTGAGGTGGGGTTCTAGAGGTGAGGTGGGGGGCACTACCAGGGTAGCATCACGCTGGTTGCACCTCTGAGCCAGGTCTTGGACCTGTAGGGAAAGACCCTGCATTTGCTGAGCCAGGGCCTCAAGGGGGTCCATAGTGTGTCAGGGACCAGGGTAGAAAAGGTATTGGGCCTGTGATTATGTAATGACGGGGTAGGGAGACAGACAGGTGAGCCCTAATCTACCCACCACTCAGTCCCTGCCTACTTGCACGGCCCGTCCTAGGCGACGGCGTACAACTGGGCGACGGTCCCTACGCTCAATAAGTGCACGACAGACCAACAGACAAGGGTACACAGAAGCTAAGGGAAATGGGGCCGTTGCCCACGGCAACACCGTGAGCAACAAGAGTAGTGAACGAGCCGAGTCAAACCAGGAGTGTACGAGGTACCAAACGCAGAGCAGGAGAGTAGTCCGTAAGCCAGGGTCAATTAGAAGCAGAGGACAATAGAACAAGCAGGAGCAGCAGAGCCAGGAAACAGGACAGAATCACAGGCAAAGGAGGAGCAGGAAATGAAGGTATAAATAGACAGAGGGCGGGAGCTAGCTCCATCTGGCCAGGCTGGGATAGGTTCTCCCACTCCTCAGCCTCCCAGCCTGAGTGGTAGCAGATCGAGTCACTCTAACAGACCTAGGCACAGATGCAGGCTGATTAATCACGGGCGTCGACAAAGAAGCTGTGTCAGGCAAATCCATTACACAACCTCAGTACATAAATACTGCACTAGAACCAAGCTCAGTACATATATACATCCCTAGAACCAAGCTCAGTACATATATACAGCACCACAACAAAGCACAATACATATATACAGCACCAGAACAAATCTCATACGTATATACAGCACCAGAACAAAGCTCAGTACTTAAATACAGCATCAAAACCAAGATCAGTACATATATACAACACCAGAACCAAACTCAGTACATATATACAACACCAGA
The DNA here is from genome assembly GCF_050947455.1 of Rhinoderma darwinii. Lineage (NCBI taxonomy): Eukaryota > Metazoa > Chordata > Amphibia > Anura > Rhinodermatidae > Rhinoderma > Rhinoderma darwinii. The sequence continues at coordinate 220,892,064 of NC_134688.1, forward strand.
ACAAATACAGCTCAATTTAGTGCAACCCCTGCCGCATAGGTTTGTACGGCGTAAAACTACAGCTCCTAGCATGGGCCGAACAATAGTAAGAATATGCTGGGAGATGCTGTTTCACGAAAAAAAAAATTATACCACCCATCATAAAGCTGCAGATCATACAGTGACTAAAGTACTGATTAGAGGCAGAATAAACATTTACATTAAGTGACTCATCAGTGACGTCTCAGATTTTAGTTCTTTTCTTCTCCCTCTGGTGCAGACCTCTATGATGGATTTCTCCTGGCCATGACCCATTTCTGCAGTTTTCCGCTCAGATGTCTTCAGCTTCTCACTTTTAAAACATTTCTGCACCTATAAACGAAGTAAAAATTCTCAACACCTCTAAATATAATAAAGCGCCATACACTGCACATCTAACTATAATAGCGCCATACACTGTGTCCCTAATTATAACAGTACCATACACTGTGTCCCACACACGCACAGACCGTGCCCCCTGTAGATAGTGCCCCCATAGCCCCCTGTAGATAGTGACCCCCATAGAGCCTCTGTAGATAGTGCCGTACATAAAAGCCCCTGTAGATAGTGTCCCACATACAGCCCTCTGTAGATAGTGCCCACATATGGAATCCAGAGCTGCAAGGCAATAGTGCTAACCACTGAGCCACCGTGCTGCCCTACATATAGCTTCTCCTATAGATAGTGCTCCACGTATAGCCCACGTCTGTAGATAGTGTCCTACATATGGCCCCCCTGTAGCTAGTGCCCCACAGGTAACCCACCCCTGTATATAGTGTCCCACATATAGCCCACCCCTATAGAAAGTGGCTTAAAAATAGCTCCCCTATAGATAGTGCTCTACATATAGCCCACCCCTGTATATAGTGTCTCACATATAGCTCCCCCTTTATATAGTGCCCCGCATATAGACCCCCCTGTAGATAGTGCCCCACATCCCCACATACAGACCCCCCTGTATATAGTGTCCCACATCCCCACATATAGACCCCCTGTAGATAGTAGCCCACATCCCCACATATAGACCCCCCTGTATATAGTGGCCCACATTCCCACATATAGACCCCCCCTGTAGATAGTGGCCCACATCCCCACATATAGACCCCCCTGTATATAGAGGCCCACATATAGACCCCCCTGTATATAGTGGCCCACTTCCCCACATAGAGACCCCCCTGTATATAGTGGCCCACATCCCCACATATAGACCCCCCTGTATATAGTGGCCCACATCCCCACATATAGACCCCCCTGTAGATATTGCTTCACATCCCCACATATAGACCCCCCTGTAGATCGTGCCCCACATCCCCACATATAGACCCCCTGTATACAGTGGCCCACATCCCCACATATAGACAACCCACCTGTAGATAATGCCACTCACAGTTTTATTAGAAAATTACAAAAAACTTTACATACTCAGATGATCCAGTTCCCACGCCGTCTGATGGCAATGCAGGTCTGCTGGAGCTGAACAACGCATCGTTCAAAGGCACTGATATTCAGGGCAGAATGACTTGCCCCACCAATCAGCGCCTTTCAAGTACAGAAGCGGCGCAATTACATCATCGTGCCACTAGCGTTGTTGAAAGGCGCTGATTGGCGGGGCAAGTCATTTTGCCCCGCCAATCAGCGTCATTGTAAAGCCAGGCCATTCAGCGCTAATGCATGTATTTGTACCTGCGTGCTATAGACGCAGGTACAATTACTGCAAGACAGGGTGGCTGTCGCTAGCACTGGGGCCCCCTCCGGTGCTAGCGACGCCTACGGGCATGAGAGGGCCTGTGTCGACCGGCCCATATGTATTAGAGGCTCGGTGGCGCGGGCCCCGTAGTAGCGGCGCTACCGCTGTAGCAGCAATAACAGCTGCTAGCAGCGCCACAGGGCATATGGGGGGGGAGGCGTGTCGGCTGGCGACACGAGCCCTCTTAAGCCGCGGGCCCCGTAGCGGCCACTACGGCTGCTAACACAGTATTTACGCTACTGGTGCAGGCCATGACTGGGCTTCTCTTTTTGGTTCGCTTTGGATTGCTGTGTCATGCACCGACCCCTCAGCCCTGCAGTAGGCATACCACAGTGCATCACTTTTACCCAGATTGTTTCTTTAAAGGGTATATTCCCATCTGAGACTTTCATAGCATAGCCACAGGATATACCATAAATGTCTGATAGGTCTGGCACTCCAAAGAGGAGTAGACATGCTGGAAAGTGTGTGTGGCTCTCCTCACTGTAATTTATGGGAATTGTGAAATGCTCCGATGTTTCCATAACTTCTATAAACTACTATCAAGATTTTCATGTGCGGCCACCTCTTTTCTGAAGTGCTGAACAGTGGAGCATGGAAACCTATTCTACCATACCGTTAATGTTTCATAAATGTCTCAGATGGGAATGCCCCTTTTATTGCAGCCTTTGGGAGTGGTACAATCTGACAATGTGGCCCTCTGACCAAAAAGATTCTGCACCCCTGGTCTAAGGTACTGTGTTGGGGCCAGAACTTTAGTGCCACTAACTTGCTGGTGGTTAAATCTCTGGATATCTGTTATATGAACAGGGCCAAGTAGGGAATACGGTTGCTATGGATTTAAACAAAGTAATAATCTATACATTTTCCAGGAGTATGAGGTAGCGGAATAGTAGAGTGGAGTATGTGGTACTGGTGCAGTGACTAGGAGGGTCCTCAGGCAGTCCAGGGCCTGGCAACGGAGATGTAGCAGGGCTGTGTGTGCTGTACAGAGGCAGCAAGTGATAGGGCAGTCAGAAAGTCCAGGGTTCCGCAATGGAGATGTAGCAGAGCTGGGTATGCAGTAGAGGGGCAGTAGGCAATAGGTTAGTCAGTCAGTCCAAGGTTCAGTAATGGTATGCAGTACAAAGGGTGTTAGGGTGTTCAAAAAACGTAGTCAGGAACAGATCGGGTCAACACTGTAGCTCAAGTTCAAATACAAAGAGACAGGAAGAAACAACCAGGTTAGGGAAAAAACAAATTACTGGCACTGAGGCCAGTACAGTATACCAGAGATTCAAATAGAGTGTCCAGCGTTCTGAATGACCAGAAGACCGTGCACACTGCATATGCGCTGATTGACGTCCCTGCCAGCCCTGCTGAGAGATACACTGAGGCAGCAGCTTGCAAGAAAAGATGGCACCGGAGTACGGCGAGGTAAGTATGTTATACAAACTCACTTCATTAATTTTTAACCCCTTCCCTCTTTGGGCACTTTTGACCTTCCTGACAGAGCCTCATTTTTCAAATCTGACATGTTTCAATTTATGTGGTAATAACTCCGCAATGCTTTTAGTTATCCAAGCGATTCTTAGACTGTTTTCTCGTGACACATTGGACTTTATGTTACTGGCAAAATTTGCCCGATACATTCAGTATTTAATTGTGAAAAACACCAAAATTTAGCGAAAAATTGCAAAAATTAGCATTTTTCTCAATTTAAATGTATCTGCTTATAAGACAGGCAGATATACCACACAAAAAATGTTGCTAATTAACATCCCCCATATGTCTACTTTAGTTTAGCATCGTTTTTTGAACATCATTTTTTTTTTCTAGGACGTTACAAGGCTTAGAACTTTAGCAGCAATTTCTCACATTTTCAAGAAAATGTCAAAATGCTATTTTTACAGGGGCCAGTTCAGTTGTGAAGTGGCTTTGAGGTCCTTAGATATTAGAAACCCCCAATAAGTCACCCCATTTTAAAAACTGCACCCCTTAAAGTATTCAAAACAGCATTTAGAACGTTTCTTAACCCTTTAGACATTGCGCAGGAATTAAAGCAAAGTAGAGGTGATATTTACAAATTATTTTTTTTTGTTGCAGAAATTCATTTTTAATCCCTTTTTTTTTGTAACACTGAAGGTTTTACCAGAGAAACGCAACTCAATATTTGTTGCCCAGGTTCTGCAGATTTAGGAAATATCCCACATGTGGCCCTGGTGTGCTTATGGACTGAAGCACAGGCCTCAGAAGTAAAGAAGCACCTAGTGGATTTTGGGGCCTCCTTTTTATTAGAATATATTTTAGGCACCATGTCAAGTTTGCAGGGCTTTGCGGTGCCAAAACAGTGGAAACCCCCCACAAGTGGCACTATTTTGGAAACTACACCCCTTGAGGAAATTATCTTGGGGTATTGTGAGTATTTTGACCCCACAGGTTATTTGCAGAAATTTTTGGAATTAGGCAGTGAAAATGAAAATCTACATACATTTTTTCAAAGAAAATGTAGGTTTAGTTAATTTTTTCTCAATTCCACGATGACTAAAAGAGAAAAAGCTCCACAATATTTGTAAAGCAATTTCTCCCGAGTAAAACAGCACCCCACATGTGGTCATAAACGGCTGTTTGGACACACGGCAGGGCTCAGAAGGGAAATAGCGCCATTTGGCTTTTGGAGCTCATATTTAGCAGGAATGGATTGCAGAGGCCATGTCGCATATGCAAAGCCCCTGAGGGGCCAAAACAGTGGAAACCCCCCACAAGTGACCCCATTTTGGAAACTACACCCCTTGAGGAAATTTTCTAGGGGTATAGTGAGCATTTTGACACCACAGGTTACTTGCAGAAATTTTTGGAAGTAGGCCGTGAAAATGAAAATCTACATTTTTTCAAAGAAAATGCAGGTTTAGCTAATTTTTTCTCAATTCCACGATGACTAAAAGAGAAAAAGCTCCACCAAATTTGTAAAGCAATTTCTCCCGAGTAAAACAATACCCCACATGTGGTCATAAACGGCTGTTTGGACACACAGCAGGGCTCAGAAGGGAAAGAGCGCCATTTGGCTTTTGGAGCTCAAATTTAGCAGGAATAGTTAGCAGAGGCCATGTCGCATATGCAAAGCCCCTGAGGGGCCAAAACAGTGGAAACCCCCCACAAGTGACCCCAGTTTGGAAACGACACCCCTTGAGGAAATTATCTAGCGGTATAGTGAGCATTTTGACCCCACAGATCTTTTGCAGAAACACTTGGAAGTAGGCAGTGAACATGAAAATCTACATTTTTTCAAAGAAAATGTAGGTTTAGCTAACTTTTTCTCAATTCCACGATGTCTAAAGGAGAAAAAGCTCCACAATATTTTAAAGCAATTTCTCCCGAGTAAAACAATACCCCACATGTGGTCATAAACGGTTGTTTGGACACATGGCAGGGCTCAGAAGGGAAAGAGGGCCATTTGGCTTTTGGAGCTCAAATTTAGCAGGAATAGTTTGCAGAGGCCATGTCGCGTTTGCAAAACCCCTGAGGGGCCAAAACAGTGGAAACCCCCACAAGTGACCCCATTTTGGAAACTACACCCTTTGAGGAAATTATCTAGGGGTATAGTGAGTATTTTGACCCCACAGTTTTTTTGCAGACATTTCTGGAAGTAGGCAGTGAAAATGAAAATCTACATTTTTTCAAAGAAAATGTAGGTTTAGCTAATTTTTTCTCATTTCCACGAGGACTAAAGGAGAAAAAGCTCACAACATTTGTAAAGCAATTTCTCCCGAGTAAAACAATACCCCACATGTGGTCATAAACGGCTGTTTTGACACACTGCAGGGCTCTGAAGCGCCATTTGACTTTTGAAACTAGGATTTAGCTGGCTTTGTGTGTGGACGCAATGTTGCTTTTGGCATAATAAAGGGGTTAATGAATCATGAAATTACTAATTTATGGATGTATGGTACTCTTTGAAGCAATCCTTGATACACAGGCCTGGTTTTTCGGGGCAGGTTTCACAGTGGTAAATAGTGTCTTTTCTTATTCCCCTTTTGGAACACGCTCTGCACCTTTTTTGTGTCCTTCTCTTCTTCGAAATTTGGGGCACTTCATTGGGGAAATGTTGCCCTGGTACAATGCGTGGAGTATCGCTACCAGCAGATGTGCTTGGGCCCTGCCTGGTTCCCAAATAGAAATGCCTTGATCACCACCTCTTGGAAGTTAAGGAATGTCCCTGTCCGGCCTGCACATCGGGATAGTACGTAAGCATTATACATTGCCATCTGTACAATGTGCACGGCCAGCTTTTTGTACCATGTCTTTGTTTTCCGTAGGGCACTATAAGGCTTCAGTACTTGATCAGAGAGATCAACCCCGCCCATGTACTTATTGTAGCCCAGGATGCAATTTGGCTTCTGGGTCACTGTGGTGGTACCTCGTTCAGGGAGAGGGGTGCTGCCGCTGCCATCAATTGTGGTCAATATAAGGACATCCCTCTTGTCCTTATATTTGACGAACAGCATGTTCTCGCTGCATAGTTCCCTGCTCTCACCCTTTCTGAGGCTTTGGCTAAGCAGTGTTTTAGGGAGGCCTCTCTCTTTTTTTTCGCACAGTACCGCATGCTACAGTACTTCTGGCAGAAAGGCACTTAAATAGTGGGATGCTGGTATAGAAGTTATCGACGTAAAGGTGATAACCCTTGTCCAGCAATGGGTGCATCAAATCCCACACTATTTTCCCATTAACTCCCAGGACGGGGGGGCATTCTGGGGGTTCAATAATAGAGTCCTTCCCTTCGTAAACCCTAAACCTGTGTGTATACCCAGATGTACTCTCACACATTTTGTACAATTTAATTCCATACCTTGCCCTCTTATTGGGCAGGTATTGGCGGAATTTAAGCCTCCCCTTAAAATGAACAAGGGACTCGTCTATGGAAATATATTTATTGGTAGTGTACACTTGTGAAAATTTGGTGGGGAAATGATCAATGAGTGGCCTGATTTTAAAAAGACGGTCAAATGTGGGGTCGTTCTGGGGCGGGCACTGTGCATTATCATTATAATGCAAGAATTTTAAAATGGCTTCAAAGCGAGACCGGGCCATGGCCATGCGGTAAATTGGGGTGCTGTACAAAATATCCGCACTCCAGTATTGCCTAACCTCTGGCTTCCTCACTAGTCCCATATGCAGCACAAGGCCCCAAAATGTCATCATCTCCGCTGCATCTACTGGGGTCCACCTAACAAATGATGAAGTGGGGTTTTGGGTTAAAAATTGTTGGGCGTACAGATTCGTCTGGGCCACCATTAAATTAACAAACTCCTCAGAGAAAAAGACCTGTAGTCTATCTAACGTGCTACAGTAAAACTAGGTTCTAAAAATTTACTGGACGAACGTCAGTAAAAAAACAACTGAACGTCCGTCAGTAACTGACGCTATCTATTACTAAAAAAAACCTGTAGTCTATCTAACGTGCTACAGTAAAACTAGGTTCTAAAAATTTACTGGACGAACGTCAGTAAAAAAACAACTGAACGTCCGTCAGTAAATGACGCTATCTATTACTAAAAAAAAACCTGTAGTCTAACTAACTTGCTACGCACACTATGGAAAGCTGCGGGTGAAAAAAAGACCTAAAAAAACCTGCGTAAAAAAATTACCACAGATGCTGATAATTAATCAGCAGTCTGTAGCCGCAGGGTGCACACAGATAGATGGTGCAAATTTATAATTGGAAAAAAATGACAAAAATAAAAAATTCCTGGACCAAAAGTTGAGCACAAATGCCGATCAGTGATGGCGGTCACTGATCAGCGCTCAGCGGTCACAGGACCCACACAGGTAATTGGTGTGGGTGAAAAAAAGGCACAAAGAAAGAACCTGCGGGAAAAAAAAAAAACACGGATGCTGATCAGTGATGGCGGTCACTAACCAGCACTTCGTGGCCGCAGGGCGCACACAGGGAGATGGTGCAAATTAAAAAAGAAAAAATCCTGCGCCAAAAATTGAGCACAGATGCTGATCAGTGATGGTGGTCACTGATCAGCGCTCAGTGGGCACAGGACTCGGACAGGGAGGGGGTGGGGTGGTGTAGATTGGGACAGGGAGGGGATGGATTGGGATAGGGACAGGCCCAAGGGCAGGGACAGGGACAGGGACAGGGCCAAAAAAAATCTGTCTGATCACAAAAAAATAAAAAAAAAAGGTGATCAGACAGAAGCAGCAAAAGGGCTTTCTTATTTTTTACACAGTGGTGCAGGACGCACTACAAATACCTCATTCTCGGTCGTCGCCTAGCAACACTTCCGCAAATCCGCAAACTGCGGTTGACACACGGAGGTGTATCCGCATTTTCCACGGGCCCATTGACTTCTATGGGCATGTCCGCATCGAATTTGCGGGCCGTAATAAGACATGTCCTGAGTTTGTGCGGCACGGATTTGCGGACATGCGGGGACCCGTGAAAACACGGATAGTGTGTATGGGCCCATAGAAATGAATGGGTCCGCAATTCTCCCGTGGATTTTCGGGGGAATTGCGGACGCAAAAACACGTTCGTGTGCATGGGGCCTAACTCACCAGCAATATTCCTGCAGTGTTATTTATTTCTTCTTAGCTCAGTTGCATCTATACATTTTGAACCCTTTCATTATGGGCAGCTGTGTCATGTGATCTCAGTCTGACCACCAGAATAGACTATTCTCTCGTGTGTAGATAGTAAGTCAGTCACCCCTGTGTAGATGAATTCCTTCGAAATACAGGATTACATCAACATCTATCAAATCCCTCCTGGCAGCTCTGTGACCCCTCCCCATCCCCACCCAGCTCCACCCTTATTGACCCTCTGTATGTCCTCCATGCTGCTGAAGGGATTATTTATGCCTTATCTAAGGGACCAGGAGTGCAGTGATATAATAGGTGAGTCCATACAGTGATTAGCTGCAGTTATATGCCCCCTGACTCACACTAACTGCCTATACTATGTGTGAGTGCTGTGTGCAGAATATACAGTATATTTCTATTAATTGCAGCTTTACACTGCTCTTACCTGTCTCCTGCTTGTAAGGCTGACAGAAAAACATCTATTACTAGTAGGACAGATAGGAAAACGAGAAATTGAGAACCACGATATAGCGCTGCATGTTAGCAGCGCTATATCGTGGTTCTCAATTTTTTATTTTCCTATCTGTCACTCTAAGATATCCCCTTTCTAGTGGATTAGCTTTGGAACCCAGCTGCAGCTCCATCACATATCCATTGCCTGTACCAGTGTTGTGCCTGCTGTAGCACAACTCTAATAGGTTGTCCATATCACCTATCCTGCTTTCTCTATACACTGTGTGACCTGGACCATGTGGCGCTGTGTTTTTTGTCCTCCTTTCTAGATTACTAGTAAGAGGCAGGGGAGACAGGCTGAAGCTGCATCACATAGGATATATTGAGATTCTGCTGTGTGAGTACAGAGGTTCTCTGTCATTGATTTATAACTTGCTGCACTTAGATAGGACTCCGAGCCGAGCAAGTGCAGTGTGATGAGACTATGCCCCCTCTGCTTCTGCAAAGTCAGAGGCAAATGGGAAATGTAGACTGCTTTAGAACCATAAAAGAGGGGAAGAAGGAACCAAGATGGCAGACAACCTATAAATGGCACATAAAACAAGGTATACACAGGAGCCTCTATATTATTATTTAATCAAAGTCTATGCTGCACTATATAGGCAAAACAAAAATTGCTGGAGTGCTTCTTTAAAGAACAGGTGTTCTTATCTTATTCTTGATGGTGGTTTTATTAACCCCTTCAGGACACAGGCTGTTTTGGCCCTGTGGACACAGACGATTTTAGACACACATCATTCATTTGAATATGCCCTGTTTGGACATGGCCGCGCTGTGCGGTCTATGGGGTTTGTGCATGCGCGGACATGTGCAGTAGGTTGATCAGATTTTGACAGCTCGATTAGTTCAAGCATGCGCAGCGACAATTTAGGAACGCCGTGGGTTGTGCACGCTCATTCTATTTCTAATGGAGCCGATTCCTTATTGTGGTGAGTCTCTCTCATGTAGTGATATTTGTACAGGTGTATTGCATTGGTGATTGTCTGTAATCATAACACATATAGTTTAACCCCTTAAGGACACAGCCTGTTTTCGCCTTATGGACCAGGCCATTTTTTCAAAATCTGACGTGTTACTTTATGTGGTAATAACTTGGGAATGCTTTTACCTATCCAAGCAATTCTGAGTCTGTTGTCTCGTGACATGTTGTACTTTATATTAGTGAAATAATTTGGTCGATAAATTAAATATTTATTTGTGAAAAATAGAGAAATTTATAGAAATTTTCTAAATTTAAATGTATCTGCTTGTAAAACAGATATTAATACCACACAAAATAATTATTAGTTAACATTTCCCATATATCTACTTTATGTTGACATCGTTATTTGAACGTCCTTTTATTTTTTTAGAATATTACAAGGCTTAGAACTTTAACCCCTTAAGGACGCAGCCTGTTTTGGCCTTCAGGACACATTTTTTCAAATCTGACATGTGTTACTTTATGTGGTAATAACTTCGGAATGCTTTTACCTATCCAAGCGATTCTGAGACTGTTTTCTCGTGACACATTGGACTTTATGTTACTGGCAAAATTTGGTTGATACATTAAGTATTTAATTGTGAAAAACACCAAAATGTAGCGAAAAATTGCAAAAATTAGCATTTTTCTAAATTTATATGTATCTGCTTGTAAGACTGATAGTAATACCACACAAGATTGTTGCTAATTAACATCACCCATATGTCTACTTTAGATTGGCATTGTTTTTTGAACATCCTTTTATTTTTCTAGGACGTTACAAGGCTTAGAACTTTAGCAGCAATTTCTCACATTTTCAAGAAAATCTCAAAAGGCTATTTTTACAGGGACCAGTTCAGTTGTGAAGCGGATTTTAGGGTCTTATATATTAGAAACCCCCTATAAGTCACCCCATTTTAAAAACTTTACCCCTCAAAGTATTCAAAACAGCATTTAGAAAGTTTCTTAACCCTTTAGACGTTTCACAGGAATTAACGGAAAAGTAAGATGTGAAATTTTCAAATTTCTTTTTGTTTTTGCAGAAATTCAATTTTCATCTATTTTTTTTGTAACATAGAAAGTTTGACCAGAGAAACGCAACTCAATATCTATTGCCCAGATTCTGCAGTTTTTAGAAATACCCCACATCTGGCCCTAGTGCACTTATTGGCTGAAGCACAGGCCTCAGAAGCAAAGGAGCACCTAGAGGATTTTGGGGCCTCCTTTTTATTAGAAAAGATTTTAGGCACTATGACAGGGTTGAAAGGCTCTTGAGGTGCCAAAACAGTGGAAATCCCCCAAAACTGACCCCATTTTGGAAACTATACCCCTTGAGGAAATTATCTAGGGGTATAGCGAGCATTTTGACTCTGCAGGTTTTTTGCAGAAATTATTGGAAGTAGGCCGTGAAAATGAAAATCGACATTCTTTCAAAGAAAATGGTTTAGCTAATTTTTTTCTAATTTCCACAAGGACTAAAGGAGAAAATGCACCACTACGTTTGTAAAGCAATTTCTCCCGAGTAAAACAATACCCCACATGTGGTCATAAACAGCTGTTTGGACACACGGCAGGGCTTAGAAGGGAAAGAGTGCCATTTGG